>NC_133505.1:74552500-75177500 GCF_049354715.1 Callithrix jacchus
AGACTACAATACATGAACTCTCTAACCAAGAATTCAAAACAGCAGTTTTAAGTTTGAAGGACACTCAGTAATCACCAAAATAACATAGAAAATCAGTTCAGAAATTTATCAGAGAAATGTTTAAAATAGATTAAAATACATAGTCCAAGGAGACAAAGGAAAAAATAAAAAAGGAACAAAGATGGCCTACAAAATATACCTCAAAATTATATAATGAATTATCTCAAAAGGACAAATCTAAGAATTATTGGTATTTAAGAGGGAGTTAAGCAAGAGAAGAAATAACATAAAACTTTCCAAAACTTGTGAAAGAGGAGAATATCCAGGTACACGAAGGTCAGAGAAAACCAAACAGATTCAACCCAAATAAGACTACCTCATGGCACATAAAAATTAAACTCTCAAAGGTCAAGACAAAGAAAGGAGTCTAAAAACAAGAAAAAAGAAGAAAATAACATGTAAAGGAATTCCAACTAATCTAGCAACAGACTCCTCAATGGAAACCATACAAGCAAGTAGGGAGTAGGACAACATTTTCAAAGGTGCTGAAAGAAAATCCTGCCATCCAAGAATACTGTATCCAGTAAAGCTATCCTTTAAATATGAAGGAGAGATAAACTCTTTTCCAGAAAAACAAAAACAAAGAATTCTCCATCACCAGACCCATCTTACCAGAAATGCTAAAGGGAATTTATCAATCAATCTAAAAGAAAGAAATACAAATGTACAAAAAAAAAAAAAAAAAAAAAAAAAAACACTCAAAGGTATAAAAGCCACTGGGTAACATTGAGTACATATACAAACCTGGAATACTTTAATACTCTAAGTATAATATGCAATTCATTTATAACTCTAGTATGAAACCCAAAAGACAACTCTATCTAAAATTATACTAGCTACAGAAACCTTCTAAGAGAATGCAATATAAAAATATGCAAAGTGACACAACTAAAATTCAAAATATCTGAAGGTTAGAGTGAAAGTATAGTGTTCTAGGTTTTGTCTTTGTTTCTATTCTTTTCTTTGTTATGTAGTGTAAGTTGTCTCTTTAAAATAACATTTTATATCTATATTTTTGTAAGCTTTATGGTAAGCACAATGCAAAAATTATAACATATTCACTAAAAATAATAAGCAAAGAATTAAAACATACTATCAGAGAAAATCACCTAATCACAAAGGGAGACAGCATAAAAGCAAGAAAAGAGTTACAAGAAAACAAGCAACAAAATGGCAGTAGTAAGTACTTATCAGTAACAAAATAGTAGCTTAATAGATAAACAAGACTCAACTATAGTCTACCTGTAAGAAATCTGCTTCATCTATAAAGGCACACATAGACTGCAAGTGAAGGGATAAGACATTCTATATAACTAGACCAAAAAAGAGTAGTAGTACCTATACTCATATCAGATAAAATAGACTACACATCAAAAATTTAAAAAGAGACAAAGAAGCTCACAATATAATAAAGGAATCAATTCAGCAAGAAGATATAAATTATAAATATTCATGCACCTAACACTGGAGCTCCAAATATATTAAGCATACAGTAACAGATATAAAGGAAGAGATAGACTGCAATACATTAAACTACACAGTAGCTCTGATGGGCTGACAATTATAGAACATTTCACCCAATAGTTACAGAATACACATTCTTTTTCTCAGCATATGGAACATTCTTTAGAATAGACCATATCTTAGATGGAAAAATAAATAACAAAGTCAAAAAGTACAGATCATATCACATAAATTTTCTGACCAGGCTGTAATAAAACTAGAAACCAGTAACAAGAGGAACCTCAAAAAGTACGTAAACAAATGACAATTAAACATCATGCTCCTGAATGACTAAAGTGTCAGTGAAGAAATTAAGAAAGAGTTTATAACTTTCTCAAAACAAATGAAAACATAAATACAACATACAAAAATCTATGGGCTACAGCAAAACTAGTACTAAGAGGGAAGTTTATAACAATAAATGCCTATATCAAAAATGTAGCAAGACTTCAAACAAACTCTCTAACCATTTGCCTCAAGGAACAAGAAGAGCAAGGACTAACCAAACCCAAAATCAGAAGGAAAGAAATAATAAAGATCAGAGCAAAAATAAATAAAATTAAAACTAAAAAACAACATAAAAGATATACCAAACCAAATGTTGGTTTCTTTGAAAAGATAAGCAAAATCAATAAACCTTAATTAGATTAAGAAAGGAAGAGAGAAGACCCAAATAAATAAAATCAGAAATGAAAAAGAAGATGTAACAACTGAAACCTCAAAAATATAAAGATTCATTAGATACTATTATGAACAACTATATGACAAAAATTGGAACACTTAGAAGAAATAGATTCCCAAACACATACAATTTTTTAAACTTAAATCATGAAAAAATGGAAAATCTCAACAAACCAATGAGTAATAGTATTGAAGCTGTTGTAAAAAGTCATCAAATAAAAGCTCAGGACCTAATTGGTTCACTGTTGAATTCTACCAAACATTTAAAGAAGAAATATTACCAATTCTACACCAGCTCTTTAAAACAATTTAAGAGGAGGAAATACTTCCAAATTCATTCTATGAGGCTAGCCTTACCCTGATATCAAAAGACAAGGATACAATAACAAAAACTACAGGCCAATATTTCTGATAAACATAGATGCAAAACTTCTCAACAAAATAATAGCAACCTAAATCCAACAACATAATAAAAAGGTCATTCCCATGATCAAGTGAGATTCATCCCAGGAATGCAAAGATGTTTCAACATGTGCAAATCAATAAACATGATAAATGACAGAACCAAGAACATACACTATATAATCATTTCAGCAGATGCTGAAAAAGTATTCAATACATTCATAATGCCTATATGATAAAAATCTTCAACAAATGATGTATAGAAAGAACGTACCACAACCTAGTAAAGACTACATATGACAAACCCACAGCAAACACTGTACTGAATGGAGAGAAATTGAAAGCCTTTCTCTAAGACCTGGAACAAGACAAGGGTGCTTGCTTTTGCTGTTTTTATCCAACATAATACTGGAAGTTTTGGTCAGAGAGCAATTAGTGAAGAAAAAAAAGGGCATTTAAATTGAAAAAGAAAAAGTCAAATTAGCCTTGTTTCATACTTAGAAAAACCTAAAGACTCTACCAAAAACAAACCATTAGAACTGATAAACAAATTCAGTAAAGTTTCAGAATACAAAAATCAACATACAAAAATCAGTAATATTTACATATGTCAAAAGCAAACAATTTAAAAAGAAACCAAGATGACCAGGCATGGTGGCTGATGCCTATAATACAGCATTTTGAGAGGCCAAGGCAGGCAGATCATTTGGGGTCAGGATTTTGAGTCTAGCCTGGCCAACATGGTGAAACTCCATCTCTACTGAAAATACAAAAAAAAAAAATTAGCTGGGCATGGTGGTACATGCCAGTAATCTTGCTACTTGCGAGGCTGAGACAGAAGAATTGCTTGAACCTTAGAGTTGGAGATTGCAGTGAGCCAAGATCATGCCATTGCACTCCAACTTCAGTGACAGAGCAAGATTCTGTCTCAAAAAAAAAAAATCAAGAACATAATCGTAGGTACAAAATATGTAAAATACTTAGGAATCAATTTAATCAAAAAGGGAATGATGGATACATGATAATCTATAAAACATTAATGAAAGAAATTAAGAACATATAAAAATTGGAAAGCTATTTCATGAATGTGGATTGGAAGAAATAATATTGTTAAAATGACAATACAACCCAAAGCAGTTTACAGATTCAATGCAATCCCTAGGAAAATAACAATGGCATTCTTCACAGAAATTGGAAAAAATAATTTAAAACTTTTATGGAACATGAAATAGTGAAAATAATATGGAACAAAAAGAGCAAAGCTGAAGAAATCACACTACTTTACTTCAAAATATACTACAAAGCTATGGTAACCAAATCATCATGGTGCTGGCATAAAAACAGACACACAGACAACAGAATAGAAACAGAGTACCCAGATATAAATCCATGCATTTATAGACAACTTGTTTTTGACAAAGGCTCAAAAACATACACTGAGAAAAAGACAGTCTCCCCAATAAATGGTGCTGGGAAAACTGGATAACGTAAGTAGAAGAATGAAACTAGACCCTTATCTTTAATTAATTTAAAAAATGGATTAAAGACTTAACCTGATACTTGAAAAAATTGTAGGCCTTCCACTCACTTTGGTGAACTTTCACACACTGATGCCTCAACCTCTCAACACAATATTGACAAAAGATCACTAAAGTAGTTGCACTAGAGTAGTCTCAGTCTCTCCCACTAATTACTTGGCTTTATATGTATCATGGTCTGAACTCCTAGAAAAAAGATTCCCCCAGTTGGCCTCTTCCTACATTATGGATATTTCAGAGTCTTGTCAAACTCTGAAAAACTTTGGGTTTATTTCCATAAAGGGCGTCTAGAAAAATCTTGGAAGGAATATGGAACACGGTCTTCAAGGCTTCAAAGTTCTGAATAGCAAACATGACTTGCAGACACAAATGTTTTTCAAGTATTCCTCCAGGTAAATATGCTGGTTTAATGGTATATGTCAACTTGCTTGGGGCACAGTGTTCAGATATTTGGTGAAACACTATTCTGGATGAGGGTATTTTTTTAAGATAGTGTTAACACTTAAATTGTATTTTGAGTAAAGCAAGTTTCTCTCCATAATGTAGTTGGCCTTATTGTTAAAGGCCTTAATAGACAAGAGTGTCCTTTTCTAACCAAGAAGGAATTGTGCCAGCAGTCAGCTTTCAGACTTGATCTGCAGATTCAACTTTTCCCTGGATCTCCAGACTGCCACCCTACACTATCAGAATTTGGACTTGTCAGCCTCCATTATCACATTAGCCAATTCACTGAAATAAATTTCTCTCGATAGATAAGGTAGAGATAAATAGAGATAGAGACAGCAATAGAGAAAGAGATAGATAGGCACATACCCTATTGCTTCTATTTTTCTGAAAATCCTTGGCTAATCTGCTAAAAAAAAGTGACATTATAAATGAAATGAAAGCAATAGAAACGGAATATGTGTGTTTTTAAATAAAAATGTAGGCATTGGAATAACGAACTTTTGGCAAGGAACAATTTGTGTTGTATAAACTACAGCTAATACATGCTTGACAGGAAATTTGTTTATGTAAATTAGAGAACTCTAAATGAATAAGAGGAAAGGGAAGAGAGAGAGACAGAATGTGTGTGTGTGTGTGTGTGTGCGCGCGCGCATGCATGTGTGTGTTGTATGTGTATTATATATTATTGGTTTATGTATGTGCATGTGTGTCACATATTTCTATTGGTTTTATTAATTAGTACCTGCATATTGAATTTTCAAATGGTCCTGTTTGATTTATCATTTTAGTTCATAATCTGAATGATATAAAAGGACAGGTTTTAATCCTATTTCAACTGCTCATTTCACTCAATTTCCTAATTTCAGCTGACAGTTAACTCGTTTTCAATCCCCTCTACCCATTTTCTTCCTGTACTGCCATTTCAAGAGATATCATTTTAATAAATGCATTGTCATCTTCCTATGCTACACTTAACTCCTCAATTTCTCATTTACTGTGTCTCAAAGTCAATGGAAGAATTATCATGAAACTAATAATGCTTAACTTTCAGGGACCCTCACACCCAAGGGTCACTTTCAAAACATTTAGCAGAACAAAGATTTCATGATATTTGGAAAAATGAAGTATTTTGGAATTCTTTTTTAAAAAGAGAATACCAAAAAATCTACTGAGCTTCAAATCTTTATATACAGGATATGCTACTGCCCAAATGCATGCTTTTAATATATCCATAGATTAACTGGGTAGGATATTTAATTCATGACCCAGTGAAATCAGAAACTTAAAAATCTTCAATTTCCAAAAGAATGAATCAATACCACAAGATTAATTTATAAGAATTAATGTAAAGCCCTAATATTCACTTTAATCAATCAGTTGGTTGGATACAGAATGGAAAGGGATGGTTTGACAGCGGCTCAAAAGTCCTAAGATGGTAGCACAGACATATTAGAAGCTAACAGTGTGTCACAACTGCTATAAACTCAAGGCAAGGGCCAGGCACAGTGGCTATGCCTTTAATCCCAGAGCTTTGAGAGACACAGACAGGAGGATCACTTGAGACCAGTAGTTAAAGACCAGCCTGGGAAACACAGTGAGAACCCCATCTCCACCAAAAAAAAAAAAAAAAAAAAAAAGTGTATTAGTTAGGGTTCTCCAGGGTGACAGAACCAATATATACGCATTTATTAGGGAGGACTCGCTTACATGATTACAAGGCAAAGTCCCATAATAGGCCGTCTGCATGCTGGGGAAAGAGAGATGCTGGTAGCATGGCTCAGTCCAAGTCCAAAAGCCTCAAAACCAGGAAAGTGAGCACTGCAGCTGTCAGTTCAAGGCCAACAGCCTGAGAACTCCCAGGAGGCCTCTGGTGCAAGTCCCAAAGTCAAAGGCCAAAGATCCTAGAGTCTGATGTCCAAGAGCAGGAGAAGGCAAGTATCTTGCACAGCATGGGAAGAGAGACAACAAAAAGCTTTAGCAAGTTGCTTATCCCAGTTCTTCCTGCTTTGTTCTAGCAGCTCTGGCAGCTGATTAGATGGTGCCCACCCACATTGAGGATGAATCTTCCTCTCCCACTCCACTGACTCAAATGTCAGTATCCTCTGGCAACACCCTCACAGACACACCCAGAAACAATACCATCCACTAGGTATCCTTCAATCCAGTCAGGTTGACACCTAATATTAACCATCACACCAAGGTAAACTTAGATTACAAACATTATATCTTGATCAAGAAAGATTAAATGTCCCCATTCTTCTCTATGCTTGGCAGATAATAAAATGTCAGTAGTAGTATCTCCAATGGTAGGTGGCTTGGTAGGTGGCTACCAAGCAGGTGTTACCAGAATAATGAACTAGACAAACTGATAATGTTGAAGAAAGAAAGTCTGTTTAACTTGGATGATACTTGGATCAACAAAGAAGGATGTAGGCAGTGTATTCAAATTACTGAATAAATGTTACATCGAATAGGAAATAGATGTTTTCTTCACTGCAGAAGACCAAAGTAGAATCAATGAGTAAAAGCAGATTAACAAATATGTTCGGTAATCAAAATGGGTTGCCTCAATAAATAACTACTTCCGTTTGGCATAAACAGAAGCTTTAGGGACTGTATATTGTATTTCAGTTTCTAGTTTTTGCTTCTTTCCTGAAAGATGATTATTCATCCCTATCAAGTACTATGTGACCTGTAGTATCTCTCTACAGGTGTGTACTTCCTTGACCTCTATGGGGTTTGGCCATGTGAAATGCTTTGGTCAATGATTGTCAGGCCATGTGATATATGCCAGTTTTTCTGAAACTTTAATGTGTTTACAAATTATCTGAAGATCCTGCTAAAATGAAATTCATATTCAGTAGGGCTAGATTGGAGCCTGAGATGCAGCATATCTAACAAGCTCCCAAGTACTGTTGAAACTGCCAGCTACCAAAACAACCTTTGAGTAGCAAGAATTTATACTACAGTTAAGGTCTAAAAGGCATCATGACTTTCCCATATTTCTCTTGCTATTTTCCCCCTGCCACAAAACCATCAAGTCCTAAATCTGTGCTACTTCTTCAGCCAGGGTTCTCGAATAAGATATGTGGAGCAGGGCCACAGCTATCCATATTAAAACAAACAGGAAAATATATGTTTGGGGATATTTGTTACTTCAGCAAGGCTACGATAAGACCCATCTTTGAACAGTCTCATAGAGGGCATTCCCGAAATGAGAATGCATGTGGACTTAATTAATTCCAAGTGTCTTTACAAATCTAGAATCTATATTTGTGAATTCTGGCTCATACCCCTGGTAAAGATGGTTACACTTGTGCAAACCATTCATAGACTATAGTTTGAACAGGTTCATGTACACCACCAATCAAAAATTTAGTAAGATGCTGGGGCTGACATTTTTCACTCCTATATTCGGCTGATAGATTTGTACATTTAAAGGCCTGTTAGAAGTTCAAACAGAAAATGCACTTGGGTGAATAGCAATTATGAAGCCTAATTTGCCAACACCATGGAAAGCGCCCTAGGGAAAGGAGATTGATGTTTAGTTAGGGAGAAATGCCCCCTGCCACCTTTAAATAACATTTTCTGCCAGTTACTAAAGGTTTTGGGTGAGAGACATTCGGGATGTAACCCTGGGAGAGGGAGGACAAAAATATGGAGTTCAGATGAGGTAAGTCATGTTCAGAGTGGTGAAAAAATAGATTTTAGGTACTCTTGCCACACGTAAGAAAAGAGTAATTATATGAGATGATGGATATGTTAATTTGCTTAACTATAATGACCATTTCACTATGCATGTGTATATCCAAACATCATGTTGTAAGCTTTAGACATATACAATAAAAAGTCATCAGAAGACTTCAGGTCAAAAGTAAGAAGTCCTCTATTCTGTGGCAAAAATCATGAAATGTTTAGTGTTACATGAGTCTAGGCTTTAGATAAGCAACATAGGTATTGAAGTTTAGATAGTTACCATGGGAGGTTTAGAAGTGATTCTCTTGAATAAATCAAATGATTGCCTGAACAAGAGGAAAGCACACCATCCTCAAGGAAGCCTGAAAGGAAAACGCCCCACATTCAGCTCTTCTAAGCTAGCTGACTGACACACTCATGAGATTATAATTTTGGCAGGATAAAAGAAGAGTTGTTGCCAACATCATAGCCAAACCATTTAATTAATGTTGTTTTATCTTAATTAAACTTATTATTGAGACCATTCACTAAGTGTATCTGTCCTGTCTTTCCAGTATTCTCAGGAGTACTAGAAGAACAAATATGCCAGTCCAGCAATATTTCATGAAATTGATTACCAAGGGAAATTTGTTAAATTGTACTCTAACACAGATGCTTTTCTTGGATGTACTTTTTGGATTTTAGGGTTTGTTTAAAAATTGGTTAGAGCAGTAGTAACATATATTTAAGAAAACAAATCCTGAATGGAGCCCCTATGTGAAAACCTATTGATTTAATATTTAATATATTAATAATCAACTTATCTGGCTCATGAACTTTAGAGGGTGATCATCATTTATCAGTCTTATGAAGTCTTCCATTGCCAACCAAAAATGTTTTATCAATGTTTCCTTCATTCTATACTGCAAACTCTACAGTTTTTCAACAGACTATATATATCTCCCTGAGTTGCAATATTACCGAGTGGTTATTGACTATATATCACAGAACCTGAAAAAATAACCATTTCTTCAAAATGTGATGATCTTTATTTTAAATTGCTCTAAAACACCATATTTTTCAAGTGTTTATGCAAATTGTTAAACTTCATTATTAAGAATGGTTTTCACTTTAGTGTGAACATAATCGTGCATATACTGTTAATGAGCAATTCATTTACATTGGTAGATTTATTACCTGCTTCATCATCCTAAATGAACTTCATATATCTACGGTGTTTTCCCCCAAAGCTAAAGATATTTTATATGTGTCATATCATAAACAAAGAATGCCTAAAAGTTACTTAGCAATAACCATCATCATCTAACTACGCTCAGGTAAATCAAAGCTTTGGGTAACAATACAATCATGGTTAAACTAAATCAACATCCTTACTTATGATTAAGTAAATGCTTTACTCCAAAGATTAACGCTATAGTTCTAGAGTTCATTTGTCTTTTTTGTTTCTTTGCTTGTCTTTTATTTATTTTTTGGCTCATTTACTTAATTAGCACTTAGAGACTTAGTTGCACAGTAGCCTAACAAGAGAATAGGAAAAAAGAATCTTGTGTTTTCTGTGCATCCTAGATAATGACTCGCCATTTGACTTTGAGCTAAAGTTCAAACCACCACAATCTCTACTTGGTCAAGATAACTGCTCCAGAAGAAAAATAATATTTATTTACTTCTCTAGAGAGCAACAAATTGTAATTAGTGTTTTTAAAGAGTTTTTGACCTCCTTAAACACATACTAGCCTTTGTATAATGATCTCTATTTTTGATTTGGTCATTATTTTTTCAATCACCTTTAAAATGACTTCCACAGCAGATACTGGAATAAAATATTAGGTAAACTAAAAGAAGGCTACGCATTTTTAATGTTAGACTGCATGACATTGCACATAAGAAAAAGATGCTCTGTGACATTCAACGAAGACATAATAGGAACCTAGGAATTTCATCCATTTGAAAAGAGAATATGGCTTGCTCCTTGGCATTTCCATAACGCACTGCTCTCTGTAACAAGAATTTTATCATTACCAAACCAATAACAGAAACAACTGTGTCCCAAGGTATTTTTAAATGCACACAGCTACTACCAATTAGATAAAATCTGTCATGAATTTTAGTCTTAACTACTGCTGCTTACCCACAAGAATGTAAGAATTGAAACAAATTCCTTATCCTACAAATTCATAATGTGAGATTTGGTTTTGGAGCTCATGTCCCAAAATGTAAACCCACCATTTTAAAAGATTGGTTTCTCTAAAATTATGCCTTCCTCATATTTTATCATTACAAAGGCAATATCTACCTCAAATAATCTTCTTTTATCTCTAAACCTCACATAATTACTATTTCATGTTTTGTTTTCTTAAATAGCTTCTCTTAACTTCTCCTAAACATTACAAAACACAACTACAAATGAAAATTACAAAGAAAAAATACAATCGATTTTAAATATATGTATTTATACAAGTAATATTAAATGCAGCATAGCCTCAGCCACTCCACCACAGCGCTTTTGCCAGTGGCTACCAACCATATCACTTTCTCCAGAGACTTTCACTCACCTCCTCCAGAGTGTTTGCCTGTGACTCTACAGCCTCCCTACCACCACGCTTCCCGTCTGCAGAGCCCCTGTTGCCCCTGCCAGAGTACTTTTTGCCCACAGTTCCCCTGCCAACCCTGATGGAGCACTGTTGCCAGTGGTCTAGGAGGACCTTGACCCCTCCATGACAGCTGGGGCTTAACCACAAGAGCAAAGAACACAAAGCCACAAGCCTGGCCCCAGCCACCCAGCGTTAGAGCATACAGACTAAGAGTGCAGAGCTAAGTCTTGGCCCTCTGAAAGCATCCAGAAACAAAAGTATCCAACTATACCCAATCTGTACCACCGTCAAACACCCAGGGACTATAAGGAACATAAAAACAGAAAGCCCTGTCAAAAGGGCAGTAACTTCAAAGGATAAGGGAACATCAGCCCTCACAAATGAGAAAGAACCAGTGCAAGAACTCCAACAACTTTAAAAACTAAAGTGTCTTCTTACCTTCAAATGTTCACACCAGCTCCCCAGCAATGGTTCTTAACCAGATTGAAATGGCTGAAAATTCAGACATAGAATGAAGAATCTGGATGGCTAGGTGGCTCATCAAGGTGTAAGAGAAGGTTAAAACCCAATCTGAGAAAAACAGTAAATGATTCAAGAGTTGAAAGATGACATAGCCATTTTAAGGAAGAACCAAACTGAACTTCTGCAAAATTTTACCATAGAATTTAAAAAATATAATTGGAAGCATTAACAACATAATAGACCAAGCTGATTAAAGAATCCCAGAGGTTGTAGTCTACTCCTTTAAAGCAACACAGGCAAAAAATATATAAAATATAATTTTTAAAAACAAATAAAACCTGTGTAAAATAGGGAACTGTGTAAAGAGGTAAAGAGACCAAACTTATGACTCACCAGCATTCCTGAAAGAGAATGAGAGAGAACAACTTGGAAAACATATTTGAGAATACAGTTCAGAAAAGTTCCAATTTCAGTATAGAAAAATTGCTCATATGGTATAGCTCTGTGTCCCCACCAAAATCTCATCTTATAGCTTCCATAATTTTTATGTGTTGTGGGAGGGACCCAATGGGAGATGACTGAATCATGGGGGTGAGTCTTTCCCATGATATTCTCATGATACTGAATGCGTATCATGAGATCTGCTGATTTTAAAAAAGAGAGTTTCTCTTTACAAGCTCTCTTTGCCTGCTGCCATTCCACATCTGATAGTTTTAAAAAATGGGAGTTCCTCTCCACAGTTTCTCTCTTTGCCTGCTGTCATTCCACGTAAAATGTGACTTGCTCCTCCTTGCCTTTCACAATGATTATGAGGCCTCCCCAGCCATGTGGACCTGTTAAGTCCAATTAAACCTCTTTCAGCATGAAAATGGACTAATACACATGCACATGCAGGAAATGTGTGTGCATACACACATACACTGGAGGATATATATATATACACACACACACACATACATATGAGAGAAAACAACTTGGAAAACATATTTGAGAATACAGTTCACAAAAATTTTCTCGATTTCACTAGAGAAAACTTGCTCATATGGTATGGCTCTGTGTCTCCACACAAATATCATCTTATAGCTCCCATGATTTCCACGTGTTGTGGGAGGGACTTGATGGGAGATTTGTGTGTGTGTGTGTGTGTGTGTGTGTGCATTCTCTCTCCACATATATATATATAAATACACACACACACTCACACACACTCAATATTGGAGCACCCAGTTCGTAAAACAAATTTTTAGAGATCTACAAAGACATTAGACAACCACACAGTAATAATGGGAAGTTTAATATCCCACTGACAGCATTAGACAGATTATAGAGGCAGAAAACTAACAAAAATATGTAAGACTTAAACTCAACAATTGATGAATCAGACTTGAAAGACATCTACAGAACACAGAACACTCCATCCAAAAACAATGGAATACACCTTCTCATCTGACATGGCACATACTCTAAGATCAACCACATACTCAGCCATGAAGCAAGTCTCAAAAAATTCAAAAATATGAAAATCACACCAATCACACCTTTTGACCGCAGAACAATAAAACAGAAATCAATAGCAAGACTATCCATCAAAACCATACAATTACATGGAAGTTAAACAGCTTGCTCTGAAAGACTTTTGGGTAAAGAATGAAATTAAGGCCAAATCCAAAACTTCCTTGAAACTAATGAAAACAGAGACATAACATCAGAATCTTTGAGACACAGCTACATCAATATTAAGAAGAAAGTTTATAGAACTAAGTATCTACCTCAAGAAGTTAAGAAAGATCCCAAGTTAACAACCTAATATTACACCTAGAGGAACTAGAAAAACAAGAATAAATCAATCCTAAAACAGAGGAAAAGAAATAACCAAAATCAGAGCTAAACTGAATGAAATCAAGATGCAAAAATGCACTCCAAAAAAAAGCAACCAAACCAAAAGTTATTTTTTGAAAGATTAAACTAGGTATGTAGACTGCTAGCTAGATTAATAAAGAAAAAAGAAGATTCAAATAAACACAATCAGAAATGATGAAGATGACATTGTAATCAACCCCATAGACATTTTTTTTAAAAAGTCCCTAGAGACTAATGTGAACACCCCTCTGCATACAAACTAAAAAACCTAGAAGAAATGGGTAAATGCCTGGAAACACAGCCTCTCAAGATTGAAACAGAAAGAAAATGAAATTCTGAAAAGACCCATCATGATTTCTGAAATTAATCAGTTACAAGAAACCAACAACAACAACAAGAACAAGCCCAGGACCAGCTGGGTTCACAGCCAAATTCTATCAGATGTTTAAAAAAAAAAAGAGCTAGTACCAATCTTATGAAATTATTCCAAAAAAAAATCAAGGAGGAGGGACTCCTCCTCAACTCATTGTATGAAAATAGCAACATTCTGATACCTAAGCCTGTCGGAGACACAATGGGAAAAAACAAAACTGCAAGTCTTTATTCCAGATGAATATAGATAGAAAATTTCTAAACCAAATACTAGTAAACTGAATACAGCAGCACACGGAAAAAGTTAATCAAGCAGGCTTTTGGTTCAACATATACAAATCAATAAATGTGATTTAACACACAAACAGAATTAAAATTTTTAAAAAACACATAATCATCTCAAGAGATATAGAAATGGCTTTTAAAAAATTCAACATTCTTCATGGTAAAAAACTTTCAACAAACTAGGCATTGAAGGAATATACCTCAAAACAGAACCATACATAACAAAGCCACAGCCAACACTACACTGACCAGGCTAAAGCTGGAAGCATTTCCCTTCAGAACTGGAACAAGGCAAGTATGTCCATTCTCATCACTCCTATTCAACATAGTACCTTAAGTCCCTGCTAGAGCACTCAGTGAGAGAATGACATAGAAAGTATCCAAATAAAAAGAGAGGATGTCAAACAGACAATCATATTGTCTGTTTGCAGACAATATGATTCTGTGCTTTAAAAAACTCTACCAAAAGGCTTCTAGATCTGATAAATGACAACAACCTGTAAACCTGAATCTTATAAAGTTTCAGGATACAAAATCAAATCAGTACAAATCAGGTACAAAAATCAGTAGCACTTCTATACATTAATAACAGCCACACTAAGTGTCAAATTAAGAAAACAATCTCATTTACAATACCCCAAAAAAAGAATAAAATGCCTAAAAATACATCTTACCAAGGAGGTGAAAGAGCTCTAGAGTAAGAATTACAAAACACTGCTGAAAGAAATCATAGACAATATAAACAAATGGAAAACATTCCATGCTCATGGATAAGAGGAGTCAATATTGTTAAAATGGCCATACTGTTCAGAGCAATTTATAGATTAAATGCTATTCCTATCAAACTACCAATTTCATTTTTTACAGAAGTAGAAGAAAACTATTCTAAAATTCATATGGAAGCAAAAAAAGAGCCTGAATTACCAAAGCAATCCTAAGCAAAAAGTACAAAGCCAGAGATATCTCACTACTTGGCTTCAAACTATACTATAAGATAACAGTAAGCAAAACAGCCTACAGGTACAAAAACTGACACATAGACCAATGGAACAGAATAGGAAACCTAGAAATTAAGCCACCCACCTATAATGACCTGATCCTCAATGAAGTCGTAATAACAAACAATGAGCAAAATAATTCACTATTCAATAAATGGTGTTGGGATAACAGGCTAGCATATGCAGATTGGAATTGAACCCTTTCCTCTTATCATATATGAAAATTAGCTTAAAGATTGAAAACAACAAAAATCCTAGAAGAAAATCCAGAAAATTTCATTATGAACATCAGCCCTGGCAAATAATTTATGACTAAGTCTCCATAAGCAATTGCAACAAAACAAACATTGACAAGTGAGACCTAATTTAACAGTTTCTGCACAGGGAAAGAAACTATCAGCATGGTAAACAGACAACCTACAGAGTGGGTGAAAATACAAACTATTCAACAAATGTCTAACATCAGGAATCTATGAGAAACTTAATCTATAAGAAACAACAAACAAAAACCCCATTAAAAAATGAGGACATGAACAGACACACCTAAAAAGATGTACATGCAGCCAATAAATACATGAAAAAATGCTCATTATCACTAATCATTAGAGAAATGCAAATCAAAACCATGAGATATCACCTCACTGCAGTCAGAATAGCAATTATTAAAAAGTCAAAAACAACAGGCACTGGTGAGGTTGTGGAGAAAAGTGTACACTTATACACTGTTGGTGGAAATGTAGATTAGTTCGGCCACTGTAGAAAGCAGTTTGGAGATTTCTAAGAACTTAGAACTACCATTCAGCCCAGCCATCCTACTACTGGGTATATATCCAACGGAGAATAAATTGTTCCACCAAAAAGACACACATATTTGTATGTTCATCACAGCACTATTTACAATAGCAAAGATTTGAAATCAACCTGACTTCCTATCAATGATGGACTGGACAAAGAAAAAGTTGTACACATAGACTATAAAATACTCCACTGCCATAAATAAGAACAAAATCATGTTCTTTTCAGCAACATGAATGCATCTGGAAGCCATAATTCTAAACAAAGTAACACAGGAATAGAAAACCAAGTACTGCATGTTCTCACTTATAAGCGGGAGTTAAACAGTTAAACATTGAATACACATGGACACAAAGATGGGAACAATAGACCTTGGGCATTATTTAAGAGGGGAGGTTAGAAAAGGGACATGGCTTGGAAAGCTAATTATTGACCACTATGCTCACTGTCCAGATGATGGGATCATTTATACACCAGGACTCAGAGATAGGCAATGTATCCGTGTAACAAACCTGTACATGTACCTCTGCAATGTAAAATAAGAATAGAAAAAAAAAAGAGTAACATTAATTTGGAAAAAAAATATTAATACTAAAAATTAACTAAAAAACAATTCTATTGCTTAAGTCAACTAGATAATATCTGCAATTTGCTAGTCTTAATCTGCAAATTATACATGCCCACGGTTTTCATTATACTGTTTTCAAATTATGTTTAATTATGAAATACATTAAATATACATAAAAATAAAGAGGAAAACAATAGGAGATATGTATGTATCACTTCCCAAAGCCAGAAAATAATGTTCTATAATCATTTCTGGGTCTGATTTTCTCCCTGCCTTCTGAGAAGTTTCCACCACTGTGAAGTTGTTATTCAGCCTTATCATCTATATACTTATGTTTGCATAAACAGTAAAGAGCAGAAGTTGGCAAACTACAACCTGTGTGCCAAATCCAGCCAGGGCCTGTTTCATATGGTCCATAAGTCAGAATAGTTTTTATATTTTTAAAGTCCTAAAACAAAGAAGAATATATGTGGGCTGCAAAGCCCAAAACATTTATTATCAGGCCCTCTACAGGATGCTTTATTGATACCTGATACTGAGTATTATTTTATCTGTTTTCACAATTTATATAAATAATCTTACAATAAAAAAGACTTCTGTAACTTTCCATTTTTCACTCAATATTGTTTTTAAGAATTATCAGTGTTGATACCTATAGGTCTAATTCATTTTTACAAACTGCTGCATAGTTAAAATACCAATGGAAAAGTCGCAATTTATTTTATGATGTCCCCCCATCAATAAACATTTAGGTTGTGTCCACTATTTGGTCATAAAAATAAATCTGTGATAAATATCCTCATACTGCTCATGTACCAGATCTCTTCCCTTGTATGTACCTAGAAGTAGCATTGCAAGCTATAAGGTATGCACATCTTCAGCTTTGCTCAAGGTTGTCAATCGTTACTCAAGACAGCTTTGTTGATTTTATTATCACAAGTGAATAATTATTATTTACTCACATACTTGCTATTATCACCTGTTTAATTTTTGTCATTGATATCCTCTTGTTCTTTTTGTTTGCATTTTTCTGATTAACACTGTTAATTATTAAAGTTATCAATTTACTAATTCTTGGGCTCAAAATCTGCCCTTCTTTGTCCTGCTCTGTGATACTGGAACAAGACTCCATAAACATCTGTCCTTTTATCTTAGGCTCTGTTAACAGAGACTACTGAATAAAGTGCAAAACCATAGCATAAAGACGCTTTCTTTCCCTGATCCATAGTTTTTTCCTGTTCAGCACACTAGCCAACAAATTGGGATGCAAGAGGCCTGGTAGCAAATTCACCTCAGTGGTATGCATGGTCCTTCTCCAACCTGCCCATGCCCTCTGGCAAGTTTCTCAGCCACCTGGCTGGATGCTCCTCTGAGCCAGCTGCAGCCCATGCCTTCTGGTGAGTTTCTTCCCACTGGTAGTTTTATGGGAAGGGGATACCAAAGTATTCTAAATTCTTAATTCCTTTCTTGTTTATTCTCCTGCAGCCTAGAGGTAGTAGCTATGTTCTGTATTTACTACTACTATATCTTTAAGGGTTTTTTTTTTAACTTCTTTTAGTAATTAACCACTTTTTACTAGTTAATTCTTTAAAGTTTTCCTGTTCAAATTATTGGTATGATTATTGTCTCCTGAGTGGATCCTGACTGGTACAACCAATGAGGCTGAACATATTTTCACCTGTATATTCAGCTTTTTTCCCTGAATCATTGTAAGGAGGTGGAAAAATGGATGGATTCATGCATGAATGGATGGATGGATGACAAGATTAGATAGATGATGTAGTTGATACAGATAGATGATAGATAAGATATATATGCTTTTATTGAAGGCGAAGATTTTGCTTATGTGTTTTGGGTACCAAGCTTTTATCAGATCTATGCCTTGCAAATACCTTCTCCAAACCTGTCATTTTCTTCACACTCAATGTCTTCTGTCACAAAGAAATTACGCAGCATTTTCATTTGTAGTTTGTACATTTGTGTCTTATTTAAGAAAGTCTTCATTATTCTTATGTTATAAAAATTATCTTCTATTTTTCTCATGAAAGCTTTAGAATTCTGGTTTTTAAATATTTGTATTTAATATACCTGGAATTTTTGTATAAAGTTTAAGCTGGGAATATTATTTTGCTGGCTTCTATATAAATAGTGATTGTATTTGAGTACCATATATTTAACAGTCAATTCTTCTCCACTAATTTATAGTGTAAACTTATCCTTCAATAAGTTTCATAAACATGAGACTTTTTCTGGAGTCTTTTTAATCCTATTCAGTTTGGCCTATTAACCTAATCTAGTACCAATGTCCACTGTTTTAATTATGATTGTTTTATAAGTATTGAAATCTGGTGGGGCAAATAAATACTTCATTTCCTCTTTTTTCTTCTTTAAATTTGTCTTGACTGATCTTTGGCCTTCACTTTTTCATTCTTAATAAGTTCTAAGAAAAGTGCTTATTGATTAGTATAGTATTGAATTTATCAATAAATTTGGACAAAATAGACATACTTCTTATGCTCTCTTTCTACCAACAACACTGTATTTCTCTCCATTTACTTAGGTTTATCTTCAGTAAAGATGTAAGATTTTCTCAAAAAAAAAAACTTTATGATATTTATTTTTAGATATATAGATTTTGTTCTCCATTGAATGAGTTTCTAAAATCACATATTCTGATTGATTTGAATAGTATATATAAATGCTATTGGTTTTTGTGAATGATTATTATATTCAGCAAACTTGCTAATCTAAATTTTAATAGTTTGCCTGTAGATTCTCTTGGATTTTCTATGTTGTCAATCACATGATCTGTGAATTTTTCTTTATATTATAGTTTTCATGGAATACTGGAACATTCCTAAAGGCTACGGTAGTTAATCATGAAAATGGAATTCACTAACCACTCAAGAAATATTTATGTTCACATCTAGTCTAAAAAGAAAGTTTTAAAAAATGAAGTTTAGCAGCATCGAGAGCCCTCGTGTGGAAGCAAGTCAAGTAAAGCTTCTACTAACATTTTGTTTTTATAAAACTAGATCAGCTCATACATTAACCGATTTAATCCACCTTGTCAGCTTTTCGTTAAACTGACAACTTCTGAAACTTAATTTACCTATGTTTCCACAGAGTAGCAGGTTGCTGTGGCATTGGCTATTTGTACTTAAAGATATAGAAAGAGAATACTTCCTTTTTTCTTATTTATCAGTTCTCTAAATCTCTATCTAAACGCAACTAAAGAAAGATTTCAAAAATGGTCACCCAGACCAAAGAGAAAGGATTAGAAATTATCAATAGACACATAAAAATCAGCTTCACAAGTAATACAAAATAAAAAGTATTTTTATCCATATAAAATTGATACAAGATTTTGGTTTGGGTGTTGGTTTGGTTTTTGGGGAGAAAGAAAAATAAGAGATTGTGCATGTGGGGGGTGGAGGGTTGGATTTAAGAAAGATGTACTTTCATAGATTTCCAATGAGATGTACAAATTGGTGAGCAATTTGGCATTATTTCAAAAAGTCTTTAAATAATAAATGCCATTTGACTCAAGAATTTTCTCTGTAATCTTTATTTGAAAGAACGAGTTACATCTGTGGTAAAAATGGAGATAAAAGGAGGTTGACTGGACATTTATATTGAGAGAAATTGCACACCTAATAAAAAAAGAATGTGTTAAATATATTGAGATACATTCATATGACAAATTCTATCTAGCCATTTAAAACCATGTTGTAGAATCTTATTTTATGAACTAGAAATAATTTTCCTGAAATGGTGAAGTTAAAAAACCCATTCTGTGTAATGTAATTTCAATCTGAATCAAACTACTTATATGTAATAAGAAGGTTTTACTTTTCATGTGCCAGGCATACATGTGTATACACTTATTTAATCTTTACAACAATTATATTTTCTATTCTTTTCACCATTTTATAGATCTAGCAACCAAGGCACAGGGATATTCAGTAATTTGCCTCAAGTTAGATAGTAAATGGCAAAACTGGACGTATACACACACAGCTTTTGGCCAGAAAATAATAGTTATCCTTGAGCAGTGGGATTATGGGTTTTCATTTACATATCTGCATATATTTTGTATTCTCCAAATTTCCTGAAATGAGAAGACACTAACAAATCTAATAAATTAAATAAGTGTTAAGATAAATATTAATGTTTCTTGTGATAGCAGAAGGAAAAATGCCTTCTTAATCGTAAGGCAAAGGCATATTAATTTTCTACATATGCATATTGTTGTACCAGATTCTGAACACTTAGCCCAGGTTCCCTATTGATATTTATTTTGTTGGGCATATTAGTTCTGCAAAAACAAAAATAAAAAACAGTAATCCATTCCAATGTAGCAGCTTTATTCCCACTGTCAGTTATGTTTGATGTTGGGGGGAAATTTTCCACCCCTTATACCTTGAAAATAACTGATGTCTGGCTCCAGCTCTGCTGGGTACACTCATTACCCTTAGCCAGAAATCACTGGGCTAAGAAAAAATATTGCCCCATTAAACAAAGTGTCATCATTGAAGAGCAATTATTCTTTTTTATTTTTCCTGTGAGGTTATCTTAATAACTCACTCATAACAGTTATCTCCTAGGAAACATCTAGTTCATACAGTAAGACTGTTAAACAATATGAATCTGGTACAAATAGCATAGGATAAATGTTTCCAACCATGAAGTGTTTATATTTATTACAAATCGATGCAAGGCAAAGACCACTGCCAGCTACTGCCTATTATTGGTGGAAAATTAAATTATTCTTTTTGTGGGCTTTTTACTCATCTATATGCAGCTTGGCATACTAGAAATTATATTTCACCATACCCTAGAAAGCTAAGTAAAACCCAATTGGCAAACTGAAGTTTTTATTTAGAAGACCCAACATTTGTGAGAAATAAGGGGAATTAGCAAGTTAGATAATCATCATTTTAATATCACCAGACTATAATTCTGTACTGGAGATGAGAGAATCCCTTTTCTTGCTTTTCCTTCAACATGAAATGTAAGGGAGAATTTCCAAGGACAATTACAATGAAATCTTCATATAAATTCTTGTTCCCATGAAAATTTCCCACATACGTGCATGCATAGCTGCCCACAGGATGGATCACCAGCTCAAGCTACTTAGGCCTAAAACCATCTACACTCTTATGTTTATTGTTTTCTGCTTACTGCCATTTGCCTGTAATATAAACCTACTGACAGAATCATTAAGGCCAAACATAAATTTCTATCATTCAGGGCAGAGCAAAAAGAAAACACTACTGGGAACATTTACCGAAACTTGTCACCTGACACACCCTGAGCATAAGGCTCAGTGCATAAAGCTTGAAATAACTTATACTGGAAACCTGTAGTCACTACATTTTATTTTTCAATCTAGTGCTAGTTTTTCATTTCCTGTTTAAGGAAAAAGTGTTCTTTTCTTGAACCTTGAAAAAGAAAGGAGTGAAATGTCATACAAAGTAAAAGAAATATCTAGGTTGCTTATAAATACCTTATTCAAGGTGGCTATTGTATTTTCCAGAGTAAGGTTGTATTTCATTTCTTATATATGTTAAAATTAAGACTTGCTTTAATTGTCATAGTTACCTATTGCTATGTAACAAATTCTTCCCAATATGTAGTGCCTTAACACAACAAAATTTATTATCTACACCACTTCTGTGGGTCAGGAAACCAGATTCAATTTAGCTGCATTTCCTGCTTCAGTGTTGCTCACAGGCGCAATCAAAGCATTGGCAGGATGCAGTCATCTTAAGGCACTCCTGGGGAAGAACCACTTCCAAGCTCATTTATGTGGTTGAAGGTAGGATTTAATCCTTGTGGGCTGTTGGACAGAGGGGTTCAGTTTCTTGCTGGCTGTTGGCCAGAGGCCACGCTTAATTTCTTGCCACATGGGTCTGTTTCACATGGTAACTTGCTTCATCAAAGTGAGAAAGCCAAGAAAGCAAGAGAGTCTTCTAGCAAGAGAGAGCATCCTACAAAGATGAAAGTCGAAGTCTTTAGTAACTTAATCATGGAAGTTAGGTCCCATCACTTTTGATGTATTCTGTTCTTTAGAAACAAGTCACAAGGTCCAACCCACACTCAAGAGGAGAGGATTATACAAAGGCATGGACACCATATAAGAAGTCTGCCTACCACACACAGTAGTACACTGTGAATTAGAAGCATGCTCAAATTGAGAAGTATTAACCTAATCTTTATTTGGCTTGTTTCCTTTTTCAAAGTAAATTTTATCAACTGTATACAGTGATTCTAAGGTATTACACACACAGAGAGAAAGAGAGAGATTAACTTAGAATTTACAGTTCTAAGATAAGAGCAGAATAAAGCTGTTTAAAAACATTTAAGTGAAACTTAGGACAGAAATAGGAGCTGTCTGACCTTTATTCCTGCTTCCTTCTGCCCCAGCCAAGTATGGTCATCAACTGGTTCAAGGGGTGTAGTCACACTGTGACTGATCTCCATGGTTGCCCAATCACAGTTGCTTCCCAAATTCTCAGTGCTTTACATTCCCCAGGATACAAGGCAACTCCATGATGGGGGTGAAGTGAGAGCTAAGATGCGGGCCGGAGTCTTTTTGTGGCCGATCCTAAAGAGCTTTTATCTCTTCTCCAAGTGGAAAAGGCTCCTGGTCTATTGTTTCCAGTCTGTTGCTCTGTGGAGTAGTGAAATCCACAGTGTGGAATCCACAGAGTGGAATCTGACAAACTTTCTTTCATAAATATGGACCCCATTATTCTTAATCAAGGGTTTGAGGTTTATTTAATAAGTGGTTTGTTTTGGAATTCAAAACTACAATTTTGCTTTTTGAATTACTGTATCTGCTTTGAATTCAAACAATCCATGTAGGGATTCAAATGACTTCTTTGTTCTGGGATCTGTGGGGGCTCACCTGAAGTAAAGGCCACACTATGGTCAAATAAATTTAAAAAAAAAAAAAAAAGCTGAGCTCAGTACATTTTTTAAATCTGGCACATAGGTTTTGGTTTGAAATGTTAAGATCATTTTTAAACTCTCCAAGTGATTCTGATTCACGGCCATGTTTGAAAATCCCTGATTTTCAGCACCTATTTTGTAGCTAGTGTAGAGGGTAGACACGTGTGTTCACGTCAGTGCCACTAGCTGAGTAACACTGGACATGTTATTGCTTTAAGCCTTAATTTTCTCATCTGTAAAATAAAATTATTTTATGTAACTTATACATAACATCTGTTATTGGAAGCGAATATGATGACATCTATAAAGCTTTTACCTCAATGCCTGAAACATTGCGAACACATAAGGTGAGCTGTGTTATTATAACCATGCACTAAAACATAATAAACATGAAATATTGGTCATCAGTGAATCTATTCAAGTACATAGTATATCCCTGTCAACTTTCCAGGTTTATTTTTAGGATATCTTCCTAGATTGTTTTGAGGATATATGTTATAGCACATTTTAAATTATTCAACTACCACATAAATATAAGGTCATATTTTAATTTTATTCTTTCATTCATTTGAGTGCTATTCTGGGCACTGAAGACACAGCAATGAGCAAGACACACAGGCCACTGACCACAGAGAAATTGCACACTAATAGGGGCAACAGACAATAGACTTAAATCATTTATAATGTGATGTCATTAGTGATCAATTCAGCCAGACAGGGAGGCATACAACTGTAAAGCTGGGGGTGGGTGGCATCTACTTTAGAGGGGATGGGTAAGGTGGGCCTTTAAGGAAGACAACTGAGCAGAGACTAAAGAAAATAAAGGAGTGAGTGATGGGAAATTCCAGGGGTGATGGGAGCTTTCTAGATGAAGGAACCACAGGGCAAATACCTCTGAAGAACTGTGTGAACCTACTTAAAAACATGGGCCGGGTGCAGGGGCTCACACCTGTAATCTCAGCACTTTGGGAGGCTGAGATGGGTGAATCACGAGGTCAGGAGATTGAGACCATCCTGGCCAACATGGTGAAATCCTGTCTCTACAAAAAATGCAAAAACATTAGCTGGGCATGGTGGTACACACCTGTAGTTCCAGCTACTTGGGAGGCTGAGGCAGGAGAATTACTTGAACCCAGGAGGTGGAGATTGCAGTGAGCCAAGATCGTGCCACTGCAGGGCCCACTGAGCAAGAGCAGATGAGAGGAGAGCCATGCACCACACTGTGGGACATGGTAAAAAAAAAAAAAATTTGAAACTTTCCTAAGAGTGCATGAAGACCATTTAGGAGTCTTCATAACAAGTCAAATAATCTGATTTACATTTGTGTTGTAGAAGAATATACGTAACATAAAATTTACCATGCTAACCATTTTAAGTGTATAATTCAGTAGCATTAAGTAAGGTCACAACGTGGGGCAATCAACATCACTATTTTCAGAATATTTTCACTATTCCAAACAGAAGCTCGGATCCATTGAACACTAACTCCCCATCCTTCCCTCCCTTCGCACTGGTTACCACTAATCTACTTTCTAGCTCTATGAATTTGCCTATTCTAAGCACCCCAGTTAAGTGAAAACAGTCAATATCTGTCCTTTTCTATCTGACTTATCTTAGCACAATGTTTCAAGTTTTACCTATATTATATCTTGAATCAGAATTTCAATTTATATTTTTAAAAGATGATTTTTGCTGTTGCTGTTATGCTAAGAACCCATAGTACAAGAGGAAAAACAGAGAGAATGAGACAGAATGCTGTAACCTGCTGAGAGATGATGGAGGTTTGGTTCAGAATAACACCAGCAGCAATGATGAGAAAGGACCAGATTTGAGATCTATCTACCTACCTACGTATCTACCCACCCTCTCTCTCCCTCTCTCCCTCTCTCTCTCTCTCTCTCTCTCTCTCTGTGTGTGTGTGTGTGTTGCATGCCCAACAGTAGTGTAGTGCATCTGGCCCAGGCTATAGCCAAAGTTGTGACTGATTTTCAGTGAACTTCCTCCACCTTGTGCTGCTGTACCAGCCCCTCAGGCTGAAACCACAGACATCTCTCACCACCTGCCAAGCCCAAGAAGCAAGTATTCATGCAATTTTTTTAATGTTATCAGCAAGAGCAGCCACTTTGGAAGAGGTGTGGAACCTTCTAAGATGGCTTTGTAGAACAATATTCAACTGGATGTTTGATTCAGGGTTTTGTTTAAAACACCAGTCTCCTTTCTTTATCTAGACACAAACCCTTTTTCTGTTCACCTCCCAATAAGCATTTCCTAATTCACTTCGATGTCCGGCATTCTGACAATCATTGTGAGTAGTTAAAAACTGTAAGACATGGTCTTTTCCCTCTCATCTACTTTGGGGTAAAAGGCATGAAAAGTATGAGACAATGAGAAAATAATTTATGACCAATTTAATATTAAACACAGAATACTGAATTATAAACCAGGAGACCCTCTACCAAAGTGTAGCTAAAGTAACAGTATGTTGCAATCAATTTAGTTTCATTCAAAGTAAACAGATTATATTTCTAAAGATGACTGCAGCAATACCTCCTATCCAATGGGCTCTTTAAGAATTGATAGTAACTATCCAGAGGTGGTATTTACATCCCTTCCCTTTATCCTGGGCAGGCATGAGACTGCCTCAACCAATAAGTAGGACAGAGTGGTACTATGACTTCTGAAGCAAGGTCATTAAAGTGTCATGTATTTTGGCCTTGTTTCCCTGGGATGTTTTCTTTTGGAAAGAGATTATGAAGAAGCCCAAGCAGCCTGTAGAGAGGGCCACATAGAAAAAAGCAAGGCTCCTACCCACCAAGCCCCCAGTCTCCAGCCAGCAACCCCCAGTCCTGGCTGAGCTTCCAGCTAGCAGCCAGCACCACTTTGCATGATGGATGTGAGTGATCCCCCTTTAAAGTGGACCCTCTTGACCCCTACTGAAACACTACTACTGACATTGGACCCACCTCTCTAAGCCATGTCCAAATTGCAGATTTGTGAGCAAAATAAATGTTTTTTTTAAACCCACTACATTTTGGCTAGTCTAGTCTGTTTCTCAGCAATAGGTCACTAGAGCACCCTCCCCCCACTCCATGACAGACTTCACTTTTACTTGTATTAAACTAGGAGCTCTTAAATAGGAGAGAAAAGGGCCAGGTGTGGTGGTTCACACCTGTAATCCTAGCAATTTGGGAGGCTGAGGTGGGAGATCAAGAGGTCAGGAATTCGAGAACAGCCTGACCAACATGGTGAAACTGACTCTACTAAAAACACAAAAATTAGGTGGCTGTAGTGGCACGCATCTGTAATCCCAGCTACTCAGGAGGCTGAGGCAAAAGAATTACTTGAACCAGGAGGCACAGGTTGCAGTGAGTCTAGATCATGCCACTGCACTCCAGTTTGGGCGACAGAGCAAGACTTCATCTCAAAAAAAAAAGGAGAGAAAAGGTTGGAGTTACATTAGCATTTTGGAAAATGAACATAACTCACAACCTGTCTTAATTAGGCCTAATTTCACTAACAGTAATTTTTACTGGTGTGCCATTTATAGTTATTCAATAAACATAAAATGATCATACAAATGCTATGTAACAAAATTAGCTTGCAGATCCAGGAAATGCCTCTATAGTTTTGTCAAAATCTAAGTGATTTTGAATGTTAATAATATCCATGCTCCTGAACAAAAAAAATAGATTTTTTTTGTGCCAAAAGGGTTTGGAGAAGGGGAAAATGAATGAGAGTTGGGGTAGGAAGACAGCCTTGGACCTTTGGCGACTGTTGAAGAAAGGGTGGCATTTGACAAGGTTCAGTCTATACCAAGTAAGGGATATAATACACATAGACGGATACCACATGGTGGGATACAGGCCCAGTTTCTTTTATGGACCAATTTAACTAAAACAGAAGAGAGATCTTAAGAAGTGAACGAAAAGGTGATGCCAACTTGCTGACAACGCTACAATGTAAAATCCTTTAGTACTGGTTTGAAATCTACACAGCAGCTTCCAGTAATTGCTGACAATTTGCCTATTGTATTTACATACATTAACTAGGAATCCAAATAAATCTCTTTTTCATGAATTCTTCACTGTCTCTGAGACAAGCAACAGAACACCTTTCATTAAAAAGAAGTTACCTTTATTTTTCTCAAACAGCTCCTCAGAAGTTAAAACAGATATATCTTGGTTATGCTTCTTCTGTCTCAAATAAATTCAATATGTCTATAAGACAAAGAGATTAACAGTATAAATTAAGTTTTCAGTTGTCTCAGTATTTATTAATCCTAATAGCTTGAGTAAAAACCATTGACAACTGTACGTGTCAGCTAATAGGCAGTTTCAAAAATTACAGGAATGTAGTCCCAGTTTAGGCGAAGTCAACCTACCTCTGTCTTCCACCACCATTTCAGAATTCTATTCCCATGCTCTAGTATTTGCATATTCATTAATTCACCCATTAACTAATATGTTCTAAGCACTCTTCCAGTCTCTAATGTCTGTGGCTATGGAGTCTCCAGGCACACTTTCAGGTCCTCAAGTCTCTGAAACAATGATTGTTCAACTCTGGAAACAGACAGCACTTCCCAAGGTCATTGAGGTACCCTGATAAATAGCTCTCCTCTTATTGTGCAAATTCTAAATCAAGTAAGATCAATATGTTGCAAAATATCACTCAGATAAAACTGAGTTGGCGGATGTCATTTATGTCTGTGAGCAAGTGACTTTCCCACAAACTGAATCCTAGAAATCAACAGACATAACCTGTGTTGAACCAGAAATGGCTTCCTGTTCCTGACCCTCAAATCGGCAGAACCTCTCTGTAGGGGAAAAGAATGGAATGTGCTCCTTGCTAACAACAAGGAAGCAAAAGGGCTGGAGCTATATATGCCCATTTCTCTCCTCAGATTCCCAAACAGAGTAAGAATGACAAGGTAGGTCAGAAGTCTTATTGCAAGCATATTGCTTGCACATAGAGCAGGAGTGGGCAAATTATGATCCACTCTGGGATATAAATGGGTCATTTTATGAAAAATTTGGCCGCTTACATTTTTTTGTAAGCCCACAAACTAAGAATCGTTTTTATGTTTTTGAATGGTTAAAAAAAATCAAGAGTATTTCATGACACATGAACATTATATGAAATTCAAATTCCAGTGCCCACAAATAAAGTTTTATGAGAACACAGCCAACTCAATTGTTTACATATCATTTATGGCTACTTTCTCACTCCAATGGCTTAGATAAGCAGTTATGACAAAGACTATATGGCCCACAAAGCCTGAAATATTTGCTATTTGACCTTTTACAGAAAAAGTTTGCTGACACCTACAAAAAAGAAACACTTTTTTTCTTTTGAGGAAGAAGCATTCTCCCTGGGATTATTCTGGAGACAGAATCTCCTTTTACCATTTTGTCTTTGCTGTAGGACCACCATTCTCTCAGTTCCCTATCCTTCTTTCTCACTCAAAACCAGGTAGAAATTTTATGACTTTCCTTAACCCCTTATTTAATTAATTATAATTTGTTTTCTGTTTAATTGTTCTTTAAAAAGTCTTCAAATCATTCCTCCCTACAACAATTTTCCAATTAGTTTTCTTTTTATTTATTTTTTCTTGTTTTGAGACAGGGTCTCACTCTAGCCCAGGCTGGAGTGCAGTGATGGGATAACAGATCACTGCAGGCTCGAAATCCTAGGCTCAAGGTATCCTGCTATCTCAGCCTCCTGCTGTTAACTTCTTCTATAGTCTTTTAGAATTGCAAATAACTTTAGAGTTTCTGTTCAATCCCCTCATTAGCAAAATGAGGAAACTGTTACTTTGTGAGGCAAATGACTTTCCCCACTTTGCAAATCTAATTTTTGATCGACTAAAACTAAACTCTCTCCCAAAAAATAACACAGTGATTCCTCTGTCTTACTCATATCAAACTCTACATTGTACTCATTATGAAATTTTCAGATTCCCATTGATCAAGTCAAATTTATAATCTAAGCTGTGAATCAGAGAACTATAGACTGTGGGAAAAACTTTGCTCTCTGTTTTTGCAAATAAAGTTTTATTGGAACACAACCACAATCACTTACTTATCTATGGCTGCTTTTGCACTACAGTGACAGAGTAGAGTAGCTGCACCACAGACTGTATGGTTCACAAAGCCTAAAATATTGACTATCCAGTTCTTTCCAAAAAAAGTTTGCTTCTCTGATCTACAGCCCTAACCTAGACCACTCAAAGTATTCTCATTCCTTATCGCTTTCTATTGGCACTTATGGCTTGTTTTCTATATCTGCTCTTAATTTCTATAGTAATAAGACTTCTGATTATTTTAACCAAGCACATGGCACACTGAACTAAAGACATTTCTCAGCTTCCTTTGTATCTTGATGTGGTCAGTGGAATAAATGGGATGTCAGTGGACTCGTACATGCAATTTCCAGGAAGTGTCCTTAAAGGAAGAAAGATAGTATACTCTTCTCTTTCTTATCCTTCTTTGTAGCTAGAATGGTAACAACATAACTGAAAAGTCATCTCACACATGGATGATCTTGGACCTAGAATTAATACATGTTAGAGCAACAAGATGGAAAGATCCTGGATCCTTGACATCAGAGTTTTTCTACCATCCTCAGACTACATACACCTGGATGTTTACATGAGCGAGAAATACAATTCTGTGTTAAACAAACCTCTGCCAATTAGGATTTTTCTGTCTGTACTTAATTCTAAGTGATGCACTTATAATAGAAATTTTTCTTCCAGACAAGCCAGCACCTTTCTAGTTTGCTGAATTAGCTGTGCTTATTCTCACACCTCCATTCTTTTGCTCAAGCTGCTAGCTCATGCTGGATTGCCCACTATTTCCTCCTCCATTTGGCTACATTTTACCAATTCTTCAAAGCATTTGAAGTTCTGTCTCCACACTGAAGCACTTCACTTCTCTTTTCCCATTCAGAAGTCAGCACAATATGTTTGGACAACTGAGACTGCACACTGTATTATATTCTTTTAGTTATGTGTTTTGGTATTTTATGCCCAATGATAATGTAGACTTGTACAGGATTAGGATCATTTGTTTTACTTTTGTTTCTGGTGCCCAAATGCTATGGTTAGCCACAAAATATTTGTTGAATTTATTTTAATAAATTTGGGCAAAAGTAAGCCAAACATAGCCATGAGTTCACAGGTTCTCATACTTTAAACTCAGATATGTTTTTGACACCTGAATCATAATGTGTAAATCAACCAAAGGGAGATTTGTCCCAGGTGAGGTCATTCTAAATGGCATATGATGTATATTTAGTCAAAAGCCTAGTAAAGCCACCACGAGATAATTCATACTAGTGTCACGTATGCTAAATTGGACAAATGTGCCACATAATCTGTTTTAGTCCATTCCTGCTGCTAAAACAAAATACCACATACTGGGTAATTTATAAATAATAGAAATGTATTTATCACAATTCTAGAGGCTGGGGAGTCCTAGATCAAGGTGCCAGTAGATCAGTAGATTTGGTGTCTGGTGAAGGCTATTGCCTTTTTTTTTTTTTTTTTTTTTTTTGAGACAGAGTTTCGCTCTTGTTACCCAGGCTGGAGTGCAATGGTGCAATCTCGGCTCACCGCAACCTCCACCTCCTGGGTTCAGGCAATTCTCCTGCCTCAGCCTACTGAGTAGCTGGGATTACAGGCATGCTCCACCGTGCCCAGCTAATTTTTTGTATTTTTAGTCGAGACGGGGTTTCACCATGTTGACCAGGATGGTCTCGATCTCTTGACCTCGTGATTCACCCGCCTCGGCCTCCCAAAGTGCTGGGATTACAGGCGTGAGCCACCGTGCCCGGCCGACTATTGCCTTTTTTTAACTTTTCTTTTTTAAAAATTTTTCCATAAGTTACTGTGGTACAGGTGGTTTTTGGTTACATGAGTAAGTTCTTTAGTGGCGATTTGTGAGATTTTGAAAGACCCAACACCCAAGCAGTATACATGCACCATATTTGTAGTCTTTTGTCCCTCAACCCACTTCCACTCTTCCCCCAAAGTCCCCAAAGTCCATTGTATCATTCTTAAGCCTTTGTATCCTCATAGGTTAACTCTTACATATCAGTAAGAACATTGATTGATGTTTGGTTTTCCATTTCTGAGTTACATCACTTAGAATAATAGTCTCTCATCTCATCCAGGTCACTGCAAATGCTGTTAATTCATTTCCTTTTATGGCTGCATAGCATTCCTTCATACATATATATATATATACATATATATATACACACACACACACACACACACACACACACACACACACACACATATATATATATATATATATATATATATATATATATATACACACACAGCACAGTTTCTTTATCCGCTCATTGCTTGATGGGCATTTGGGTTGGTTCCACAATTTTGCAATTGTGAATTGTGCTGCTATAAACATGCATGTGCAAGTATTTTTTTCAAATGACTTCTTTTCCTCTGGGAAAAGATACCCAGTAGTGGGATTGCTGCATCAAATGGTAGTTCTACTCTTAGTTCTTAAAGGAAACCATGCTGTTTCCCATAGTGGCTGTACTAGTTTACATTCCCATCAGCATATAGAAGTGTTCCCTATTCACTGCATCCATGCCAATATCTACTGTTTTTTGATTCTTTGATTATGGCCATTCTTGCAGGAGGAAGGTAGTATCGCATTGTGGTTTTGATTTGCATTTCCCTGAAGGTGAAGGCTACTTTGTTTCCACAATGGCCATATTCTCTGGAGGGGGCAAAGGCTGTGTCCTCACCTAGCAGAAGGAATGGAATGGCAAAAGGTATAGGGCACTTCCTTTAATCCCTTTTATACGAGTACTGATTCACTCATGAAAGCAAAACCTTTATGACTTAATCACTTCACTTTCCAAGAAAACCCCCATCTTTTAATACTATCACATTGGGTAACAGGTTCCAAAGTATGGAAATTGAAAGGGCACATACATTCAAACCATAGCACTCTCATTGCAGTAAGTGGATATAATTCCACATTCCATTTTCTCCTTTATGAGATGCTTTGTAGCCCTGGATGCCAGCCAGCCATACCTTTTGCCTAACTATAATAATAGAATATTAGATAAATTTAAGCTAAGGTCAAAAGCTAGTAAGATACAGTTTATACTTGTCCCAGTTCATGAAGCAAACAGAAATATAATGGCTTGTCAAGAGCTCGAATGTCACTGCTCAAACATCTTAAATCTACATCCAAGCAGTTTGCCCCCTGTGGAACTGTACATCTTGTTTATCTACAAGGCATAGAGCCATTTGTATAAGCCCAGCCTGCAGTTCTTAAATGCTGATGTGTAGTCTGTCTATTCACATTAGCTTACAGCAGAGTTCTTAGAACATTCTTACAAATGAATTAATTACAGTATCAACCAAAAGCCTACCTAGAACCAAGTGCCAGGAGCTGCTGAAGAGAAAATTGAGTTAGAATCATATGGATACTGAATTTTTTTTTAGTACATGAAGATTGCTTGCCCCCAGTTCTTTCCACTTGCAATTTGAGGTAGCTCTATGACCAACCTCCTTTGGGAGGGCAGACAGTTGCCTATCTGCAGAGGGAAATGAAATCATAGAAGAGGAGAAACATGTCAGATGGCATGGGAACAGAGGGTGCTCTTGGGTTTTTTGCTTGTTTAACCATATTGCTCCTGTGCATATCCCCAAAAGCTTATTCTTTCAGTTTTACTGAACATTTTATTCAACTCAATTGTCAGTTATTGGTTACTTTTTTGAAATTTTTTTCAGAATTTTTCTTTTTCTTGAAGAGAATATGTTATTATGTGTGTCTGCATTGTTTTCACCAGTGTTGATTTAAGAAAAACATCTTACCCCTTCATCTTGCTTCACGCCTTCAGCCCAGCCCTGGCAGCGTTAGGAAAGCCATATCCCAAAGAAATCTCCTACATTTCCCTCAAATGAAAAGTAAATATTAAAATAGAAAGAAAAGTCAGTGCCTTTTATTTTAAGATGGTTCTTCTTAGGTGTCTTAGTTCACCTCTAAATATCTGCCCTGTCCATTCATATATTCTAACACAGTCCATTCTTCCCCATTTCTACTCCCCATCTTCTTCAGGCCTTTCTCCAATCAGTTAATTTTTTCTTATTTATAGTAAACACTGTTTCTTCCTTCACAAACCTTCCTTAACTGATTATGTTGGGGAAATATAATTAAAAACAAAATCTTCTCCCAACCCAGAAATCCTTCACAAAGGTAGTAAAGAAAATAATATTATTTTTTGAAAAAGCATTAAACCAGAATGTGATGTATATCACAGGCAATGTGCTATGAGATTGCGAAGACAGAAAGAAATCTCCCTTTTTTATTCAAGTAGATACAACCTATTTACAAGTATGTTTCAAAATAAACAATAACCAGTCTTTAAGTAAGAGGGCTTGGCAGCACAATTTGTCCCACATAGCTTATCCTATTTTAATGGGTATTTGCAATGACCATTTGTTTTAGCTAATTGGCTAAAACAATTTAGCTAATGTTTTAGCTATTTTCAGAGGAAAAATAAACTTCTCCCATCTGTATGACAAGAGACAGTTTTGCAACTTAGATCAAGGCACCCACTGAGGCTCCTTACCTCTCAAAAAATCTGGGAGACAGAGGTGCTCTCTTCTTTAATGTTTACATTTCATAGAGATGGCACTGAGGTCTTTAAGACATTGCTGGATTATAAAGCTGAGAAAAGCCCTATCTAGTTTTCCAAAGGACTTATGTATATTTCAAAGAGAGGAGAAAGAGCTTAAAATTTCAAGTTTTCTAAAGTAAATGCTCTAAAAAAAAAAAAAAAAAAAAGAAGAAGAACAATGTAGAACATTGTAAGAACATGCTGTTCTACCTAGTGTAATATGTGTCATGGAGCAGGGGAAAAGAAAGATCTTGAGACCAGCAATGAAATAGCTCTATAAAGAGGGAAATGGGGAGAAATCAGGAAAAACACAGGCATAGACTTTGTGTAGGAGATAAATATAGTTCTCAGACACAATTCGAAAATAATTACTGATTGTAACTAAGGAGTGATATGTTTGTTGAGGATTCTTAGGCCCCACTTCAGACATCTCATTCAGTAACTTTTAAGAACTTAAGTTTCAGTTCCAGAAGATACAATTAAAGAAAAAAAATATTTCCCACATGATGTTGCTGTGCATCGAGGTTTAGGAAACACTGATGGGGTATAACAATGTGAGCCTCTAATTTTTCTTTGAGTTAGTCCTAGAGAATCTGGCCTAAGATCTTAGTGAAAAGGAAATAGAAATAAATGAAACAGGTAATACCAATAGTTTGTAAACAAATAAAGAAATAAGCAAAGTCCATTTCATTTGAATTTTTTAAAATGGAATTTAAAAATCTCCCACCATAGAAGAAAGAGCAGCTACTGCAGACAATTCCTACCTCCCTCCCACTTACAACATAGGCTTTGAGAGTTGGGTGTCAGAAAAGGCTCCAGGGCTTCAGGGAAGATGAGGATAGTAACTATGGGAGTCTCACAAGGAGAGGATACTTCCAGGAGATTAGAGTGGGAAGGGGACATCTGGAGATCTCTAGAGACTCAGATCAGCCTGCCATTACACTTGACTTCAACTTCCTGTCTTCTTTCAGACTCAGGTTTATAGATGAAAAGCCAAAGGTGAGTGCAGCACTTCTGCTGACAGGTGACTGACAGAAATAACTAAGCACAGAGCTTGGCTGAGGGCTGAGTTTTCTGAATAGCATTAGAACCCTTGGGGCTGAGAAAATATAAATTTCTTACCACCTGCAAGAAACTGGAAAGTTTACAAAAGATGTTTTCAAGATTTCCTGGCAGGTGGGCAGCACTGTTTGACAGCAGGATTCTGTCTAAAGAACAGCTGGTCTAAAAGTAGTGTCGTAATCACAATGGGGATGGATGAAGAGATTAAAGCGCAAGATAAAAGTGCACTGGAATATTTTTAATAAAGCAACATAATTTAATAAATAGCAAAGGGGACAATAAAAGAGATGTGATGTCTATAAAAGGATTTAAGATGCAAGACGGACAGTGATCAGACATAAAATTAAATATAAGCTTTTGGGAGCATACCACAGTTAATACGAATCTTTTAGATCCCTACCTACAGAAGAGAAATATATCCATCTAAAACCATAAAACTGGAGCAAATACCAGCTCACATCACTGTGGTAATGAAAATAAAACAAAAGAAATGAGAATGACTCCTATACTCAAATGAAATTCAGTTTCACATGATAAATACCAGGAAATTCAGTTTCTTAAGGACATCACACTGAGTAAATGCCATAACAAAAACTGTCATTTGTTGAGCATCTACTGTGTGCCAGGCACGAGGCTAACTATCCCACACATATTATCTCAGAAATGCTCAAAGTAATTTAAAGGATTCGTTATTATTTACATTATATATATATATAAAGCCAGAGTTTCTGAGAAATACATTGCCCAGAGTATACAACTAGAAAATGGTGGAAGCAGAATTGAAACTGAGGACTGCTGGACACAGAGCCTTTTGTATTTTCATACTGCTTTCTACTATAGAGTCTGTGGATTATGTTTCTCATATTCTTCCACTCTATAATTGGATTCCAAATAGTCACGGAACAGAAGAACATCTGACCAGAGCTTTTCCCATTTAACATGCAATTTCTGAAAGACTCTAATCCTCCAGTTATGCACCAAAAGGTACTCTCTCATTCTAACCTCCAATTTTCTACTAAATCAACAGTCTTCATGTTTTTCTATAATGTCCTCCTATTAGCACAAAAATATTGATCACATAGTCCTAATATGAGTATACTTATGTATTATTTTGTGAGACTATATTGCATACATTATAACAATTCAAAATAGAATATGAAATGAATACTATTTTTAATATAACACTGACTCCAATGTGGTTGAATATGCTGTCTTTTAAAATTTTGTTTAATATCTTGTTATATAATAGATTCTGCATCAGATTCTAAGTTCAGTTTATTTTGATAGCTCTATAAGGTATATTTCATTAGTTGGTTACGGCAGTCATTAAGAGCAAATTTACAGCTAGTAAATACCCATTTTCTCTGATGTCAAACAGTTGTCACTGAAAACATATTAGACCATGTCACTTGATTATATTTTTAACAAGCTGGTTGAAGTAACCACTAAAGTATTAAATATTTTTAACCAGTTTAGAAAATTCTATTTTCAAGGTTCTTAAATGTATGTACGTGCACACACATATGTGTGCATGTGATTCCTTAACAATGGCACACTTAATACATTATTGAAACAATGAAAAGATCTCCAAGTGTCCCTTTACTTTCGTTTTATTTTAGCTTTGGGGTACGTGCACAGGTTTGTTATTTAATATACAGGTAAACTTGTATCATGGGGTTTGTTGTGCCAATTATTTCATCACACAGGCACTAAGCCTAGTTATTTTTTTCATTATAGTCTTTAAATTGTTATTTTGTCATTAGTCATTAATACAAAACTTACAGGTGGATAACTGCAAATGTATTTGGCAAACCCTGTCAGATCTGAGTAGGTAATCATTTTAACTGTGTAATGTGGCTGAAAAAGCTCCTATTAGAAGTGTCAGCTCTAACACTTTCTTATGGTAGATATAAGATATAGATACATAGATATAAGATATAGATATGTAAATATGAAATATTTATAAATATTTCAACTATAATCCCCATATTAATATTTTAGGCCTCTTGTCCATTTCCTGGGCTACCTCCTTCAGTTAAAACTCAATTATAAATTCTGTAAATTCATCTATCCAATAATGTCATTGTGTAGCAGAGCCCTGATTAGACACATAAGGTACCACTGTCAGCCCATACTTGGTGCAAAATTAAACTCTTGGTGCAGGAAACTTCCTTTACTGTACATAATATATTCTGATACAAGACACAGGAATCACATGACACAGCCAGAGCCACCCATCCACAGATGGCGTTTGGTAAAGCTTGTTTTCTAAGAAGTAAAATTAAATATAAATAGTTCTAATATTTTCTTCTCTCAGCATAAAGAGGGCCCACATTCCTCTTGCAAGGCCGAGAAATAGTGCACAACTTCAACCCGCTGCACTACCAACACCCCCAAAACAATTTAAGCAAAAGAATGTCTTGTTATACAATGGGTTCTGGATCAGATTCTAAGTTCAGTTTATTTTGATAGCTATATGAGGTATCCTTCATTAGGTGGTTATGACAGTCATTAAGAGCAAATCAGTTAGTAAATACCCATTTTCTCTGATGTCAATCAGTAGATTTATTTTCTACTAAAACCCAATATTCATCCTTTTCCTGCATTCCTATCTTTTAATGTTAAATGAAAAATAGGAGAAATACCTAATGTAGCTGATGGGGAATGGATGCAGCATACCACCATGACATGTGTATACCTATGTAACAATCCTGCACAATTTGCTCATGTACCCTAGAACTTATTAAGAAAAATTAACTTGTATGAGTACATAGTAGGTATATATAGTTATGGAGTGCATGAGATATTTTGATACAGGTATACAATTTATAATAATCATATCAGGGTATAAGGGACATCCATCACCTCAAGCATTATCATTTCTTTGAGTTATGAATGTCCTGGTTATACTCTTTTAATTATTTTTAAATGTACAAATTGTTTAGTCCCTGCAGAAAAAAAAATTGAAAAATTCTGAAACTAATAAAAAAAGAAAGAAAAATGCCAGCAATGAAGAAAAGTTTGTTGACACTGGCTAATGCCTGTAATCCCAGCACTTTGGGAGGCTGGGGCAAGAGGATCATTGAGGTCAGGAGTTTGAGACCATTCTGTGCAGTATAATGAGACCTCATCTCTACAAAAAAAAAAAATATTTGAGATGGAGTCTCTGTCATCAGGCTGGAGTACAGTGGCATGATCTTGTCTCACTTCAACCTCCACCTCTGGGCTCAAGAGATTCTCCTGCCTCAGCCTCCCAAATACTTCGGATCATAGGCACATACCACCATACCCAGCTAATTTAAAAAAAAAAAAAACAACAACAACAAAAAGAAAGAAACATTTTAAATGAGGTGACATGTGATGTGGGAGAATCACTTGAGCCCAGGAGGTGGAAGTTGCAGTGAGCCAATATGCAGTCAAAACAAATTCTGTATATATGTGTATATAGAGTTTGAGTTGGCTGAAAACCCAAATACATGCCCCAAACAAGACAAAAGTTTATTTCTCTCACTTAACAAAGGTTCAGAGGAGGAATGGTTTTCTTCCTCAGGAAATACCTTAGTCCATTCTATCTGCATTCATAGCAGGAAAAGGATGGAAGAGGGATGTGTGCACAGAGTTGTTCGTAGTAATCTCTGATAGTCGTTTGTATTTCTGTGGAATCAGTGGTGATATCACCTTCATTGTTTTTTATTACATCTATTTGATTCTTCTCCCTTTTCTTTTTTATTAATCTGGCTAGCAGTCTGTCTATTTTGTTGATCTTTTCAAAAGACCAGCTTCTGGATTTAATGATTTTTTGAAGGATTTTTTGTCTCTGTTTCCTTCAGTTCTGCTCTGATCTTAGTTATTTCTTGTCTTCTGCTAGCTTTTGAGTATTTTTGATCTTGCTCCTTTAGCTCTTTCCATTTTGATGATAGGGTATCGATTTTAGATCCTTCTTCACTTCTCTGGTAGACATTTATTGCTATAAATTTCTCTGTAGAAATGTGTCCCAGAGATTCTGGTACGTTGTGTCTTCCTTCTCATTGATTTCAAAGATATCCTTATTTCTGCCTTTATTTCATTGTTTATCCAGTCGACATTAAGGAGCAGGTTGTTCAGTTTCCATGAAGTTGTGCTATTTGAGTTAGTTTCTTAATTCTGAGTTTTAATTTGATTGCCCTGTGGTCTGAGAGACTGTTTGCTATGATTTCCGTTCTTTTGCATTTGCTGAGGAGTGATTTACTTCCAATTATGTGGTCAATTTTAGAGTAGGTGCCATGCAGTACTGAGAAGAATGTATATTCTGTGGATTTGGGGTGGAGATTTCTGTAGATATCTATTAGGTCCACTTGGTTCAGTTCTAAGTTCAAGTCCTGGATATCCTTATTAATTTTCTGTCTCGTTGACCTGTCTAATATTGACAGTAGAGTGTTAAAGTCCCTCACTACTACTTTCGGAGTCTAAGTCTCTGTAGGTCATTAAGAACTTGCTTTATGTACCTGTGTGCTCCTGTACTGGGTGAGTATATATTTAGGCTCTTTAGCTCTTCTTCATGCATTGATCCTTTTATCATTATGTAATGCAGTTCTTTGTCTCTTTTGATTTTTGTTGATTTAAAGTCCATTTTATCAGAGACTAGGATTGCAACTCCTGTGTTTTTTTGCTCTCCATTTGCTTAGTAAATCTGCCTCCATCCCTTTATTTTGAGCCTAAGTGTGTCCTTGCATATGAGATGGGTTTCCTGAATACAGCACACTGATGGGTTTTGACTTTTTATCTAATTTGCCTGTCTGCGTCTTTTGATTCGGGCATTCAGCCCATTTACATTTAAGGTTCATATTGTTATGTGTGAATTTGATCCTGCCATTTGGATGCTAGCTGGCTGTTGTGCCCATTAGTTGATGCAGTTTCTTCATTGTGTTGATGGTCTTTACCATTTGGCACATTTTTGGAGTGGCTGGTACTGGTTGTTCCTTTCTATGTTTACTGCTTCTTTCAGGAGCTCTTGCAAGGCAGGTCTGATGGTGACAAAATCTCTCAGCAATTGCTTATTCCTAAAGGATTTTATTTCTCCTTCACTTATGAAGCTTAGTTTGGCTGCATATGAAATGCTAGGTTGAAAGTTCTTTCCTTTAAGGATGTTGAATACTGGCCCCCACTCTCTTCTGCCTTGTAGGGTTTCTGCTGAGAAAGTCACTGTGAGTCTGATGAACTTCCATTTGTGGGTAACCCGACCTTTCTCTCTGGCTGTCCTTAGCATTTTTTCCTTTATTTCAACCCTGGTGAATCTGATGATTATGTGCCTTTCTTGGGGTTGCTCTTCTTGAAGAATATCTTTGTGGTGATTTCTGTATTTCCTGGACTTGAATGTTGGCCTGCCTTGCTAGGTTGGGGAAGTTCTCCTGGATAATATCCTGAAGAGTGTTTTCCAGGTTGGATTCATTCTCTTCATTACATTCAGATACACCTATCAAATGTAGATTAGGTCTTTTCACCTATATTTCTTGGAGGCTTTGTTAATTTCTTTTCACTCTTTTTTCTCTATTGCTGCTTTCTCATTTTATCTCATTGAGTTGATCTTCAATCTCTGATATCCTTTCTTCTGCCTGGTTGATTAGGCTATTGAACTTGTGAATGCTTTGCGAAGTTCTTGGGCTGTGTTTTTCAGCTCCATTAAGTTGTTTCTATTTTTCTCTACACTGTTTATTCTAGTTAACATCTCATCTAACCTTTTTTCATGTTCTTAGTTTCTTTGCATTGGGTTAGCACATGTTCTTTTAGCTCTGAGAAGTTTGTTATTGCCCACCTTCTGAAGCCTGCTTCTGTCAATTCATCAGACTCGATGGGATCAATCCATCCATTTTTTATCCCTAGCTGGTGAGGAGTTGTGATCTCTTGGAGGAGGAGAGGCATTCTGGTTTTGGGCATTTTCATCCTTTTTGTGCTGGTTTCTTCCCATTTTTTTGGATTTATCTACCTGTGGTCATTGTAGTTGGTGACTTTTGGATGGGGTCTCTGAGTGGACATCCTTTTTGTTGATGATGAAGTTATTTCTTTCTGTTTCTTAGTTTTCCTTCTAACAGTCAGGTCCCTCTGCTATAGGACTGCTGGAGGTCCACTCCAGACCCTGCTTGCCTGAGGATCACCTGCAGTGGCTGAATAACAATAAGGGTTGCTGCCAGTTTCTTCTTCTGTTATCTTCATCCCATAAGGATACCCACCAGATATCTGAGCTCTCATTATGAGGTATCTCTTTGGCTATACGGTGGTCAGGGAGCTGCTTGAGGAGACAGTCTGTCCCTTATAGGAGCTCAAGCACTGAGCTCTGAGCTCTGTTCTTCTGTTCAGAGCTGCTGGGCAGGTACATTTAAGTCTGCTGCAGCTGAACTCACGCCTTTTTTCCCAGGTGCTCTGTCCTGTGAATGCGGGGCTGTATTTATGAGTTCCTCATGTGCTGCTGCCTTTTTTCAGAGCTGCCCTGCCCATCAAGGAAGTAGCCTAGTCACAGTCTGCCAGCAGAGGCATTGCTGAGCTGCTGTGGGCTCTGCCCAGCTGCTGTGTGAACCTCCTTGCAGTTTTGTTTATACAGTTATAATTAGAAGTGACTTGGTAGTGGCGGACTGCCTCAGTAGTTGTTGCCACCCTTCCTCCAACAGAGCTGGACTGTCCCAAGTCCAGCTGTCTTACTGCAAAACTCTCAATCCAGAGTGTTTCAGATTGCTGGTCTTTGTGGGGGTGGGACTTCCGCAAGCCAGATCACCTGGCTCCCTGTTTCAGCCCCCTTTTTTTCAGTTGAATAGGCGGCTCTGTCTCCCAGACATTCCAGGAGCCAGTTGAAATGGCCACCCATATTTGTGGGAGTTTTTGTGTGGAGACCTGCTGCGCCAGCTGAAACAGCCGTGCTGGAAACTCATGGTGCTTTTAAGCCCAGGAATCTCCTGGTCTGTGGGCAGTAATAACTCATTTGAAAATGTGGTGTTCGCACACCCTCTGGGTTTTCCTCGCTGGGAACTGCACTCCAGAACTGTTCTTATTCTGCCATCTTCATGTATGCATAATCTTAAAAGGTTATAGATATAGATAAATGTTCTCTATCCATAATAAGCCATTCTCTATAATCATCTCAGGAGCTTATTCTCAAGGGCTTATTATAAAATGATCAAAACAACAGAATTTTCTATTTATGTTGAATATAATACCTAAACTTTATCAGGTACATGATTTTGGAAAAGCTGGAGCATAGAAAGTAACAGAAAACCTTAGAATCAAGTCAACATAAAGAATTATCCTAGTTTATATAGCTAGATAACTGAAGAGATCAAAGAACATACAGGAACTTCCTATATAAATTGTAGATTAGCTACATTGCCAGACCTTAATGTTTCTAATTAAACAGGATGATAAAAATATCTTAAGAGAATTAGATGCCTAGGTCCAAAATGGAACCATGATGTTTATTCTGATAGGAACAATTAGAAGATGCTCAAAATTAGAACAGGAAGGTCTTCTACCTCTGCAGAGCCAAAACTTAACATATTATCATGACATTTTCTCTCATAGCATCCCAATATTTTGGGTTTATTTTGCTTTTTATTTGAGAAACACAAAATTATGTATAATTTTGCAGACAGCCTATTTATTTCGCAAAGGAAAGAAAGAAATTAAATTTTCAACAGCTTCCAATACCATTTCATGTTCAACTAAGGGTCTCCATGTTGCCCCCTGAAAGTGAGAGTCCCTTCCTGTTCTGTTCTCAGAAATACTTTTCTACCACACAGACATTCTTTTGATGCTAAGTAATACAATGTTGATAATCACAGAATTTAATTCCCCTGGTTCATGTTAGCAGTAAATTTGGTTAAGAAAAGGCAATACCATTACTAAAGAACAGTTAGTAGATCATTCAAAGCCTGCTAAATTATGCCATGGAATCTCTGAATTTATTACTGCTCTACTTTCTACAGACTCATTCATCTAAGGTACCAGAGAGCTCATTTCTAAATCCTTCTTACCTGATCACTTAGAATCACACAATCAAATAGCATTTATCAGAAGCCTTCAGGCACATTGTGCAATGTTGAGAATTTTGCTAAGAGATTTCTCTTTAAATATGATCCCTGACCTCTGAATATTTTGTTTTCAAAAATAAGACCTTCTAAACTTTTAAGATGAGAAACATTAATCTTAACAGTTATCTATTGCTGTGTATTGCCCCTTGTCACAAATTGTAGTAAATGTGTTGCTACAACCCAATGAAGTAGGCAAAATTATTGTCTTCATTCTGAAAATGAAGGAACACAGTCAGAGAGATAGGTAATTGGCCCAAGATTACAACACTAGTAATAAATGACACCAGTTTCAAAAATAATTTAAATGACAACATTGCCCTGGGCTTCACACTGGACCATAAAAGATGTGGCACAACTACTGCACACTTTAAACTTTAAAGTGCAAAGTTCATATGGATTTGTATCACAAATGTCAACATGAGCGTAAACATGCTTTATAGCTATATGCAAAAATAAGACAAAAAAGAACCACTAAAATAAGTCAACATCGATCACCTTTATGTGATCAACTAAGGCAAGGTTTTGCTAGTCAGTGCTCAATAATAGATAGTATTATCATCATTATTCCTCTCCTGTACTTTAAGGGGTTTTTTGAATAATAAGGAAAGTGAGGACAGAAGGCTTTCATGATTGGGTGTCACTCTGTCTTAAAGCCAACCTTCAGATCCAAAATCCATAATCTTTCCTTCCTAATGGTTAATACTAGGTATCTAGATGTTATCCAACCCTGATTGTCCTCAAAAATATGTGTAAAAACTAAAATTAATCCTCATTCTTTACTATGAGATAGCCAGATATGACAATGTCAGCTGTTAATGCAAGAAAGCCTTTTGCTTCCCTCAGTCCTCCTAATACTGGACTAATTTTCTCAAACCTAGGACTGAAATTTCTTAGGAGTATATCCCTATCCCAGGTAACTCCCCTCCTGGGTCTCCCTGGGTGAATCCTAGGTGTCTCTACTGCAGTGCACCACAATCTGCCTTGCAGAATAGTTAACAATAATCATAGACAAAGTGTTAAGGAAAATACATGAGAACACTGATGTTAGCTCTCATTGGATTAACCATATTCTCTGGGTCTGAGAGCAGCTTTACCAACAATCTCAGGATACAAAAGAAAGGAACTAAACCATATTCAACATTTTCAAATTATATCATTCATCACTAATGTAAAAAATTTATCTAGCTTAAATATTCTCCATAAATAACTCTTAGTAACAATTTCCAAAACAAAAACAAAACGCATCTATAGCCTCCAGTCTGAATTTATGGTTTGTCAGTGTCATAAGACAAGAATGTATCCTGACAAGTTCTTGAATTTTCAGTTTATTTTACCACTGAGCCTTTGAAGTGATTTGTCTTCTGGGTATAAGGCCAATATTTGCATTCCGATTAACTTTTATAGCTGTATTACTGGATCCTTATGACCTAGAATCCAGCATACTAGTGTAGGAAGAATAAACTCCTTTGGAACCTTGTCAATATTGTATTTCTGAAGGAATACTTCAGAACAACTACAAGGTACTAACTCTACAACCTTTCTTTGTGTAGTTCAGGTCACACATTCCACATCAGAATACCAAAATGGCTTAAAATATTTTGCAATACAGGTACCAAAAACAGCAAAATACTGTGATGACCATGTTTATACATTTTACCTATTAATTTATTTTCCTGGGAAAATATTAATATTTATGTTTAAAAAGACACAATTTTAAAAATGAACTTGCTATTGTCAGCTTACACCAAAGGATTATAATTTAAGATAAAAAGAGGCTAATTTTATACTATATTCACATTCAACTATTTATATGTGAAAACATTTGATAGCTACTGTGTTATTAGTTTGCAACTTGGCCAATATCTTTATACTTTTAGAGATAATATATGCAAGCATATTTGTACTTTATAAATACTTTCAATTTTATAAGCACTAAATTTTATAACAATTAAAATACATAGGATCATTTTCTAAAGAAAAAAGATATGAAAAGTTTTAAATAAAAACAAAGTAAATTCAGTTTTCTTGGATTTAATAAAAAGGATTCAACTTTCTGATCTATGCTAAGTCTTTCTTTTATTAAGAGTTAAGTCTAAGAACTTAAACACCAACAACATGGAAATTAAAATTCTTTAATCTCTTTAATGGTTCATGAGGGAAATTTAGTGGGATAAAGAAACAGATAATAAAGTGTAGATTTAAACAGACCTGAAGGGAGGAGATAGATATAAATAGATGATGGATGGAGAGACAAATAGAATACATTTTGTGATTGTTTTATGGTTTCTATTTCTTCATTTTTCTCTTTGATAGATCTTTGATTTATTCTTTTCAGTTAAAACATAGTTATGTTAACATCTTTTCATATTGCTCTATTATTTTCTGTTCTGTGGAAGTGCATTCTTCCTCTCATGGTGGTGAATTATGTGTGTGCTTTATAATTTTGTCTATGAACTTCTCTTTAACAGAATGCACATTCCAGTTTATGAAGTCTTCCCTATTACTAGTTGTATGCTCTTTTAAGTTAAGGTATAATGTGTATACAGTAAAATACACAAATATGAAGTGTTCAGCTTGACTAATTTTGCATATGAATATATCTATGTAACCAACATACAGATGAAGATACAGAATATTTCCAGCATTCTCATGCCTCCTCCCAATCAGTATCCACTGAAAGGTAAATGCTATATGTTTTTATATTTGGCAGTATGTTTTTCAGTTTTCTCCTTTATAGAAAAAATTGCCTTTCCTATTCTGGGTCCTTTAAATTTTCATATAAATTTTAGGATCAACTTGGCAATTTCTACCATTAAAAAATTATTAACATATTAATTGTAATTGAATCTAATTTACAGATCAATTTCAGTTTTTCAAAAATTGACCTACAGATCAAATTCAATCACATTTTTGATTGAATTAAATCTAAAATCAATTTGAGAAGAACTGATATCAATATCTTATCAATATAACAACAACTTATCAACATCACATAATTTTTAAATCCATGAACATAGTATATCATTTTATTTATATTGGCTTTTCTTAATTTCTGTCAGCAATATTTTGTAGTGCTTTTTGCACTTTTACTATTTCTAGCTATATGGTTTTTTGGTGTCATTGTAAGTGGTTCCATTTTAAATTTAATTTTTAATTGTTTTTTGCTTATAAATAGAAATACAACTGTTTTTGTATATGGACTTTGTATTCAGAATCCCTGCTTAACTTTATTTTTCTATTATTTTTATAGTTTCTAAGGACATTCTAAGAATGTAAGTAATCATGTCACTGTTTTTCTTTTAATCATTATACCATTTCCTTTTGTTTTATTGCATTTCTACTGTTAATGCTAAATAGAAGTTATGAGTTGACATCTTTGACATTTTTCCAACATCAGAAGAAAGCATTCAATATCTCATCATTAGCTATGTTATATTCCATAGGATCTTAAATAGATACAATTTGTACTTAGAAAATTACCCTTTATTCCTAGTTTTCTCACAAGTTTTATCAGGAACATGTGTTGAGTTTTAGCAAATATTTATCTACATACATTGAAATGGTCATGCTATGTTTATCCCTTAATCTGTTACTTTGTTGAATTCTATTTATTAATTTAAAAACAGATTAAATCAAACTTGCATTCCTGGAATCAACCCGTATGGCAAAAAAATTAAATTACCTTTGTCCATGACCCTATAGAGTTTAATATTTTCAGACAGTTTTTTTATATTACTATCTCAGCTTAGGATTTTGACACCATGAAGATAGTCCAAATAATAACCTAGATGTGAATAATCTAGAATAATTCTACAAGTATATAGGTGAGTAATGTGATAAATTTATATTACTCTGATTATAACTAACTTCTCTAAACAGAGGTAAGGAGCTCAATAAAAACCAAATGGGCAAAAAAGCAACCAAAAGAGATTTAAATGTCCTCAAATCTATGAATTTTTGTTGTTATTGTTTTGTTTTTGTTTTCTGAGACATTCCAGGCTGGAATGCAATGGTGCGATCTTGGCTCACTGCAACCTCTGCCTCTGGGGCTCAAGCAATTCTCCTGCCTCAGCCTCCCAAGTAGCTAGGATTACTAGTGCATGCCACCAAACCTTGCTAATTTTGATTTATTTGTAGAGATGGGGTTTCATTTTGTTGGCCAGGCTGTTCTCCAGGTCCTGTCCTCAAGTGATCTACCCCACTTGGCCTCCCAAATTGCTGAGATTACAGGTGTGAGCCACTGTGCCCTAAGGAATCTGTGGGTTTAATACAATTGAGTTTAAGAAACTTAAGTTTAAGCACTGACTTAGTCTGATGAGACCAATGAGAAATAAGCAAATGAAGAAATCTAAGAAAAAAAGTTGTGGCAGGGAACAGGGTAATAGGAATATTGAAAGCAGATAAAGTCAAGAATGCACTCCCTTGTGGCCCTCTTGTGGAGAGGTCAGAACGCAAATTTTTCATAGCTTCTGGCAGGTAGGCCTCACATTAGTGTAGTAAAATAATAAATGTTTACAATGTTAATCCTAAATCATCTATAAAAGATCAAATTATACTTGGTGCAGTCTGATTAAAATGAAATATTTGTTTCAAAATATTTTATGTAAAATGTTTGATGTTCCAAGTCTGATAGTGAGGCAAACACGTAGCTTTATATATAAAGTTATATATAATTATACAGTTATTTATATAGTATGTATACACTTATATTTAGTTATGTATATATATTTATATTGTTATATACTCAGTTATATAGTTACATAGACTGAAGTCCAGCTATTTAGGATTCAGTTTCTCAACCTTTAAGATAAATGAGGTTTAAGTTTCTTATGACCATTAATTCATTATTTGCCATTCTATTCTTTAAAAAAAAATGCAATGAACTCACCAGCTAAGAAATTGTACCTATCAAATCATTCAAATGATTGTTTAAATCAACAACAGCTGTCACAATGCCATCAATTTACCTGCTCTTTCATTCTTGCATCCATAAAATTATTTTATTTTACACAGAAGTGTACTGAGAATAATTATTATTTTTTTAATTTGAAGGTATAAAAGATTGCTCCAAAATGCTAATTGTTACTACTATTAGAATAGCCAAGAGGAAAGAAAAATAACAGCGATCCTAATTGGTAACTTTAATAATAGAGAACATGTCCTTAACTATGAAAGAAGTAAAGAAGAAAACACACACACCCTCTGGGCTCAACAGCAGAAGTAAAGAAGCAAACGAAAAATTGATGAGGGCTAAAAACTTTGCATTGGAGAATGCTACTTGAATTGTCTTTTTACCAGACAGAGTATCATCTTCAAAACCTATTTAGCCTCCTGTCTTCAAATGTACTCTGATATCTCCACAAATCTCTGTTTACGTGAAATTTGACTAAGTACTAATACCGATTCTAGGTAAAAGCTAAAGCTTATATTACCTGAAACATCAAAGATGGCCAATTTAACTTTATGGTAAAATATATTTGATTTTTATATCCTGCATATTTCACATCCACAGAGTAAGTATATGCTGTATTCTGAATGTCTACATAAATGTCAATAATTTCTATCTATAACTCAGACGTTTCCTCTGAACTCATACTTTTAGCCGTTGTTTGATGTCTCCAATTGGATAGCTTATAGATATTTCAAATTTCATTTTTCTAAAAAATAGTGCCTATAATTCTCAATCCCCCACTTTTTTCCATTTACTCAGTTGCTCAAATCTGAGAATTGTTTTTGATTTCTCCTTTTTTGCTTATCATTTATATCTAACTCATCTCCATCCTGTCAATTTAACTACAAACATATCTTGATTTCATTCACGTCTCTTCATCTTAACTGCCATTGCCATAATAAAATCCATCATTACTTTTTGCCTAAATAATCATATCTATTTTCAATTAGAATAAAATAATTAAAAATACATATATGGTATAGAAGGTCCAGTGTGATCTGGCCTATTTCATGTCTCACCACTCTTCTCCTAAAACCACGTTTCAGACGTACTGACTTTCATTAACCTCTGAAATATGCTAAACTTTTTTCTTCCTTAAAATAATCACAAAAGTTCATTCTTCTAACTAGAACACTCTTTCCCCTGAATGCCAACTTCTTTAATTTCACATCTAATCTCAAGTATCACCTCCTTTTAAAAACTTATCATTCTGTCTAAAGTAGTTTTCTCACCCAACCCCCGCATTTCCATGTAGTCTCTCTTACAGCACATTGCTATTTCCCCTTCATAGTATCTAGCACAATTTGTAAAGTACTTACTTGTTTACTTACTTTTCTTTTTGTATTCAACCCCAGTTAAACTAGAAGCTCCACAAGGACTTTGACCATCACTATTTTGTTCACCATTGTAAACAGAGTACCTCATAGTTGCGGAATGCATGTGTTGAAATGCTGATGAATATGTGGTTTTAAAAAGTACTGGACCCTGGGCCAGGCTCAGTGGCTCACGCCTGTAATCCCAGCACTTTGGGAGGCCAAGGTGGATGGATCACAAGGTCAAGAGATGGAGACCATCCTGGTCAACATGGTAAAACCCCGTCTCTACTAAAAATACAAAAAATCAACTGGGCATGGTGGCACGTGCCTGTAATCCCAGCTACTCAGGAGGCTGAGGCAAGAGAATTGCCTGAACCCAGGAGGCGGGGGTTGCGGTGAGCTGAGATCCTCCATTGCACTCCAGCCTGGGTAACAAGAGCGAAACTCTGTCTCAAAAAAAAGAAAAAAGTACTGGACCCCTTCCTGACACCTTACACTAAAATTAACTCCAAATGGATTAAAGACTTAAATATAAGACCTAACACCATAAAAACCCTAGACGAAAACCTAAGCAAAACCATTCAGAACATAGGCATAGGCAAGGACTTCATGACTAAAACACTGCAAGCATTGGCAACAAAAGACAAAATAGACAAATGTGACCTAATTAAACTCCAGAGCTTCTGTACAGCAAAAGAAACAATCATTAGAGTGAACTAGCAAACCAACAGAATGGGAAAAAATTTTTGCAATCTAACCATCTGAAAAAGCTAATATCCAGAATCTACAAAGAACTAAAACAGATTTACAAGAAAAAAAATAAACCCATCCAAAAGTGGAAGACGGATATGAACACTTTTCAAAAGAAGACATATATGAGACCAACAAACATGAAAAAATGCTCATCATCACTGATTATTAGAGAAATGCACATCAAAACCTTATTGAGATACCCATCCCACTCCAGTTAGAATGGTGATCATTAAAAAATATGGAGACAACAGATGGTGGAGAGGATGTGGAGAAATAGGAACACTTTTACAATGTGGGTGGGAGTGTAAACTACTTCAACCATTGTGGAAGACAGTGTGGCAATTCCTCAAGGACCTAGAAATAGAAATTCCATTTGACCCAGCAATCCCATTACTAGGTACATATCCAAAGGATTATAAATTGTTCTATTATAAGGACACATGCGGACAAATATTCACTGCAGCATTGTTTACAATAGCAAAGATGTGGAACCAACCCAAATGCCCATCAACAATAGACTGCATGAGGAAAATGTGGCACATATACACCATGGAATACTATGCAGCCATAAGAAATGATGAGTTCGTGTCCTTTGTAGGGACATGGATGAATCTGGAAACCATCGTTCTCAGCAAACTGACACAAGAACAGAAAATCAAACACCGCATGTTCTCACTCAGAAGCAGGTATTAAACAATGAGAACACATGGACACAGGGAGGGCAGCATCACACACTGGGGTCTGTTGCGGGTTGTCAAGGGAGGGACAGTGGGATGGGGTGAGGAGGTCAGAAAGAGAGAACATAGGGAGAAATACCAGATGTGGGTGACGCGGGGATTGAGGCAGCAAACCACATTGCCATGTGTGTACCTATGCAACAATCCTGCATGTTCTTCACATGTACCCTAGGACCTACAGTACAATTAATAAAAAAAAAACTATAGACTCTTCTGTTAATTTGCTTCCATTACACTTAAATCAGAGGCCTACTCCTAGGTGGGGAAATTAATGATGGGAAGTTAGAAAGGGTTGCTGGTATGCTTTCTCATGGTCCGAATGTTCACCATATGCTAAGTCTCCTTTTAACTTTCTATAGTTCTCTTTTCACTTGATAAATAATTAGTTCTTCTTCCTTTGCTGCTGCAGAAATTATCTTCCTCCTCAAAAGTTCAGTGGCATTCCATCCTATATTGCCAATCAATCTGGGTGTCCATGTTACTCTCCCCACCCTGCCTACCAATATCACCTCCGTTTTTCCCACCTGCTTCCAACACATTAATCAAGAAATACCACTTATATTCCCTTCTGCCTCTCTCCTTCTATAGATGTTTTACAGGACAATTTATGCTATTTCAAAAAGCCATAACAAGCTCCCATCTGCCATCTGTTAAACTATCATTTCTCCTTCATTAAAAATCTTCCTAAATTCAAGCTCATTTCAGAAAAAAACAGGAGTTTGGAAAGGAGTGAGACGTCTCACATTTAGATTCATGTGTCTGAGACCTACAATGCTCTGTATATCTACCTGGAATTCCTTAATAAGAACAATATGAAAAATAAAGTCCAAAATAGAAAAAGCGAAACCATAGTATTTATATATTTTAAATACATATGACTATATAGATGCATGTTCTATTTGTGTCATGCTGCAATGCAGCAAAGTGATAGATCAATGGGATGTGCTTCCCTTCTACACAATGCCTAACAAACCAAAGATGCACAATAAACACACAAATATATTCATATCATAAATACAATAGTGTACAAATTATCTATATATATGTACATAATCTATATATGAAGTTTGAAAAAAATTTCAGGCTGGAATTTTTTTTTTAACATAGCCACTAGTTTTCTTCTACTTATTGAGAAGGTATCTGTGATGTTTACTTTTAGGTGCCATTTGACTGAATTAAGGTATACCTTCAAAGCTGGTAAAGTGCTATTTCTGGATACATCTGTGAGGCTGTTTACAGAGGAAATTGGTGTGTGAGTTGGTGGACTGAGTGAGGAAGATCTACCCTCAACATAGGCAGGCATTATCCAATCAGTTGGGGGTCCAGATGGAACAAAAACATAGAGAAAAGCCAAGTTCTTTCTCTTTCCTGGGGCTCAGATAACCTTCTTCTCCTGCCTTCAGACATCAGAATCCCAAGGCTCTCCAGCCTTTGGACTTGCACCAGTGGTCTCTGGATTCTCAGGCCTTTGGCTTCAGACCTAACACCATCAGGTTCCCTGGTTTTGAGGCTTTCAGACTTGAACTGAGCATTGCTTCTGGCCTCCCTGTATCTCTAGATTGCAGAGGTCTATTGTGAGACTAAGCCTCTATCACTGTATAAGCCAGTTCCCCTAATAAATCTTATCTTCTCTCTCTCTCCCCCCATCCCTGCCCCCACTCCCTATCATTGGTTCTGTCTATCTGGAGAACTCTGACTAATACGGTATCTCTACACTGTAATATCAAGTGGACTGAAATACACCTTTGCTTTTCCTGAAGTATTTAAACATTTAACGTTCTTAATGAGGCCATCTTTACCAAAGTAAAATAAAGAAATTTGACAGTTCTCCAATAGGGGTACAATATATTATTCATGCCAGACTGGAAGAAAAGATTTCTTGCCAGGTACTTCTAATCATTTGTGTCCTAAATCAAACTCAACTCTTATTGTGGAAGACACTAGCTAGACATTGAGACCACATTTATTTAAATTGGAAAATGATAACAGATCGTGAGTTTGTTATGAGTCAGTAATAAGTTCTTTTAAAACTAAGAGCAGTTGGCTTGATGAGAACCAACAGTGACACCCCTTTACAATCGTGCACCATATGACAACGTTTCAAAGACAATCACATGTACAGTGGTGTTCCCATAGTAATATAAGACTGCATTTTTACCATATCTTTTCTATGTTATATATGTTTAAATATACAAATGCTCTCCACTGTGTTACGATTACCTACAGTATTCAGTAGAGTAACATGCTATACATGTTTGTAGCCTAAGAGCAATAGGCTATATCATATAGCCTACCTGTGTAGTAGGCTCTACTATCTAAGTTTGTGTAAATACACTTATGATGTTTGAACAAAATTGTCAAATGATAAATTTCTGAGAACATATTTCTGTCATTAAGCAATCCATGACCACATTTGTATGAGTGTAATATTGATTTCTGTATTTTAGGAGCAATTTGGAGAATGTTTTAAAAGCCCCTGAAAAATGCAGGCCAAAATGATGAGTGATAATAAAACATATTAAGAACGCATAAAAATATAAGGCATTTAATCTTATGAAATTAAGGTTATGAAATGACAACTAACTTAAAAGATAGAAAATTTTTATAAAAAGGGTACTTCCCAGCTTTTCTCATACCCTGAGAGCTACATGAGGTGGGAAAATAGGTTTAAGTTGTGATTAAAAAGAGACTTATACTAAAGATGTTTGTTTAGAGATTCCAATATTCGAAAATAGGTTTCTGCAGAGATAAATACAATGTCCACCCTCAGAAAGCCTTAGAATAGGAGGCATGGTAATCTATCTGAAGTTGTCTTGAGAAAATTGTCCAAGCAATTTGCACATAAGGGGTCTCTTAAGAACTAAGATTCTCTAATTCTACTTTCAGTGACTCTAGGAAGCTTTTTTCTTAATATTAACAACTTCATATTTCAACAGTGTATGGAATATTGGCTATTTTAAGAAACAAGTATTTATTAATTAAAAACTGTATGATGTGAAGAGAGATCAAAATGTGAAGCCAAGGTGTTGATAAAAGTAACTTTTCTATGTGTACAGTTTAATTTCAAAACAGTATGTCTCTTTCTCATTCTTTCCTCTGTAATTCTGAAGATGACTTCTGACACAATACTGAATCTCGAGTGACTAGTTAGAAACAGCTATCACTAAGTTTAAACTCCGGAAAAACTTAAAGATGGAGAACTTTGGAAATTGAATATGTCACAAATATTGTATGCTGAGAAATTGGCATTCATTACCCACAGAGGTGTCCTCATTACCAACTTGTAGTATCATTTGAGAGTGATGGTGTCATGCCTATATCATGGATATAAATTATACTATTCTGTCTGGTTCTGACATTTTTCCTCCACATAAAGCGCATGATGACTCAGTTTCATTTTGACCTTTGTCTTTCCTATAATGGAAAACACAAAATTATATCTGTAATAGCAACAGAAAGTTCCTGAGCTTGACCTTTACCTATCACAGGAAGGAAATTATAAGAGTACTATTTGCAAAAATGTTGATAAACCTCTCATACATACACACACACACATACACACACACGCAATGTTGTTTCAGGCTAAATCACTAAGGATAATTTCATATAAAATCTAAATAAGGGCTCTGTCATCAGTAAACATATACAATTAGGCTGTTTCCAAAAATTTTACCCTATTAATAACAGGTATTTTATAATTATAATCAGATGGATAATATAAAAGAAATGCATTTGTCTGGTTAAGCTTTTCAACTTTATCTTCAGTTTTTCCAAGTGGGAATTTGTATTAGAGCTGATTTCTGAGACTTTTCCAATTAAAATATAAAAAAGCTCAATTCAGTGATTTCCTGTTGATTAATATAATGAGCCCAAAGACCACAAAGTGGCTTCTTTGTTAATGCTTCTTTAAGTGTTTTTTCTGCTTCCTTTTAGCCAGAAAAGTTCACAAGGAAACTGACCTGCAGGTCAAACATTGTAGCAATCCAAGAAGCTAGCCACATACATCCTCATCACCATACCTTCTCTCAAAATCTGAGTCCTCATTCTGGACGAAAAGGAGGGGAAGAAAGGAAAGGTAAAGCAACAAAAAAATATATCTCATCTGGCTTAAAATTTGTAGCAATAATAGGAGGGGTTAAAGAATGATTGAGAAGAAGAGTGTTTGAAAAATATAGTTATATACACTATGTGTATATATATCTGAATTTTTAAAAATTAGACTTATTTACAAATTTTTAGTCATATAATATTGTTTCTGAAAAAGTACAAATAACTCACTGAATTAAGTTGTCTTTAACTGAAAAGATGAGGTCAGTACTTTAAAGATCATCTGTGTTTTTGCTATTTTAATTATTTTGCAATAACTAAACATACTCCTGACTCTCTTATAAGGAATTTCATAAAGTTGCAATTTAAAAGATAAAGCTTGAATAATGATCACCTAGACTGCTGATTAAAATATCCTAAAGGGCATAAAACCAAATACAAAACAACATCCTGTTATATACCTTCTATTTCATGCCAAATCAACATTCAAATGTTTCCAGATAACATATTAACTCACCTTCAAAACAAAGTTTATGATTTTTTTAACATAGATTTTCATAAAGAACTGTGGGTGCCTGGAGTTAGTGTTGCAAACAAGTCAGAGACAGAGAAAAGGGGCTGGGAAATGGAGATAAGGCTCTGCATTACTTAGAACTCCTGGTGCCAGGTAACAGAAACCAACTCAAACTAGCCAAATTGCAAATGTTATATATTGGCAAAAATAACTAAGAAATGTTGACCCATTTTAGACATCGCTGAATGCATGTGCAATATCTTCATATATCTGAAGCTGTATCTACTTCTACACTCTGATTTCCTCTGTATTTGTTTTATTTCAGGAAGACCCCAATTATATAATAGCAAAGATGATCCTCAGCAGCTCCAGGGTTACAGCTAAGAAATTCAGAGAAAAGAATGAGACACACTCTCTCCCCTAGTATTCTTATCAATCTATATCAATGATGTGTTTATGATTTGAGTCAATTACTTCATCTAGATCATGAGATACATTGGTTAGCATATGGCATGTTTCCTCTGTTTCAATGAAGGTGGAAGTGGATGTTGAACTCTCTTTCTTACCATAATCACAAGAATTGGGGAATTAGTACTTCCTAAAAGGAAAAAAATTTCAGAATAGACCACCCATTCTTTTCTACTGATACACTCTCAACACACACACACACACACACACACACACACACAAATAGCTGATACTACAGGTCTAAAGTACATATCACTCTTATTCTTAGAGCTAGCTTGCTTTTTCCTTTTTTTCTTCCTTCCCTTCCCTTGCCCTTTGCATTCTCCTTCCTGCCCTCTTTCCCTCATTCTCTCTCCTTCCTTTCATCCTTTCCTCCCTGCCTGCATTTTCTTTTATTTTGTCTTTATTTTCTTTCTCTTTTTTCTTATCTTCCTTTCTTCCCTTTTCCTTCCTTCTTTCTTTTTGCTTCAAAATAGTAAATGTGTATATTTTAAAGTCCAAATAATAATAAGACTTACAGCAAAACAAACCAAAAAAAAACAGTGTTAAAGTTAAGAAGAAAGTATCATCAGACACAATGACCATTACTGGCCATGAAGAGCAAGGCATTAAAGAAATACTTGAAATATCTTTAAATTGTCTAGGTGGCTGGCAAGATGGCAGAATAGAAATGGCTCGGATATGCAGCTCCCAGCAACATCAACACAGAAAGCAAGTGATTTCTGCATTTCCAACTGAGGTACCTGGCTCACCTCATTGGGACCGGTTAGACCATGGGTGCAGCCCATTGAGGATGAGCCAAAGAAGGGTGGGGTGTTGCCTCAACAGGGAAGCACAAGGGGTCAGGGAACTCCCTCCCCTAGCCAAGGGAAGCCATGAGGGACTGTACCATGAGTAATGGTGCATTCCAGCCCAGACACTACTCTTTTCCCCCACAGTCTTTTCAATCCACAGACCAGGAGATTCCCTCAGATGGCTACACCACTGGGGCCCTGGGTTTTAAGCACAAAATTGGGCAGCTGTTTGGGCAGACCCTGAGCCAGCTGCAGGAGTTTTTCTTTTTTCATACCCCATGGGTACCTGGAATGCCAGCAAGACAACCGTCCATTCTTCTGGAAAGAAGGCTGAAGCCAGGGAGCCAAGTGGTCTAACTTAGTGGATCCCACGCCCCTATGATCCACTGGCTTGAAATTCTTGTCACCAGCACAGCAGTCTGAAGTCAACCTAGGATGCTTGAACTTGGGCAGGGAGAGGAGTCCACCATTACTGACATTTGAGTAGGTGGTTTTTTCCCTTACAATGTAAACAAAGCCCAAGTAGTTCAAACTGGGCAGAGTCCGCCACAGCTAGGCAAAGCCACTGTAGCAAGACAGCTACTCTAGATTCCTCCTCTCTGGACAGGGCATCTCTAAAAGAAAGACACCAATCCCAGTAAGGGGCCTATAGATCAAACTCCCATCTCCCTGGGACAGTGCATCTGGGGGAAGGGGCAGCTCTGGGCACAGTTTCAGCAGACTTGTATGTTTCGGCCTGCTGTCTCTGAAGAGAGCAGTAGATCTCCCAGCACAGCACTTGAGCTCTGCTAAGGGACAGACTGCCTCCTCAAGTGGGTCCCTGATCCCTGTGCCTCCTGACTGGGAGACACCTCTCAGCAGGAGTCGACAGACAGCTCATACAGGAGAGTTCCAGCTCTCTGGGATAAAGCTTCCAGAGGAGGAAACAGGCAGAAATCTTTGCTGTTCTGCAGCCTGTGCTGGTGATATCCAGGCAAACAGGGTCTGGAGTGGACCTCCAGAAAACTCCAGCAGACCTGCAGCAGAGGGGCCTGAATCTTAGAAGGAAAACTAACAAACAGAAAGGAATAGCATCAACATCAACAAAAAGGATGTCCACACAAAAACCCCAACCAAAGGTCACCAACATCAAAGGCCAAAGGTACGTAAATCCACAAAGATGAGGAAAGACCAGTGCAAAAAGTCTGAAAATTCCAAAATTTGAATGCTTCTTCTCCTCAAAAGGATCACAACTCTGTACCAGCAAGAAACTCTGTACCAGCAAGAGAACAAAACTGGACAGAGAATGAATTTGATGAATTGACAGAAGTAGGCTTCAGAAGGTGGGTAATGACATACTCCTCTGAGCTAAAGGAGCATGTTCTAACTCAATGCAGGGAAGCTGAGCACCTTGAAAATAGGTTAGAGGATTTGCTAACTAGAATAACCAGTTTCAAGAATAACATAACTGAATAGAGCTGAAAAACACAGCACAAGAACTTCATGAAGCATATAAAAGTATCAGTAGCTGAATTGATCAGGTGAAAGAAAAGATACCAGAAACTGAAGAACAACTTAATGAAATAAAGCGTGAAGACAGGTTTAGAAAAAAAAGAATGAAAAGGAACAAACAAAGCCTCCAAGACATATGGGACTATGAGAAAAGACCAAACCTACGTCTGACTGGTGTATGAAAAGAATGGAACCAAGTTGGAATACACTCTTCAAAATACTATCCAGGAGAACCTCCCCAACCTGGCAAGACAAGCCAACATTCAAATTCAGGAAATAAAGAGAACACCAATAATATACTCCTCAAGAAGAGCAACCCCAAGACACATAATTGTCAGATTCACCAAGGTTGAAATGAAGGAAAAAATGCTTGGGGTAGCCAGAAAGAAAGGTTGAGTTACCCACAAAGGGAAGTCCATCAGACTAACAGTGAATCTCACTGCAGAAATCCTACAAGCCAGAAGAGAGTGGGGGCCAATATTCAACATTCTTAAAGAAAATAACTTTCAACCCAGAATTTCATATTCAGACAAACTAAAGCTTCATAAGTGAAAAAGAAATAAAATCCTTTACAGGCAAGCAAATGCCAAGAGATTCTGTCACCACTAGGCCTGCCTTAAGAGCTCCTGAAGAAAGCACTAAACATGGAAAGGAAAAACTGGTACCAGCCACTGCAAAACATTTCAAATTGTAAAAACCATCAACAATATGAAGAAACTGCATCAACTAATGTGCAAAATAATCAGCTAGCATTATAATAACAGGATCAAATTCACACATAACAATATAACCTTAAATTTAAACAGGCTAAATTTCCCAATTAAAAGACACAGACTGGCAAATTGGATACAGAGTCAAGACCCATCATTGTGGTGTATTCAGGAGATGCATCTCACATAGACACACATAGGCTTAACATAAAGGGATGGAGGAAGATTTACCAAGCAAATGGAAAGAAAAAAAAAAAGAGCAGGGGTTGCAATCCTAGTCTCTGATTAAACAGTCTTTAAACCACAAAATACCAAAAAAGACAAAGAAGGATGTTATATAATCGTAAAGGGATCAATGCAACAAGAAGAGCTAACTATCTTAAATATATATGCACCCAATACAGAAGTACCCAGATTCATAAAGCAAGTTCTTAGAGACCTACAAAAGAGACTTCAACTCCCACACAATAGTGGGAGTCTTTAACACCCCACTGTCAATGTTAAACAGATGAACAAGACAGAAAATTAACAGGGATATTCAAATATTCAAGACTTAAACTCTGCTCTGGACCTAGTAGATCTAATAGATGTCTATAGAAATTTCCCCCGCAAATAAACAGAATATATACTCTTCTCAGCACCACATCGCATTTATTCTACAATTGACCAAATAATTGGAAGTAAATACTCCTCAGCAAATGCAAAAGAACAGAAATCATAATAAACAGTCTCTCATACCACAGTGCAATCAAAAGAGAACTCAGGATTAAGAAATTCACTCAAAACCACACAACTACATGGAAACTGAACAGCCTGCTCCTGAATGACTGCTGGGTAAGTAACAAAATTAGGGCAGAAATAAATAAGTTCTTTGAAACCAATGAAAATGAATACAGAATGTACCAGACACAGCTAAAGAAGTATTTAGAAGGAAATTTATATCAATAAATGCCCACCGAAGAAAGTGGTAAAAATCTAAACCTGATACCCTAACATCACAATTAAAAGAACTAGGGAAGAAAGAGCAAACAAATTCAAAAGCTAGCAGAAGAAATGAAGTAAGATCAGAGCAGAACTGAAAGAGATAGAAACATAAAAAAACCTTAAAAAAAAAAATCAATGAATCCAGGAGCTGGTTTTTTTAAAAGATCAACAAAATATATAGACTGCTATCCAGACTAATATAGAAGAAAAGACAGAAGAATCAAATAGACACAATAAGAAATTTTAAAGGGGATATCACCACTGATCTCACAGAAATACAAACTACCACCAGAGAATACTCTAAATACTTCTGTGCAAATAAACTAGAAAATCTAGAAGAACTTGATCAATTTCTGAATACACACCTCCCAGGACTAAACTGGGAAGAAGTCAAATCCCTGAATAGACCGATATGAAATTGAAGCAGTAATTAATAGCGTACCAATAAAAAAAAAAGCCCAGAACCAAATGGATTCACAGCCATATTCTACCAGAGATACAAAGAAGAGCTGGTACCATTCCTTCTGAAACTGTTCAAACAATAGAAAAAGGGGGACTCCACCCTAAATCATTTTATGAGGCTAGCATCATCCTGATGTGAAAACCTTGTAGAGATACAACTAAAAAGAAAATTTCAGGCCAATACCCTGATGAACATCAATGAGAAAATCCTCAATAAAATACTGGCAAACCAATTCCAGCAGCACATCAAAAAGCTTATCCATCACAATCATGTCAGCTTCATCCCTAGGATGCAAGGCTGGTTCAACATATGCAAACCAATAAATTTAAGCCACCACATAAACAGAACCAATAACAAAACCACATGATTATCTCAATAGATGTGGAAAAGGCCTTTGATAAAATTCAGCACCCCTTCACGCTAAAAACTCTCAATAAACTAGGTATTGATGGAATGTATCTCAAAATAATAAGAGTTATTTATGACAAACCCACAGCCAATATCAAACTAAATGGAAAAAGTCTGGAAGCATTTCCTTTGAAAACTGGTAAAAGACAAGGATGCCCTATCTCACCACTCCTATTCAACATAGTATTGGAAGTTCTGGCCAGGGCTATCAGGCAAGAGTAACCAATCCCATTACTGGGTATATACCCAAAGAATTATAAATCATTCTGCTACCAAGACACATGCACACATATGTTTATTGCGGCTCTGTTCACAATAGCATTAAAGGATATTGAAATAAAGAGTAATGAAATACGAAGAGAAGAATTTGAATTGTCTGTTTATAGATGACATGAATTTATATTTAGAAAACTCCATCATCTCAGCCAAAAATCTCCATAAGCTGATAAGCAACTTCAGCAAAGTCTCAAGATACAAACTCAATGTGCAGAAATGACAAGCATTCCTATACACCAATAATAGACAAACAGAGAGTCAAATCATGAGTGAATGCCCATTCACAATTTCTACAAAGACAGTAAAATACCTAGAAATACAACTTACAGGGGATATGAAGGATCTTTCCAGGAGAACTACAAACCACTGCTCAAGGAAATAAGAGAGGACTCAAACAAATGGAGAAACATTGCATGCTCATGGATAGGAATAATTAATATCATGGAAATGGCCATACTACCCAAAGCAATTTATAGATTCAATGCTATCCCCGTCAAGCTACCATTGACTTTCTTCAGAGTTGGGAAAAATCTACTTAAAATTTTATATGGAACCAAAAAAGAGCTCTTATAGCCAAGAGAATCCTAAGCAAAAAGAACAAAGCTGGAGGCATCACCGTACCTGCCTTCAAACTATAATATAAGGCTACAGTAAGCAAAGCAGCATGGTGCTGGTACCAAAACAGAGGTAGAGACCAATTAAACACAACAGAGGCCTCAGAAACAATGCCACATGTCTACAACCATCTGATCTTTGACAAACCTGACAAAAGCAATGGGGAAAGGACTCCCTATTTAATAAATGGTGCTGGGAAAACTGGCTAGCCATATGCAGAATACTTACTGGACCCCTTCCTTACACATTATACAAAAATTACTCAAGGTGGATTAAAAACTTAAATGTAAGACCTAAAACCATAGAAACCCTAGAAGAAAACCTAGCCAATACCATTCAGGACACAGGTATCAACAAATACTTCATGACTAAAACACCAAAAGCAATGACAACAAAAGCCAAAATTGACAAATGGGATCTAAGTAAACCAAATAACTTCTGCAAAGCAAAAGAAACTATCATCAGAGTGAACAGGCAACCTACAGAATGGGAGAAAATTTTTGCAATCTACCCATCTAACAAAGGGCTAATATCCAGAATCTACAAGGAACTTAAACAAATTTACAAGAAAAAAAAATCCCATCAAAAAGTGGGTGAAGGATATAAACAGATGCTTTTCAAAAGAAGACATTTATGTAGCCAACAAACATATGAAAAGAAGCTCATCATCACTGGTCATTAGAGAAATGCAAATCAACACCGCAATGAGATACCATCTCATGGCAGTTATTAAAAAATCAGGAAACAACAGATGCTAAGAGTATGTGGAGAAATAGAAATGCTTTTACACTATTGGTGGGAGTGTCAATTAATTCAACCATGGTGGAAGACAGTGTGGCGATTCCTCAAGGATCTAGAACCAGAAATACCATTTGACACAGGAATCCTATTACTAGTTATATACCCAAAAGATTAGAAATAATTCTACTATGAAGACACATGCACACATGTTTATTGCAGCACTGTTCACAATAGAAAAGACTTGGAACCAACCCAAATGCCCATCAATGATAGACTGGGTGAAGAAAATATGGCACATATACAGCATGGAGTACTATACAGCCATAAAAAAGTTGTGTTCATGTCTTTCTTTGGGAGTTGGATGAAGCTGGAAACCATCATTCTCAGCAAACTAAAACAGGAACAGAAAACCAAATACTCATGTTCTCACTCATAAGTGGGAGTTGAACAATAAGAACATATGGACTCAGGAAGGGGGACATCACACACAGGGCCTGTTGTGGGGAGGGGAGCTAGGGAAGGAAAGCATTAGGAGAAACACCTAATGTAGATAACAGGTTGATGGGTGCAGCAAACCCTTATGGCACATGAATATCACCTATGTAACAAACCTACATGTTCTGTACATGTATCTCAAAATTTAAAGTATGATTTTTTAAAAATTATCTATTGTGAACTTCGCTCTAATCTTATGTGAACCTTGTCATTTCATTGGGGAAACCCAGCTATAAGTAGATATTTTCTCTGCCGGGCACAGTTACTCACACCTGTAATCCCCGCACTTTGGGAGGCTGAGGTGGGTGGATCATGAGGTCAAAAGATCAACACCATTCTTGCCAACATTGTGAAACCCTGTCTCTACTAAAAATACAAAAATTAGCTGGGCGTGGTAGTGCACACCTATAGTCCCAAATACTCTGGAGGCTGAGGCAGGAGAATCATGTGAACCTAGGAGGTGGAGGCTGCAGTGACCCAAGAGAACACCACTGCACTCCAGCCTAGCAACAGATCGAGACTCCAACAAAATATATATATTCTTGGAATGAAGAGATTCCAAAGACAGTCTCTTGCTTGGAAGGAGATGGATGGATACAAAAAGCCTGGTATTCTGGTTGCTGAGAAAGGGAAGAATTGCATTGTGGATTGTGTTGTCTCACCATTCAATACATATACTTTCACTGACACTGCAAATTTTCCATTTAGTCTCTCTTCTTTCCTCTCAGTTGTGCTTTCTATCCCTTAGTCTGGAGTATCTCTGGATCAACTGCTCAGAGATCAAGTGCTCTGCCTTTAGCTGGCATAGTTGCACATCTATGTGAGTGGTAGAGGTGGCCTGGTGACTCTAATAGCTTTTATTTTTTTTAATTGTACTTTAGGTTGTGGGGCACATGTGCAGATCATGCAAGATTGTTGCATATATACATACATAGCAATGTGGTTTGCTGCCTCCATCCCCCCATCACCTGTATCTGGCATTTCTCCCCATGTTATCCCTCCCCTAGCCCCTCCCAACAGACCCCAGTGTGTGATGCTGCCCTCCCTGTGTCCATGTGTTCTTACTGTTCAATACCTGCCTACAAGTGAGAATATGCAATGCTTCGTTTTCTGTTCTTGCGTCAATTTGCTGAGAATGCTGGTTTCCAGATTCATCCATGTCCCTACAAAGGACACGAACTCGTTGATTTTTATGGCTGCTTAGTATTCCATGGTGTGTATATGCCACATTTTCCTTGTCCAGTCTATCATCAGTGGGCATTTGGGTTGGTTCCAGGTCTTTGCTATTGTAAACATGCACACATATGTTCATTGTGGCATTATGTCTTTATAATAGAATGATTTATAATCCTTTGGATATATACCCAGGAATGGGATTGCTGGGTCAAATGGAACTTCTATTTCTAGGTCCTTGAGGAATTGCCACACTGCTTTTGTACAGATTTTTCAAACGAAGTGCCTATTTTCTACTCCACCTTTCTCTCCCACCTTTAAATGTACAAAGTATCTTCAATTGTCAAAAACCGTGAAAGTTCCGGGTTGGTGATGCCTTTGTTACATGTTGTTAATACTTTAGAGAGGAATTGCTTTCCCAAGTGTATTGGTTAGCTAGGGCTGACTTAAGAATGTACTGTGAATTGAGTGTCTCAAGCTCAGAAACTAGAAGGTGGAGACAAAGGTGTCACCAAGAATTTATTTTTCTGAGATCTGTAAGGGAGACTCTGTTCCAGCCTTCTTTCCTAGTTTCTAGTGGTTTCCTTGTGGTCTTTGGTGTTCATTGGCTTGCAGAAACATCATCACAACCTCTGCCTTCATCTTCACACCTCATTCTCCCTGTGTCCAAAGTTCTCCTATTTTTAAGGACACAGTCTTATTGAATTAAAGCCCATCCTATCAGCTTTATCTTAATTTGATTATCTCCAATGACCCTATTTCCAAAAAAGGTTACATTCTTAGGCACTGGGTTTTATGACTTCCACGTATGAATTAGAGGTTACACAATTCAGCCCATACCACCCAGTATGTCATCATAATGAGAAAGAAAAAAAGCTTGGTTATTTCATAAAGGAAGTGGAGCAGACTCATTCTAGAAATTTCTTGTAAATGGCAGTCTGAAGGTAAGTATTCCAGTGAGGAATTCTAACATCTTGGGTCATAGAAGGAAGCTTCACTAGAAATAAAGAGAATAACAAAGAAGTGGGAAAGGCTGATGTCTAACTCTGAATATGATGAGAGTTAGATGAAACTTATTATATATAGTTTGTCTCTTATTTCAGGCTTGACTATTTCATTATTTTCTTTTTCCATAATTGACTAAATAACCTCATCTTCTCCCCACACAGAAGCGATTTGTCTCTCACACAGGGTGGAAAAAAAAAGAACTCAAATGTTACCCATTTCTTTCAACTACCTCCTGACTCCTGGGTTAATAAGTGGTGTTCTATAGCAAAGAAGCTGTCACACTCACTAAATTCCTAGTCCCCAACCTGTGTTAGAATAGAAGCATCAGTTTCACCTAAGAATTTGCCATCCTATTCTTCTAAATAAATCTAAAGAAATCATTAGATTTAACAATTACCTTCCTTGGATGGAAGGGTAATAGTTTATTACCATTTTGGTCCCAGTACAGAATTGATACTAACAGCAAAAACCTATGTAGTCATTGGATTCTTTATCATGTCCAACTCTTGACTTCTTTCCAATGTATTAAAGAGGCCACATTATTTCTACCCTATATTTAAATTTTCCTTTTATCAGAATTCTGGTATTCATCTAGCTGGTTGTACTCTGAATACTTCTGCTAGTGTTGTAAGTTAATAGTTACATAGGTGCAAATAACAATAACACAAGCAATAATAATAGCAATAGCTCAAAAGTTAAAATAGTAGTTTTAGCTTTACAGCAGAGTAGGAAATTATTAATTACTGTTACTACTGATGAGGAAGAAAAGCAATAAAAAGACAGCTATCCATAGCAGTGAGAACCAAGAATGTCTATAATCCATATTATTCAAATTTATTTTATTTATGCCATGCCTTTCATTGCTGCTCCACATATTGCTTCCTTTTTTCCTGAGTTTACAAATGTTAACCTGTGAGTCAATCTTCTACTTTCCTGAGAAAAAAATGAAGCCAACCAATGTGACTTCTGTTTTCTCATCCCTTTTAATCACTGAACAGCAGTGGCCTAGCATGGTAATCTGGCTAAACAGGACTAAGGGCCAAGTCTTGAAACTGCCTTTGCAAGCAAGCACGTTGGTTTCAGTTATATCGTATTATTTTGGATCTATAATCATAGAACTTTGCAAAAGTCTATTTTACATAATACAAAATTTTACATAATATTAACAAAATTACTCATTTTAAAGATTTGTTATTATTGTTTATGTTGTTTTTGGCAATAATTTTGGGGGTTAGGAAATGAGATTAAAACTCCTCCGATCCACCGTTACCATCATCCTAACATTTTTGTAGACTTCCCTCTTTCTCCTATTCGTTTCTCTACCAATGAGCTATGCTGTGCTTTCCAAAGTTGTGTTCTTAACACCCTATCCTATCTCTACAAAGGATTTGACCCATAAATTGTCCCTTCTTTTATACTTTAAATACATAACTTTAAACATGGTCCATTAAACTCCTCTGGTAAGTCTACAAATAATTGTCTTCTTGAAGTTTCTGGAGAAGAAAAGGCAATTAGTAGATGTGTCAGAAAGTGACAGAAAGGGTTCCATCTAAACCCTCATCCATCAACACTCTCCACAACAGTAGACAGGATTTTACACATCTTGAGTTTGGAGTTTTTAGTACTTTTTTTCTGAAAAGAAATTTTCACTGTTAGAAAGGATGTTAAACTCGCAATATACTAATAGGTTCACATCTTCCATGTATTCTTCTCTACTTAAGATTTTGCCCATTAGGAGCTTTCCTTCACCTTGCATGTACCTCCAAATGATCAACAGTCACTGATCGCCCTCTACTACTGCTATTGCTTTCTTTCTTCTTTTCTCCTTATTCTCTTTTCCTCTTCTTTTTGTTTCACCATCTTCTTTTTTCCTCCACCTCCTCCTTTTCTTCCATTCTGTCTTCCCACAAGCTCCATGAGGACAGGGATTTTGCTCTGTTTTGGTTACTGCATATTACCCAATGCTTAGAATATAAACTGACACAAAGTCAATACTTACTTGCTGAACAAATTTTTTTAAAGTTAGAGAAAGAATAGAAAATTAGATAAGCAGAAACAAAAAAATTTTTTAAAGGATCACAAATAACCTCACTATTAAAAGTGATCATTGTGAACATTTTAGTGAGATCCTTTTCTCTCAGTTATAAATCACATATTACTCAAGAAACTCACAGTCCATTTGAGGAGATACAAATATAAATTATAAAACAACACAGTAAGTGCTATGACTCAACTAAGTGTTATGGTGCAGGAAGGAAAACTAACTTTGCCTGACAGAGTTAGGAAGTATATCTAATAAAAGCTGAAATTAAAATATAAGTAGAATTTGCCAAATTGCTATATGAAATTTTAAAGATTTCAAACTTCCTGTCACCCTGCTATATGAGTTTTTTAGTCTTATTATTTACTCTTATAGAGTATTATTTCTTATAGAGTATTATTATAGAGTATTATTACTCTTATAGAGTAAATAATAGTAATAAATAGATGACCATCATTCCAAAGCAGGGCATGACAAAGATTACTTCACCCATTATTTTCTGTGAGGTGTTTGCATGCTTGCACTAAAGAAGGAAGACTAATACATGTAAATTTCTCTGCCTAAGGTTTCTGTTTCCAGAAACTTGGTGTCAAGTTCCCCTCTAGCAGTTTAAGGATTCACTTAAATCTTTGCCTCTTCATAGGAATTAATGGGATTAACCCTCAAAGGGGATGCAAATAATTTCAATGGCAGCCATACATCTGCCTTTTTATTCCCTAAAAAATTTAAAAAAAAAAAAAAAGGGAGAGAGAGAGAACAGGGACACCATGTTCATTTGCTGGAGTTGAGGGCCTGTAACTCTTTATGTGATGGTTAATATTGACTGTTAACTTGATTGAATTGAAGGACACAAAGTATTGTTCCTGAGTATGTCTGAGGTGTTGCCAAGATCATTAACCTTTGAGTCAGTGGACTGGGAGAGGCAGACCCATGTTCAATCTGAGTGAGCACCACCTAGTTAGCTGCCAGCGCAGCTAGGATAAAAGAGGCAGAAGAACTTGGAAGGACTAGACTTGCTGAATCTTCCAGCCTTCATCATTCTCCCATGCTGGATGTCTCCTGCCCTTGAACATCAGACTCCAAGTTCTTCAGCTTTTGCACTTGGACTTACACCATTGGTTTTCCAGGGGCTCTTGGGCCCTTGGCCACAGACTAAAGGCTGCACTGTCAGCTTCCCTACTTTTGAGGTTTTTGGGATTCAGACTGATCCACCACTGCCCTCCTTGCTTCTCAACTTGCAGATGGCCGGTCCCAGCGCTTTACCTTTCAATCGTGTGAGTCAATTCTTCTTAATAACTTTCTTTCATATGCACATCTATCCCATTAGTTTCTCCCTCTAGAGAACCCTAATACACCCTGCTTCACTGTATATACTAAAGCAACAACAGATATAGACCCAGGATGGTTTCATTTTCTACTAGACAGAAGACCAAGAACATGAGAGTAATGTCTAAGTATGGTGTAGGCATTTAAAGAAAAACAAATGGAAAATAAACATTAATGAAAAACAAATAAAGAACAATGGGCATTAATGAAAAATAAATGGACAAATGGCCATTAATGAAAAACAAATGGACAAATGGTCAAAACTCATTGACCTTAAAGAATTTCTGATCTTGAACATCTAAAATTTTCAGAACATTGAAAATAAATTAATTAAAGTGATATGTAATCTGGGCCATAGAGAGCTGTCACCTCAAATTTGGAGCAGATAAAAATTAGAGATTAATAATGGTGAGCAGGCAGTTCCAGGTAGAACAAATGTATAAAAATTAGACAGAACCGGTTGGGGAAGAGTGTGAGGATCGCTGTGGCAGAAGAGGACACAAATAGCAGAGGATTGAAAAATGGCATAAGAAGGGTAGGTTGGGGCAACATTATGAAAGGCACTGTATGCTAATATAAGGAATATGAAATGTGTATTACACATCACAATGCTGTTTAATATTGCTGGACAACAAGTTGGCCTTTCAAGTGGCTTTTATCAGGTAATAATGTGACCCAATAAAAGAGTGAAAGGTATTGATATGTACTGAAGACCATTTACTGGGGTTAGTCTCCTTCCAGTTCTTCCTTTATACTTGCTTAAAGTCTGAATGCAGTCTCAATTTTTTTTTAAACAAATATAGACAGAAATAGGAATAATCAGCACAACTTAATAAAGTTAAGACAAAACTGAAAAAAACTGCAGAGCAAATATATGCAGATTAATAGTTTGGAGGAAAAACTCTAGCTGAACTAGAAGAGAGCAAGTTGACAATCCATAATTTATTTTTCTAAATTAAGAACATTATAATTTAAACAATTATTACTGTGACTTAAGGGTTAGCAAACTTTACTGTAAATAGCCATATAGGATATGTTTTAGACTTTGAAACACACACAGTCTCTTTTTAAATTACACAGCTCTGCCATTGTGGCAGGAAAGCAGCCATAGACCACGCGTAAATCCAATATGACTTGATTTATGGACATTGCAATTTGAATTTCATATAATTTTTACATGCCATCAAGTATTGTTCTTTTGCTTTTTAGCCACTTAAAAAGGTAAAAGATTATTAGCTCCAGGCCGGGCACGGTGGCTCAAGCCTGTAATCCCAGCACTTTGGGAAGCCGAGGCGGGTGGATCACAAGGTCAAGAGATCGAGACCATCCTGGTCAACATGGTGAAACCCCGTCTCTACTAAAAAATATACAAAAAATTAGCTGGGCATGGTGGCGTGTGCCTGTAATCCCAGCTACTCAGGAGGCTGAGGGAGGAGAATAGCCTGAACCCAGGAGGCAGAGGTTGCCGTGGGCCGAGATCGCGCCATTGCACTCCAGCCTGGGTAACAAACGCGAAACTCCGTCTCAAAAAAAAAAAAAAAAAAAAAAAAAAAATTATTAGCTCCTGTGCAATTTTAATTTGACTGTCAGGGGAGGCCTACTATAGAGAACAAGAGATGAGGAAACTTCAACCATCTTTTTTCTGCTCTGCCCCCAGCCCTTTTTCTTTGTCCTTAAAGATCTTTTTCTTCCTTCTAAACCTGAGACAAATATAAAGAGAAATTCTAAACAATAAGAAAAATACATAATTTGTATTGTATATCTGTTTGCTTAGCATTGTATAAGAGGCAAAAGGGATCTTTTACAAAAAATTAAAGGGGAAGGTTTTTAACTTCAAAAAAGTAGATCTTCAATCATATCTTTTAAAAAACTATAACAATCTAATATCTTTTTAAAGGAAATACATACACATACAGACATATGTGCATATGTGTATGTATACATATATGCAATCTTAGCAATTGTTTAGATTTTATTCCTTGTTATTATGTAGCCCTTATCACAGGAGCACTCAAATGGCAGACTGCAAATGGGATTGGCTGAACATATTCTATTTTAGTTCATCAGAAAGAGGCAGAAATGTCCCAGTTTAGGTAATCCCAGTTTCTATTTTGCAGGTCACACACAAGCCTTTGAGTTCATGAAGTTTCTCTCTGTTTCTGGAATAAAAGTTTCAGCCATGTCAACTCTGTGAGGAAAGGGCTAATGGGAATGACTTCTCTGCTGACGTTGTGAGTAAGACAGTGTAAAACTCCAAGCTTCAGGATTCAAATGACATATCCCAGCCAATTAAAGTGCAGTGGAAATGCAAAGACCAGTACCACTAGCTACATATATATACCAAGAAAAAAGAAAATGGCCTAAAGGGGACCAATGTCACACAAAACAATTTCATGAATGAGGAAAAAATTTCAAATGAGTTTTCAGGCAAAAAAAAAATAAATAAATAAGGACCATATAGACAATAGGATGGTGAAGAGAGGTAACGTAACCCTGCCGTCAACACTATGCACTGCACTAATGAAACAGAGCATTGCAGTATTTAGGGTGAAAGAATTTCCAACAAGGGTAAGAGATAAAGAAAAACTTCCTTATAAGATTACCTGATTTTTCTCAAAGCAATATTTACATTTCCCTAAACTCATCAAGAGCCTTTCCATTTCAGTATTTTGTGCCTCAAATGAACACAGCTTCTCTCTCTTTCTCTCCCCACCCACTGCCCTCACTCTCTCTTTCTTCTTTCCATGGGCCTATTTGTCCTTTTCAATTACTTGCAAGAATATGAGAAGACACGAGTAAATAAACCTGATTTAGCAATGTAGAGATCAGAGTATGATAAATACCTCATAGAAAGATCCAGAAAAGGCAGCAGTGGTGAACAAAGCCAGTAGTACTAGAAAGATGTACAGGAATAAAGGATGCTATAAGTCCAAAGTCACAAAATGATAGAAATGGGCTGCATTCAGTGTGCAAATATTTCATCTCTGGACTGCATTTTGTAGACTCACACAATATATAAAATGTATTTGAATTAGATGGCAACATTAACAAATCTAGAGATTTTATGTAAAAATATAATTTGCTGATTCACTTGGGGCTCTGAAGGTCTAACTCAGCCTCCTCTAACTGATGACCTTGGGCAAGTTGTTCTCTCCATGTCTAAATTCCCTTACATACAATATAAAACAGGATTAACAATATGTTATTAGATCCTATTAAATATGATATTTAATTATATTATAATATAGACAATATAAAAAAGTATATTATTAGATTGTATTATATGTGATATTTAATAATTGTTATATATTATATGTAATTATATACATAATTTATATATGATTTATGTTGTAATTAAATATATATAAAACAATATAACTTACTTCACAAAATTTTTATGATATTACATCATATATTATATGTGACATATTACAATTTATATATTTCATGTATAATATAAAACTGTTAAAATATAACTTATTGTACAGAATTTTTATGAGGATTAAATGACAATATACTGGAATTACTTACAACAATTCCTGGCACATTGTAAGTACATAACACACAGTGGATGTTCAGACTAACAATATTTGCTGTTTCATTTGGCAAACTGATCTTTGGAACCATGAGGCAAGTAACAAAAAAGCAGAGTATCCAAGATGGCTGAATAGAAACGCTCTGGATTGAAGTTCCCAGCAAAAACACAGAGGTACATCCACTCAGAGACCCCATCTGAAAGTCACCAACTACAAAGACCACAGAGAGATAAATCCACAAAGATGGGAACAAACCAGTGCAAAAAAGGATGAAAACACCCCAAAACAGAACACTTCTCCTCCATGGGATCACAACTCCTCACCAACAAGGGAACAAGACTAGATGGAGAATGTCTGATGAGTTGACAGAAACAGGCTTCAGAAGGTGGATAATAAGAAATTTCTCTGAGCTAAAAGAAAATGTTCTAACCCAATGCAAAACAACTAAGAAACTTGAAAAAAGATTTGACGAAATAACGAGAATAAACAGTTTAGAGAGGAATACAAATGAATTGATGGAGCTGAAAAACACAACACAAGAACTTAGCTTAGCCTACACAAGTTTCAATAGCGGAATTGACCAAGCAAAAGAAAGGATATCAGAGATCCAAGATCAACTCAATGAAATAAAATAAGAAGGCAAGATTAGAGAAAAAAGAATAAAAAGAAACAAAGCCTCCAAGAAATATGGGATTATATGGAAAGACCTAATCTATGTTTGATAGGTGTACCTGAATGTGACAGAAAGAATGAATCCAAGCTAGAAAATAGCTGGAAAAACAGCATTGACAGAATGAAGAAACTGCATCAGCTAATGTGCAAAACAGCCAGCTAGCATCAAAATGGCAGGATCAAATTCACACATAGCGATATTAATCTAAAATGTAAATGGGCTAAATGCCCAAATCAAAAGACACAGACAGGTAAATTGGATAAAAAGTCAAAACCCATCAGTGTGCTGTATCCAAGAAACCTATCTCATGTGCAAGGATACACAAAGGCTCAAAATAAAGGGATGGAGGAAGATTTACCAAGCACATGAAGAGCAAAAAAAAAAAAAAAAAAAAAAAAAGCAGGAGTTGTAATCCTAGTCTCTGATAAAATAGACTTTAAACCAACAAAGATCAAAAGAGGCAAAGAAGGACATTACATAATGGTAAAAGGATCAATGCAACAAGAAGAGGTAACAATCATAAATAGATACGCACCCATACAGGAGCATCCAGATATATAAAGCAAGTTCTTAATGACTTAGAAAGAGTCTTAGACTCCAACACAATAATAGTAGGAGACTTTAATACTCCACTGTCAATATTAGACAGATCCAGAAAAAAATTAACAAGGATATCTAGGACTTGAACTCAGACCTGAACCAAGCAAACCTAATAGACATTTACAGAACTCTCCACCCCAAATCCACAGAATATACATTCTTCTCAGCACCACACCACACCTACTCTAAAATTGACCATATAATTGGAAGTAAATCACTCCTTAGCAATTGCAAAAGAAGGGAAATCATAACAAATAGTCTCTCAGACCACAGTACAATCAACTTAGAACTCAGTACTCAGAAACTAATTCAGAACCACACAACTTCATGGAAATTGAACAACTGGCTCTTGAATGCTGACTGGATAAACAATGAAATGAAGGCAGAAATAAAGATGTTCTTCGAAATGAAAGAGAACAAAGACACATCATACCAGAATCTCTGGGACACATTTAAAGCAGTGTCTAGAGGGAAATTTATAGCAATAAATGCCCACATGAGAAGGAAGGAAAGATTTTAAATTGACACCCTATGGTCAGAGTTGAAAGAGCTAGAGAAGCAACATCAAAAAAAAACTCAAAAGCTAGCAGAAGACAAGAAATAACTAAGATCAGAGCAGAACTGAAGGAGATAGAGACACAAAAAACCCTTCAAAAAACAAAAATCAATAAATCCAGGAGCTGGTTTTTTGAAAAGATCAACAAACTAGACCACTAGCCAGATGAATAAAAAAGAAAAAAAAGAAGACTCAAATAGATACAATAAAAAATGATAAAGGGGATATCACCACTCGTTCCGCAGAAATACAAATCTCTATCAGAGATTACTACAAAAACTCTATGCACATAAACTAGTAAACCTGGAAGAAATGAATAAATTCCTGGACACTTGCATCCTCCCAAGCATAAATCAGAAAGAAGTTGAAATTGTGAATAGGCCAATAACAAGGGCTGAAGTTGAGGCAGAAATTAATAGCCTACCAACCAAAAAAAGCCCAGGTCCAGATGGGTTCACAGCCAAATTCTACCAGACATAAAAGGGAAGCTGGTTCCATTCCTTCTGAAACTATTCTAAACAATACAAAAAGAGGGAATCCTTCCCAAATCATTTTATGAAACCAACATCATCCTGATACCAAAACCTGGCAGAGACTCAACAAGAAAAGAAAACTTCAGGCCAATATCCATGATGAACATAGATGTAAAAATCTGCAATAAAATACTAGCAAATTGATTGCAACAGCACATCAAAAAGCTTATCCATCATCATCAAGTAGGATTCATCCCAGGGAAGCAAGGCTGATTCAACATACACAAGTCCATAAACGTAATTCACCACATAAACAGAACCAAAAACAAAAACCACATGATTATCTCAATTGATGCAGAGAAGGCCTTTGACAAAATTCAACAGCTCTTTAAGCTAAATACTCTCAATAAACTAGGTATTGATGGAACAGATCTCAAAATAATAAAAGCTATTTATGACAAACCCACAGCCAATATCATACTGAGCAAAAATTGGAAGCATTCTCTTTGAAATCTGGCACTAGACAAGGACGACCTCTCTTACCACTCCTATTCAATATAGTATTAGAAGTTCTAGCCAGAGCAATCAGGCAAGAAAAAGAAATAAAGGAATTCAATTAGGAAAAGGGGAAGTCAAATTTTCTATTTGCAGATGACATGATTGCATATTTATAAGAATGCATGATCTCAGCCCAAAATCTCCTTAAACTGATATAGGCAACTTCAGCAAAGTCTCAGGTTACAAAATCAATGTACAAAATCACAAGCATTCCTATACACCAATAACAGACTTAAAGAGAGCCAAATCAAGAATGAACTGCCATTCACAGTTGCTACAAAGCGAATACCTAGGAATACAACTAACAAAGGATGTAAAGGACCTCTTCAAAAACTGCAAAGCCCTGCTCAACTAAATAAGAGAGAACACAAACAGATGGAGAAACATTCCATGCTCATGGTTAGGAACAATCAATATTGTGAAAATGGCCATACTGCCCAAAATAATTTATAGATTCAGTGCTATCCCCATCAAGCTACCAATGACCTTCTTCACCTATCTGGAAAAAAATCCCCTTAAACTTCATATGGAACCAAAAGAGAGCCCACATAACCAAGTCAATTCTAAGCAAAAAGAACAAAGCTGGAGGCATCATACTACCTGATTTCAAACTATACTACAAGGCTACAGTAATCAAAACAACATAGTACTGGTACCAAAACAGAGATATAGACTAATGGAACAGAACAGAGGCCTCAGAAGCAACACCACACATTTACAACCGTCTGATCTTTGACAAACCTCACAAAAACCAGCAATTGGAAAAGGATTCCCTGTTTATTAAATAGTTGGAAAACTGGTTAGCCATGTGCAGAAAGCAGAAACTGGACCCCTTCCTGACACCTTACACTAAAATTAACTCCGGATGGATTAAAGACTTAAACATAAGACCTAACACCATAAAAACCGTAGAAGAAAACCTAGGCAAAACCATTCAGGACATAGGCATAGGCAAGGACTTCATGAATAAAACACCAAAAGCATTGGCAACAAAAGCCAAAATTGCAAGTGGGACCTAACTCAACTCCAGAGCTTCTGCACAGCAAAAGAAACAATCATTAGAGTGAACTGGCAACCAACAGAATGGGAAAAAATTTTTGTAATCTAACCATCTGACAAAGCTAATATCCAGAATCTACAAAGAACTAAAACAGATTTACAAGAAAAAAACAAACAAACCCATTCAGAAGTGGGCAAATTATATGAACAGACACTTTTCAAAAGAAGACATATATGAAGCCAACAAACATATGAAAAAATGCTCATCATCACTGGCCATTAGAGAAATGCAAATCAAAACCACATTGAGATACCATCTCATGCCAATTAGAATGGCGATCATCAAAAAATCTGTAGACAACAGATGCTGGAAAGGATGTGGAGAAACTCTTACACAGTTGGTGGGAGTATAAATTAGTTCAACCATTGTGGAAGACAGTGTGGCAATTCCTCAAGGGCCAAGAAATAGAAATTCCATTTGACCCATCAACCCTATTACTAGGTATATATCCGAAGGATTATAAACCATTCTATTATAAGGACACATGCACACAAATGTTCATTGCAGCACTGTTCACAAAAGCAAAGACTTGAAACCAACTGAAATGCCCATCAATGAAAGACTGGACAGGGAAAATGTGGCACATATACACCATGGAATACTATGCAAAAAATGATCAGTTCTTGTTCTTTGTAGAGACATGGATGAACCTAAAAACCATAATTCTCAGCAAACTGACAAGAACAGAAAATCAAACACCACATGTTCTCACTCATAGGCGGGTGTTAAACAATGAGAACACACAGACATAGGGAGAGGAGCGTCACACACAGAGGTCTGTGGGGGGGGGAACTAGGGGAGGGGGTGGTGAGGAGTTGGGGAGGGATAACATGGGGAGAAATGCCAGATACAGGTGATGGGAAGGAAGGCAACAAACCACATTGCCACGTATGTACCTATGCAACAATCTTGCATGTTCTTCACATATACCCCAGAACCTAAAAAGCAATTAAATATATATTTTTTTAAGTACAAAAAAGAGCAAAGGAAAATGACTTAAAGCTGATCCACAAAGCATATTTTATTAAATAGATAAATAAATACATTATATTAATAAGCTTCCAACATGATTTAAGAGAGCATTGTACAGGTATAATTGCATGAAGAATCACCTTTTGAAACATTTTACAGTCTCAAAATTGTATATAAATAGAAGTAATTGTGCACAAGGCAGCAGAATTTCTAAAGAAGCATACTTCAAAATATAGCAGTCTTATTTAAGTGAGTTAATAAAAGAAATCATCTGAAGCAACATTATGGAGATAAAATATCCTTAATATTTATTATAAGTTTAATAGCACATTCAAAGCTTACCTTAAAAATATAACAAAGAGATTTGCAATGATACTATTTTAAAAATGTATTTCAAAAAGTATACCACAGCCAGGCATGGTAGCTCATGCCTGTAATCTTAGCGCTTTGGGAGGCTGATGCAGGCAGATTGCCTGAACTCAGGAGATTGAGACCATGCTGGGCAACATGGTAAAACTCTTCTCTACTAAAATACGAAAATTAGCCGGGTATGGTGGCAGGTATCTATAATCCCAGCTACTTGGGAGGCTGAGGCACAAGAATCACTTGAACCCAGGAGGCAGAGGTTGCAGTGAGCACAGACACACACACACCACAGTCACACACACACACACACACACACCACAGTCATTTACTGTCCTTTTTAACTATATTATCTAAAATCTCAAATAAAATAATATATGAATAAAGCATTGACATGTAAGTAAAATGATGTGTGTACATATATATGTAAACATCAAGTACTATATACATGTGTCAGTATATACATATATATAAGCAAAATTCAGAAGAATGTTTGGATTATTGACTATTCAGTATTCAATATTCTTTTGTATTCAGTATTCAATATACTGAATATGGAATACTCAGTACATACACATATATACAAAATTCAGAAGTACATTTGGATTATTGAATATTCAGTGCACTACATGACATTTAAATGATAAATACCCTTTATACACAATGAGCTCTTATAAATCAATAAAAAAAGCACAAAATTTTTAATGATTTAAGTGCACATTTCTAAAAGAATAAGCAAAAAATTTTAGCCTCACTAATAACCAATAAATGCAAATTACACCACCAATGGGATCCTATATCTCATCTACAAATTGGTAGAGATCTTTAAATGTGAATGCTCAGTGTTAACAAGGGCTCTAGGAAAGAGGATGTCGTCTGTTGTTGGTATCAGTTTCCTTAAGTTATGGAGAGCACTATATGAATAGATATCAAATGCCTATTCTTCAATCCAAAATTCTTTTAGTAATTTGCCTGAAGAAAATTAGCCATCAAGTGCGGGAAAATTGTATGTACACACATCTTATATATAAAAACATCTCCAATATTGATTATAAAACCAAAATCTTGAAAACAATGTAAATAATTAAATAAAGAGACTGGTTAATTAAGTCATCAAAGACCATATGAAGTTACACTATACAAATGTTTAGATAGTACCAGGGGAAATTAGCTAATAATGTATTTATTTTATTTTTGGAGCTTTTCCTGATTTTTAATTTCCTAAGATTATTTTAAAAGAGTTTAACTTTTATTAAGTTGAATGGGTTTTTGTTTTTTTTTTTTTGTAAAACATTGGAGTAAAGAACAAAGGAGTTGGGGACAGAAATATAAGAACATTTGAGCAAGGAAAAAACTTGCTCATAGCTCAATGAAGCAGTTCCAAGAACAGAGTTTCCATGGATTAAAAAACAAAACAAAACAAAAACGCTTAGTTCGCACATCAGGTCTACTGGGGTAGAAAAGGGAAATAAGCCTTTATTCCTGTATAAAAAAATATAAATCTATCTTCTTTGATATACTTGCTCAGTACTGCAGAAAACCCATCCAAGTGCTCTGTATTTTCTTTTCCAATATTCTCTTCAGTAAAGTGAGCAATAAACATCACAAGTAGTTTCATGAACACTAATAGTACCAATGCACTAAAAAGACAGTTTTTTTAATAAGCAAAGTGAGAGACATTATCTATTTTTTTCCTATATCTACAATGATAAGAAATACAAATATTTTCAGTACACACACTCCAAAAAGACATTTTCACATTTTACTGAAAGTCCCTGAGATGCCACAGCAAACTTAGAAATAAATTCTAATGATGAAGACCAAAAAGGGAGGTTATATCTAATGGCCTATGGCTTGGGCAGGCCACCAGCAAGCATCCTTGGTCTAGAGAGAAAAGCTCTAAGTTCACTTCCTTGACAGATGTGACAATGATTGCCTTCCTCTGACTCTATTACTTTAATCTCCTGGTTAGTTGCCTTCAAATCTATTATATTGAGATGAATCACAATCAGAACTTGAACATCTTTCTTCTAACCCTTGATTTCCTTAAGCACATTCTTCAATATCACACAAACGATCCAGAGAACAACAGATGTGACCCAATCTCAAGTCCATGATTTAAAAAAGAAATCAGAAGCCAGTAACAAAATCCAGAATAAATTAACCACATAGCAACTTTACATGTCTAGATCACACAAAAAAATTTATAGAAGATAGACAAATGAAGAACTGGAGAACATATATTTACCACACATGTCTCAAACACCCAATATTCTTAATATCCAAAAAGCTCTTACAAATCAACATGAAAAAGACCAAACCCCAATTAAAAATAGGAAAAAGACATTTGTTGACTCTTCAAATAAAAAAGTACAATTTGTAAAGCACGTCAAAAGAAATTGACCTTGCTCATAGTTAATTAAATGCACATTAAAATCATGAAACACCATTATTCCCATCTTAGACTCTCAAAGACAGAGTTTAACAATCTTTTGTGCTATTAATAGTGTGTTGATGCAGAATCTATTTCACATCATTGATGGTTGGACAAGATGCTGCAATATCTAGGGAGGTGAAGTGAAAAATGCTTTGATTTAGCAATTCTTCTAGGAATTGATCAACAAATACGCAGGTACATAAAGACAAAATTATTCATCACAACATTGTTTGTACTAGTAAAATACTGGAAACAACCTAAATATTAATTAGGAAGACTTTTAAAATAAACCATAATATATCCATCCAATATCATGAATTTGAAAAAATAAGAAAGGTTGATCTATACTGATATAGAATGAGCTATATCATTAATGTTTTTCAAGTGGTACAGAAGAATATACACATTGTGCTTCCATTTGTTCACATAAAGCACATGTGCTTTTGTCTGCATAGACTATCTCTAGAAATATTTACAAGAAATTTTTCTAGTTAAAGCAATAGCTAAGTTTTACAGCACACTTACAATGGGCCAGGCATTGTTTTAAGTGGTTTACTTAGTTTATTGTTGAAACAATTCATCTGTTAGGTATAATTACTATCCCCATCTTCCAGATGGGGAAACTGAGGCATAGACACTTAAGTAATTTGCCTAGGGTTTCACAGATAGCAATTGCAAGCTGTAATTTGAATCCACTCATTCTGTTTCAAGAGCCAGCATTTTTAACCAAGTAGTACACCTTTGGGAAAGGAAAACTGGGGATCAGGGTTGGGAGAAATATTTACTTTCTACTCTTTTTTTTTTTTGCCTTTTCACCATGTACATGTACCACTTTTTTAAAACATGCAAATAAAAATTATTCAAAGTATCTCATAAATTCCAAAGTGTATGTGAAAAAACAAAAGGATAAAATGTTCAAAATTGTGATAATGACTGAAGAAAAATGATTGACCCTACCAAATGGTGAAATTGGCTATAAATATAAACAGTGAAGAACTGACAGAAGAGCAGAGCGATCAGTGCAACAGGAAAAAAATCACTTAAGATTTAGTCTGAGCAAAATAATACTTGATATCAAAAACACACAAAAGTAAAGGGATTATTCATTAATGCCATTGAGAAAAGTGTAAGCTTATTATTTGGAATAACATTTACTTAAGATGTTATCTGACATCATATGCTAAATATATGACAAAGAGATGTAAAACTGAAGAATAAAAATAAAAATAAATACGTGTCTGCCTGCATGTGTGTCCGTGTGTGTGGGGGGGGGGTGTGTATGACTGTGTGTTTATCTGGGAGGACCTGATCGCTGGTTAGGGAAGAACTTTCTTCACATAAGGTACAATGGAGGAAATAATCTAGGGAGGATGGAGCAATTTTGTCAACATGAAAATTCTATGTCCACTTTTAAAATATAAGCAAAATGCAAGACCATGAGTTTTGAATAATCATCCACAACAAATAAAAAAAGGAGTTACTAGCATTGCTTACAAAACGCAATTGCAAATCAGTAAGTAAAACATTAAGATGTTAAACGAAAACCAGCAAAGGAAATGTACTGACCATGGGAGAAAAATATAAAGCACACATAACTCAATTATATCTTTGATACATATATAATCATTTTCCCAATTTAAAGATGAAAACTGACAATCAGTAGATTGCCCAAGATCAAAAAGCCAGTAAGTAGTTATGTGAGATCTAAACTAAAAATTTATTTTACTCCAAGTCGTATTTATTTTTAGATATTGATGTGTATCTCTACACAAATATGTAATACAGCAATAACAGTATGTCATTACCAAAAGCAAAATTGAGGAAAACTCTGCTTTACTCATGTAATTGATGCATTGGTATAGGATTCTTCTGAGTCTCCTTTCTAGATAGGTCATTATACCTAATTAGTGCAGAGCATATTTTTACGACTTTTTGCTAGTGAAATAGTTCAATGTTATGCATATGAGAGTTCATGTTTTCAGAGTGCAAACGGAAAAACATATGTAAATCTTTTAGTGGGAAAGGACTAAATCTGTTATTGCATTTAAATATTGTTTTATCCTATATAGCACAGTTTATCAGGAAGGTAGAAAGCAAGTAGCAGTAACCACCTAAAGAATTTTGAACTTGAGCAGGGCACAGTGCCTCACTCCTGTAATCTCAGCACTTTGGGAGGCTAAGGTGAGCAGATCACCTGAGATCTAAAGCTCAAGACCTGCCTGACCAACATGGTGAAACACCATCTCTACTAAAAACACAAAATTAGCCAGGCATGGTAGCACATGCCTATAATCCCAACTACTCAGGAAGCTGAGACAAGAGAATCGCTTGAACCCAGGAGGCAGAGGTTGTGGCGAGCCAACATCACACCACTGCACTCCAGACCGGGCAATAAGAGCAAAACTCTGTCTCAAAATAAATAAATAAATAATAAAAAGTTCTGAACTCACAAAAGTACCACTAGTCATATCAAGAAGAAATTGAAGCTATAACATTAGCAATATCTAATTAAAAATGTAGTTGTTTGCTTTAAAACAATTGTATAGCTATATAAAATCTAAAGATGTTTCTATTTAAAAGTTAATATCTGTATTCTTAATTAAACCTGATTTCTCATCAAATTGTAGGCCCAAAGTGCTATTACTGCTGAAGTTAACTGGAGTCCACCCACTGCTAGAGAAGAAAAGATAATGTCACTTTGGTAGGAGAGGTTAACTCTGAAGCTTTTATAAATTCTTGCCAATTCCAAGATCCATTTCAGTTTTAAGACATCTGTTACTCTACAAATGGCCCCTCTCCTCCCTTTTCCTCCCTCATTTTTCTAGTCACCAGTTTCCTTCAACTGAGAATTTTCATTAATCCTAATATTAGTGCTTTATGTCTCCTATTGCTTTCTTCTCAAGTCTCATCCCATAATAATACATCTTCTATTCTGAAATGTATAGGCACTGTTGAGAGGGGTAATTATCTTTACCTCAGAGTCTAATAATCACTATATACAAGTGAGAGAGGGAGAGAGAGAGAGAGAGAGGAATTGAGAGAGGAGAGATGGAGTGGAAGAAGATGGTGGCAGAAAAAGGAAAGGGGATGGAAGGGAGAAAACCCGGTTGGTTGAACCATTTAACCCTCTCCACTATAGCTCAGGTACATTTATTTGCGGATTCATGTATAAATGGAAGAGGTGGAGAAGAGGAGGGTGTTAAGTGCCAAATTTCAGCTTCAACAATAACCATTGCTGCCAATTGGCATGACTTCAAATATCCCCTCATCAAACAGATGGCATGCAAGTTGTATCAATGGAAAATATGGCACTTCTTTAAAATGCATACAATGAATTAGATGTTATAAGGTTGAAACTGAAAGTTTAAACTGGTTTTATCTTATACCTCTACTAATAAAACTGCAGAATATAGATTAATGCACCCATTTAGAACACTTTAGCTCAAGCTCTTCATATACGCTGTGAATGAATAGGATATTTATTTCTATAGAACAAATATGCTAATATTATCTAAATGAGAGCTCAATAAATAGACAGCCATGTATTTATTATAACTCGGTACTAGAAAAGTTTTAAAAAATGGAAACAGAAATTATGGGAAGCATAGGCATTTTAATTATTCATCTAGTGCATATATAAGCATCTCACTAAAAGTTATGTATTTTCTTTTCTCTTAAATTCTTGAAAAGTTGATAGTTCAAGTGTTATTTGCCTAGCTGTAGGTTACAGTGCCTTTAAAAAGTAAGTATATTGCACCAGAATTTTTAATTTTTTTCATAAATATGAAACACAATTATTTTCAACACATATATTCATAGCAATGTCTGTGACAAGAAATGGACAGTAGTAGCAACAATTTTGCATTCCCAAATGATATCCTGGATGTCACAAAATGGTCTATTTCAGAAACACCAACAAATGACGTCAACAACTTAGTCCTCATTACTGGGGATTTTTTACTTGTGCACATTTTATGTTTTAAATGCACACTATTTGTACAAACACTAACAAATGGTCATATTCTATGCCAAATAATAAAACAGATGTTGCTGTCACCTCACAATATGCCAAAATATACTTGGTCCAAGTAACAAGGGCCAAATTTCACCCTGGAAAGTAACAAGCGGTAGGGTCTCTAGTAGTTCAGTAATCATCAAAGCTAATTATTCCACTTCAATTCCACATTATTCCAAATGGAGAGTTTTGGATTATAATTCTCATCATGTTAAGGCTCAGGTTAAAAAAAAAAAGAAAAGGAAAAGTAAACTGAGCTAAAAATAAGTGAATAACAGTGGATACTCAGGATTACAGATCATCATGTTAAAAGTTGCCTTTCATTTTTAATTTACTTTTTTAATATATAATTTTAAATATTCAACAGGTAATAGAAAAAGATAGCCTCTCCTGTCCCCTAGCATGTTTTCTTTGACAAAGCCATCAGTTTCTTGTGAATCATTTCAGAGACATTTCCACGCATAAGCAAATAAATACATGCTTCTCTCTCCCTTTTTTTTAAAACCAAATGAGGCTCACTAAATGCATCATTCTATACCTTGCTGTTCTCAATTTATCTCAGAGATTGTTTCATGTCAGTACATAGGAAAAATCTTTTTTGTTGCATAATGGTCAATTATAAAGGTATCCAATTAATTGTTTAAATTCCCTATTGATGAATATTTAGATTGCTTTCCATCTTGCACTCTCATAAACAAACCCATATATATATATATGACACTTTTAGCCTAGAACTCTGCTTAGATCTTAAACCCTCTTATTATTTAATATATTGGTTGAAATAGCACAGAAGCACATTGTCATACTAGAAACCATTTCATCTGGTGATTTTACCTATTACAGTCCTTTCTAACTCTAATTGCCAAGCATAACAGTAGGCTCTTGGTGAACAGTAATTAAGGGTGATGTGGCATATTAAATTTCATTAAAATTCTAAATGACATTACCAATATTCAGAATATTGCTTTCATTTGAGGATCTGTTTGACCCTAATTAGTGAACTCAACTTGGCTTTGTCTTTTCTAAGGAAAAGAACTGAAAAGGAGTAAACTACATTCATTATAGATTTGTGGCATCAGTTTATGACCTTTCCTGTTTCAGAACTCTTGCAACATCAGTATTAGGCAGATTAACACTTAACTTCTCTGTATCAGAGCACATTTCAGAGACCTTTGCAAACTATAATCATTCAACTATGGTTCACTTGGGCAGCAAAACAATTACTGGAAGGATATTGGGAGCTGATAAAAATGCCTAGGGGCTTCCAGGCACAGTGACTCATGCCTCTAATCCCAGCACTTGGGGAGGTCGAGGCAGGTAAATTCAGAGGTCAGGAGACGGAGACCATTCTGGCCAACATGGTGAAACCCTGCCTCTTCTAAAAATACAAAAATTAGGTGGGTGTGGTGGCACATACCAGTAATCGCAGCTACTTGGGAGGCTGAGGCACAAGAATCACTTGAACCAAGGAGTCTGAGGTTGCAGTGAGCCAAGATCATGCCACTGCACTCCAGCTGGCAACACAGCAAGACACCATTTCAAAAATATATATATATATATCTAGGGACAAGGCTTGGAAAATGGACCAAAACTAATGCAATTCCAAGAGGAGCAAGAAACAGAAGGTCTGAATAAGATACCACCTCAGGTCATCCAGAAAAAGTATCTGTGGGGCACTATAGCCACTGCCACTGAGGAGTCTTACAGTGGCTACCAATGAATCTCTACCATTCCTTAGCAGTGTTTTTCAATTTTTCTTTTGTCTCACATTAATATATTTTGCATATTCAGAATATACATACATAAGTTTTACTAAACCAATTTCATTAAAACAAGACTCATTCCTATGTGCATTGCATTCTAATATATGTTCTCTTCTACTTCTTTTTTTAACGCTGGTTGCAACCCGCTAAATTGATTGCAAGAACCACTAATAAGTCAGGACCTGCAGTTTGAAAAACACTGCTCTAGAGAGAGTGATTTAGAGCACAGTGTTACAGTTAATAAGTAAAGTGAAAAAGCCTGAAGAGGAGGTGAAGCGTAAAGAAAGTAGAAGACCATTATGCCTTTGGAAGGGACAGGGTAGAAAGAATGGAATATGACGCTCGCAGACACATCTTTTATCAGCAAAATGAAACCAACATGACCTCAATTTAATGTCAAAACAAATGATCAACCCACATACATCACCACTTAGCAGTGAAGCTGTACAAATCATGGCTTTTCTGACAAGGAAGAAAGGAAGGAAGGAAGCAAAGGAGGGAGGGAGGGGAGGGAAGAAACAATGCAAGAAAGGAAGGGAAGGAAGAAGGAAAGGAGGGAGAGAGAAAGGAAAGGAAGGAGAGAGAAAGGAAAGGAGGGAGGAAAAACAACATTTTAAATGTTCCTTTACTTTATCATCCAGCAGCTAGAATTCAATGTAAGTGCTGTGAAAAACACTCATTTATTTCAGAAGCAATTCTTGCTTTCCTGTGTCCTTTTCAGCTTCATTACACTAGTTCCTTTCTCCCACCATTACTTAGGCTGCAGTCTGGTTGCCTGATACAAGCTGTCAACATAGTAAGACTCATAAAATCAAAAAGAGTAATCTTGCAAGATCCAGCTGCTTCCATACACATTCACCTAGACCGTAGACTAAATTCTGGCCACGTTGCATGCCACGAAATAAATCTAGACTCAATGCCGAAGTTATGTGCTAACACCCATGACGTTCCTAATGTTGCGCTCAATTTTGTGACATCTGTGGTTACATGGCATTCTCCTTAGTATCTCCGTCTTGTTCTCATCAAGTGGCAACTACCTCTTTCTGCGAACATTCCACCTTTCTGCAAGGTTTTAGCCTTGGCATTTATTCCCCCCACAGTCCTAAAGTTGGTAAAGAAGTAGAAATATTTCATTTCCTTGATTATGCCTCCACTCTTTCAAATCAATCCCAGGAAATGTCAAAGCCAGAAGAGGTATTTTGGAGACGGTGACTGAACTGAAATTATGCAGAAGACTGGCCTTTCTTAATGAAATTACCCAGGACACCCACATTGGCTGGTGAGTCTTTTAGCTGAGGGAAAGCATTTCCTCACTGGCTTTTGTGCTCAGGGGATAATATAACCTTCCCTGGCTGTCTGGAGGCCCTCAATAATCCAAGAAAGGCCAGCTGAAATCTCCAAGCTGATTAACCTTGCACTATGTGGCAGGTACTCCTCACTGTGATTTCTTCAGCTGCCAAGTGAAAACCCAGAATTCTACTTCTATTTTTAGTCACATTTGTAATAATGAAATTGAGAAATAAGTGACTTCTTGAACTCCTGTTACATGTCAGTCAGGGAAAGCAAATATAGCTCACTCTGACAATTACTGAGTTAGAGCTAAAGAATTTCTCAGCAGTTCAGTGGTGTGAATTTGCACATTCTTAAAACTGGTTGTTTCCTGGATGCACTGTCTCTACGGATAAAATGTGAAACGTGGTATGGAAGCATATTTGGCATTCACAGGTGACAATCAGATTCTTCTAAACCTAATTACAGCATGAAAGATGATCATCAAAGAGCTGGATTCCTAAATGTGGTGGGTAGCGAGGCTGTGTCATTACTTCAAGACTTCCCTCTCACTTTTTCTCAGCCCCAGCTTCATAAACCTGAAAACCACAGTGATGGCTGAAGGGACAGTGTGTTATAAAACACAAAAATTACCAGACACTGGGGTCAGAAAGAAAATATGAGACAGACAAGAAGTGTTTTTTTTAAAGGCAGAGGAAATAAATGCAAATCATTTCTAAATGTTACTTTTGGTTCTTCTTATAATTAATAAATGTTACACATGTTGTTTCCTGATTTGATTTTGTCTATTCTTTCATGTTGACACCATAATCAGATTTTACTAAGTATCAGTTCTCTAATTTAGCAAATTTTGAAATAAATAACTCAATAGACAGCATTTTAGAAGAATGGTTCATAGTTCATAATAAAGGTTTCCATTTTATATCAGGGAATACCTAATTTGTAAAGACTATTTTAAGTTACTTCTATTATACTGGCTTCATGTTCAATGTTCCAGAGTACCTAAAAGATAGTGCTTATAACATATTTTATACACACACACCTCTGATGACAAGACTAAAGCAAAAGAATTGGTTGTAAGACTATTTAAAAAAAAAAAAAAAAACCCAGTTTCCTTCCCTAATTGCAGCCAACCAATTGCTTTTCTCTCACCCAGCAGTAAACTAGAGGTTTCCCCACTGGAGAAGGTAAAGTAGAGGACTGGATTGGCAGGTGCCAGGGACTGTTGTGAATAGGAAGATGGTACTGAAAAACCAGATTAAGAGAAAAATAATGTGCCTACCAGGTTCTCTCTTCTTCAACTTGTGTGCCTAAGACAGTTCATTACATTCTGATTAGGCATACTTTGAAAATCCATTAAAACTTTAAAAAAAAAAAAAGCTGGCATAATCCAATAACCAGAGAAAACATTAAAACTTCACAGATTATCCTAAAAAGAAACTAGATCCATAGAATTCATTAGTAAGTTTTATTACACATTAGAGTAACTCTCATGCTCTATAAATAAACTATTCCAAAATGTTGGATTTTTTTTTAAGCATGCAGTTTTTTTAGTTTATCTTACCATGCTGGCATAAACTAAGTAATAACACCTATAAAATATAAAATAAAAATGAAGCTACAGTTTATTTTTTACCATAAATATATTTATAAATAATCATAAAATACTATTAAACCTAATTCAGTCCTATTTTGAATGATATTCAATGGCAAGTAGGGTTTGTTTTGGGAAGGCAAAAATGGCTTAAAGTAGAGATTAATAAAATACATACTATTAATAGACAAAAAAACCCCACCTCAGATTATCAATAAAGTATCTGCTAATTTTCAACAAATATTCCCGATTTTAATAACAAAATCCCTAATAAAATGACAAAATACTTTTTTTTTTGAGATGGAGTCTCGATTTGTTGCCCAGGCTGGGGTTCAGTGGTGCAATCTCAGCTCACTGCAACCTCTGCCTCACGGGTTCAAGCAATTCTCCTGCCTCAGCCTCCCAAGTTGCTGGGACTACAGGTGCATGCCACCATGCCTGGCTAATTTTTTGTTTGTTTAGTAGAAATGGGGTTTTACTGTGTTGACCAGGATGGTCTCTATCTCCTAACTTGGTGATCCACCTGTCTCAGCCTCCCAAAGTGCTGGGATTACAGGCGTGAGCCACCTGCTGGGACAATACTTTTTTAACATAATATAGAAAACATATTTTAACCAAAATCCAATCTACTACTGAGAAAGATTAAAGGAATTATTCTAAAGTGAGGAACAATACAGACATAAAATGCATATAGGTACTGCTATTACTTGACACCATCTGGAATTTCTGATTGATGCAATAAAAAATTAAACTGAAATTATAGTAATTTGAAAGATCATCCATGTGAAAACTCAAATGATTCAACTGAGGAATAATTTTAAAGTATTAACAGAATACATATATATGGCTGTTACAAAAATAATAGTTTGTTTTAAATACCAAGAATATCCAGTTAGAAAATGTAATGAGATGAGAGTTTATTAAGCACAAGGAAATTTGCTATCTCTAGGAATAAACATTTGAAAATATGTGCAGCATCTATACAGTAAATATTTCTCAGAAACATGAAATGAACCTGACTAAATAGGAAGACCATATGGTAAATATTTCGATTTTTCTCAAGCTAATTACTGTTGAAATGACTTTCAATTTAAACATGATTAAGATTTTTAAGACTGTAAAAATTATTCTAAAGTTCAAGGAGCTGAAAGAATGCATGGAATGAAAGAAGTCAAAAAAATTACATGAAATAACAAAGGAATTGTTTTCATCAGTTAAAACTGAATAACTTATATTATAAAGCTATGGTAACCAAAATAGCATGGTACCAGCATAAAAATAGACACATATAGAAATGGAACAGTATGGAGAGCCCAGAAAGCCACACCTTTACAGTTAACTCATTTTCCACAAAGGTGCGAAGAACACACATTGGGAAAAAGTCTCTGTAATGAATTGTGCCGGGAAAACTGGAAATCCATATGAGAAACAATAAAACTAGATCCCTATCTCTTGCCATATACAAAGTAAAACACAAATGGATTAAAGACTTAAATATAACACCTGAAACTATAAAACTACTAGAATAAAACAATAGGGTAACACTTTAGGACATTTGTCCGGGCAAAGATTTTTTGAGTAAGTCCTCAAAAGCACAGGTAACCAAAGAAATAAATTTAAAAATGAGATTACATTTAGCTCAAAACTCTCTGCACAGCAAAGAAAACAGTCAACAAAGAGACAACCCACCGAATGGAAAAAATATGTGAAAACTATTCAGCTGAAAAGAGATTAATAACCAGAATATATGAGTAACCTAAACGACAACTAAATAGCAAAAAATAAAGTCTGATTTAAGAATGGTAAAGGATCTGAATAGATATTTTTCAAAGGTAGTTATACAAATGGCCATCAGGTATATAAGCAATATATTTTATATAAGCAATATAAAATTTTATATAAGCAATATAAAAATATGCTTAATAATTAAAATACAAAAATATTCTAAGAAAGGAAAAATATGATCTAGTATTCCGTAGCATAATCATGTGACTACAGTTAACAATAATTCATTGTATATTTCAAAATAACTAGAAGAGTGGATTTGGAATGTTCCCAACACAAAGAAGTGATAAATGTTTGAAGTGATATCTCATTTAACCAGATTTGGTCATTACACACTGTATGTTTGTATCAAAATTTCACACTTGCCCTATAGATATGTACAACTATCATGTATTATAAAAATAAAATTTTTAAATTTTCTAAAATACTGATTAAGATCTAGTGAATAACATGAGAACAGTCGGAATAAGTGAACTATCACAGAAAAGGCACAAAGAGACACTAAATCAGAATTTAGTATAACAGTAGAACTGTGAATCGGCAACAAAAAGATTGTCCCATAAATTATGCTAGAATAATTGCCTAAGTGTCTAGAAATTTTAAACTAGGTCCTCACTTTACAATCTTATCCAAAATATACTCCGGATGAATTAGAGTTAGACAGTAAATGAATAAACAAATATATAAACTATACAAGAGCCAGGTGAAAAATGTATGTGAATATGCACAAAGCACAAAAGACAGGACTTTGTCAGTAATTGAAGGAAGGAACCCTAAAAGGAAATATTTGTAGACATCACTACAAAATAATCAAAAACTTCTTTATATCATGAACCATTGATGGACAACTAAAAGACATATGTGTCAAGCAAAGTATAAATCTATTTAATTTATAAACAGTCAAAAAACAATATAGCAAATAAATACATTTTAAAAAGGGATCATGGACACTAAAGCAGAAATGTAAATGGCTAGTAAACAAATTTTTTTCAACATTTAAATATTAATTTAGTCTATCAGATTTGTGACCATCTGTATATCTTCCCACCCATCTATCTATCTACATCCAAGATTTATAGGAATGGAGGGAAATTTGTACTTGTATAATCTATTTAGAAAGAACAATGTGAATCTTTTCTGTCAAAGACTGAATAGCAAATATTTCTAGCATTATGGGCCATATGTGTGTCTGCTACAACTGCTAAATTCTGCTGTTGTAGCATAAAAGCAGCAGTCTATAGACAAAGGACTTGGCTGTGTTCCAATAAAACTTTATATCCAGAAACAAGCTGTGAGCCAGATTTGGCCTGTGGGCAATAGTCACATACCCCTAGTTTACAGGAAAAGTTGCAATGATTTTGTAGAATGATTTGTCCAATATATATTTAAAGTTTTAAAAAATATACTTATCTGACCAAGCAATTCCCTTTTAGGAATGTGTTCTGTAGAAACTTTCATGCTTATGAGTGATATTTATAAAATAATTTATTTAATGTCTAATCATAATGTTTTATATAAACAAATTATGCTGTACAATGGATAACCATGCCATATTCCAAAATTATGTCATAGAAAAAAACTTAATGACATCAAGAAACATTTATAACCAACTGAAAAAAAGCAGGTATTTATAGAGTATATATGACCCTAAATTTCTAACAGATGCATGTACATACTCTTGCGTCTGTTAGAAATTTAGGGTCATGTACACTCTGTGAATACCACAATAGGGGTTAACAGAACAGAATTGCAAATCAGACTGCCTGAGTTCAAATTCAGTTTTCACAACTTTCTGTATGAATTTGGTCAAGTCATTTACCCTTTCTAAATCTCATTCTCTTAATATGTGAAATGGAAAGACTAATTGTACTTAGCTCATAGAAGTGTCATGAGAGTTAAATAAGATAATACATATAATACTATCTTTGTTCATTCAGGCTGCTATAACAAAATTCCACATTTGAGTAGTTTATACATGACAGAAATGTATTTCTCATAGTCTGGGAGACTGAGAAGCCCAAGATCAAGGTGCCTGCAGATTTGCCATTGGGTGAGGTTCTGCTTCTAGTTCACAGATGCCCGTTTCCTCACTGTGTTCTCACATAGCAGAAGGGGCAGGAAAGCTGTCTGGATCTCTTTTAGAAAGGCATTAAGCCCATTCACACATGCTCTGCTCTCATGACCTAATTACTTCCCAAAGGCCTACCTCTAAACATCAAAACCTTGGGTATTAGGTTTCGACACATAAATTTTAGTGGGATACAAATTCAGAATATAGCAAGTACTTAGAATGACTCAGTAAATGCCATATATAGCCACATCTAAAATATTCAGCATATTTATAGGTAATTTTTATCTTTGTGCTTTCATACATCTTCTAATGTTCATACAACATTTTTAATTATGAAAGTGATTAAATTTTGCATTTGAGAATTTCATTAGCCACTTTCAATTTTATTGTAAAGTAAAATTGTCTATTGGTAATAGCGTTATTATTTTGAGTCTCCCAGACTGAAGTGTAGTGGCACTATCTTGGCTCACCACAACCTCTGCCTCCCAGGCACAAGCAATTCTCCTGCCTCTCACCTCCCGAGTGGCTGGGATTACAGGCACGTGCCACCATGCTTGACTAATTTTTGTATTTTTAATAGAGATGGGTTTCACCATGTTGGCCAGGCTGGTCTCAAACTCCTGACATCAAATGATCCACCCACCTCAGCCTCCTGAAGTGCTAGGATTACAGGCATGAGCCACCATGCCCAACCTGGTAATAGCATTTTAAAGAATTCAGTAAATTCTGAGGAGTACTGAACTGGCCCCTAAAGCAAAACCTATGTTTGATCTTAAAGAAGAAATTTCACAGCTTGTTTATACCCTTTTCCCTCAGAGAAAGAAATTTAGAGATTTTTTTATCTGAGGTGAGACAGACTTGGATTTTAGGCTGTTTGAAAATTCTCTCATTGGTAACTAACAGTCACAGTGACCTGGCCTAAGGCAGGAACATGAAATGTTTACTCAGTTTCTAAAGCAGGTGCCCTGGCAAGAAATACCCAAGAGAAAATCCATGTGACCCTTACTTATTCAAATAAATCAATAGATGCAAACATGTTTCCTCTATGATTTGAGTCCAGAAATGTTCTCCATATATAGAAGACTCATTTTCTGCTCCTAAATACACTCATTTAAAAATCAAGCAATCCCCCTTCCCTATCCTTATGGGATATCCGAACAGTAAGCCCTTGAAACCAAAGTAAAATTCAAGGGGGAGCAAAAATTTTCTCTCGTTCTGTAGGGTGTCTGCTCACTCTGTCGATAGTTTCTTTTGCTGTGCAGAAATGTTTTAGTTTAATTAGATTCCATTTGTCAATTTTTGCTTTTTTGCAATTGCTTTTGGCATGTTCATCACGAAATCTTTGTCTGTGTCTATGTCCTGAATGGTATTGCCCAGGTTGTCTTCCAGGGTCTTTATAGTTGTGGGTTTTATATTTAATATATCTTGAGTTAATTTTTGTATATGGTGTAAGAAAGGGATCCAGTTTTGATATTCTGCATATGGCTAGCCAGAAGACAACATGGTGATTCCTCAAAGACCCAAAGACAAATACCATTTGACCCAGTTATCCCATTACTGGGTATATATGCCCAAAGGAATACAAATCATTATATTATAAAGACACATGCACACATATGTTCATTGTAATACTACTGACAATAGGAAAAACATTAAATCAAACTTAATGTCCATCAGTGACAGACTGTATAAAGAAAATGTAAATATACACCATGGAATACTATGCAGCCATATTTTTAAAAATGAGATCATTTCCTTTTCAGGGACATAGATGGAGTTGAAACACATAGATGTGTTAACTAGTGGGGAGGTGATTTTATTGTGATGGTTGTTACTTTAGTTGGGTTTTTATTTTTTATTTTTCATTTTGGTTGGATGGGAAGAAAGACCTTCATAGCATCTGAAATTGTTTTACTTAAATAACTGCCTACACCTTTCCTTACTCCCCCTACTCCCACACACACACACACAAAAACAATTCATGGGAGCTATCTGAAGTTTCAGAAAACAGTTCTCAAATCTGCTTCTCAGTGTAGCCTTTCCTCCCTCCTTACCTCTTCCTTCTACCACCTCTCTCTATATATATTCTTTCTTTTTCTTTCTCTTCCTCCCTCTTTCCTTCTTTCTTTTCTTTCCTTTCATTTCTCTTTCTCCTTCTCTCTCTCCTTTCCTCCCTCACTTCCTTCATTCCTTGGTCCATTTAGACTACTATAACAAACTGCCACTATCTAGGTGGCTTACAAAAAAACCAGAAATTTATTTCTCCCTGTACTCCATCCTGGAAAGAACAAGATCAAGGCTTCAACAGATTAGCTGTCTAGTGAAAGCCCACCTCCTGGTTCATAGATGGTGCCTTCTAGTTGTGTCCTCACATATGGTAGAAGGGACGAGCTAGCTAGCTCTCTAAGGACTGGGTTATAATGGCTATCATCATGAGGGCTCCCCCTCATAACCTAATCATTTCCCAAAGTCTGCACCTCCCAACACCAACACCTTGGAGGTTAGATTTCTGCATATGAATTGAGAGGTACATAAATCATCAGTTTATTGTTTTCCTTGAGTTTTCTTTGAAAGATTTAATATTCATCCTAATGTTTCACACAGAGCAGCAAAATCCCTGCATGTAAACCATTTCTTCTGCATATCATGGCTGCCTCACTCCCCTACTCCCTCTACTCCAGCAAACTGACTTTCTTCCAGCTCTAAAATGCTCCAAACTTCCTTCCCAACATGGAATCCAAAAACACAAATTTACTGCAATGGTGCAGGCATGTGACAGATTGCACAGTCAGTACACCTGCATGAGGCTTTGTTTTAGAGGTAGTTAAATGAGGAGATGAGAAAGCACAGGGACTCCTTTTTGCTGGTGTGGGTGGAAGGAGAAGCAGTGTAGCTTGGGCCAGTGGCAGCAATGGTAATATGGTGCTCTGGTTGGTACCAATGATGGCTTCTTGATCTAGCAGTAGAAACTGCTCCCTTTCCAGGTCAGTTCTGTGGTGTGGTTTTGGAGATGTTTCCTGGATCCTCAGCACAGTCTGTTTCTCCAGCCCTTCCAATGATTCAGTTATCTAAGCCTTCCAACTTTAAATAATTAGAATGCATGGTATATGGTCTGCAACAAACATTCTTTTGATTCTCATTAAAAGGGTTTGTTTGTATTTCTTGGACATTATTCACAAGAGATTTAGAATACTGAGAAGTTTCGAAAGGTTAAGAGACGTGTAGCAGGAAGAATATGAATAGGCAGGAAGGACCATTAGAAAATTCCAGTTACCTGTTATGATCTTGTCATTTATCCAACACTAAGCTGCTCTCTGCCAAACCAAGGTGCACTGAGCTGGGTTCTGAAGGTAAACATGAATAGAAGTGGTCCTTGTAATTACAGGTCATAAAGTAAAAAATGAAATACACCATAGAAATACTATACATCACATGCATTATCTCATTTTGTCTTCAAACAACCATATAAGTAGATCCTATTATCTCCACATTACAGATAAGGATTAAAGAGATTAAGGAATTTGCCTGTAACCACAAAGCTAGTAAGAGGTCAGGGTAGGGTTTAAATCCAAATATGTCTACGGAGCTGGTATGATTTGACTCTGTGTCCACACCCAAATCTCATGCCAAACTGTAATCCCCACATGTCAGGGGAGGGACCTGGTGGGAGGTGATTGGATCACAGGAGTGGATTTGTTCCATGCCCTTCGTGTTAAAGAGTGAGTTCTCACAAGGTCTGGTGGTTTAGAAGTGTGGCACTTCCCCGGCTCACTCACTCTCTCTTGCCACCTTGCCAAGAAGATGCTTGCTTCTCCTTTGCCTTCCACTATGATTGTAAGTTTCCTGAGCCCTTCCCAGCCATGTGGAATAAAGAGTCAATTAAATGTCTTTTCTTTATTAATTACCCAAATCTCAGGTAGTTCTTTACAGTAGTGGAAAACAGACTAATACAAGAGGCTAAGTTCCTAAACACTGCATAGCAGCAGAATCTGGAGATGTCATTCACTGATTCAGTGAATAGTTATGGACACTGGCTCTGGTCAGGCCTGTGCTAGGGATCCTGATCAATCAACCCTTCGATACAAGAAATGAGGGAGGTAAAGCCATTGCAAGTGACTTCAGGCAGAAGTGAGAACTTGACATGAAGACAGGCCCAAGTAAACATTCCACACATTCACAAGGAATTCAGTGGAACCAAATATGTTTGTTGAGTGCTGTAAGCACCAGACACTCTGCCTGGAGTTGAGGATAGATGAAAATCCAGTTCTTGCCAGTGTCTGTTATATTTACTCACTGCTGTGGCCTCAGCACCAAACCTCAAAAGTATTTGTGTGAGAAAGCAAGCAAGCAAGCAAGCAAGCAAAATGACAAGTTTTATTTTAGTGTAATGAATAAATTTTGTGCAGGTGGCATCAAAAGGGGAAAGTGGGAGGTCAAAAACACTTCAGAGAAAAAGAAACTGAGCCTGGAAAAATGAGTAAGATTTTATAATGAGTTTTTTAGACAATGTGCCCCAGTTATCCTACTTGAATTTTACATCATAATCCTATATTTTAGTGTTTTCCTAAGGTTCTGAATCTATGAATACAATTTTATAAATGTAAAGGTGAACATTGCTAGATTAATCTTTCAAAACTGGAAGTTCTTTTTTTGAGACAGATTCTTGCTCTGTTGCCCAGGCTGGAGTGCAGTAGCACCATCTCAGCCCACTGCAACCTCTGCCTCCCTGGTTCAAGCAATTGTCCTGCCTCAGCCTCCTGTGTGGCTAGGACTACAGGCACATGCCACTGAGCCCAGCTAATTTTTGTATGTTTAGTAGAAATGGGGTTTCCCCAGGTTGGCCAACCTGGTCTTGAACTCTTGACCTCATGATCCACCTACCTCAACCTCCCAAAGTGCTAAGATTATAGGCGTAAACCACCACGCCCAGCCCAAAACTGGAAATTCTAAAGTATATCTTCCCCCTATTGCTCTAGTCTTTATATAAAGTACTTGTTTATACATGATCTCATTTTGTGAAGCTTCAGTGTATTTTTGTGTGTACACATTTGTGCACACAAATCTATGTATGTGTGTATATATAAGTATATATAGTGTATATGCACATATATACACATACATAAAAATCACCCTACATGTATGTACAAATCACACATTAATATATGTATATACACATATGTAAAATCACCTCAAACTCAGCATTTTGCAAACTATCATATGCTGCTAATAAAATCAATATTAGTACTAAATATACTCTTCTAATAGTCAAATTCTCCTTCTATCTGCTTCTAGTCTTGGTGCCTTGATGCAGACCCTGCCCGTTGCTATTCTAATCCTCTCTACCTGACATGCCCTTTTCAGTTTCCTCCATCTTCAACCAAATCCTAGTAGAAAAGGATTCTAATAAGCTAGTAACTCAGAAATCACAGTGAAAGATGAGCTTTCACACACACACACACACACACACACACACACGCAAAAATAGTTTTCATATTTTCTTTGGAAAAAATGTATATTGAACATATTTTTCAAAGCACTTAAAGAACTTTCACAGACATTATATTATAATATTCTAGGGAACAATCTATTGGCAACTCATCCACTACCATTTCCCAGCTAAAGAAGTCAGGCAGAGGAGGGTTATGACAATGGCTGAAATGCATCTATAATGTCAAGTAAATAGACACGAAATCCACATTCTCCAAATCTTAGATTTGTACTTTTCTCACTGTAGTTAAACACTGACTCTTAAGGTTGCTAAATGCACAGATGAGAAAAATAACATTTTGTTTGGTAAAATGATGTTCTATTTGAAAGATCCATGCTGTTAAACATACCCAACTTTTTTTACTTTTAATAAATGGAGCTATAAGAACTAGTTAGAACTTAGTCCTCAGTATTTTTCCTGATCTATACTTTTTCATTGACGTAAAGGAGTAGTGAATTGATTTCTTTAACTCCAGAAAACCCATTGACATGTTTTATGAAACTCATGATTCTTTGAAAATATTTCTTTCAGTCTTACATTTTTTGAACAGCAATAAAACATTACTCAGACATTTGGCCCATCTTATGTTAATGACTCACACTTTTATACTAGAACCTGTCACTTGATATTCCTCTGAGTATCTGGGGCTTTGATAAGTGTATGGTTCTGTAGATAAAGTTGACCTGGAAAAGACACAAAGATGACACCAAATTGTAGAATACCTTGATAGTGTCAAAAAATTTTGCAACAAATGTCAACATTGTAAGATTGACATGAGGATGTGAGACAGCTTATCCCTATCATCCTTCGGCCACAATGAGGGCCAGTCTGGGAAAAGTTTCCAACTTGCCTAGTTTATTATTTTGCTAGGACTGCCATAACAAAATTCTATGAACTGAATGGCTCAAACAACAGACATGCATTCTCTCACAGTTCTAGAGGACAGGATAGAAGTCTGAGATCAAGGTGTTAGTGGGGCTGGCTCCTTCTGAAGGCAGTGAGAAAGGGATCTTTTCAGGCCTTTCTCTCAGTTTCTTGTGCTTTGCAGGAAATCTCTGGTTTTCCTTGACTTCTTTTGTATCACCCCAGTCTCTGTCCTCATCTCCACACAATGTTATTCCTGTGTCCAGACTTTCTTTTTCTATAAGAACACCAGTCAAATTGGGTTAGAAGCCCACCCTACTCCAGTATGACCCTATTTTAACTAATTACATCTGCAATAACCCAATTCAAAATGTGATCACATTCTGTAATATGGGGTGGGGGGGGGTTCAGACTTGAACATATAAATGTTTGTCACTGCTTTTTTTAATATTTAAATTGAATTTTATTAAATACAAATGTCACACACTACCACCATCCCAGAAATGACTGCTTCAGCTTTATTAAGAAAGTGGAAACTAATGATGACTTAAGACTTCATTCTGAGGAATATGTTTAGACAAGTTTAGGCAAACAGCAAAGACTGAGAAGTCCCACCACCAAATCTTCAACATTTTGAAAATGCTTGAAACTTTAAACTTCATTCTCCATCTAGCAGTTCTGTGAGCTGCCAAAATTTAGACCAATTAGTCAATTCCAAATAATGTATGCTCCTTGGGGTCTACAACCTTGGGGCTGTGACAGCTCTGTCTTGATAGTGGACCAGGATACAAGAGTTTCTACTTCAGATTCCTTCACAATTCAACCCATAACACCTACGAATAGAATTCCTGGTCCAGACAAAATGTCTAACAGATAAAGCTGTCAGGGTAGGGGGAGGCTGGGGCTAACACTGGGAGAAATGCCTGACATAGGCAACAGGGTGGGGCGGGGGGGTATGTGGATGGAGACAGCAAACCGCCATGGCATGTATGTACCTATGTAACAATCCTGCAGGATGCAGGCTGTGCACATGTACCCCAGAGCCCAAATACAATAAAAATTTAAAAACATGGATACTGACTGTACATTGTAATTGTATGAAGGAATCTTTGGCCCACAGTCAGGAAGTCAGCTATAGTCACACAAAGGGAAAAAGAAAATCTGGATTCTAAGGCCACAGAGTTCCTATCATTAGAAATGCATGGCTGTGGTCAAAGTTCAGGCAGATGAAACAGTATGTAGACAGTCTGGTAGATACCATTATCATTATCAGAAGTGCCCAAATGCATGACCTCCTGAAGTGGTATCGAATCCTTTTATTTACAAATAGAGAAATGTTATTGTTGCTCAGAGAATGGTAAAAGTCTCCTGATAAGATGTGAAGAAGCCATTTAGGATCCCCTAGAGCCTTGGGCTTATTTGACAATGATAAATGGAGACTGCTGTCAGTCTCTCATCTCAGAATCCAGGAAAAGGATCTCATGAGTAAGGTCAAGAATGTGATATAGAAAAAGACAAAATATTTCTGTTTGAATTTCATAGACTTTAAATGTACAGACCTGTATCGGCTTTCTGTTGCTGCATAACAAATTATCACAGCCATAGAGACTTAAAACAGGACTAATTTACTGTCTCAATTCTGTAGGCCAAAAGTCCAGCACAGCTGGATTCACTGCTGAGGATCTCACCACACTGTCTTAATCCATGTTGTGTTGCTATAAAGGAATATTTGAGGCTAAGATTTATAAAGAAAAGAGGCTTATTTGGCTCCTGGATCTGCAGGCTCTACAGGAAGCCTGGCACCTGCTGGTATCTGCTCAGCTTCTGACAATGACTTTTGTGTTGCATCAAATAATGGCAGAGAAGATCAAAAGGCAAGTAGGCATGTGCGAAGAGACACCAAACCTGACAGTTGTCCTGAATTTGTAACAACTCACTCTTACAGGAACTGATCCATTCCTCCAGAACCAATCCAGTCTCACAAGAGGGAGAACTCACTCAGAATCTTGGGCACAAAACCTTTCAGGAGGGGTCCACCCCCATAACCCAAACACTTCTCCCTAGTGTCCACCTTCCTACACCACCACACTGGGGATGAAATTTTAGCATGAGATGTGGTGGGAACAAACAAAGCATATTCAAACTGTACCATGCACCCAAACCAAGGTATCATCCAGGGCTACAATTCCCACCTGGGGCTCAGACCCACTGGTTGTTGGCAGAATTCCTTCTCACACTTTCCACATGACACCCTCTACTTGCAAGCCAGTAACACTGCACTGGAGCCTCACACTTTGAATTCCTCTGGCTTCCTTTTCTTCCTTTTTGGCTTTTTAAGAACTCTTGTGATTACACCAGACCCACCCAGAAAATACAGGATAATTTTCCTATTTTAAAGTCAGCTTATTAGTAACCTTAATTACATTTGCAAAGTCCCTTCACAGCAGTAATTAGTGTTTAATAGAATAACCAAGGAATAGGAATCCGGGGGGTCATCTTGAGAATTCTGCCTACCGTAAGAGCTGAAACTTCAGACTAAAGGCATTAATATGTAGGTAAGTTATATTCAAACATTATTTTAAGCAACTGGGGAGAAAGGATAAAATATTATCTGAAAAAAAGTAAAAATACAGTAACTATCTTAAACGGTTTAGCCATGATTCCAGTTTTAAAATTAAAATCTTAATTGATGGGATAAAGGTGAGATGAGAAGACCTTAGGTCTGGACTCATAGCTCCACAATTAGTGGTGATGTTGGGGTAGGTAATTCAGTCACTCTAAGACTCCATTTTCTCTCCTACCTGTGTCATTATCAGATAAAAAGTTAATAATATTAATGCTTTATAAGGTTGTTATGAGAATCAAATGAGATAATTTCTAGAAAGTGCTTTGTAAGCTGTAAAGTCAAAAGCAAATATGAAATGTTAAAATTGTCACAAAGTTTAAACCTACTGCAGAAAGAACCAGAGAACCCAATCACTCCTTCCTTCAACAAAATAATTACCCTGGGAGAAAAATCTATTCTAACAAGCAAAAAATCCAAACTTCAGTAGAAGCTTATCCGGCATTCTCGCTAGGGGAAATTTCTGTATATGCGTGTGTGTTTCAGGAGGATGCACCATGTAAAAATTGTGTCATACTAATTCAATGGGCTACATCATAAGGTAAGGTCCCATTCTGACAAAAGGAATCTAACACCAAAACCTTAAAGAAAAATCTAAAAGACTCTCCCAGAATCAAGCAACAAGAAGTGAGGCACTAACAAAGGAAAGAAAAACAAAGTATTTTCATCACTCAAGAAAATAAGCCACCTGTTATCACACTCTGCCTGGAAGTTCTTTGCAGAACTATCTGAATGGTTTCGGTCAGCAAATATAAGTAATCTCACAAGTATTCAGGCACCTACGATATTCCTATTACACCACTGACCACTGTTTCTCTCAGTACATTATCACTAACATTTATTTCTGTAAGATTCATGCACTTAACAAGCACTTATAAAATATGTGCAAAGTACTGTTCTAAATTTCTTATTAATATTAACACAAAATGATAACTTACCAAGCACCAGCTCGGCTAGGAGACCCCCACCCAGACGGCGCTGAAGGAAACGAGAGGCAAACACCCCCATAGAACAGCAAAGTGGGTCTATCCAGGGGCCGGTAGCCTATGGAGCTGAGAGCCCCAGAGGTTGATTGCATTCCTGGCTGAAGGCCCCAAGTAGCTGCTAATCCACGTATTTATTCTCTCTGGACAGGTGACTATTATTAACAAACAGGTGTTTTGTACTTTCCCATAACTCAAACAATACCAAGTAGGCAGCTGTTACCTGCTCACCACCGATTACAGACAAACTAAAAGGTATTCTCCACAAGGGAGCAATGGGGGCAGGGTAAACTTAATATTTCTCAATAATAACTCATCTTTATAACACCCTATAAAGTTGAAACTCATATTATTCCTATCTATAGAGAAACCTAATATAGTAATTTGTTTCAAAATATTTTTCTTCTAAAACCAAATAGGGTTTTTCCCCCCAAAATAGCTTCCTCTCTTGATTTCATCATTCCACAGTTTACATCAAGAAAGAACTTGAAATGCAATGGCTAAAGGCTTTATCCTAGTAAAAATAACAAAACAGACTGATTTCAGCCAAATCTTTCATGCAAATGAATTAGCTCTACACAAAATGCTCTGTGATTAGAGATGATCTTGTGATTTTCTAAATAGTGTAAGTTTAAATGAAGGAAGAAAGTTCTCTCTCCCCAAAACAAAAGAGGCCGAGATTTTTGTTTTTGATTCACTGTCTCTTGAACAGTGTAGCTCTTTTCTGTGTTTCAAAGTGCAAACAGTTAAAAGTACCTTGATTTTATTCTTACTTTCTAAAAAACATAATGAAAATTTGCCATTCCCTACTCTTAGCAGGAAAGACACACTCGATATATTTTCTCACACTTTATTTCTCCAACGAAATTTTCTAAAATTTCTCATTTATTTTTCTGTTCCAAGGTTAAGCCAAAAAAGCCTTGGAAAAAATATTCCAAAGTGGCAAACTGTTCTGCCTTATTGATACCTTGTAACACACACAATTAACCCAAGGGTGAAACTGTCTCATAAACTATGCCTATGTTTGTTCTGAAAGTTCATGCATGCAAGTGAGAGAAACAGAAAATGTCAAGGAGCAGAACTGATGTACCTCATTTGAGCAGAAAGGTAGTTCTGAGAAAAGTTTTGTGAATTTAAGTTTTATTTCATATTTTTATATTTGAAATTCTAGCTATGTACTAGATGCTTAAAATTCACATAAGAATTATCATCAAGATTAACCAGTATGTAAAAGTTTATTGTAGACAATTTGAGACCAGATCTCCTTCTTTGAGAAGTTAATTTATCTGGTATTAAAATTCTACAAAATTTCATTGATTTCAGGGAAAAATAATATTGAGAGAGCTAAGCTGTCAAAAAATATGAATATTTTATTAATTTAGTCTCACACTAATACATTTGAGGTTGTTCTTTTAGCAAACTAACAGCAAACACCACCATGGTCTCAAGACAATTGGCCCCAAGTGCTTTAACCTCAAAACCAGTCTCTGAGTTGCTGAGGGCCCAGAGGCAGATAACCCTTAATGTTTGATTTGAGAATTCATTCATTAAGCCCATTACAAACCAGGCTTCATGCTTTCTGATAATGTAGGCACTGTTTTGTAAACTTGGATCCCTGAGTGTAAGGTGATATAAATACAGAAATAGCAATAACACCTATTGTTTATTTCATGCTTCCTATGTTCCAGACACTTTAATAAGCATTTTATAATTATTAATTATCTTTGTTTTAAAAAATGAGGAAAGTGAAGCCTGAGAGCTTGAGCAAATTGTCCAGGGTAGCAAAACTAGTGAGAAAGTAAGGACTGAAATCCCGGAAGTCTCCTTCAAGGATCCATATCTTAACCACACAATTGTGATCAAAATCTTATTTCTAACACAGATAATGAGACCTCCCATCCTTAAAGTGGACACACAAACCTCATCCGTGCTGTTTGTTGTAGTTCTTAATAAGCACTTCACCTCTATATATTTATGTGTTAGTCATGTATTACCTGGTGGCTGTGGCTCAAGGTCTTCTGAAGGCTTGACTGGGGCCGAGGATCTTCTCCTAAGCTGGCTCATTTGCACAACCATGGTTCCTTGCAACACATACCTTTTCCTAAGACATCTGGCAACTGATATCCCCAAGGGCAATGGATCCAAAAAGCATAGCAAGACAGAGCCCTCTGTCTTTTATGACCTAACCTCAGGAATCACAATTGGTTCTGTTTTATCCTGCTCATTATAAATGAGTCACTAAGTCCAACACAATCTCAGGAAAGAAAATTAGTCTCTATCCTTGAAAAAACTGTCAAATAATTTTGGACATATTTTAAGACTGCCAAAACATTTAATCTAATTCAGCTGGAAGAATTTCTGTTTTTCATTATTCAATTGTCTATTACCAAATTTTGATTTTATCTTATAATTCTCTAAACCATCTACTTACTTACATCTTATCTTACCCTAAGTATTCTAAACGATTCTGGCTTTATGTCATCTTTTCTTTCTGTTGTTCTGACTCCATTAAAATGTACCCAAACATGCTGAGTTGATCAGGGCGGGAAACCGATTAGCTTTGTTAGGTCTAAAGGTCAGAGTCTGGATCCAGCCTATGTTGAAATCCGAGGGGAGTGAGTGGATGGGTAGAAGAACACCCGGCGGTGGGAGGCGGGGGAGCATAGGCAGGTGAACTGTAGTTTTCTCATTAGTAGTTTACTCCCATTAGTTCTTTCACACTGTCCACCTGTATCTCGGCTGTTTGCTCCGACTCTGCGGGGCCTGTGGCCCTCACACCTGCAGCTGCACAGTTGGCTCTCTCGTCTTCAGTGTCAATAGTTTAACTCTTCCTCTTTCTGGGCACCAATGTGATTTGTGTTGTGGCTCACCTCTGTCCATCAGTTTGGGCTTTTTTCCCCCTCTGGGCATTAGTGTCTGTACAAGAGCCCATGCACAGTGTCAGTAGGCAATTATTCCTTTTACAGACAAAAGCGGTTCAGAGCCAAGTACAAACTTCTACAAACAGGTTATGTAACAAGTAGAGGTATATGTCTGTGTCTCAAACTTGTTGAGTCATATAGGCCTGGATATCCGTCTCTGCCTATTTTTTGACCAAAGTACATCTGTGTACCTTACAACTTTGTTAGTGAATCAAACTTGGGTCTGCCTCCCTTGCATAGCAAAACCAAATGCTGACATTGGGATTACAGGCCTCCCTGCAAGGAGAATCAGACAGCTAATGCTTAGACCCAAACACCCCAATGGCTCACAGTAAAAGCCTTTAGAAGCAGGCAGGCAGAGGTTACAGGCAATGTCATAAATCAATACATGGAGGTTATACATTGGTTTGACTTAAAAGTGAGACATCTTAAAGGCCCACAGGTCACAGGTAGATACAAAGATTTCCTGATTTGTGATTGGTTAAAAAAGCAAAGCTGTGTCTAAAAATTTGGGATCAGCAGAAAAGATTGTTAGCTCTGGCCAGTGGGTGTGATTTCCTTCAGGTCTCTCAGGAAGAAATTAGAAGAAAAAACGGTGGTCTTCAGTTCCCCCTTATCTGAGGTCTACATGTCAGTGAATCCATTTGGGGGTCCAGGTTTCTGAAAAACAACTCAGGGACATATGTTAAAATGTTATATGTAGTTTCTGCAGGGAACCAGACATCTTGTGAACTTGGCTGTGGTTTTTAAGCTACTTACCTTCTTGCTTATTAAGTTGCTCATTTACTTCTCAGGGCTAGGTGCCTGGAATTTGTCTTGAAGGAACTCAAGATTTTCCTTTATTTTCATGTTTGTGCCAGGGGGTCAGCAGGCCTCTAACAGGGGAGCCTGCACTGTCTCAGCTTTTCCAAGTAATCATTTATCCCCAGTGAAGCTCCCCACAAGAATAAACACAAAAATTTCTCTTGCCTGAGCCCTGCACTGTTGCCATGTGATTTCCTGAATATCCTGTTCCTATTACTTTGACCAAATTGACAAGTAAATAAAGTTTATTTCAGACTCTGATAGCCAGCACTTCTCCTTAGATCACAGGATCTTCCTTCTACCTCTCCTGGCCCACAATTCCCTACTCAGGTGTGCCCAGTCATCAGCTGGCCCTTCCATCTCTTCACCTTCTAGGGCTATCTCCTCAAAACATCATATCACCTGGAACTAATGGAATACGCTTAGTCAATCTAAGCCAGAGTTTGTCTACCTCAGCACTACTGACACTGACAATTGCTGGATAATTCCTTGTTGGAGACGGCCATCCTGTGAGTTGTAGGATGTTTAGCAGCTTCTCTGTCCTCTGCACATGAGATACCACTGGAACTTCCCAGCTGTGACAAACGTGTCTCCAGACATTGTCAAATATTCCCTGAGGTGAGGTCCACTGATCTGAGATATTATGACTAAATTGGCTGAGTAAAATATGTGAGCATTATCAGATAAAACATATGCAGAGATGTTCAATGCCTAATCTAAAAGAGGTAATCAATGATATTTGGAGATGAGCAAGAAAGATTTCTGTAGGATCCAATTATTTAATTTAGGTGTTTGTCTCTTCTGCTGCCATTTGTCCCTTTTTTGTCCACCAGCTGATATCTGGGAGAGCAGAGGGGCTCTGCACAACAGGTTAAAGTATATTTTCTCAAGGTTACAAATACTTGAAGGATCTGGAACAAAGAGGAGGAAAAAGGAAACAAAGGGAACTAGAATGGGGCAGCATAAATAGTAAACATTTTTTATGTTTAAGTTATTTTAGAGTAAGAGATGTTAGTCTTTATTTTTTCTTTTTTTTTTTTTTCCTTTTTGAGACAAAGTCTCACTCTGTCGCCTAGGCTGGGGTACAGTGGCCCAATCACTGACTGCAACCTCCAGCTCCCAAGTTCAAGCGATTCTCCTGCCTCAGCATCCTACGTAGCTGGGATTACAGGCATGTGCCACCATAGCCGGCTAATTTTTTGTCTATTTTTAGTAGAGACAGAGTTTCACTGTGTTGGCCAGGCTGGTCTCAAACTCCTGGCCTCAAGTGATCTGCCTGCCTTGGAATCCCAAAGTCCTGGAATTACAGGCATGAGCCACCACGCCCAGCCTAGTCTTTATTTTTTGAGTTAACCTTTACTGAGTGGTAACCGTGCACGAATTACTTTGCTAATATTTTGTCAAATATTACCTTATTTAATCTTAGTTAACAATCCCATGCCACAGATACTACTATACTCCATTGACACATGAAGAAGCTGAGGCAGAGTGATATCGTCTTGCTTAATAACTAGTTTGGGAAAACATGCTTTCAAAGATCTCCCTCCTACTCTATGTTCTCTCAGGGCTTTGCTTTTGTTCCTCAAGTACTTCTCACTTTACACTGATTCATGCTCAGCACTGAAGATTTGAAAAGAATCACAGATTCTCACAGATTCATCTAGCTCTCCATTCTCTGAAGGGAAATAATAGAACTGAGAATCAGCATGAAAAGTGACCAAAAGTGAGAGATGCCAGCACTTCAGTGACTGGGAAATTGGCCCAATCTTCAAGGGGGTTGGGAGGAGATAGAGCCAAGAGAAGCTAGCAGGAGATCAAAACTAGAAGGGATCAAAATTGGAGGATACCATAAGATAAAAAGAGCTATTTCTCCAAGAAAGAGATAGAGATATTTAACACAAAATTTGAATTTGAATAGAAACTTTGCCAAAAGCCTTGAAGAAAAATAGGAATTATCTTAAAAAAGAAAAAAAAACTATTGTCAGCATTAAAATATACTTAAGAATATGTAACTCATTGATTACTCCATGAATAATTATTAAGTACCTACTTTTTATGTCCAGTCAAGCCCTGTGTATCACCCTGCTACCAGCTCACCTTCTTAAAAGCCTCCAGCAGTTCTCTGCTGCCTCCTTAGCCTGGTAACAAAAGCCTTCTCTTATCTAACCCCCTCCTGCCTTCTCAGCTTAACCTTTGCTTTTGGTGCACAAAATCAAGCTACTTGTGTTTTCCCTGAAATGTCTTCCCTGCTTTTCAACTCACAGTTTCCTCTGCTTAAAATACACTTTTCCCAGTATCCTGCTCTATGCAAATTTTACTGTCCCCCAAAGCTCAGATCAAATATCCTCTCCTCCATGACCCAATCTCTAATTCCAGTTGGAAATAGCCTCTAACTCTGATATTCCACAGTAGCCAGTTTTGCCTCTCTGAGGAATTTACCCTAAATTATAATAAGCTGTATATCTGTTTATCCAGCTGTTAAACAAGTCAACTCCTTAAGGAGAAAGAACAAGTTTTACTCACCTTTGTCCTACAAACTTTGAATATCATGTGTTCAATAAACATTTGTTAACTCCAATTGAGATTTGAGTGCTTGACATCTTCCTTTTTAAAGATGATGCAAAATCTAAGCCAGCATAAAAATTTCCACTTTTTGATATATTCTGCCAAAATCTTAACAACATTGGCATTTGTAGAACAATTTTTAATTTCTGAAGTGCTTTATAAATATGCTCTAATTAACCCTTGAATAGCCCTGACCTTATGGTATCAGGTAGCAGAGTGATGATTTCTACCTCTTGGAAAAATACTGTAGAGACTTTCCATGAAGGGGCAAAGCTGGATGCTTTCCAGAGCACAGGGAAAAGCGGGAAACCAGCAGGTTCCAAACCAAATGGCCTGCCAGTCACCACAGGAGGGGCTGAGTTGGAGGAGGTAAACATTATGAAAAGCAAAGACTTTCTTTTCTGTTGTGGGTTTTTTTATTACTATAGATGACATTTTATCCCTACTTCTAAGTGCTAATTTTTATAAATTCTAGAATATAATTCATGTCCTCTGTAACAGCATCGTCTACAAAGTATCCCAAATTCAAAAATATAAATTAGTATATCTTCGTATTCAAGAGAGAGAGAAAGAAAAAAAAAACCACCAACCTTGTTAAATGCATTGAAGAACATACTATTGGAGAGATAGCCAATTTTAAGCCAAACCGTTATGTAAACATTTAGATTTTTGTACAGACATATTAAAAATCTAATTCCTAATCTTAACACAATGAGTCACTAAGGTTTTCTATATATATAACATGTAGTATATAATTCACAAAAAAAAATCAGTTTCACATGATTTTTTAGGAACATTACTTACTAAATTTTAGATACATCTGTACATAGGCTGTAAGAAGTTTCCGTGCCTGAACAGAATCCTTCATACATCCACAGCGTGTCTCAAGGCTTGTGTTTGACATAATCTACAGCTCCAGCAGATTATTTTCCGGCTCCTGGCTTCAGTCATGCTGTTGCCATTGTGGAGTTCTTGCAACAGAAAAGCTTCAGGGTCAGATGCTGCATAAAAAGTTCTCTGGTTCTTTCCCCATCAAAACTATTCACTCACTCCTCTAGAATATCATAGAATTGTGTTTAATATAATTTATTTCCACATTAGTTGAACACCTACAGTTTGCTAAACACTGTATCTCTGTTAAACATCTATGACTTTGCCTTGTTTTATAGTTAAACGTGTAAAAAGGTGTTTCTAATAACTTGTGGGCATTTTGATCTCAGAAATGATATTATTATCAACATATCTCTTAAGGAGTTTCATGCATACTAAACCTTTCATTTAAAGTTGATAACACTTGAACACATTTTCTTAGGGAAGCAACGTTGAGCCCAATAGCTACGCTCTCAGGTCAGAGAATTCAGATGTATTCAGTTGGCCAAGAAAGGTAATCAAGCTATCCTATCAAAATTGCTTGTGGATTTCTAAATTCCTTTTTGAGAAAGCATCTGAAGGAGAGTAGAATGGTGCTAATCAGAGGCTGAGAGAGTGAGGGAAATGAGGAGATAGTCAAAGGGTAAAAAGCCTCAATTAGACAAAAGGAAAAAAAGATTTTTATTTCTTTGAGATATGTCATGCAACATGGAGAATATAGTAAATAACAATGAATAATGTACTGTGCATTTCAAAATTGCTGAGAGTAAATTTTACATGTTTTCATTATAACAAATAAACATTTAAGGTAATAGATATGTTAATTTGCTTGATTTAGTTATTTCACAACAGCAATAATTTGTCGTTACAATTTTTTAAAATGATAATTTAAAAAAAACTAAGCTGGGCATGGTGGTACCATACTGTAGTCCTAGCTACTTGGGAGGCTGAGGTGAGAGGATTGCTTGAACCCAGGAGTCTGAGGCTATAGTGTGCTATTATCATGCCTGTGCATATACACTGCACCTTAGCATAGGCAACATACCAAGACTCCATCCCTAAAATAAAAACCTATCACCACAACAACAAACAAACAATAATCTGAAAGGTAATTTCATGATACGTACATCATTCCTATAAGATAAATGTACAATCAGTTTTTGTAATGATGTCAGACTAATGGATAGTGGTAAAATTAGAAACAATTACATGTCCAATAATAGTGAATTATTTATTAAATGCACCAATAGATTATCTTTTAGTCATCTACTAGGACGCCATTCAACCATTAAAAATTGTGTTGTACCTGGACACAGGGAGAGGAACATCACACACCAAGACTTGTCGGTGGGGTGGAGGGCAAGGGGAAGGAGAGCATTAGGACAAATACCTAATGCATACAGGGCTTAAAACCTAGATGATGGGTTGATGGGTGTAGCAAATCACCATTACACATGTATACCTATGTAACAAACTTGAACATTCTACACACGTATCCCAGAACTTAAAGTACAATAATTTTTTTAAATTGTGTTGTAAAAATTACTATATTGTTATGTAAAAATATTTACATATATCATTAAGTCAAAAAAATAAAAATTTTATAAATTTGCCTCTCACCCTAAAATATTTGAGTTTCTCTTATGACAATAGTTAACAGATAATCACCCCTGTGATCCTAAGACAATTGATCCTAAGTGCTGTGGTCTCAAGACCTGTCTCAGTGTGTATGTGTATGGGTATGTGTGTGTGTGTGTATGTGTATGTGTATGTGTATGTGTATGTGTATGTGTATGTGTATGTATATGTGTATGTGTGTATATGGCCCAGATTACTCTTTAATGCTTAATTGGGAATTGATTCACTGAGTTTCTGATAATGAGAAATAAGTCATTTGTAGACTTAAATCAAGAAGCTAAACGAACAAACAAAAAGTATGCAGAGAAGGACAGAAAAAGTGAAAGACATCCAAAAAGTTAGAAAGGAAAACTTAAAAGAAAAAAGAAGCAGAAATAGGTAAAGTATTTTTGTTAATTGAGGATTTTAAAAAATCAAAATTTCTATTTTTGGAAAAGCTAAGGAAATTGGTAAACCCCTGGAAAAATTGATCAATACATAAAAAGAGAGAGTGAAGGCATAAATTGCAGATTTAAAAAATTATTTAAAAAGATTTCACTGAAGATCCTACAGATATTAAAAGCATAACAATATTAGATGAACAAATTTCTTTACAAGTCCAATATACCGAAACTAACACAATAGTGAATAGAAAATCTAAACACTCTTATATCTATTAAAGAACTATAATCCATAATTTAAAACTTTTTCACAAGGAAAACTCCAGGGCCAGGAGAATTCCTTAGTGAATTCTTCTAAATATTTTAGAAAGAAATAACACCAATGTTAAACAAACTCTTCTAGAGATTTTAAAAAGATTGTATACTTCCTGATTATTTTACGTGGCCAACATAGGCTTAATACCAATACCTGGCTAGAATATGACAAGAAAGGAAAATTGAAGTAAAATTTCCCTTACACGATAGATATAAAACATCTAAATATATTAGTAATTCAAATTCAATAATAAATATGATCAAGTTGGATTTATTATAATAATTACCTTTTAAAATATAAAATTGGTATAATTAACCACATCAACAAGATAAGGAGAAAAACTGTGTGGATCATCTAAATATAAATAGCTAATAAAAACTTTAAATAGTACATATAATTGTATTAAATTAGGAATGGAACAGAAATTCCATAGTTAATATAGTCAATGATATCTTTCATTTAAAAAGACTAAGTAAAAAAAAAATAAAAAAGACTAAGCAGCAAACATCTTACTTAAGGTTAAAATATTGTAGCTTTATTCTCTGGTATTAGGAAAAAGATTTATGCTGTTATGACTTTTTAAGTCCTCTAATGTAGAGGACTTCTATTATATTGTCGAATGCATAAGACAAGAAAAACAAAGGGAATGTATAAGGAGTAGAAAGTGAGAAATACAAATGCCATTGTTTACAAATGATACGATTGTGTACATGGAAAAATGTAAAGTATATATGAAAAATTATTAAAATTAATAGGTAACATTACAATTTAATTAGCTATTAGGGAATTATAACAAATTGGTGAGAAATCTGTACCTTTGGCTCAGTTCTGTTGTAAACCTTAAACTACTTTTAAAAATAAAGTCTACTAAAAAATGTTTATGCTTTGTAGTATCCAAAAACAATTATAAAATTAACTTTAAAAAATGTATGTTAGATCAAAAATATTAACTACCTAGGAATTAATTTATTGAGAGACACACAAAACAACTACAGAAAAAAACTAAAAAACAAATTGGAGACCAAAATAGGTCAAATATATTTAAGATATTAATTGCCCTAATTTGCTCTATAGATTCAGTACAATTATATTCAAAATTTCACCAGAAATATTTGTGAAAATTGACAAACTAAATTTTATATAGAAATTTAAAGGAGCAAGTATAGAGAAGACAATCTTGATGAAAAATAAAATTAAATAACTTCTATGACTAAATTTGAAGACTTTACACTACTAAATATTAAGACATTATAAAACTTCAGTGATTAAACAATGTGATATTGTTTAAACAAACCATTGGAACAAAATAAGGAGTCTAGAAACAGAGTTTAAATAAAACATCACCTAATTTTCAGCAAAGTTGCCACCGCAATGCAGTAGGGAAAGGAAGGACTTTTCAATAAATGGTGCTGACAGCTACATAAAAAATATAATGACTCTTAATCCCACCTCAACTACACACAAGAATCCATTTCAAATGGATCATAGACTAAAACATGAAAGACAAAATAGTAAAGCTGTTAGACAAAAGCACAGAAAAAAATGGCTTTATATGCTTGGGAAATTAATGTTTTCTTAAGAAAAAAGGAATAACAATAAAGTGAAAAATTGATAATTCAGACTTCATTTAAAAGGACACCAATTCATCAAAAGATATCACTGATAGGGTTAAAAAGTCAAACAAAAGTTCTAACATGTAAAGAACTTGGAAGTCATCTTCATCCTTAAACAAGAAAAGGGTGAATAAACTATATATCACCAAATTTTCTTGAACCCATCAGAGAAATTGGATAGCAGGGCAAATTGCCCCTTCAAAATCTGGATAAACTGATCCAGGCAAAGAGATACATCACCTGAGATGAGTTTTTCTAGAGCACACATCACTAGAAAAGTCACCGGAGCCATAAACTTAAATGGTGATTTTGACAGACTGATGGAACGCAGACTATCACAAAACAATTTAACTGTATTAGCCAAGTGTGAAACAGCCTCACTAAAGGAGTTGGGTGCTGAATTAAGTATCTTTGGCAATGAGTGAAGTCTGTAAGATTAAAGGCAAAAGAAATTGTGCTCTATTTGATGAAGTGTATGCCACAAGGGTAACAAGTATTGGAATTGAACAATTAAATAAATAAATGGCAGGTGGTGGAGCCTATTTTCTCACTGCTGGAGTAAGAAGTTACTGATAAACCAGTGGAAAAGGCTAGAATGAGCAATGTGGTAATGAATTCAAGTGTGAGTATAAATTCATTTAGATGAATGTGAACTCATTGGTATGAAGTCTTTCACCTCACAGATACAAATATTTACACATGGAAATATTTATGAAGAATTGTGTATACGTGGGTAATATGGTTTGGCTCTGTGTTCCCACCCAAATCTCATCTTGAATTGTTATCCCCTTAATCTCCATGTGTTGAAGGAGGGATCTAGGGAGAAGATTGGATCATGGAGGTGGTTTCCCCTATGCTGTTCTCATGAAAGGGGAGATTTCTGAGAAAATGGGAGATTCTGTCTTGATCTGTGTAGTGAATATATATATGTGTGTGTGTGTGTTTACTTTAGAAATATTAGGGGGGTTCTGTACATTAGATACTTTTCTGTATGCACATCATACTTCAATAAAATAATTTACAAAAACAACTAGACTGATATATTGTTTTTCTAGTACTGGTTTGTCAAAATTCAAAAGTTTAACAATGTACTGTGTTGGTGAGGCTGTGGAGAAAGGGACCTTCCCAAGCAGTGCTCGTGGGAATATTATACGTCTCTACCACTTTGGAGGAGAATTTGATACAATCTGTTATGAGCTAAATTGTGCAACACCCCCGCCCCACAGCCAAATTCATTGGCTAAATCCCTAACCCCTAGTACCCTAGAATGTTTTTATTTAGAGATAGGATCTCTAAAGAAGTGAACAAGGTAGTCCCTAATCCCATCTGGCTGGTGTCCTGCTAAGAGGAGAAAATCTGAAAAACATTAGGGGGATGTGCCCAAAGAGGAAAGCACTCTATGTGAGAACATAGAAAGAAGATAGCCATCTGCAAGCCAACAAGAGACCTCAGAAGAAAACAAAGCTTCAGACACCTTGATCCTAGACTTTCAGCCTCTAGAACTGTGAGAAGACAATTTCTTTTGTTTAACCCCATCCATTCTATGGTATTTTGTTATGGCATCCCTAGTAAACTGATACACAAACAAAATTACAAGGATGTTCCAGAAGTCTTATGGCATTTAAAGTGTTGTCAATTTCAGTAGTATACATGCAAAAGATTACAAGATAACTTGAATGTTTATATTTCTTATACAACCGCTTAGTCTTGTAAAATTTAAGTAATTTTTATTTTCTTTTTAAGCCCTCTGAATAAGGTAAGCATTGACTTAAAAGGTAAAAGTATTTATTTCAAACTCACAAAATTAATTAAACTGGTAAATGGTATGGGGTTTTGTAAGTTTTTAACATTTCTATTTCTGACATTAAAGCTTAAAACATAGTAAGCTTTGTGGGATGCTTTGTATATATATTTGCCCATTAACTCAGCAATCCCACTTCAAAATAGTTATCCTAAAGTTGAACTGGCAAAATCTGAAAAGATAAATCTATAGGCCTTTTTGTGTCAGTGACATTTGTTATAAAGAAAACAGGAATAGAAGCTAGACCTCTTTGAATTTACTTTGTGGGTATATTTTATTTGATGCCATGTAAATGTTTCACATATTTAAATGTCCAGATTAAATTTCAAAAGAGCAAACTCTAAAAACTGAAAGTAGCATAAAAACATACTTTGTATCCAGTTGGCGTGGTGATCAATGACTTTAGTGCATAGTAATTTGGCTGTGTATCCCTTGTATGATATACCTCTTTGAATGAAAAAAAATTAGCCTAACTCTTATGGTAATCATATTTAATTATATTTCCATGGTAGTGTTATTGTTTTTACTCTGAGAATATTGTGTTGGATAAAGAAAATGGATAATTACGTTAGTGGCAATGAGAACTGGGAAATGGGGCATGGAAAAAATAAAATGCAGATATAATATCAACAAAGTTAAAATCTTGTCATTCTGAATTTGAATTGGAAATGTCCATGCAAATTCATTATTTAATTTTAAATGTCCACTGAAAACACTTGTTAGTGTATCTCATGATTCTGCACATCTTATGAGCAGAGTAACTGACTGCCTTTTGTTCACAACTATAATTTCAAGGATATTTGTACAGAGAACAGCCTTGGAAGATAGACGTGGTCTCCCTTCAGAGCAAAGGGCAGGCAAGCTTATCACCCAAGAAAAAACATTCAGATTCCCTAAACTCAGGGTTCCTCTCCTGTCCTACTCCTACTTCATGTGCAGGTATCACTGGCCCTCTTCATAACACTTTCTGGGAAATGAGGTTTGAGATACTGGTGCAAAAATGTGGACACTCTTGGCTATTTTCAGAGTAATAAACTGTTCATCTTTGACCAGGAGTTTCTTGTCTTCCACCGATATTTATGAAACTATGGAAAGCTAACATTATTAATATCTTGCAGATGGGTAAAATCTCAGACGTTTCATAATTCTTAAAAATATCTGGAGACAGTAGCAATGAATAACTCTAGTGCCCATCTTGTTGTCTATAAATAACATTTCCACTAAAATAAATCAGGGATTCTTGGAGAAATGGTTTGTTTGAAATGTATTAGAATGGTATTGGAACACCTTGGTATCCTAGAGGGGAAAAACAGAGGTAACCAAAAACCAAAAACTACTAAGATCATCTCAAAAGGACCCTGGGGTCAATTTTGATAGACTCCCACTAGGACACTTAAACCTCAATAAAGATGCTAACCACAGTGGATTAAAGCACATGACCTATGCTTAAAACTATGGGTACATAATGATTAAGTTGAAAAAACTCATTGATCACCTTTGGAGTATAGCAAAAAATTATTTTGAAAATTGGTAAGTAAAGGGAAGGAATCTAGCATTTTTCTACTTTCCTCTATATGTACTATAGCTCAGTATGAGCAAATGGTTAATGAGGAGAAGCTCCTCTTGATAGAACTATTCTAGCTGTTAAATGAGTTTTCATATTACTATTTCACAGCCCTATTTTATACTTACCATGACACAAACATACACGGTCAGACCTGAGGTTCTTCCTGACAGAAGTACACATCACCTATGAAGTAATTTTGCCGAAATAATTAAGCGTAAGTCTGATGAAGCCTCTAGTTCTACCAATTTACAGAAAATCTTGGGACAGAAAAACATGTCAAATGATAATACGGGCATGGAAGCATCAAATTTTATTGTCCAGACACCCAGTTTAATACAGCAACAACAAAAAGTAAGTCTTAAAAGGAAGAAGGAAGGATGGGATGGTGACACTATAACTAACTTCAGCCCCCTTCCATATTTGGGACCAGAATTCTAAAGTCACACATTTATGTCCTTGCCTTTGCCACAGGCCCCACCCAAACCCCTCAGAGCAACTGGCTATGTCCAATTCACAGTGCTATCTCTGCACTAGAACCCCCAAAGTTTGTATTCCTTTCACTGTGACTTTAGCTTAGGCAAAGTCCTCATCCTCTGTTTTGGACCAGTCCCAGTAGGCCCCCTTCTTGAGTAAGTGGTTTAGGAAACTTGAGCTGGGCAAATGGGGAATGGAAGGATCCCAATATCCTAGGAGGCCTAAAGAGGGTTTGCAACTGCTTTGTAGTAGTAGGACATAGGTACCTGTCCATGGGTGCCTGCACCCTATCCACAACAGCATACGAAATGACTTTATTCTTACCTGACCAGATGACACACAATTGTTATATTTAACTAATAAACCTAGACCCTGGACTTTCTGTGTTGACCTCCCAGCCTCTGTTTCCCAAGTAGGAAAGTAAGGAAGGACCTCCAGTTTATAAGCTGGAAAAAGACTCAGAAGTTAGCACAATATCATCAATATAGTGGAAAACATTGATTACCCCTCTAGAGCAGTCCATCAACTGAGGTCTGCAGCCACTAGGCCTTGACAGATAGTGGGGCTATGTAAATATCCCCAGGAAAAGACAGTAAAGATCCATTGTTCTTTTTCCCAGGTGAATTCAAATTGGTCCTGACTCTCTGTGGCAATGGAGATGTTGAAAACAGCATTCACTAAATCAGAAACAAAACAGTATGTGTCAAGCACCTCTCCTACCCTCATCAGAAGGGAGATGTTATTGGGAATAGCTACATACAAAAAGGAGACCATCTTATTCAATTACTGGTAGTCTACTGTCATTCTCCACATCCCATCAGGCTTCTACATGAACCAAACAGGGGTGTTGTAGAGGATATGGTCTTCTACTACCTACCCTGGCTAACTCCTTAACATTGCCATGATTTCATCAGGCACTCCCAGAATTCAGCATTGCTCCAGTGCTGTTATTCACTGTGGGGCTGGCAGCAGTACCAGTGGCCATTTTGCATGCCCCTGATCACACGCTTCACCACCCTAACTCTGTTGAAGTTCCCCAGCAAGTTATCTGGGGGCTCAAGCTGGATAATATATTCATTTCCAAGATGTATTCCAGGATAGGAGCTACGTTTTCTAACTAGGGTTTTGGTGGCAGTCTTCCAACTTGAAATACTAGTCCAACCTGTGTGACTTTAATGTCCCACTTCCCCATAACTAGCTATTGCTGTTAGAGAGTCTTGGAATGTATGAATGTCACCATACATGAGAGTGCATTTGGCTCCAGTATCCACTAGGGCAAGCAGAGTCTGTTTATTCTTTGGTGACCAATATCAATAAATACTTAGCTCTACATGCAGCTTCTGGTTCTGTACACCCTGGCCTCCATTGCCCTTATGAGAATTCCAAGGCCTTGGCTTTCATCTTCTGCTGCGGCTTTTTTTTATTTCCATGTAGCCTCCTTAAACCTATATTAAGGTACTTAGAATTGAAAATGGACCACCACATGTAGGTTATTTTCTATAATTCCCTCCTCTTTTTCTTTTTACCCTTTTTGTTCTCATTTTCACTTAAATTACTTTGTTTTTTAAACTTCTCTAGAAGTTGTTTACTTTCTTCTTTATAGGAGGAGGAGATTATTTTGCCGGGTTGGACCATTAGGAGCATCTGCTTACTGATAACTGTTTCAATTAACCTTAGTGTTAAACCCCTCAAACAAGAAATGATACAACATTCTATAGCTGTTAAGACCCCTGCCACAATTACAAGAAATGTAAGAATTGAAGCTACCATTTATTTCCAATTTCCGAACCAATTTTCTAGCCAGTCAGTAAAACGGCCATTTATTCCTGCATTTTCTGCCAGCGCATTGGCCAGAGTTGTTAGTCCCTGGAGTGCTCTTGTAGTAGTTCCATCTGGGGCGGTATTCTTGGGAATGAAAGTACATTTTTTGCCCAGCATAACACATACACCACCGTTCTCTGATAATATCATGTCTAATGCAATTCTGTTTTCCCATGCCATTTGGCTGGTGGCACGTAGTTGGCTGGCTATAACCTTAAGGACATCTTGAATATAACTGATGAATCTTTGCTGATTATAACAGATGTAATTGATTTAATTTACATTTTTGTTAATAGTTGACCACCAGAAAAGTGCTGACTCAAATCCAGCAGATATTTGGTTTCAAGCCTTAAATTTATCAGGAACTCCCCTGGGAACTTCTATGGATTTTATGTGTGTATATATATATGGGTTAAAAGAACTTGTTAAATATCTCTGGTCTTGATGACTATGAGTTTCTTTAGGTAATTTATGGAATGCCAGAGTGAATGGAATGGTCAGTTGCACAAAATCGCAAGTCCTGATCCAATTGGACAGTAATGAGTTACAGAGGTTCCCCTTCCAGCAGTGCCAGCAAACATCTGCCCCGGGTATATGAAAAGCTGAGCAGTTGCCACAGTTTGACTTACTGGTGACATTTAGGATATGAGTGAAGATAGAGAGTTCCCCCAAGGGCTAATTGAACCCCATACCCTGTCTAGAGAGACATGAAGAGTGATTTATATTCCCAACAGAGAATGAGTAGATTGCTCCGGGGATCTGCTTTCCACAAGGCGGGAAAGAGCAATGACAGACTCTTACAGTTTTCATTTCTGCAGGCATTTGTGTTTTAGTATACAGCCAACATACAGTGCATTCCTTTGGGATTAGTATCCCATCCAAGGGGAAATGGAACCACCTGTGCCTGAGGCTGACCAGCAGCAGGCCCATAACAGTTACTGTTATTAAGGGCTTGTACTGAAAATTTAGCCCAGGCATTCATATCTCCATATTGTTTCAATTTCTACATTTGTTTTAAATCTTTGACTTTATTTTTATTCTTCTAGGGTTAGCTTTAGGGGCTCCTTGGGTTACTTGTATCCCTCTCATTCACCCCTTTTCCTTCCATCTGGGAGTTCTTTTACCAGTCTCTTGACCCAAGTATAATGTGTCCACCCTTGTTTAGCTGTTCATACGACTGTTTCAGTGATACGAACCTTCCCAGCTTGGGTGGAGCTTGTCTTCTTTCCAAGTTTTAATTAAGCCGCCAGGCTGGAAGTGGCGAACTGTGAACTCAGAAGGCAGTGTTTGAGTTAGAAGTCCTTTTAACCTAAGGGATGACAGGATGGAGGCTATGGCCAGTGTATAATTTCTTGGGAATCGATCTTTGGTTTCCATAGTAGGAAGGTCAGTAGTCACACCTAAATACGAGAATGCTTTGAAATGGTCTTAACCCAGGAGTTTTTCCTCCAGTGTTGTTTTTTTTTAACTACCTTTTTGTTTTATTCTGGCAGATTATGCAACTCCCACACACTTGTTTAGGAAGGATATAAACAAGTCCATCATTTGTGAGTATTGCATTACACGTAGGCTGGAGACTTCCCTTATTTGGTATGTACATTAGTTCTCTCATTATGGGTTTGCTTGTTATTTCTTTCCCATCAGGGAGCACCCACCTCCCATCCTCAGTTTGAGTGCCCTGATCTTGCCCAGTGTTTCCTCCTCCTCTCTAGAAAATTGGGGTTTTAATACCACCTTAGGAATATCTGGGATTAGGCTTAACAGTTTAACGTCTTCCCCCAGGAAGTCTTGCTTAGCAGCTTTATCTGCAAGCCTGTTCCCTACACCTTCTATAGTGCTTCCTCCCTGATGCCATTTACATGAACTCTGGCTATTTTTGCTGGAAACAGGTTTTTTTTTAAACTTGTTTGACCAGGTTCCCATGTACCAATTTTTTCCACCTGCTATTTATTAGGCCCCAATTTGTCCAGATTTTTCCAAAGGTGTGTACTACTCCATAGGCATATTTGGAATTAGTATATATAGTGCCTTCCTGGCCTTTAGGGGCTTTGGGGCCTGATTAACCCACTACTCTTTAAGCAGCCTGATCCTAAACTCTCCTCCACATCCCTTTCTCACTTGCATCCCCCAGGTCCTGGGATCTGTCCCGCCTCAGTGGCCACACCGCACCCTTTCCCAGCACCTGCTTGTTGCTTGAGCCTCAGAACCTTCCCCCAGCCCTGCCAACCTCTCTGCATCCTCTCACTGCTTGTACTCTTTCTTACTTTTTACATTATCTCTTTCCCCAGTTTCACCTTTTGTGTTTCTCTTTGATTTTTGTATTTTCCAGTCACTCTTTTGCTCATTATTTTCTTCTATTACTTTCTATCGCCCCCTACGTACCTTCTCCCTTACATTCAGTTTCATCCAGTAACAGATGAACCCTTGTCTGTGCTGTGAGTTCAGCTTCAGTGACCACTTGGAGTGCAGCAGGAGTGGCCAGTCAAGTGAGGCTAAAATGGCTCAGCCATCTGACTTTCACTTAGTTAGATCCATCCCCTGCAACAACTCTTCCAGACCCTTCAGTGTTTTAGGGGCATCCCTGTACTCACGTGTTGGCCCCCAGCCATGAAGAATAGCAACTACTGGGCCTCACATAGATGTGAATGACCAGCCCAAGATTTCCTCCCCCTGGATTTCCACTTCCCTAATCCCATCATCTCAGAGGTTTTCTCCAACCTCTTGGCTAGTGTTCCAATTGTTGTGCTGGACCTCTATTGGCTTCCATAGGAATGGCACCATGTTTTAGAGGCTGAGGAAGAGATTGGAGCCAGCAAATGAGATATAGGGTTTATTGTGGGAACTTACCTATAGGACAGTCCAGTAGTGGCAGGCTAGACAGGAGAAGTACCACTGTTATAGAAAGCGTGCGGTTTACATGGCACTTTCACCCGTCATCCTCCCCCTAGAAACATCTACCTGGAAACCCTCATTTAACTCAAAACAAAAGGCTTTATTCCCCTTTTGTATGGACTGACTTCAGTGGGATGGGCCAAGGGTTCAAGGGTTCTTATAGATAAGGAATTAATCTTCAGGTTGGCCATTCCCAGATTCCTTAGCCCAGAACCCTGAACATACCTTCTCTTTAGACCATAGGGTCATTTTCAGGGTATGCTTAAGTTATTGCTGTCAGGCACGTTTGCCATACAGACCCTGCACATGAAATGAAACCTTGTTTTGATATCAATTGAACAAACTGCAAAAACAAATTTAATATCTATAGAGTAGAGGAAATATGACCACTAGATACTTGATATTATAGAGTTTTGTTTATTTGGCAGAAGGTGTAATGAGAATAGTGGCTGTTTTAAAGGGAAACTCTTGTCTTTGAGATTTATGCTGAAATATAAAGAGGTGAAATATGATGTCTGGAATTTTTTTCAAAGTAATCCCACATTGGAAGAGGATTAAAAACAGAGAGCAAGCTGTTTTTATTTCTCTTCCAATGTGGGATTACGATTGGTCATGGATATTTGTGGCTTTATTATGTATTTATCTACTTTTGTGATTGTTTTGTATTTTTCACACTAAAGGGTTTTTAGAAGCAAGAGTAAATTTTTTTCAGTGAAAATAATGATGGTGAAATAAACAGAAAGGAATTCCTAGGGAAATACACACTGAAGTATGCATTTCTCAAATAAGTATTCAATGCCACCATCTACTACAGATAAAACTTTCCCATTTTTAGATGATGCCAAACATAGTCCACTGAAATGAATTAGTCTCTTTAACAGTTTGCTTGCAGCTTTTAATTTTATATTTTTAAAAAACTGCTGATGCAAAACACTGCTCCAGCATAATTCACTTTACAATTACCCAGGAGCATGTCATAGCCCAACCTAGTTTAAATTCATAGGAATAAGTTACCCAAGGAATTAATTACCATTCTATTTATTACTCCTCATATCATCTAAACTAGTTACCTGGAAAATTATGTATTTTTTGAATACTTGTCAAGTTTAATTTGGTTGAATTGTAAGGCAGAATTAACAAGCATTTCCTATTTCTTGTGCCTGAAGAGCCACAAGTGTGTCTTCTACAGGACAGTTGATTGTAGCATACTGGAGTAATCCTTCCCTCTGCAGCTGTGCAGTCAAGGCTACCAAAATTAAAAATCTCGCAGGACATAGCTGCAAAAATATCTACTGAATTTGGCAGTTGTCAACAGTTAATTGCCTGGCGGCATACCTGGTTTTCTAACATCATAGCAATTGATTTGAGATTTGGGCTGGTGTTTTACTTATTGCATCAAGGGTACATGCATTCTTAAAGGTAAAACCTTTATTAATACAAAATAGGAATAAATTTGGCTGTCCCAACACACAGAAAGTGATTTCAGAAGTCTCAAAAGTTACCTTTATGTTTTATTTCAAAGGTGATATTTGCATACTATTGAGAGACTGTGTTAAGGAACAAAAAACTTCTCTTCCCGAGTCCACAAGGGGCGTGGTTTCAAAGGCAGGAATTTCCCGGCACCGTGCTTCTGTCTACACCCCCATCCAGGAACCTAGAGTTCTTTGTCTGACTTTCCCCTGGGCAGGCTAGGTGGAAAATCCAGGTGTGCTCCTTTGTTTAAAAAGCCTGACAAAAGCTCTGGGAGGAGGAGGCTCTGTAGCCAATCCCGTATCAAAGCCAAAGATCAATCACTCCAGAGGAAATTTGAAAGAACTCCTCTCATTGGGCGAGAACATAAATGGGGCAAGAATAACTTTAGGGTTAAAACCCCACTGCTCCTTACCTATACGGATTCCTCCCCTGGATCCCCTCCCATAGAAGTGTGGGAGTGCGCTTGTGCGCTCTCGCTCGCGCTCGCTCTCTCTCTCTCTCTCTCTCTCTCTCTCTCTCTCTCTCTCTCTTTCTGCCTAATAAATGGCTCTCTTCTAAACTCTTTGGGTCTACAATATTTATTTGAAAGGTAAGCTCACTGCACGTCCCGGGCCCTTTTCCCCATTCCTGGGATAAGAGAGGCCAAGGACCTGGGCACATTGGAGCAGAGAACTGGGAGGATCTTCGGGGGCCCCGCTCCCCGCCCTGCACTATCTTCTGATTTTCCATTAATAATGCCTCAACCAAGTTTTGCCCTCCCTATGGCTGCCAGGCTCAGTAAATAAAAATATAGGACACCCAGTAAACTTGAACTTTAGATAAAAAATGAATGGTTTACCTTTTTTTTTTTATTTTGGATATGGGTGTGTCTTTGGCTATTTAGTTTAAGTCGGTTTCATGCAATAATTTGGAGTGTTCAAGAAACTCCTGACCCACTTATATTTTAAACATTTTGTTAATTATCTGACATTCGATTTTAATTGGATGTCCTGTATTTTATCTGGACACCCTAGCCCTCCCCAACATCACCATTAGCCACACTACTTCTGAAACTTACAAAGGAGCTAAGCCTTTTTACATCATTTCAGTTATTTCTATTTTTACCAGATGGAAAATTGCAGTATTTTCATGCAGTGTCTCAAGGGTATTGTTGTTTAGAGATACTCAGCTACATACATTCTCCAAAATCAAGCTCAAGAACAAATTTTCACCTGAAAAGCAAAATCAACAGAACAGCTTAGTTGATGTTACAAGTAGATTTGTTTGTGAAGAAAGTCATTGGGAAATTTGACATCCAGTTTCAAAGTGTGTCATTAACTTTTCTCTGTGACTTGGGGCAACCACAATCTTGCTGAAAAAAATCAAAGTAACCTTTACTAGAGAATTGCTTCTCAAACTTTAAATGTATGCCAATCACTTTAAGATCTTGTTAAAATGCAGATTCTGGTTAAACAGGAATAAATTCTGCATTTCAAACAAGCTCCCAAGTGATTCCAATACTGCTACTGGTCCATATGCCACTCTTTGATAAGGGACTGGAGTAATGCCATCCATAATAGTGAATCTGTGCAAGGTTTGATACAAAGAAAAGTTGTTAAATAAGTGAATTATACTTAAACTGGGAATATAGACAAAATTTTATTAAATACTGATTAAGAATATACTAAAACTGTTTCTGATTGTATAAAACCTTTCCCTGAAATAAGTCACACAAATAAGTAATAAAAACCTGGGTCAAAATATTGGTATTTACAGAAAACGGTTTTTTGAAGCTGCATTGTCTGGGGTAAATACCTAAGGTTCATTGTCTCACGCCAAGGAAATTGAGTACATGGACACAAGAAGTGGGTTTAGGAGTGGACATTTAATAGGCAAAAGAAAGAGAAAGGAGAACATTTCTCTCTTTTGCAAAAGGTAGGGGTGCCCAAATGGGAATTCCAGGCTGCAACAGAGTTCACGGATTTTGTAGACAGGCTTGAGGAGGCAGTGTCTGATTTTCATAGGGCCCAAAGATTGGCTGGACTAGGTATGACATTTACACACTGCACAGGTAAGTTGGCTGCCCCACCCTAATCTATTTATACAAATTGGGTCTTTGCCTGGCTGGTGCCATGTAGCCTGCTCCTTACTGTACATGTGGCTGGCAAAGGGAAGGGAAGATGGAGCCACCATTTTGAGCATGCCCAGTTCTAGGTAGCCTTTGCCTATTGGCACAACTGCCGGCATTCACCCATGCAAGCTTCCAACTTGCTTGTCTATGTTTGCACCTCAATTTTACAGGCTGCTAGTTGTTAGAAAAGAAAATATTTGGGAGGCTGCTTTTCATTTAAAGGAAAACTTTACCAAGGACTCCTAAACCCTCACTATCTACCCAAATAATTTCTTCTTAATTCCTATATCAGTTTGAAAGCCAAGTAGTCACACACCTATCTCAGACTATAGATCAGAAGCCCTTATCTTGAGGCCCTTTGTGCTTGAATGGTCCTCAAATAGATTTTTGGTGCAGCTTAACAATCTCCTGATACTTTACACAAAATTGGGTGCTATTAATGAGATAGACTAAGAGTGGAATATGTCTCTTCCTTCACATTTTTTTTCCTTCTCTTCACAAAACCCACACTACTACCTACCTAACTGACACTATACCTGTTGACCCTGAGGTTTAGTTACAAAAAGAAAATAGTCATTTTTCTATGCTCTCATAATGTTTAGCTATGCCTTTTACTTAAAGAATTCCAGAAACTGGCCTTAAGCGATCCAAATATTAAAGCAAGGTTGCAGTGTCCCACCTCGGGAAGAAATGCTGAACAATTGATTTTCAGCCTTGCTGCCTCTGGCCAGACCACAAGGTAGCCCATTACTCAAGACAACCATTGCAGCCAAGCTCAGCCAGCCTACCCTACCCTTGGATGTCAGTTCCCTCTCATTGCCTAATGAAAAATTCCTACTGGCTCTTTTGGAGAGCCAGCTAAAAAACATCCTTGTACCTCTGCTGTCTCCCTTGTGCTTGAGCACAAGCCCCACAGTAAAGCCTTGTCTGGGAAATCCACTTGGCTCTGTGTTAATTTCCATTACATGAGGAGCCTAACAGCCTATGGTGTGTAACAATAATGTAAGGCTGATTTTTAAAATATTTAACAACCAGTATGGCTCATATATCATCCAGTCAGAATGTATGCTTGATCAATCTAATCAACTGCCAGCCATTATGCAAACATGATGCATGCCAGCTAAATATCATGAGACTGTTTCCTCCAGAGTTTTTTTTTAACTTTTGTCAGATTCTCAAAGAAGTCAGTGACCCAGAAAACATCCTGAACCACAGTTATCAATGGATCATAGCAGACAGTGGAAAGCCATGTACTTCAGTAACTAAACATATTTAGTGATTGACAAATGTTATCATTGTATGGTTATTAGTATTATTTTTTCAAAATTGCTTTCCTTGAGTTAAACTTTAGAGTTAAAATATCAAATGGTACTGGGAATTGACAAGAAAGAGCCTCACAGAATCAATTATTGGATTTTCCTAAAGACCATAACTATTAAATCTCACTGTTTGCTTTACATGAAACAGCTATAGATCAATTCCCTGAAAGTCAATTCAAGAAATGTCTAATTTGCAAGTTAACTTTTTTGTTTAACTGTTTAGCTTTCATTTACCAGGGTTTATTTCATGTTTGTTTACAAAATTATTATAGGAAATATTTTTATTGTCTTCAGCTTAGCACCCACTGTTGTAGAGGAGCTGAGGATCAGAGAGTGGAAATACTCGAGTTCAGAGGGAGGAAGACTGAGGAACAAGGAGAAGGGAGAACATAGGGTGTACAAGTACATCCTTGGAACTGCAAAACTGCTTTAAAAAAACATAGGGGAAAAGCTACATGGCATTGGTCTTAGCGATGACTTTTTTCATGTTTTATTACAAAAACACAAGTAATAAAAACAAAAATAGACAAATGGGATTATACCAAATTTAAAAGTATCTGCACAGCAAATGAAACAACCAATAAAGTGAAGAGACAGCATATGGAATGGGAGAAAATATCTGCAAACCATATATCAAATAAGAGGTCACTATGCAAAATATATGAGAAGAAATATATGAGAAGCTCAAACATTTCAATAGAAAAAAACAATGTTATTTAAAAATGAGCAAATTTGAATAGACATTTCTTCAAAGACAAATGGCCAAGAGTTATATGAAAAAATACTCAACATCAGTAATCATCAGGGAAATGCAAATTAAAACCACAATGAGATATCACCTCACACTTTTTAGAATAACTATTATCAAAAAGACAAAAGATGGTAAATGTTGAGAAAGTAAAGGGCTTCCCTTCACTTCACATCTTAGTACAGCCATTATGGAAAACAAACAGTAGGGAGTTTACTAAAAAAAAAAAAAAGTGAAAATAAAACTATCATATAATCCAGAACTTCCACTGCTGGATGTATATCCAAAAGAAATGAAACCCGTATGCTGAAAAGAAATCTGTATTTTCATGTTTATTGTATATTTTCATGTTATAACAGCCAAGGCATAGAATCAACCTAAATGTCCAACAATGGATAAATGGATAAAGAAAATGTGGTAGATAGATACAGTGGAATACTATTCAGCCATAAGAAAGAATGAAATCCTGTCCTTTGTGACAATATGGATGAACCTGGATGACATGCTAAGTGAAATAAGCCAGGCACAGAAGAGAAATACCATGTAATCTTACTTACATGGTGTATCTAAAAAAGTTGAACTCAAAAAGCAAACAGTAGAATGTTAGTTACCAGGAGTTGGAGATGAGGGAAGGAACTGAGAAGATATTGGACAAACATACAAAATTTAATTTAGACAAAGAGATATATTGCACAACCTGGTGACTATAGTTAGCAGCAATGTATTATATACTTGAAAATTGCTGAGAGTAGATTTTAAGTATTCTCACCACAAATAAACAATAAAAGTATGTAAGATAAGGCTGTTACTGAGAAGTGCTGGAATCCTCAGTTCTTCGTCTTACTTGGAGAAAGCATTCCATCAAGCAACTGATCTAGCCAAAGAGAATTTATTGAAGCAAAATAAAGAGCAGCAAGTTACTTAAAGAGACAGTACATTCTGCAAAGATGAAGGAGAGTGGGCAGCTGAAGGATGTGAGCCAGCAGCAGCTTGAGAATTCTGCCTTGGGTTTTTATTGTGTCGGACTCTCTTGAAGTTTCTGCCTCTGTGTCAAGTCTCCACCTCTTTGTCTTGTCTAGTTTTTCCACGCCTGCCTTAAGTCTCTGCCTTGTCTCCTCCTAGCTCCTGTTCCAGACTTGTAGGACCCTTGTTCTTTATCACTAGTTGGTGTGCATGTGTGCACCTTGTGCCAGAGACAAATCCTGCCCAATGGCAGCCCTGCTCATTACCACCATCTCAGGAAGACTGTTCGGCAGCCAAGTCTATAGCTATTGTGCCTGCATCTTTCTTTGGAATTTTTTTCCCACCCTAATCTATATTTATGGCACCAGGTTTTTCTTAAGAATGTCCTGTTTGCCCTTCTTATCAGCATTTAGCTAGCGATATTCTAACATTTTAACTGCAGAGTGAATGATTATTGGGGCATCTTAGAGGTGTCCCTTTCTGCGTAGGCACTTCCTCTCCTTCCTACTCACATTTGACTAAGCGCCCACCCACTTTAGCATTAGAGAAGGTATTAATGTACAAATTTTGGGTGATCCTTCAGGCATAAGCCTTCCCAGGCTTCTCCCTTCCCTGGGGCTCCTTTCTCCTCCTCATGTCTGGATATCTGACTGCTCTAACACAAGTGTTAACTTCATTAGCAATTCCACAGTGTGCACATATTTCAAAACATCATGTTGTATACCATAAATACAATTTTTATTTGTTAATTATAATTTTTTAAAGAATACATTCTTAGAATATATTCTTAAAAATGTTCTCAGAAACATTAACATTTTAAATGTTCTTTAAAAATGTTCTCAGAAAATGTCGCAGAACACTTATTGATATACCATCTTACTAATTCTTAAGACTACCTCATGGTCAAAAATGCATTTACGACTATATTCAGCTGGGCACAATGGCTCATGCCTGTAATCCCAGCACTTTGGAAAGCCGAGACTGGTGGATAATCTAAGGTCAGGAGTTCAAAACTAGCCTGGTCAACATGGCAAAACCCCCGTCTCTACTAAAAGTACAAAAATTAGCTGGGCATGGTGGCGGGCACCTGGAATCCCAGCTACTCGGGAGGCTGAGGCAGGAGAATCACTTGAACCCAGAAGGCAGGGGTCTCAGTGAGCTGAGATCATGCCCCTGCATTTCAGCCCGGGGGACAAGAGCAAAAATCTGTCTCAAAAAAATAAAAAAAGACTATATACACTGGCCACTTGACAAATTGACTTCCAATAAATTGGCCTACCTTCAATGAAAATATGTAAGAAATATCCTTCAGAGTTAAAGTTTATGGTAACATTTACAGATCAGGTATATTGTACCCTAATGGGAAATAAGACCTCTATAACAGATTATGTTTACCCTTTTGTTTCTGTCACCCAAAAGTTTAGAGCCAAAGTTGTGAAGCAATTATTGTATTTTATTAGGAGATATTGGTCTTTATATTCATATTCTATTTCCTTCTTTGGATTATACTTTTCAGTCTTACTTCAAAGCATTGTAGTTTAAAACTCTTTGACTACAAATTATAGAAGACCACTTCAAATTATAAATGTCTCTTCAATTTGCTTACAATATCAGAAGAGTGAACAGGGACACTCTTATTATATGAAGATAACATATTACATGAAATTCAGAAAATGTTACAAAACGTTTCATATTATTTCACTTCCAGACATTTATCCAGAACATCCTTCGAAAGAGTATGTATCACTAATCTTACTTTTGATTTTTCTCCTACTCCCTTCTTTTCTGTCTCTCTGTCCTCTTCCCCATCTCCACAATCTGGCTCTACATTCTGAAAGAGATCCACCAAGTCTTCATCATGCTCCAGACCCAGACTGGAAATGCAGCTGATGGAACCTTGATTTTGTCTCTCCTGTCAATCAAAGGGGAACCTTGAATCTCTCTAGGTTTTGAAAAGAAGCATCTACAAGACAAGTCAAATTTATCTTGCTAATATTGACTTTCTTTCAATGCATAGCTATTGCATCGTTTTGTAAACAAGGTTTTCATCTCTATTTTCTATCATACTAAAACTCTTCTAGAGAGAGATTGGATGAAGAAGGGAGAGAAAAGAAAACCCCATCCTGCCACATGTCAAAAATGTAATTTATTAGACATATTCCAAAGTATTCCACATAAACCCAGGAATTGCAGGAACTTGGACATACAGTCCCTCACTGTGTTTGTACCAGCTTTTCCATACTGGCTCTACATTTGAAATATAGCATATGTTTAATCTGACTACTTCTCACTACCTTCTTCATAAGCATCCTAACAGGAGACACCTTCATCCGTAGACCAAAAGCCCATGATAGCCTTCTTCCACTGCTCCCTACCCCTCACCCCAGCCCCCCATCCACTTCATGGTCACCTCTCCATAAGAGAAACCAGACTAGTCCTTTTAACATAAATCTGATCACATTTAAAAGGTACATAAAAATTGTACTTGCACTTCTGGGAAGATGCAGTAAACAAATTATTTACCTATTCCGCAACTAAGTACAACTAAAATCCCTGTATGTTATATATATCAAAACTTAAGACTGAAAGATGGAGAGAAGAAAGTAGACAGGTTAGGGACCTTGATTTGAAAAATCTTGATTTGAAAAATGACATACTGGTAAGTTTCCTGGATTTTCCTTTTGCTTCATATATCCTAGACTTGATGCCAAAGCTGGTAACTCAGAAATGCCAAAAGTTGCAAACCAGAAAAAAAAAAAGCCTACTTCAAAGAGGCAGTCTAGGAAGACAGAAAACTTTCAGACAATAATTGTTCTACTTCAGACAAGCACCACAGGTTAAAAATATGTATATATTTGTATCTCCCTACCTCTATTCATGCACCAAGAACAAAATGGAAGCCTGGACTTTACCCTCAAAAGGCTATTAACAAGTTCTCTCAATACCCCACTAAGGTTTTGCAGAGAAGGCCTAGTAGGGAGCTAGAATTTTTATCCTCATCATCTGGTAACAATTCCCATTCCATGGTATCCATGGAGAACACTTAGCAGCTTAGATTCCACTACCACCCAATAGTAATGAGGGTTCATCCCTCCCTTCTGGGAGGTATCCTTGCTGGGGCGTCTCAGAGGAGGCCCACTGAAGAGTCAGGAACTTCCACACTGCTCACTGATAGTCCAGCCAATGCCAACACGGCATCAGTGGGAACTATGTGGGAGGCTGGAACTCTTACCCTTGTCCAACAGTAATGAGGAGGTCCCGCTTCAGGTGTCAATGGAGACTGAATGGGATACCTGGTCTTGTGATCACATATGGTGACACCTTTCTCCCCCAGTTCCCCACCATCCACTTCCTCTGCCAAAGCAGTATCAAAGCCAGCTCAAATGAGATTGAAAGTCTCATAACTTACCATGAAAATGTCCCAGTTTCAACGAAAACTCACTTGTAACAACAAAGAGAAAGATCTCTAGAATACATAAAGAATAACCAAATAGAAATTCTAGAAATGGAAAATATAGTAACCAAGATAAAACTTCAGAGAGTGAGTTCAACAGCAGGATTGGGGAGAGAGAGGAAAGAATCAATGAGCTAGAGGATAGAACAATAAAAATCACTCAATCAGAACAACAAAGGGAAGACAAAAAATTAAGTAAACTGATCCTCAGAGAGCTGTGTGACTATTGCACAAATAAAAGATTTAAAGATAAGAGCTCTAACATCTGTGTCATCAGAGTCCTAGAAAAAGTAAAGAAAGAGGGGGCTAAAAAAAACTACTCAAATAAATAATGGCTGAAACCCTCTTAAAGTTGGCAAGGGACGTTAACCTACAGATTAAAGCTGAGAAAACTCTCAAAGAATAAGTCCAAAGAAATCCATACCAAGACACATCAAAATTAAATATCTGAAAACTAAAGATGAAGAAAAACATCCTGAAAGAAGCCAGCGAATAATAACACCTTACTTAGAGGAGAAAAAAAATTTGAATAAATGACAGATTTCTCATCAGTAACCATGAAGACCACTTGGAAGTGACACATTTTTCAAGTGCTGAAAGAAAAGACATTTCAACCCAAAATTCTACACTCAGTAAAAATGTCTAGTTAGAAATAGACTCTTGAGTTCTTCCCTGGACTAAGCAAACTTACTGACCGACAGAGGAACATATCTCTGTTAACATAGTTCTTGGCACATAATGAGGCACATCTTTAAATATGATGATGAATCAATTTTTCTAGGGCATCAGAACTTTTTACCATTTTATCTTTAAAATAGCTTTAAGAAGACATACGTTCATTTGTACATTGGTAACGTGTATCTTGCTGGAAGCGGGTGGCATAATACAAATCAAAATTTGCGAAGATATTTGGTGGTAATTTGTCTTGAAGGGAAAATATTTAAAAGTCCATTGTTGCTCATAATTAAACAGGGTGTTTGGTCCTCTTAGTAAAGAACACAAGCAATATAATAGGTTCGGGTTCTTGATTCAGCAAAATTTTGATGACCAATAGTTAAAGCCAAAATATCTTGCCATAAACCACTAAGATAATCAAAAGACATCAATGTCAACTATACAATCCAAGGATTCTTTATATTGTATTCAAGTTTTGAGAATTCCTTTAATTCCAGGAATATGACAACTCCAACCTATAGATCTGTACTTTGGGACTATCTTCAGGGCTTCCCTTGTGCAAAATTAAATAGGCAATGTTAAACTAGCTTGTTGCTCACCAACCCATTTTTTTTTCTTGGGCACTCAACTAGACTACATTTCCCAGCCTCTCTATCCATTAGGCATTCTGTGTGACTGGGTTCTAGCCAAAAGAATGTGAGAAAATGTGATGTGTGACCCTTCTAGTCTTGAACCATGAAAATCCTCACACTTAACCCTCCAGGTTCTTGCCCCTCCTCTAGATTCATGGAGAGGTACTTAGAGGCCACACATTAAAGGTGGTGTAGAGCATACAATTCAAGGAGTCTAGGTTCCTGAATTATAGCTTAGGAAGACAGTTGCTTGCCAATTAGGAATACTTGTTTTGGACTTCATATGAGCAAGAAATAGGTTTTCTTAGGATTAAGCAACTGAAATGTGTGGATTTATCTGTTGTAGCAATAAGTAGTATGCTAATTAATGCAGTAGGTTTTGTCATCCACACCTGCCTCCCAAAGCCCCACTCCCTACCCACCTCCACTTTATTTCCTGTCTTCAGTGACTTCCTTCTTCCTTTATTCACACACACATTTCACCATATTGTCTCTAGATCCTGGGCCTAGGGCAGGCTTGATGGCAATGCCCCATCAGTCCCTACAGAGAACTATCCTTTTTCAGCTTTGCACACAAAGCACCACTTAGAAGGAAGAGGATCGGGGGTCCAAAGTGGCTCCCGCCGGAGGTAGTGGCTCTTGCGAAGGCGAGGTTCAAGGCTAACCTGAGCAACCTCATAAGCTCAAACTGATTGGCAAAAAAAAAAAGAAGAAGGAAGAGGATTGATTGAGTCCTTGCTGAGGGAGAATGTAAGCCCAGCCTAAACTCCTGGGAAGGAGAAAGTGGAGCAGAAATGGGAATGGTGATGACCCAGGTTCTCATTTGCTCACTGAGGGCTGGAGGCTGATCTGTAGACATTTGTGGCTACAGTACAAGCTCTGCAGGGAGAGGCTTGACAAATCATTTGCGAAAGGAAAAATCTCACTCCTGTGGCTCAGATCTGCTTCTCAAGGTGAGGTTTCGTAGTTATCTCTGCCCAAGGCTTGTGATTGCTGCAATTTCCTTGTTCTTTTCTTTCCAGGAACCACCTGGCTCACCTCCTTTTTATGAACCTACGAAAAGAAAAATCACAAAACAAATGAAAAAACACACCTCTTTGCTACAGGGTAACCTAGTCAACCTTTAAATTAAAAAGCCAGGAGTTTCCAATGATCTGCCTCTGAATATTCTGCATGCTGCCTGACTCCCTGCTGATAGCAGTGATTCAGAAACTTTATCTTAAGAAAGAAGGGCCTGGAACAAAAAGCAGCAAGGGATACAGAGAAAACACAGCAGACCATGAAAAGAAGTTGAGATGGAAAAAGAGGAAAGATGCAGGCTTGCTTGTGTTGCCCATGCAGACACAGGAAGAGAAACCAGCTTTGAAATGATGTGACTGTTTTTGTTGTTTGTCAGTAAATTGCAGACATCAGCTTGAATGTAGTTGTTCAGTCATGGTTTTGATAAAAAGGATGATGTATGCATCTTTAAAGAGTAGCTGTTACACAGGAGATGCTCAACAGATTATAAATGAAGGAATATAAAAAAGAAACCCGGGCAATTTTTCAATAAACAAAAAGTGGAATATGGCTACTGATGATATGACTTCAAGATATTCTTTTATATAAAGAAATCTCATTAAGCCATATTCAATATAGGCTAATTAATTTTAGTGCCATTTAGTTCATTAATCAGAGGTTGGGCTGGCATAGAAGGTGATTTAAAATTTATAATTAAAGCAGGTCTGGCCAGTTACCATGTAGACTTAATAATCTTCCTTTCCTCATAAAGCTAAAATAATACCCTTTTGGTCTAGTTTCTAACATTTCTCTTTGGTGTTTTGATTGGAACCTAGTATTACTTCTCCTCTTCTGTCTTATAGTTTCTTACCTGGTCTCAACCCCTTGGAATATAAACCACTTTCAATCTAAAAGAAAAAAAATACAGTTTTGCCCAGTCAAGGGACAAGAGCCTTACTGTTGAAGAAACAGCACAAAGTTCCAGTCCATGTTCAATCTACCCCACAGCTGATGCACTAGTACCAGAATTAGCATTACAAACAAAAGAAAAGACAGGCCTAGGCAAATCCAAAGCAGATGGCTGCTGCCGTGTTTGTCAATGGAGAAAGACAACTGAAAGATGAATCATTAGTCCTGGATACCAGTGCTGCATCTCATGATAATTAAATAGCTGTGTGGCCTTGGGATAGTTAGATCTCTGAGCCTCAATTCTTCCCCTGTGAAATTAATAGATATCTAGGTGTAAAAAGTCTCTTCCAGTGAAAACAGCTGACTCAACCCAATTTGAAGTTTCTGAATCTTCACCTAAAATAGTTGTATTGATTCAAGCATTGACATATGAAGCATTTAATTTGCTTGTTCAGGCTAACCAAAACCAGATTTGGAGCTTCTAGAGTATAAGGAGTCATTAAGAGAGATTTTTTAAAAACATACAATGGAGGAGCCAAGCACGCACATTCTCTCTACATTGTGACTGTTGAAACCAGCAACGTTGGAAAAGTCATATTAAATATTTTTATGTTAGTTCCTTTAATCAGGTAATATAGCACTGCAGTTTGCTTTCTCCCTTGCCTGTCCATTCTCCCTTATATAATTACTTGTGACTAGATATTACGTTACTTGATGTGGAGGAGACCAAAAATGATTTAGATAAAAGCTTGCCTTGGGCAGGGTGCTGCCTCACCTGGGAAGTGCGACTGACCCGAGGATCGGGGATTTTCCCTTCCTTGCACCAGCACTGTGGTTCAGACACTGTGCTTCTCTCTTGCCCTCTGCAACCCACAGACTAGGAGATCCCCACTGAAAGCACCATGAGTTATCAGCACAGATCTGAGAGGCAGCTTTGGCTGGCACCGTAAGTTGTCAGCACAGATTTAGATGGGAGATTTGACTATCACTGAGAGCACCCACGGGACAGAGCTACCCACACCCCAGAAAGAGAGAGAGTTGAAAGCAGGGAGACAGGTGATACAGCTTGGCAGGTCCCACCCCCACAAAGCCCAGCAACTGAAGCCCTCTCACTTGAGAGTTTTGCAGCCAGCACATCGGTTCAAGCTCGACCCAGGACAATTGAGCTCCATAGGGTGAAGGAAATCTGCCATTGCAAAGGTGGGTCTAATCACATCTGTGTAAACAAAAGCCAGAGGAAGCCTACATAGAAGCATTCAAGGCAGCCTAGCCACCCTTCAGCAGGCAAACAAGAGACAGACTGCCTCCTCAAGCAGCCCCCTGACCCCTGTATAACCAGAAAAACTCCACATACAGGAAAGCTCAGGCTACAGTAGGCAGGTACCCTTCTGGGACAAAGCTACCAGAGGAAAGATCAGGCAACAATCCTCCCTGCTCCACAGCCCCTGCAGGTGATTCCCAGGCAACTAAGGCCCAGAGTGGACCTCGAGCAGTCCCACAGCAGAGGAACCTGACTGTTAGAAGGAAAACTAAAAAACAAAATGAAATAGCCTCAACATCAACAGAGATGTCCACTCAGACACCTCATCCAAAATCACCAACATCACAAAGATCAAAGGTGGATAAATCCATGAAGATGGAAAGAAAACAGCACAAAAAGGATGAAATCATCAAAGACCAGAATGCCTGTCCTCCTCCAAGGGATCATAACTCCTCACCAGCAAGGGAACAAAACAGGATGGAGAATGAGTTTGACGAACTGACAGAAGCAGGCTTCAGAAGGTGCATAATAACAAACTTCTCTGAGCTGAAGGAACATGTTACAACCCAAAGCAAAGAAACTAAAAACGTTGAAAAAAGGTTAGATGAATGGCTAAATAGAATAACCAGCTTAGAGAAGAACATAACCAACATGGAGCTGAAAAATACAGCATGAGAATTTCATGAAGCATACACAAGTTTCAATAGCCAAATCGATCAAGCAGAAGAAAGGATATCAGAGATTGAAGATCAACTTAATGAAATAAAATGAGAAGGCAAGATTAGAGAAAAAAGGTGAAAAGAAATGAACAAAGCCTCCAAGAAATATTTGATTATGTGAAAAGACCTAATGTACGCTTGATCAGTGTACCTGAATATGATGGGGAGAATGAATCAAAGCTGGAAAACACTCTTCAGGATATTATCCAAGAGAACTTCCCTAACCTAGCAAGGCAGGCCAACATTCAAATCCAAGAAATCCAGAGAACACCCCAAAGATACTCCTCAAGAAAAGCAATGCCAATGTGAATCATCAGATTCACCAGGTTTGAAATGAAGGAATAAATGCTAAGGGCAGCCAGAGAGAAAGGTCAGGTTACCAACAAAGGGAAGTCCATCAAACTCACAGTGGATTTCTTCATAGAAACCCTACATGCTAGAAGAGAATTGGGCCAATATTCAACATCCTTAAAGAAAAGAACCATCAACCCAGAATTTCATATCCAGTCAAACTAAAATTCATCAGTGAAGGAGAAATAAAATCCTTTACAGACAAGTAATTTCTGAGAGATTTTGTCACTACCAGACAAGGCTTACAAGCTCCTGAGACTAAGGAAGCACTAAACATAGAAAGGGACAACCAGTACGAGCCCTTGCAAAAACATACCAAATGGTAAAGACCAACTATGCAATGAAGAAACCATATCAACTAACAGGTGAAACAACCAGCCCATTAGATGATGCAGGCAGGATCAAATTCACACCTAACAATATTAACATTAAATGTAAATGGCCTAAATGCCCCAATCAAAAGACACAGACTGGGAAACTGGATAAAAAGTCAAGACCCAATGGTGTGCTGTATCCAGGAGACCCATTTCACGTGCAAAGACACATATAGACTAAAAATAAAGGGAGAGAAGAAGATCTACCAAGCAAATAGCAAAATAAAGCAGGGGTTGCAATCCTAGTCTCTGATAAAACAGACTTTAAACCAACAGAAGTCAAAAGAGACAAAGAAGGGCATTACATGATGGTAAAAGGATCAATGCAACAAGAAGAGCTGACATTCCTAAACATATATGCACCCAATATAGGAGCACCCAGATATATAAAGCAAGCTCTTAATGACCTACAAAGAGACTTAGACTCCCACACAATAATAGTGGGAGACTAACTCTCCACTGTCAATATTAGACAGATCAATTTGACAAAAACTCAACAAGACGATCCAGGACTTGAATGCAGATCTGGACCAAGCAGACCTAATAAACATCTACAGAACCCTCCACCCAGAATCCATAGAATATACATACTTCTCAGCATCACATCACACTTACTGTAAAATTGACCACATAATTGGAAGTAAATCATTCTTCAGCAAATGCAAAAGAATGGAAATTAAAACAAACAGTCTCTCAGACCACAGTGCAATCAAATTAGAACTCAGGATAAAGAAACTCACTCAAAACTACAAAACTATATGGAAACTGAACAACTTACTCCTGAATGATGACTGGATAAACAATGAAATAAAGGCAGAAATAAAGATGTTCTTTGAAACCAATGAGAATGAAGATACAATGTACCAGAATCTCTGGGACACATTTAAGCAGTGTCTAGAGGGAAATTTATAGCAATAAATGCCCACGAGAAGCAACGAAAGATATAAAATTGGCATCTATCTTCAAAATTAAAAGAGCTAGAGGAACAAGATAGGAAAAAACTCAAAAGGTAACAGAAGACAAGACATAACTAAGATCAGAGCAGAACTGAAGATGATAAAGACACAAAAAAAACCTTCCCAAAAAAATCAATAAATCCAGGAGCTGGTTTTTTGAAAAGATCAACAGAATAGACGAACCACTAGCCAGATTAAAATAAAAGAAAAGAGAGAAGAATCGAAAAGATGCAATACAAGACAATAAAGGGGATATCATCACCAATTACACAGCAATACAAACTACCATCAGAGATTACTACAAACAACTCTATGCACATAAATCAGTAAATCTGGAAGAAATGGATAAATTCCTGGACACTTGCACCCTCCCAAGCCTAAACCAGGAAGAAGTTGAATCCCTGAATAGACAAATAACAAAGTCTGAAGTTGAGGCAGCCATTAATAGCCTACCAATCAAAAAAATCCCAGGTCCAGATGAGTTCACAGCTGAATTCCAACAGACATACAAAGAGGAGCTGGTACCACTCCTTCTGAAACTATTCCAAACAATACAAAAAGAGGGAATCCTCCCTACCTCATTTTATGAGATCAACAACATCATCCTGATACCAAAACCTGGCAGAGACACATGTAAAAGGGAAAACTTCAGGCCAATAGCCATGATTAACATCAATGCAAAAATCTTCAATAAAATACTGGCAACCTGATCACAACCACACATCAAAAAGCTTATCCATCATGACCAAGTAGGCCTCATCCCAGGGATGCAAGGCTGGTTGAACATACACAAATCTATAAATATAATCCATCACATACAGAGAACCAAAGACAAAAACCACATGATTATCTCAATAGATGCAGAGAAGGCCTTTGACAAAATTCAATAGCCCTTTATGCTAAAAACCCTCAATAAACTCTGTATCAATGGAACATAACTCAAAATAATAAAAGCTATTTATGGCAAACCCATAGCCAATATCATACTGAATGGGCAAAAACTGGAAGCATTCCCTTTGAAAACTGGCAGTAGGCAAGGATGCCCTCTCTCACCACTTCTATTCAATATAGTATTAGAAGTTCTAGCCAGAACAATGAGGCAAGAAAAAGAAATAAAGGGTATTCAACTAGGGGAAAAGGAAGTCGAATTGTCTCTATTTGCTGACAACATGATTGTGTATTTAGAAGACCCCAATGTCTTAGCCCAAAATCTCCTTAAGCTGATATGCAACTTCAGCAAAGTCTCAGGATACAAAACCAATGTGCAGAAATCACAAGCATTCCTGTACATCAATAACAGAGAGCCAAATCATGAGCGAACTCCCATTCACAATTGCTACACAGAGAATAAAATACCTAGACATACAACTTACAAAGGATATAAAGGACCTCTTCAAGGAGAACTACAAATTACTGCTCAAGGAAATAAGAGAGGACACAAACAGATGGAAAAATATTTCATGCTCATGGTTAGGAAGAATAAATATTGTGAAAATGGCCATACTGCCCAAAATAATTTATAGATTCAACACCATCCCCATCAAACTACCATTGACCTCTTCACAGAACTGGTAAAAAAACACTTTAACCTTCATATGGAGACAAAAGAAAGGCCACATAGTCAAGATTATCCTAAGCAAAAGGAACAAAGCTGAAGGCATCACACTACCTGACTTCAAACTATACTACAAGTCTACAGTAAGCAAAACAGCATGGTACCAGCACCAAAACAGAGATACAGACCAATGGAACAGAACAGAGGCCTTGGAAGCAATGCCACACATCTACAACCATCTGATGATTGACAACCCTGACAAAAATAAGCAATGGGTAAAGGATTCCCTGTTTAATAAATGGTGTTGGGAAAACTGGCTAGCCATGTGCAGAAAGCTGAAACTGAACCTCTTCCTTACACTAAGATTAACTCCAGATGGATTAAAGATTTAAACATAAGGCCTAACACCATAAAAACCCTAGAAGAAAACCTAGGCAAAACCATTTACGACATAGGCATAGGCAAGGACTTCATGACAAAAACACCAAAAGCAATGGCAACAAAAGCCAAAATAGACAAAGGGATCTAATTAAACTTAATGGTTGCTACACAGCAAAACAGACAACCAATAGAGTGAACCAGCGACCAAAAGAATGGGAGAAAATTTTTGCAACCTACCCATCTGACAAAGGGCTAATATCCAGAATCTACAAAGAACTAAAGCAGATTTACAGGAAAAAAAAAAAAAACAGGCAAACCCATTCAAAAGTAGGCAAAGTATATGAACAGACACTTTTCAAAGGAAGACATTTATGAGGCCAAGAAACATATGAAAAAATGCTCATCATCACTGGTCATTAGAGAAATGCAAATCCAAACCACACTGAGACACCATTTCACGCCAGTTAGAATGGCAATCATTAAAAAAGCTGGAGACAACAGATGCTGGAGAGGATATGGAGAAATAGAAACACTTTTACACTGTTGGTGGGAGTGTAAATTAGTTCAACCATTGTGGAAGAGTGTGGCGGTTCCTCAAAGACCTCGAAATAGAAATACCATTTGACTACCCAATGGACTATAAATCATTCTGTTATATAGACACATGCACATGTATGTTCATTGTGGCACTGTTTACAATAGCAAAATCTTGGAACCAATCCAAATGCCCATCAGTGATAGACTGGACAAAGAAAATGTGGCACATATACACCATGGAATGCTATGCAGCCATAAAAAACGATGAGTTAGTGTCCTTTGTAGGAACATGGATGAATCTGAAAACCATCATTCTCAGCAAACTGACACAAGAACAGAAAACCAAACACTGCATGTTCTCACTCATAGGCAGGTGTTGAACAATGAGAACACATAGACACAGGGAGGGGAACATCACACACTGGGGTATGTTGAGGGGCAGTGGGCTAAAGGAGGGACAGCAGAGGTCAAGGAGTTTGGGGAGGGACAACACTGGGAGAAATAGCTAATGTATGTGACAGCAGATGGAGACAGCAAACCGCCATGGCATATCTGCACATGTACCCCTGACTTTAAAGTACAATTAAAAAAAAAAAAAGCTTGCCTTTTAGATGCTTGTAGTTAAGAAGATATATATACATCTTCTATATATAAGACCATTGTATTGTGTGAAAGTATATATGTATCATACATTTATATATGTATTTTTCATCTAGTAAATTCATATACACATATATGTATATACACATACCAGATACCTAATAAAGGTTAGAACAAACCAGCATGTGCCACATGTGTGTGTGTGTGTATGTGTATAAGTATATATATATCGTGTGTGTGTGTGTGTGTGTGTGTTTCCAGGTAAAGATAAAGTGCTTGTGGCAGAAGAAAAGAGAGTCAAAGTGGTTTTTATAAAGGAAATGGCTTTTAGTGGATAATGGGGGATGATTTTTTTTAAGCCTGTGGAGATATGGGAGAAACAATATTTATGATGACGTAATGGGACTTACACTGACTTTATAAGACCTTGATTTTGTAGTGAGTGGGGAGCCACAGGTAACTTTCAAGCAGGGCAAGTAGCAAGCTTGGGGCCATGTTTTCAGATCTTAATCTAGCAGCACTCCACAGGGTAAGAGTAGGAAGAGCTTAGAGATAAGGAAAGCAGGTAGGATGTTATTGCCCTGTGAGAGGTGGAAAAGATTGTAGATTAGCGCAGTGACCATAGCAATGCAGATGGAAGAGCAGATAGGAGGACAGACTCAACAGCATTTGGCCTCTGTTTAATCCTAGGGGAAAAGTGAATAAACTCAAGAGGATGATGGAGTCACCATTGGCCCTAAGGAGGAAGGTTACATTTAGAAGGCAGCATAGTAAGTGAGATCTCATCAGAGGTAGCATGCTTGAGGTGCCTACACAATTGATTGAAGGCACAGACAGAACCACTCAGAGGGAGAGAGAGCTGAGCACTTTAATGCCCCACCTCCCCATTTGCTATTATATTACAACATGGAAAAATATCAAAACAGAACATACTTTCAGGTTTTGAATTATATGTTTGAGTTATACATATAAAAACAGAACATAGTTTAAACATATGAGAAATTAAAATTTTATGCTTTTCATAAACACAAACACAAAATCACATTGACTATTTGTATACCCTTGGAGATAATGTCAAAAAAGTCTAGATTTGTAGACCTTTTTGAAAAGGAAGCCCTTAGTCAATTCTGTAAGTGGCCAAGAATGAAAGCCAGTATGTGGTAGAGATTAGGGCTACGAGAAGTAAGAAGGAATCAAAGCGAGAGGGAATGTTATCTGATGACTTGGTAATAAATACTAATATGATACATTAGTGGTTGTACTTTAAGTGTTTAAAATAACTGGGAATAGCCTTAAGATAAATTGATATTATTGTCAAATGTTTTATAACTTATTTTTAAATGCATTTTATCTATAAATTCTTTTATTGCAATATGAATTTTTATATTGTATATATAATACAATTCCTTGAGAGGCATCTTCTAAAGACTTTTCCACAAGATGATAATCCCACAAATGCATGACATAAAATAAGAAATGCTATTGTCAAATGCAGTAGAGACACACTGCAAATTATAACATCAGTCTGCTGAAAGAAAGTTCATAGTGCACATTGGATATCAAGGATCTACCATTTTCAAGTTGACACTGTGTGAGGCTCATGCTCAGCCCCTTGATGTATCTCATCTGATTCCCAGAACAACCTAAGGCCACAGGCAAAAACTATCTCCATCTTTCAGATTAGGAAATTGAGGCTTAGCAAACTCAAGCAAATTGCTGAGATTCCAAGGTCATTAAATTGACATGAAATCCTTTTTCCTCGGAGCACCAATTAACTCAAACGGCAGGCACACTTTGGGAAATGTTGCCTTGAGCAGGTTGATTTTCTTAATCCAAAACCACTCATTCCTACTTCTCTGTGCTGATTCTCATTCTAAATAGGAGGCGGTGGTTTTTCTTCTTCTCCTCCTTTTTCTCCTCATTTTCCTCCTCTTCCTTCTCCCTCTTCTTTCTTTTCCTTTTCTTTTGGTGGTAGGCATTAGGAAGGTTATAATGCAAAGAAGACATTAACTACTGCCTTAAATTTTTAAATACCTAAATCCTAAAAAGGTGATACAAATGTCAACTTGAATTTCTTCTCTGATAACACACCCTAGGTTTAGACTATTTCTGACTAATTTTACACAGGCTCACCACTTTTGATGCACCGCATTTCAACACTTAGAATAAAAAGATGCATTAAATGGGGCCATGCTTGCATTTTTCTACCAAGCTGAACACATAAAAATAATTGCCCCTGCTGGAAATGATCAGACCCTACGTTCAAAGAGGAAAATTAATGAATTCTCACTTTGTAGGAAAAGTATAGGAAGTCCAAGCAAGACTACCCAAATCCACACTTTAATTTGCAGCCAACTAATTAGATAATAAAATGTGTCCTAAGTCCCCACTCTAAAGCCCAGCTGAAACTATCAGTTAGCAAATGACTCTAATTATCATCACGTTTGTATATGTTTGTGTATGTACTAATGGCAGAATAGAAAATAAGCCCCTGATCAAAAAAGAATTTCTAACAACTCAGAAAAGTGTATAGGATCCCTATGATGAAAAGAAATATAAAAGAAGATGTAGTTTTCTCAAAATCATTGTCAATATCAGAGAGCAGTTGCTTGGCAAATGGTAAGATCTGGGAAAAACTATTCAGCTTTTAACATCTATCTTCTTATTTTCTCAGAATCTATCAAAGTAATCTATTGTTTTGTATTGTAGAAGAGTAGCTTTTTGAAGACTTAAGAAAAATATTAAAACTTGGGTATCAAACATCTAATTAAAGAGAAACTTTTACTTACTTCCAGACAACAGATTAACTTTTAAAATTAGAACCTGATATTTTTATAAAGTAACTGTGGTCTTACATTTTAAATCCAAAGTAATAAATCTGTCCTATATAATAAAAATAAATTTTATATTTTGAAAAAATATTTTTATACTGTAATTATATAGAATTAAATGTAGTTACTATTTGCATAATTGTAAAGTTTAGAAAGAAAATTGAGTCAAATTGTAGGCCGACATTTTAAAGTATGTATTATATACAAATTGCAAGTAGAGCAACATGTACACTTCTGGATTTATTAAACTATGGTCTCTTATTTTGGGGCAGGAAGTGTATTCATGTGTCGTTAAAAAAATACTGTGTACATTGTCAGTTCTGAAGACATAAATACTGAGCACATTTATACCAAAGTTTCATTTATATTTGACATTTTTTGTTTCCCACGATTTTCTGTTCTATTTACATTAAATTATGTTTTTCTAATACTTTGGCTAGATAAACATTTGGTTCTATTTTTTTGGAACTCAAGGGGTTTCAAATGTTGATGATTAATGATATATGTGGATCATTATCTTGGTTTTTTTCCTACTCTGACTTCAAGAGTTTTTAATCCTCTTGCTCCATTCCACCTCCCATGCCTATCTCAGGTGACCCCACAGCTTGATGAACACATGATTCTTGGCTTCTGTGGCTATTGTCCTTATTGACCCTTTAACCTATAGCCATCAATTATGAAGGACAGTTTCCTGTGTTTATCCAGTGAAAGTACAGTAGTCCCAGTACCCAAATAGATTCCTGAAGACCCCTAAATTAAAAGAAAGAGAAGTTTAAGGCATTTATAGGGTTTTCTTGAATTCTCTTCCAACATCAGTCTCCTGAACTGATTTTGGAATTGAATTCAATATCTGCAATCTGACATTGGAAGTGAATTCAAGAAATACTTATTCTAACTTAATATTTATATTAACTAAAAAGGCAAAACAGACCCTTTACACAAATTAAAAATAGGTCTTTACAACTGACATGCAATTTACCATTCATTGTTAAATTTTAATCTTTTTCCAGTGTGTTGTTAAGTAAAATGGTATTTGGGGCTGGCTGCTGCCGTGTAGATGTATACACACATATTAGATACTATAGTGTTTTTTAAAAACATATATGCGCAAATGCTTTTATTTTACAGTGGAGAAAAATGGATAAAATCTAGGTATGTGTGCATCATTGATCTCTGGAATGGCATTCTACAATGTATGTTACACTGCTGGAAATTTAGTGGATTTAGTGCTGGACCTGATGAGAAGTCATCAGCAAATGTCTAGAGTAGAGGCCAAGAAAAGACAGCTTTCATCTCTCTTAGGGGGAATATGAAAGAATGCTACAAAGGATCTTAGAGGACTCTGCTACATTCTAGTTGTTGAGGAAATAAAAGACCTTGGACATGAATTCATGGGAGTTCTAATTAATTTAGTTGACATCAATGTCCTCATCTGGACCTTGGAAGAGCCTGACCATTCTCTCCTCAAGGCACTGGCCTTCTTGGGATTTGTCCTTTGAAAAATGCCCATCTGTTAAGCCTCAAGGAAAATCTACAGGTCATTAGGGAGTTACAGAAACGAGTTTCAATTCTGAAAAGATGGAATCCAAGCTATTAATTCAGATAATGAAAGGTATTCCTGGATTCAGGGTTCACAGGAGGTTTGTAAAAAACATTCCAAGAGAGTCAGTTACATTTTTTATCAAATACAATATTGTACAGTGTAAGATAAGCATTAATAAGGAGGAAATCCCAAATCAGGACCCCAAACTGAAGGCTTTGACAAATGTTCAGTTTAAAGTCCTATAACTAAGCCACCAACCCAGCCCAACAATTTATTACATATCTTGACGCTGGTTCTGAGAGCTTACGGAATAGACTGTCAAGACATTGAAGTCAAGAAGCCTCTAACAAAACTGACGGGCATGGTGGTACACACCTGTAATCTCAGCTACTCTGGGGGCTGAGCTGGAGGATTGCTTGAGCCCAGGAGTAAGTGAGCTGTGATTGTGCCAGTGCACCCAGTCTAGACTGGGTGACAAAGCAAGATGTTGTCTCTTAAAACAAAAACAAATTAACACTTATTAAAGACTTACTGTTTGTCAGGCACTCTTCTAAGCATTTATACATATTAAGTTACTCAAGGTGTTTAATCCTCATAGCAGATCTCCTGATCCCATTTTACCTGTGAGGGAATTGATACATTCAGTTACACAACTATTTTGTAAAGGAACCAACCTTCACCAGTTAGTTGCCCAGCTCCAGTGCCCAGGCTTTTGGTCAGTATATTGTGTTTTTCTAGCTTTTGCCAGGAAAAAATGTATCTAATTAGGAAGCCAGATACCCTGTGAGCACATTAGAGTTCCTGGCTTTTACTGACACTTTGAGTGAGGGATGCTGTGCTGGATCTTTTATTGGCTTCTCCAGATCCATTTTATCCTGTTGGATGCCTCAGCAGGCTCCCCTGCTGTCCTGAGATCAGGAGGCAAGAAAAGAAGGGTAAGTTATTCTTTTCCACCATCTCCACACCCCACTCACCATGACCTTGAAGGTCACCTACTTCTCTCTACTGAAGGCCTCAGGTGTTGTAAGTTTTAATGACCACTTCTTTGTACCTTCATGCCTGGGGTGGTAATGACTGGTGTGGTCCTCAATCTCTGAGATTCTACCACTCCTGCTGTTTCTCTTATATATGGCCCCCTCCTTGGTAAAGAGTTTCCTCTGTTTAGCCATTTTCATCAGGTCCCTGCAAGAACCCAGCCAGATGCAGGTGCCTCTTGATGAATGGAGTGCCAGCAGCCCATTGCTCTTTCTATTCACCATTTGTGAGGCAGCAGTGCAGAGACACAGCATCTAAGTGCTTATCTTTACTAGAGGGTTGTGTTGATGCTCTTTCTTGACTGGATCTCCTGGCTCTCAGGACCATCTGAGTTCTCCAACACATAAGACCTTGCCTTGTATAAGGTGGCACAGCAAGGTGACAACTATCCTCATTTGTTCACTTATTTATTAATTAATGCAAAAATATTTTCTGAGAACTTACTATGTGTTGGGCATTGTGCTGTGTGCTGGGGATACAGCCATGAACAGGATAGATTAGAGCCCTGCTCTCATGAAGCCTACAATTTAGTGGGCAGAGACAGAAAATAATAAGCCTAATAATTTTGATAACTGCAATGAAGAATATGTCAGGATAGTGCTTACAGAAAACAATCCGCTGCTGGGTGAGGCAATGCTGCTTTCAATAGGGTGGTAAGGAAAGGCTTCTTTGAAGAGGCAACAACATGATCAAAAGGATGTAGTCATGTGAAGAGCTGGAGACAGAAACCATCCCAAGCAAAGGGACAGCAAGTACAAGATCCACAAGGAAAAGTGACGTTTTTGAGGAAAAGAAAGATGGCTAATGTGGCCCAAGCAAGATAAGTGATGAGGCGGGAGATGCGGGCAGGAGCAAGATCATGTAGGGCTCTTAATTCCATAATGATATCAAGTCTTTCACTCTAGGAAAATCTGAGATCCTCTACCATCAATTTTACATAAGAGGTGTGAAGAAATGCCCCCTGAAAGAACCCAACTAAGGGGAATGATCCAAGAGAAAGCCAGATGACTCTAAGCAGAAAAAATTAGGGTTTTTTTTTAATCCCCAAAGGCAGCAAAGATTTGTTTTTTGTTATGTTATAAACCAAAACTGACAATAGAGATTTGAAAGAATGAGAGCAATGGTTTCCTCCAAGAGTATCATCTCATAGTCCCCAGAATTCTATATGTGGCTCTGGCCATCTGGGATACAGAGAACTATACAACTCATGTCTCCCAAACTTTTTTTTTCTTTTTACATTTTTGATCTAAGAAGGTGGGACTTTTAATTTCAAATAAAATGTGTACTAAGAGATATTTTTTCTGTGTCTGGTTCTACATACAAACTTGCAATTTCTTTCTGATTTGATGTCTCAGTTGTGAACTCACTTTTCCTCTGCACAAATTTAGCATCCAAGATAAAGACCAGAAAGAGGAAGAATTTCTGGCTGACGTTCTGGTGTAAAGGAATAAGGATGTTGCCAAACTGAAAGTAGTTGACCAAAACCTAATGTGTACAGAAACTAGGATGGAAAATTTAAAAGCAAAAGTGGTCATGCATTGAAAGGGCCTATGGGGATTTCGCTACCTGCATGAATTTTTATTCACTTACTGATATCTTTAGGGTTGAGGAATGCCTGTCCCAATGGTCAAATATAGGTACTACTAGGAAAAATGAACAAATAGTGAGATTATTGGGTTGACATTTTAGATATTCAGGATATTTTAAGAGTTATTTCTTAAGGGTCTTCTATAAATACCATAGATATGTAGCTTAGCTGTCTCCATGGAAGTATCCTAGCAGTACTGTTAAATCTTAGTTCTAGGACCTTCAATTTTCTTCATCTTACCAATATTTTGTTACAGGAATATTTTTTCTTTTTGCCATTTGCTTTATTTCTAATCCATTTCCTATTTACAAATTTCCATTCTTCTTTTTTTATTATCACCAAAGAGTGATGAACTGTAGCCAGTGCTATTAAAGGGCATGATTTATTAAAGCTGCACAGTGTAATTTTGCATATGGAAACTCACTGCTGTAAGGAAGGTGGTTTATAGCTTCTTATAAATGGTAAACTAAAACATCATATAAGAAATCTTCTTCCCAATTAATTCTCTGTTTAGGAATTCTTCAATTTGGTATACTCTTTCCATCCTATCTAAGCTGCCCCTACCAAGATATGTAAGTACCAAAGGTTTCCCAACTTATTGTTATTTGATGTCTTTGATGTGCACATCAATTTCTAGGGGACCCATTTGCTTGTGCCTGGGGTGGTGATTCACAAGGAAAGCTCAGCTGAGGTTGAAATAGGCACAGCCCCTTACAGACATTATTATTAATGAGCACATTATCAATCACTTAGCTCACATGCTAGCCAGGAGCAGTGGCTCCCACCTGTAATCCCAGCACTTTGGGAGGCCAAATTGGGTGGGTCACTTGAGGTCAAGAGTTTGAGACCAGCCTGGCCAAAATGGTGAAACCTCATCTCTACTAAAAACACAAAAATTAGCTAGGCATAGTGGCTTACTCCTGTAGTCCCAGCTATTTGGGAGGCTGAAGCAGGAGAATCACTTGAATCCAGGAGGCAGAGTTGCAGCAAGTGGAGATTGCACCACTGCACTCCATCCTAGGTGGCAGAGTGAGACTCCATGTCAAAAAATAAAATAAATTAACAGAAAACCTCCCATTCTGTGGTTTGTCACTCTCTGTTTCTCAGCTCTTCATACCTTTTTTGCTGTTTTCTCTCTTTACTACTCATCATATCTTTTAATAGTTCTGTTCACAATCCCTATAAAGCCTGGCCAACTAGTTGACATTTTTAGGTAACCTGATTCATGTATTTAGCAGGTAATGTAGCTTAGTAGATTTAGTGAGCCTGTATTTCATTGTTACTGGAAGGAAGGAAGAAAAGGGGAATCTAAATGCCAAAATTTTATCTTGGTTAAAAATTTATTTAAATAAATTATTGAAATGTTGTTTGAAGTCACAAATATAATTAGAGAGGACTTAATAACATTTTAGTTACTTTGTTGAAAAGTACTCATCCCTAAAATTTCATTCATTTATTCATCTGTGAAGTAAATTCAACAAATTGTAAATGGTAACAGCAAAGATACAGTTTTGAACTATTCTTAACTATTTCTGCTAAAAATAGTTAAGAATATTAACAACAGAGAAGGGGGAAGATGGTGCTATAGGAGCAACTCAGGATTGCAGCTCCCAGTGAAAGCACAGAGGGTGAGTGGATGCTGCATTTCCAGATGGATCTTTACTGCCCACAGACCAGGAAATTCCGAGGTGTAGGAGCCCCATGGGACACCAGCACAGCTGTTTTGGCTGGTGCAGCCATTTCGGCCGGCGCTGCAGCGCAGTGACACTCCATACAAAATACACTGGTCTGGTTGCCCTGTTAAACCAGCAATATGAGATTTGGGAAGGCAGATTAGCACATTCATCTGATTAAATGGGACTTAAAGAGAAAGCCCGGCCAGGAGATTCCTGGGCAGTGAAGTTTGAGCTGGTGCAGTGGGTCGCTGCACAGCAAATCACACAGATCCTGGAGCCCTTTCAGCAGGCAACTGAAACACCTGGGAGAGAGTCAACCATTCAACTTAAAAAAAAAACAAAAGGGCTCTGAGGCAGAGAGCCAGGTGATCATTTTCGGTGGGTCCCACCCCCACAAAAACAAAACAGCAATTGGAAATGCTCAGGGTTGAGAGTTTCACAGCAAGCACAGCTCAACCCAGGATGGTGCAGCTCAGTGGAGGAGGGACGTCTGCCATTACTGAGGCATTCTGCCCCTACAGAGGTACTCTCCCATTGCTGACACAGCCTCCCATTGCTGAGGTAACCTGCCATAACAGAGAGACTCCGCCAATACAAAGGCAAGCCACCATCACCATGGCAGTTCTAACCACACCCATATAAACAGGACTACAGGGAATTACACTTGGCAGCAGGGCGGAGCCCATGGCAACAGGGCAGAGCCCACAACAGCAGGGCAGAGCCCACAGCAGCAGGGCAGAGCTCATGGCAGCAGCACGGAGCCTTGGCAGGCAGGTAGTGACTAGACCGCCCCTTGCTGGGCAGGACAGTGCAATTGATACTCATAAATAAAGCCCTAACTCCCCGAGACAGAGCACCTAAGGAGAAAAAGTTACTTTATGAGTTCTGCTGCAGCAGACTTAAACGTACCTGCCTAGCAGTCCTGAATGAACAATGGAGCTCTTCAGCTCCTATAAAGTACAGACTGTCTCCTCAAGCAGCTCCCTGACCCCTGTATATCCAAAGAGTCACCTCACAAAGGACTGATCAGACTGACATTTGGTGGGCATCATTCTGGGACAAAGATAGCAGAAGAAGAAACTGGTAGCATCCCTCACTGTTCTGCAGCTGCTACAGGTGTACCCCAGGCAAGCCAGGCCTGGAGCAGACCTCAGCAGTTCTATAGCAGAAGGGCTAGACTGTTAGAAGGAAAACTAAGAAAAAGAAATACTTCATCATCAACAATCTGGGCGTCCACTCAGACACCCAATCAAAAAGTCAGCAACTACTCAGATGACAGGTGGATAAATCCACAGAGATGGGAAGAAACTGGCGCAAAAAGGAGGAAAACACCTGAAAATGAAACACCTTGCCTCCTACAAGGGACCACAATCCCTCACCAGCAAGGGAACAAAGCTGGACGGAAAATGAGTGTGATGAAATGTCAGAATCAGACTTCAGAAGGTGGGTAATGAGAAACTTCAGTGAGCTAAAAGAACATGTTCTAACTCAATGCAAAGAAACTAAGAAACTTAAAAAAATATTTGAGGAAATGATAACAAAAATGGACAACTTAGAGAGGAATATGAGTGAATTGGTGGTGCTATAAAACAGAACACGAGAACTTCGTGAAACATGCACAAGTTTCAACAGCTGAATTGACCAAGCAGAAGAAAGGATATCAAATATTGAAAATCAACTCAATGAAATAAAATGAGAAACCAAGATTAGAGAAAAAAGTACAAAAAGGCATGAACAAAGTCTCCAAGAAATGTGGGACTATGTGAAAAGACCTAATCTACGTTTGATAGGTGTACCTGAATGTGACGAAGAGAATGAAGCCAAGCTGGAAAATACTCTTCAGGATATTATCCAGGAAAATTTTCCCAACCTAGCAAGACAGGCAAATATTCAAGTCCAGGAAATAGAGAGAACACCACAAAGAAATTCCACAAGAAGAGCGACCCCAAGGCACATAATTGTCAGATTTACCAGGGTTGAAGTGAAGGAGAAAATGCTAAGGGCAGCCAGAGAGAAAGGTCAGGTCACCTGCAAAGGGAAGCCCATCGGACTCACAGCAGATCTCTCGGCAGAAACCCTACAGACTTCTGCCAAGAGAAGAGAGTGGGGCCAATATTCAACATCCTTAAAGAAAAAAACTTTCAACCCAGAAGTTCATATCCAGCAAAACTGAGCTTCATAATTGAAGGAAAAATAAAATCCTTTGCGAACAAGCAAGTACTCAGAGATTTTGTCACCACCAGGCCTGCTTTACAAGAGCTCTTGAAAGAGGCCCTACACATAGAAAGGAACAACCAGTACCAGCCATTCCAAAAACATACCAAATGTTAAAAAGCATCAACAAAATAAAGAATCTGCATCAACTAACAGGCAAAACAGCAAGCTAGCATCAAAATGGCAGTATCAAATTCACACATAACAATATTAATCTTAAATGTAAATGGACTAAATGCACCAATCAAAAGACACAGACTGACAAATTGGATAAAAAGCCAAAACCCATCGGTGTGCTGTATTCAGAAAACCCATCTCACATACAAAGATACACAAGGCTCAAAATAAGGGATGGAGGAAGATTTACCAAGCAAACAGAGAGCAAAAAAAAGCAGGAGTTGCAATTCTCGTCTCTGATAAAATAGACTTTAAAGCAACAAAGATCAAAAGAGACAAAGTAGGACATTACATAATGGTAAAAGAATCAATACAACAAGAAGAGCTAACGATCCTAAATATATATGGACCCAATACAAGACCACCCAGATATATAAGGCAAGTTCTTAAAGACTTACAAAGAGACTTAGACTCCCACACAATAATAGTGGGAGACTTTAACACTCCACTGTCAATATTAGACAGATCAACCAGACAGAAAATTAACAAGGGTATCCAGGACTTGAACACAAACCTGGAACAAGCAAACCTGATAGATATTTACAGAACTCTCCACCCAAAATCCACAGAATATACATTCTTCTCAGCACCACATCAACCTTCTCTAAAATTGACCACATAATTGGAAGTAAATCACTCCTCAGCAAATGCAAAACAATGGAAATTATAATAAACAGTCTCTCAGACCATAGTGCAATCAAGTTAGAACTCAGAATTCAGAAACTAACTCATAACCACACAGATTCATGGAAACTGCACAACTGGCTCTTGAATGTTGACTGGATCAACAATGAAATAAAGAAGTTCTTCAAAACCAATGAGAATGAAGACAAAACATACCAGAATCTCTGCGACACATTTAAAGCAGTCTCTAGAGGAAAATATATAGCAATAAGTGCCCACATGAGAAGAGTGGAGAGATCCAGAATTGACACCCTATTGTCAAAATTGAAAGAGCTAGAGGAGCAAGATCAAAAAAACTCCAAACCTAGCAGAAGACAAGAAATAACTAGGATCAAAGCAGAACTGAAAAAGATAGAGACACAAAAAAACCCTTCAAATAATCAATAAATCCGAGAGCTTGTTTTTTGAAAAGATCAACAAAATAGACCACTAGCCAGATCGATAAAAAAAGAAAAGAGAATAACAAAATAGATGCAATAAAAAATGATAAAGGAGAAATTACCACAGATTCCACAGACATTCAAACCATCATCAGAGAATATTAAAAACAACTCCTTGCACACAAACTAGTAAACCTGGAAAAAATGGATAAATTCCTGGACATTTGTGTCCTCCCAAGCCTAAACCAGGAGGAAGCCAAAACTATGAATAGACCAATAACAAGGACTGAAGTTGAGGCAGCAATTAAGAGCCTACCACACAAAATAAGCCCAGGTCCAGATGAGTTCACAGCCAAATTCTTCCAGACACACAAAGAGAATCTGTTACCATTCCTTCTGAAACTACTCCAAATAATTCAAAAAGAGAGAATCCTTCCCAAATCATTTTATGAGACCATCATCATCCTGATATCAAAACCCAGCAGAGACTCAACAAGAAAAGAAAACTTCAGGCCAATATCTGTAATGAACATAGATGCAAAAATCATCAATAAAATACTGGCAAGCTGATTGCAACAGCACACCAAAAAACTTATCCACCATGACCAAGTAGGATTCATCCCAGGGATGCAAGGCTGGTTCAACATACACAACTCTATCAATGTAATTCACCACATAAACAGAACCAAAAACAAAAACCACATGATTATCTCAATTGATGCAGAGAAAGCCTTTGACAAAATTCAACAGCCCTTTATGCTAAAAACCCTCAATAAACTCGGTATTGATAGAACGTAACTCAAAATAATAAAAGCTATTTATGACAAACCAACAGCCAATATCATACTGAATGGGCAAAAACTGGAAGCATTCCCTTTGGAATCTGGCACTAGACAAGGATGCCCTCTCTCACCACTCCTATTCAATATAGTACTGGAAGTCCTAGCCAGAGCAATCAGGCAAGAAAAAGAAATAAAGGGTATTCAAATAGGAAAGGAGGAAGTCAAGTTGTCTCTATTTGCAGATGACATAATTGTATATCTAGAAGACCCCATCATCTCAGCCCAAAAACTCCTGAAACTGATAAGCAACTTCAGCAAAGTCTCAGGATACAAAATCAATGTGCAAAAATCACAAGCATTTGTCTACACCAATAACAGACTTAAAGAGAGCCAAATCAAGAATGAACTGCCATTCACAATTGCTACAAAGAGAATAAAATACCTAGGATACAACTAACAAGGAACGTAAAGGACCTCTTCAAGGAGAACTACAAAGCACTGCTCAACAAAACAAGAGAGGACACAAAGAGATGGAGAAACATTCCATGTTCATGGTTAGGAACAATCAATATCATGAAAATGGCCATACTGCCCAAAGTTATTTACAGACTGAACGCTATCCCCATCAGGCTACCAATGACCTCCTTCACAGAACTGGAAAAAAACACCTTAAACTTAATATGGGACCAAAAGAGAGCCCACATAGCCAAGTCAATTCTAAGCAAAAAGAACACAGCAGGAGGCATCACACTACCGAACTTCAAAGTATACTACAAGGCTACAGTAATCAAAACAGCATGGTACTGGTACCAAAACAGACTTATAGACCAATGGAATAGAACAGAGGCATCAGAGGCAACACAACATACCTACTACCTATAATCTTTGAAAAACCTGACAAAAACAAGCAATGGGGAAAGGATTCCCTGATTAATAAATGGTGTTGGGAAAACTGGCTAGCCATGTGCAGAAAGCAGAAACACGACCCCTTCCTGACACCTTACACCAAAATTAACTCCAGATGGATTAAAGACTTAAACATAAGACCTGGCACCATAAAAACTCTAGAAGAAAATCTAGGCCAAACCATTCAGGACATAGGAGTAGGCAAGGACTTCATGAACAAAACACCAAAAGCATTGGCAACAAAAGCCAAAAAAGACAAACGGGACCTAATCAAACTCCACAGCTTCTGCATGGCAAAAGAAACAGTCATTAGAGTGAATCGGCAACCAACAGAATAGGAAAAAATTTTTGCAGTTTACCCATCTGACAAAGGGCTAATATCCAGAATTTACAAAGAACTAAAATACATTTACAAGAACAAAACAAACAAGCTCATTCAAAAGTGGGCAAAAAATATGAACAGACACTTTACAAAAGAAGACATACATGAGGCCAACAAATATATGAAAAAATGCTCATCATCACTGGTCATCAGAGAAATGCAAATCAAAACCACATTGAGATACCATCTCATGCCAGTTAGAATGGCGATCATTAAAAAATCTGGAGACAACAGATGCTGGAGAGGATGTGGAGAAAAAGAAACACTTTTACACTGCTGGTGGGAGTGTAAAGTAGTTCAACCATTGTGGAAGACAGTGTGGTGATTCCTCAAGGACCTAGAAATAGAAATTCCATTTGACCCAGCAATCCCATTACTGGGTATATATCCAAAGGACTATAAATCGTTCTACTATAAGGACACATGCACACGAATGTTCATTGCAGCACTGTTTACAATAGCAAAGACCTGGAATCAACCCAAATGCCCATCGATGATAGACTGGACTGGGAAAATGTGGCACATATACACCATGGAATATTATGCAGCAATCAAAAACGATGAGTTCGTGTTCTTTGTAGGGACATGGATGAATCTGGAGAACAGCATTCTCAGCAAACTGACACAAGAACAGAAAATGAAATACCGCATGTTCTCACTTATAGGCGGGTGATGAACAGTGAGAACACATGGAGACAGGGAGGGTAGCACTACACACTGGCGTCTATTTGGGGGAATAGGGGAGGGACAGTGGCGGTGGAGCTGGGGAGGGATAGTAGAAGGAGAAATGCCAGATGTGGGTGAAGGGGAGGAAGACAGCAAATCACACTGCCATGTGTGTACCTATGCAACTATCTTGCATGTCCTGCACATATACCCCGAAACTTAAAATGCAATTAAAAGGAAAAAACAGAATATTAACAACAGAGGTTATTAAGAAGTTAAATTAACAACAGAAGTTAAGTTACTAAGTCAAGTTAAGAAAATTAACGACAGAAGTAAGGTTAGACTAAAGACACCTTAAACACCAAACTGGGTTTGGAAACAATAGACAAATGTTTCCTTTTCTTATATGTCTGGCTAAATTCCTTATATGTGGAATTTATTTTAATAGCAAGAACCACCTGTATAAGACCAGGCCATCAATTTCATTTCATGTAAGTCACTGGAGAGGAACATGCAACCCTGATTAATTTAGTTTCTTTGCTCCAAGTTAAACACTTAAAAACAAAGTGGTTTAAGTGAACAAATAGAATATTCCGCTGGTTTTATGAGATAAGCTGGAAATTTAATAAAATAAACCCATATCCATTTTGAAGAAAAGTCAAGTAAGTGGACATTTCGCAGGTATAGAGGAGGTTTTTATTCGTGGTAACTTGAGGACATCGACTGAGAATAATCTAGTTTTCAAAATAAGTCAACCTTCATTACTTAAAGGGTATTTTTTAGAATACAGAATTCAAAAATGATCATAATAAATGATAATATTAATAGAACTTATTGGAAGTCACAGGATGCTGATTGTCCTGCAGATAAGTAGCCCTGCCTTAGATGGAGTTGGAAAATTTAAGGGAAACACAGCAAAAAGCATATTGTTTCTTCAAGGGGAACCATCTTTTTCAAAACATTGAAATGTTAATATAAGGTTGAAGAATTGTCATGTTATGCAGATGTGGATTTCTCAAAAGTAAATACTCAAAAACTATAGAGAGCTACATCTCAATTCTTGCCTTTAAAATATGTATATGACTGTGAAATTGTTCAAAGACCATTTCAACAGAAACACAGAGCTCCATCAGTTAAATTCAAGGTAGTATGAGTAAACAGAAAAACATAATGTGGATCATCAAAAAACTTTTTTTTTTTTACTACAGTGTTTTGTTCATACTAAAACAGACAAACCTGCCGGAGCTCAGAGATAAGCATAACCCAGAAATAGATTTTTTGCAATAAAATTTTAGAAAAGGTATAAAATCTATTCTCAAGAAGATAAAAAGGGACAGGACATCTATTAAACAAGAACATTTCAGGATAAAATAAAAATAAAATAGACCCAATAAAATTGTTGAAGCATCCAAGAGCTGTTATTATAGGAATCTGTTAGATGATGGTGTGGAAAGTGTGTGGAAATTGAAGTGTGAAATACTTAGATTAAAACTGATTTGGTTATTTATTCATTATATGATCATGAGAAAATCCATCAACCTCTAGAGTAAAATTTCTTCATATGTAAAATGAGGTTAATGGTACATTCCAGGCTGGTCAGAAATATTCCATTGTTCAACCCTGGAAAATATAAAGTAGATGGTGGCCTCGAGTCAAATAACACAAAAGACTGAAGTCCTACCATAAAAAAAATCTGTAATATACCTGTTCCTAGCCACTTCAAGCATGTTAATTTCACTTGAAACCATAAAAATGCAGACTTTATGACAAAACACTGAATCAGCAAATAGAAGATGAAAGTGACAATCATATTCTGGTCACTGAAGGAATAAATATAAATACTAAAACATTTGCAAAGAATGACAAGGAGGGTAAATCATACAAATGCCTACAAATAACAGCATTCTGAAGAATACAGAATGAACAGATGTTAGGATTATTGATAAAAAGATAAATCAGGAAAAAGTTATAAAATGCAGTTAAGATTAAAAATAGGCATCACCAGGAGAACGATCCAAGATGGTTGATCGCTAACATCTCGAGATTGCAGCTCCCAGTGAAAGCGCAGAGAACGAAAGGACGCCACACTTCAGACAAATTTTGGTCACTCACAGAGCAGAAGATTCCCAGTGGAGGAGCCACACGGGTTGCCAGTGCAACCCTTGTTGCCGGCACAGTAGTTTTGCCAGCACCTTGGTGCGGCAGCTCTTGGTGCAGAGTAAACAAGACTGGTTCCCCTTCTGACTGAGGTTTGGAGTTCTGGGAAGGCAGAGTCACCTATTACGAACTCAACAAGGAAACCAGACTGGAGATTCCGGGCAGAAAAGCACCATTAGTCTTAACGCCGCTGTTTTGGCCGGCACAGAGGGTTGCTCATATTTCAGCCCTGGGAATTAACAACTTGGATGTCCACTCAGAGACCTAATTTGAAAGTTGGTAATTACAAAGATGACAGGTGGACAAATTTAGAATGATGGGAAGAAACCAATGTAAAAAGGCTGAGAATACTCAAAATTAAAATGCCTCTCCCTCTACAGAGGATCACAGTTCCTCGTTAACAAGGGAACAAGACTTGATGGAGAAGGAGCGCATCCCATTAACAGAATCAGGCTTCAGAAGATGGATAATAAGAAACTTCTGTGAGTTAAAGGAAGATGTTGTAGCCCAATGTAAAGAAACTAAGAACTTTGAAAAAAGGTTTGACAAAATCCTAATGAGAATAGACAACTTAGAGAGGAATATAAGTGAATTAATGGAACTGAAGACTACAATACAGGAACTCCGAGAAGTATGCACAGGTTTAAACACTCAAATTGTTCAAGCAGAAGAAAGGATATCAGAGGTCAAAGTCCAACTTAATGAAATAAAACAAGAAGACAAGATTAGAAAAAAAAGAATAAAAAGGAATGAGCAAAGTCTCCAAGAAATATGGGACTATGTGAAAAGACCAAATTTACATTTGATAGGTGTACCTGAACACGAAGGAGAGAATGAATCCAAGCTGGAAAATATTCTTTAGGATATTATTCAGAAAAATTTTCCTAAACTAGCAAAGCAGGACAATATTCAACCCCAGGTAATACAGAGAACACCACAAAGATATTCCTCAAGAAGAGCAACCCCAAAGCACATAATCGTTAGATTCACCAGGGTTGAAATGAAGAAGAAAAGACTAAGGGCAGCCAGAGAGAAAGGTCAGGTTACCCACAAAGGGAAGCCTATCAGACTTACAGCAGATCTCTCAGCAGAAACCCTACAAGCCAGAACAGAGTGGGTGCCAATATTCAACATCCTCAAAGAACAGAACTTTCAGCCCAGAATTTTATATCCAGCCTAACTAAGCTTCACAACTGAAGGAAAAATAAAATCTTTTATGAACAAGCAAGTACTCAGAGATTATATTGCCACCAGGCCTGCTTTACAAGAGCTTCTGAAAGAAGCATTACACAAAGAAAGAAACAACCAGTATTAGCCTTTCTAAAAATATACAAAAAAACAAAGAGCTTCAACATAAAGAAGAATTTACATCAACGAATGGATAAAACAGCCAGTTAACATCAAATGGCAGTAATCCTAAATTTAAATTGACTAAATCCCCCAATCAAAAGATACAGCCAGAGGAGGACTCAAGATGGCGCTGTGAGAACAACCCAGGATTGAAGCTCTCGGTGCATGCACGCAGAGGGTGAGTCAGGGCTGCATTTCCAGACGGATCTTTGTTGCCCACAGAACAGAAAAATTTCCAGGTATAAAAGAGACATGGTAGGCCAGGCAGAGGTTTTGGCTGGTGTAGCCGGCAGCCGGTGCGGCGGCACCTCGCGCCTTAGCGCAGCGGTGCTACACAGCACTCCGCACAAAGCACACTGGTCAGGGTGCCCTGTTGAACCGGCAACCTGAGACTTGAGAGAGCTGAACTTGAGACTGAATGGGACTTGGACAGTGAGCCAGCCCAGGAGATTCCAGGGACACAGCATTTGGGGTAGCGCAGTGCAACAAACAAAATGGCGATTCCAAACGCTTCCGGTGGAGAGGTTCCCTGAGAGTGCAGCTCCGTGGGGGAGGGGCGTCTGCCATTACTGAGGCAACCCGCTCCTACTGAGGTACACTCCCATTGCTGACGCAGCCTGCCATTGCCGAGGCAACCCGCTACAACAAAGAGACTCCACCGCAGGGCGTAGCTTGTGACAGCAGGGCAGAGACCGCAGCAGAAAGGCACAGCCTGCAGCAACAGGGCGAACCGCACACCTGCAGGGCGGAGCCTCGGCAGGCAAATAGTGACTAGACTGCCTCCTAGCTGGGCAGGACAGCACAATGGACACTCAAAAATAAAGCTCCAAGCCCCCCAGACAGAGCATCTGAGAAAAAAAGGGTTTTTTTAATGAGTTCTGTTGCAGCAGAATTAAACATAGCAGCCTAAAAGACCTGAATGAACAACAGAGCTCACAGCTCAGCAATTGAGCTCCTATAAAGTACAGACTGTCTCCTCAAGCACCTCCCTGACCCCTCTATATCCAAAAGACTGACATCTGGCAGGCATCATTCTGGGACAAAGATATCAGAAAAAGAAACTGTTAGCATCCCTCACTGTTCCGCAGCTGCTATACGTGCACCCAAGCCAAGCAGGGCCTGGAGTGGACCTCAGCAGTTTCACAGAGAAGGGGCTAGACTGGTAGAAAAAAAACCAAGCAACAGAAATACTTCATCATCAGCAATCTGGGTGTCCATTCAGAGCCCCAATCGAAAAATCAGCAACTACACAGACAACAGGTGGATAAATCCACAAAGATGGGAAGAAACCAGCACAAAAAGGAGGAAAACACCCAAAACCAGAACATCTCACCTCCTAGAAAGGACCAAAACTCCTCACCAGCAAGGGAACAAAGCTGGACGGAGAATGACTGTGACAAAATGATGGAATTAGACTTCAGAAGGTGGGTAATGAGAAACTTCTGTGAGCTAAAAGAACATGTTTTAAACCAATGCAAAATACTAAGAACCTCAAAAAAAGATATGGAAAAAGATTCGAGGAAATGATAACAAGAATGGATAACATAGAAAAGAATATAAATGAATTAAAGGAACTGAAAAACACAATACGAGAACTTTGCGAAGCATGCACAAGTTTCAATAGCCGAATTGACCAAGCAGAAGAAAGAATATCAGAAGTCGAAGATCAACTCAATGAAATAAAACGAAAAACCAAGATCAGAGATAAAAGCACAAAAAGGAATGAACAAAGTCTTCAAGAAATGTGGGACTATGTGAAGAGACCTAACATACGTTTGATAGGTGTACCAGAATGTGACAAAGAGAATGAATCCAAGCTGGAAAATACTCTTCAGGACATTATCCAGGAAAATTTCCCCCACCTGGCAAGACAGGCCAACACTCAAATGCAAGAAATACAGAGAACACCACAAAGATATTCCGCAAGAATAGCAACCCCAAGGCACATAATCGTCAGATTCAACAAGGTTGAAATATAGGAGAAAATACTAAGGGCAGCCAGAGAGAAAGGTCGGGTCACCCACAAAGGGAAGCCCATCAGCCTCACAGCAGATCTCTCGGCAGAAACACTACAAGCCAGAAGAGAGTGGAGCCCAATATTCAACATCCTTAAAGAAAAGAACTTTCAACCCAGAATTTCATATTCAGCCAAACTGAGCTTCGTAAGTGGAGGAAAAATAAAATCATTTGTGAACAAGCAAGTACTCAGAGATTTTGTCACCACCAGGTCTGCTTTACAAGAGCTACTGAAAGAGGCCCTACACATAGAAAGGAACAACCAGTACCAGCCATTCCAAAATCACACTAAATGCTAAAGAGAATCAACACAATGAAGAATCTACAACAACTAACAGGCAAAACAGACAGCCAGCATCAAAATGTCAGTATCAAATTCACACATAACAATATTAACCCTAAATGTAAATGGACTAAATGCACCAATCAAAAGACACAGACTGGAAAATTGGATAAAAATCCAAAACCCATCAGTGTGCTGTATCCAGGAAACCCATCTCACATGCAAGGATACACAAAGCCTCAAAATAAAGGGATGGAGGAAGATTTACCAAGCAAATGGAGAGCAAAAAAAAGCAGGAGTTGCAATTCTCATCTCTGATAAAATAGACTTTAAAGCAACAAAGATCAAAAGAGACAAAGAAGGTCATTACATAATGGTTAAAGGATCGATACAACAAGAAGAGCTAACGATCCTAAACATATATGGACCCAATACAGGAGCACCCAGATACATAAGGCAAGTTCTTAATGACCTACAAAAAGACTTAGACTCCCACACAATAATAGTGGGAGACTTTAACACTCCACTGTCAATATTAGACAGATCAACCAGACAGAAAATCAACAAGAATATCCAGGACTTGAACTCAGACCTGGAGCAAGCAAACCTGATAGACATTTACAGAACTCTCCACCCCAAATCCACAGAATATACATTCTTCTCAGCACCACATCACACCTACTCTAAAATTGACCACATAATTGGAAGTAAAGCACTGCTCAGCAAATGCAAAACAACTGAAGTCATAACGAACAGCCTCTCAGACCATAGTGCAATCAAGTTAGAATCAGAATTCAGAAACCAACCCAGAACTGCACAGCTTCATGGAAACTGAACAACTGGCTCCTGAATGTTGACTGGATCAACAATGAAATGAAGGCAGAAATAAAGAAGTTCTTCGAAACCAATGAGAACGAAGACACAACATGCCAGAATCTCTGGGACACATTTAAAGCAGTCTCTAGAGGAAAGTATATAGCAATAAGTGCCCATATGAGAAGAATGGAGAGATCCAAAATTGACACCCTATCATCAAAATTGAAAGAGCTAGAGGAGCAAGATCAAGAAAACTCAAAACCCAGCAGAAGACAAGAAATAACTAAGATCAGAGCTGAACTGAAGGAGATTGAGACACGAAAATCCCTTCAAAAAATCAATAAATCCAAGAGCTGGTTTTTTGAAAAGATCAACAAAATAGACAGACTGCTAGCCAGATTGATTAAAAATAAAAGAGAGAACAACCAAATAGATGCAATAAAAAATGATAAAGGGGAAATCACCACAGATTCCACAGAAATTCAAACCATCATCAGGGAATATTACAAACAACTCTACGCACATAAACTAGTAAACCTGGAAGAAATGAATAAATTCCTGGACTCCTGTGTCCTCCCAAGCCTAAACAAGGAGGAAGCTGAAACTATGAATAGACCAATAACAAGGGCAGAAGTCGAGGCAGCAATTAAGAGCCTACCACACAAAAAAAGCCCAGGTCCAGACGGGTTCACAGCCGAATTCTACCAGACACACAAAGAAGAGCTGGTACCAATCCTTCTGAAACTATTCCAAATAATCCAAAAAGAGGGAATCCTTCCCAAATCATTTTATGAGACCAATATCATCCTGATACCAAAACCCGGTAGAGACCCAACAAGAAAAGAAAACTTCAGGCCAATATCCATGATGAACATAGATGCAAAAATCTTCAATAAAATATTGGCAAGCCGATTGCAACAGCAAATCAAAAAACTTATTCATCATGATCAAGTAGGATTCATCCTGGGGATGCAAGGCTGCTTCAACATATAGCCAAGTCAATTCTAAGCAAAAAGAGCACAGTGGAGGGCATCACACTACCGGATTTCAAACTATACTACAAGGCTACAGTAATCAAAACAGCATGGTACTGGTACCAAAACAGAGATATAGACCAATGGAACAAAACAGAGGCACCAGAGGCAACACAACATATCTACAACCATACAATTTCTGATAAACCTAACAACAACAAGCAATGGGGAAAGGATTCCCTGTTTAATAAATGGTGTTGGGAAAACTGGTTAGCCATGGGCAGAAAGCAGAAACTGGACCTTTTCCTGACACCTTACACTAAAATTAGCTCCAGATGATTAAAGACTTAAACATAAGACCTGGCACAATAAAAACCCTAGAAGGAAATCTAGGCAAAACTATCCAGGACATAGGAGTAGGCAAGGACTTCATGAACAAAACACCAAAAGCATTGGCAACAAAAGCCAAAATAGACAAATGGGACCTAATGAAACTCCACAGCTTCTGCACGGTAAAAGAAACAGTCACTAGAGTGAATCGGCAACCAACAGAATGGGAAAAAATTTTTGCAGTTTACCCATCTGACAAAGGGCTGATATCCAGAATTTACAAAGAACTCAAACAGATTTACAGGAAAAAAACAAGCCCATTCAAAATTGGGCAAAGGATATGAACAGACACTTTACGAAAGAAGACATATATGAGGCCAACAATCATATGAAAAAATGCTCATCGTCACTGGTCATCAGAGAGATGTAAATCAAAACCACATTGAGATACCATCTCACGCCAGTTAGAATGGCGATCATTAAAAAATCTGGAGACAACAGATGCTGGAGAGGATGTGGAGAAGAAGGAACACTTTTACACTGTTGGTGAGAGTGTAAATTAGTTCAACCATTGTGGAAGACAGTGTGGTGATTCCTCAAGGCCTTAGAAATAGAAATTCCATTTGACCCAGCAATCCCATTACTGGGTATATATTCAAAGGACTATAAATCATTCTACTATAAGGACACATGTACACGAATGTTCATTGCAGCACTGTTTACAATAGCAAAGACCTGGAATCAACCCAAATGCCCAATGATGATAGACTGGATTCGGAAAATGTGGCACATATACACCATGGAATATTATGCAGCAATCAGAAATGATGAGTTTGTGTCATTTACAGGGACATGGATGAATCTGGAGAACATCATTCTCAGCAAACTGACACAAGAACAGAAAATGAAACACCGTATATTCTCACTCATAGGCGGGTGATGAAAAATGAGAACACATGGACACAGAGAGGTTAGTACTAAACACTGGGGTTTATTGGGGGGAAAAGGGGAGGGCCAGTGGGAGGTGGAGGTGGGGAGGGATAGCCTGGGGAGAAAAACCAAATGTGGTGAAGGGGAGAAAGGAAGCAAAATACACTGCCATGTGTGTACCTATGCAACTGTCTTGCATGTTCTGCACATATACCCCAAAACCTAAAATGCAATAAAATATTTTTTAAAAAAAAGATACAGCCAAAACCCAGTGGTATGCTACATCCAAGGCCACTTCACATGCAAGGATACATAAAGAGTCAAAACAAAGGGATGGAGAAAGATTTACCAACCAAATGGAGAGCAAAAATAAACGAATAAATGAAAAGCAGGAGTTGCAATTCTCGTATCTGATAAAATAGATTTTAAAGCAACAAAGATATAGTGGTAAAAGGATTAATGCAACAACAAGAGCTAACGATCCTAACACCCAGATACACAGAGACTTAGACTCAATGAGACAGAAAACTAATAAGGATATCATGGACTCAAACTCAGATCTGGAACAAGTAAACTTAATAAATATTTATAGAGCTCCTCACTTTAAATACACAAAATATACATTCTTGTCAATACCACATCACACCTACTCATAGATTTAAATGAAATATTGATGGGCCATTATTAATACCCTTTTTTTTTTTTTAGAATAAAGCAACATTTCTGTTCTCTCTCCATCTTCTTTTTCCTTTCTTCCTCTCCTTCACTCCTTTTCTTTCCTTCTCTCAGAAAAAAAAAATAGGCATCACCATGTATCAGGTTTTAAAAAACAATTGGCAACAAGTAAAAATGATTTTGCAAATTTACAGTCTGAAATGAGCATTATATTTAACGGAAGGAAAATGAACAATCAGAGACTTTTTTTCTCCTATGGATGAATGAAGGGCAGAACAAAGGAGTTTTATCTGAAGCAATCTCTCTTAAACAGTCAAAAAGAATGAGTCAAGATATTGATTGCATGGAACATCACTTAAGTGAAATTCCCAGATCTCCAAAATATCTGAAAATGTATTAACCTTCTCTGAAGAGCCAAGTGAAGAAAGATCTCAGAGTAAAGATTAATTTTTGAATGAAGATGACACTATTGAAAAATTATCATTGTGATGATATAAATTAAATATAATGGGAAAAAGTGGGACATATGAAATATAATTATTCAAAAAGATTTATAAAAATAATGCTGGACCCTGGGGTTCCAGGAAGATAATGTAGCATTCTTCGTCTCCTGTACTAATTCCAATCATTCTGCACCACTTTAGTCAAATAGCTGCTGGTGCCAACAGAAAACCAAACCCAAGTGAGGCCCAGTGCTCAGTAGACATCCTAGGTAGAAGAAGTGGTATGGAGCTAACCCCTGAAGGCTGAGTTAGATCTGGTAACCAGCATCAGCAAGCCACAAGGAGACAATCATAACCAGAGTGGTCTCCGAATGCCCGTTGGAAAGTTCGACGCAACTTTGGATGAGCATGTGATGAATCTTTGGCTACAAAAAGATCAAGGAGGAGCTGCAATGGTGGATTGAGTCCTTCTTGCCCTGGAGCCTGGAAGAGTATAAGGAGACCAGAAAGTAGAGAGGCTTCCTCCAGGTGTCTTGATAGAACAACAATTTGCCTGCTTCTGAAGAGTTGGATCAGGGAAAGAGACAGCTATACCTCCCTTGATGTGCACAAATCTCAGTGGGCTGGCAAAGAAAAATAGCACCACATCACATAGGGCCGAGCAACCAGGAAGAGGAATATTAGGCAGGACTGGATACTCAGTAAAAAAAGGCACAAAATAACAAATAACAAATAAAACAACCATGAGTACACTCAGAGACTCAAGAGCACACAGAAGAAAGATGCTGGAATTTTAAAAAATCACTTTAGTAGGAGACATGAAGAAGAGGCTAACATTTTGATACTCAAGTTAGAGACATGGGTGATCAGTACATAAAAAAATCTCAAGCCACAGTTTAAAAATATAAAAAGATGGTATATTAATTTCCTATTGCTACTGTAACAAATTACTGCAAACATAGTGGCTTAAGGACACACAAATGTGTTTTACAGTTTTAGAAGTCAGAGATCTAAAATTAGTCTTCAAGATTGTGCTCCTTCCGAAGGCTCTAGGGGGAATGTGTTTCTTGCCATTTTCAGCTTCTAGAAGTCACCTACACTCCTTGGCTCATGATCCCTTCCTACATCTTCAAAGCAGGTAGCATAGCATACTCTCTTCCCTGACAGCCTGCTTCCCTTGTAAAAGGAAACATCCCTATAAAAGGACCTTTGTTATCACCTCAGCCCACCTAAATAATATAAAATAATTCTCCCATCTCAAGATATTTTATTTTATTACATCTGCAAGGTAGCATATTCTCAGGTTCCAGGGATTAGGAGATGGGCATCTTTGAGAGGAGTGATAGGAAAGACAAGAGAGTTGAATGATAGAGTCAGGAGATACAACATGAAAATAGTAAGAGTTTTCAGTAAGAGAATAAAAAGAACACGTGGAGGATAAGAAATTGCTTAAACATGTAATAAGAAAATAATTATCTAAATTGAAGAAGTTTTGAACTTGCAAATTCAAATGACTTGATAAGTTCTGGCAGGATGGTGAAAAAGACACACCTAGGCATATTTTGGTAAGTTTTAGGCTGTTGGGGAAAAAAAAAAAACTTTAAACACAATAGTAAGTTACTTAGAAGAGAAAAGACACATGTTAGCATCGGACTTCTCATATATAACCTTGGTAGTTGGAGAAGGCAAAAAAATAAATATTGACTCTGAGAGTCCACATCTTTCCTATCACCAGTGGTGCATATAAGAACTCAACATAAAGTGAGTTTTAAATAGACAATGGGAGATGAATGAGAGAAATGTATTGCAATCCAAAATTCTATACCCAGCCAAAAAATTATTCATCAGAGAGCCTGAAAGATATTTTAGATATGCAAAAATTCAGAGAACAGATCACATACCCCAATTAAAAAAAATACCAGAAAATGCTTCACTCAAACTAAAAAATGATGCAAAACAGAAATCTCAAGGTTGGCATCTATGAGAAAGAAGGAAACAGAGATAGGTAAGTCTGAATAGATTTGTCTCTTAGATTTTCTGAGAAAGTGTTGAGAAGTGTTTTCTGAGAAAGTATGTAATGTTATTGTATATTATATTAAATAATGACATTATTGTTAATGTTATTTAAATGTAAAACAAGCACCCAAAACAGAGTCGTTTCTGAGAATCTCAATGGAAATTCCAATAATGATCTACAACTAAAAATCTAAGAATTGATCCAGCAGATATGGAAAGAGAAAAGTAAAATTTTCCCAACTGTAGTTGAGAATGAGGTAGACATCTATCTATAGAATGAGGTAGACAGAAATTAAGTTTCTTAATTTAGAAATTAAGATATGCTAAATGTCTCACCTAGCAAGAGTGGGAGCAGGGGAAAATACAATAACTTGGGAGGTAGTAGAACATCTCAGTAGACTAAATAATTGCTAATGTAGCCTTAAATAATACCAGAAAAATAGATGGCAGATTATGAGTATATAGAAAATATAATAATTAATGAAATGGAAAACTATAGTTGTTTTTCCAAATTAGCAAATGCAAAAAAAAATGAAGTAAACAGTAAATAAATGGTCCAACTACAAAAATAAAAAAAAAAACTGAGGGAAAAGCAACAGAAAACAAATCATAAAACAAAACAAATCATCAAATAAAATATATCAATTCTCAGAGAAAAAGTCAACCAAATAAACTGCTCTAAGAAGAAAGAAATTGTCAGCTTTATTTAAAAAACAAACCCAGGTGAAGTATGATTTATAAAAACCACAGTAAAAACAACATGATAATGATATACAGCCACATGTCACTTAATGAGAGGGATGCATTCTGAGAAACATGTCATTAGTTGATTTTGTCATTGTGTGAATGTCACAGAATATACACAAACCTAAATGGTATAGCCTACATGGGTGTATAACCTGTTGCCCCTAAGCTATAAGCCTATACAGCATGTTATTGTATTGAATCCTCTAGGCCATTGTAACACAATGGTAAGTACTTGTATATCTAAACATACCTATATATAAAAAAAATAATAAAAATACAGTATTAGAATCTTATGGGATCATCATATGAGGTCCATCATTGACCAATGCAGTATATGACTGTATTATAAAGAGGCAAGCAAAGAGATCCCCATCATATGCAACAAAATTAAGTAGCTATGATATTAATTTCAGACTAGGTATAACTAAAGTTTAAAGGATCAGGCAGAATCAAAGGACACTATAAAAAAGTAAAAGGCACAATTTATAAAGTTGATATGATAATCACAAACCTATACATGCCAATTTATGTACAGCACTAAAAATCAAGCAGAAGAAAGTCCTTGCATGATGGGGCCCTCCATTCCTTTTCACCCTCATCAGAAACCACTTGTCCACTTATTCACTGTTCACTTAGTTATTAGAACACTCCATTTATTAATCATTAAAACACACCAAGTTCCTTTCCATCCCAACCCTTTTTATTTGCTGTACCAGCTGTCCGTAATGTGCTTTTGCTTATTGTTAAGGGAGGTTAAATGTCATTTTTGAGGTAATTTCTGCTTCTAAGTTATACTAACAGGGACCAGATTTACCCTTCTATTGAGATGACTAAAAATCAAAACAGACAAAACACTTTCCCTGAAGTTTCTAGGGAAGAATCCCTCCTTGTGCTGTCTTAGCTTCCGGTGGTTGCCAGCAATTCCAGTGTTGCATAGCTCCTAGCTGCAAGCTGCACCACACCAATTTCTGCCTCTATTTTCCCGTGGCTATCTTCCCTCTGTGTGTCTGTCTGTGTGTTTACATGGCTTTCTTATAACAACACCAGTCATCAGATTCAGGACCCACCCTAATGCAGTATGGCCTCATCTTAAATTGATTACATCAGCAAAGACCTGTTTCCAAATAAGGCTATATTCACAGGTCCTGAAATTTAGGATATCAACAGATCTTTTTGTACTTACAGAAGTCCATGGCTTCATACCACACTCCTGGGCCCTCAGCAGTGGAGGACCCACACTGAGGGCCCTCCTGGCAGCTTGTCATTTATTTCCATAAAAATTTATTGGAACACTGTCATATCTGTTTGTTTATGTAGTATAGTTGCAAAAGACCCTATAGCCTGGAAAGCCCAAAATTTACTACCTGGCTATTTACAGAGCATTTTTTCTAATCCCTGGTTTAACAGAAATATAAATATAATGACTATGTCTGGACTTTAAATTTCCAGAGTATGAAGTAAAACAAGAGGAACAGAAAATGTAACTCCCAATGCAAAATAAGGAAATAAAAACCAAAAGGAAAGGATAGAGGGGGTAACCCAGAGTTAGTAATTGCAGAAAGCAGATTCTTTACCACTATCACCACCACTACTACTGCAACTCCATAACCAGGGCTGGAAGAACAGAGAGAAGAGGTTGACGTTATCAAAACATAGGAACTTTGGAATCTTGCAAGCTTGAGCCTCAGATCCAGTATGAAGGAGTTTCAAGGAAGAAAAGTGATTTATAGAGTTTTAGCTATAGCATTCTGAGTGGATTTAGAACTGAAAAAAAAAAAAGATCATTTAATAACCAGCTCAGATAGATTAAATTGACTACATAAAAATGCACTGTATGGCCGAAAAGAACATAAACATAGTCAATGGACAAACAACAGAATTAGAATAAGGACAAAGTCATTATATTCATGGCAATCTATACAACAGAAAAAAAAAAAAAAAAAACCCAAACTAAACCAGTATTTTTTTTAACAAGGGTATATTTATTGCGATCTTATTTGTAGTGATGTAACAGTGAAACAGCAAAAAAAACTAACATAATTAACTCCATTTTTTGTTTAAGTGGCCTTTACCCATTCCTTCAAATAGGATAAGATAATTTTAAAGCACTGAGATAAAAGTCAAAAACAGCAATCATGTCGTTTTGAAATGGATTCTGGGATTAAAGGGGAAGGATATAAACAACTGTGTCTTGTTAAAGAGTTACAGGAATATTGTGACTTGTCCAGTGACAAAGAAGTTCCCAATTTCCTCAAACCCTCACTGGCACTCAGTTGTCTGTGGTCCTTGGTCACTTTTTGATCCCAACCCCTGAACATAGTTTTCTCATATTTTCTCTCCCATAAAGACCCTCCAGCCAGCCTGAAAAAATTTAGGAAGGTACTTTAGAACACTAGTTCACTATCTTCTTAGTTCTGCTGCCTTTCTGGATAAACCTGCTTTTCCTCCCACCAACTCTCATCTCTCGTGTCTGGCTTTGGAAAGGCTATCGGCCAAACCTAGGTTTGGTTACAGTGGCAGAAGGACAAAGACAGAAAAAAAAAAAAATAGAATGCCCATCAGTATGGGAATGATTCAGTAAAATATATTTATACAACCATCACATCATGGGCTATCATATGCACTATCTAAAAATGAAATTGGTTTAGATTCTGGTAATAGAGAAGTAATAGTTGTACAACTGGCCCTCTGTCAAGGGTTGCAGAGGCTCTGAGCTTTATTCTACTTGTAAGATAACAAGTTAGCCTGTCATAGTTTCATAAACACTAGGAGAAGAAACAAGACTCTGAGGGAAAAAAACAAAACAACTTTCTTTTTTATGGCACAATAGGCCATTTTCTACTCAAACATCCTAGTAAAGGTCTTCGGGGACAACAGCTATCCTAAGATGTATAGGAACATCATGGAGAATTATGTAAAGGCACTCATAAGCTCAAAACATAAGGATGAAGGAAAATCTGCCAAGCAAATAGAAAACAGAAAAAAGCAGGGGTTGCAATCCCAATTTCAGAAAAACAGATTTAAACCCAGCAAAGATTAAAAAACAACAACGAAAAAGAAGGGCATTACATAATGGTAAGGGTTTAATTCAATAAGGTCTAAATATCCTAAATATATATGCACCTAACACAGGAGCACCCAGATTCATAAAGCTAGTTCTTAGAGACTGTTTTAGTGAGGGTTCTCAAGAGGGTCAGAACTAACAGGATAGATATATAAATAAAGGGGAGTTTATTAAGTATTAACTGACACAATCACAAGGTCCCACAATAGGCCATCTGCAAGCTGAGAAGCTAGCTGCCATGCTGGCAGCTAACTAGATGGTGCCCACCCGGATTAAAAGTGGGTCTGCCTTTCCCAGCCCGCTGATTGGAATGTTAATCTCCTTTGGTAATACCCTCACAAAGGATCAATACTTTGCATCCTTTAATCCAATCAAGTTGACACTGAGTATTAAACATCGCAGAGACCTACCAAGAGACGTAGACTCCTACACAATAATAGTGGAGACTTCCACACTGCATTGACACTATTAGACAGATCACTAAGGCAGAAAATCAACAAAGATATTCAGGACCTAAACTCAACATTGTACCAAATGAATCCAATAGGCCTTTATAGAATTCTCCACCTCAAAAAAAAACAGAATAAATATTCTTCTAATCGCTACATGGCAAATACTCCAAAATCTACCACAAAATTGGACATAAAACAATGCTTAACAAATATAAAAGAACTGAAATCATACCAAACACACTCTTGGACCACAGTGCAATAAAAACAGAGGTTAAGACTATGAATGTTGCCCAAACCATGCAATTACATTGAAATTAACATACTTCTGAATGACTTTTGGGTAAATAATTAAATTAAGACAGAAATCAAGAAGTTCTTTGAAACTAATGAAAACAAAGATACAACATACCAGAATCTCTCATACACAGCTAAGGCAATGTTGAAAATTTGTAGCAATAAATGACCACATCAAAAATTTAGAATGATCTCAAATTAACAACCTAACATCACAACTGAAATAATTAGAGAAGCAAGGGAAAATCAGCAGAATATGAGAAATAACAAAAATTAGAGCTGAGCTTAAGGAAACTGGGACATGAAAAACCATTCAAAATATCAACAAATCCAGGAGTTAATTTTTTTTTAAATTAATAAAATAGGCCACCAGCCAGACTAATAAGAGAAAAAAGCCAAATAAACATGATTAGAAATGACAAAGAGAATGTGACTGCTGACCCCACAGAAATAAAAACAACCATAAGAAACTACTATGAACACCTCTATATACACAAACTAGAAAACCTAATAAAGATGGATTAACTTATGGACACATTCACCCTCCCAAGACTGAGGCAGGAAGAAATTGATTCCCTGAACAGACCAATAATGAGCCACAAAATTGAATCATTAATAAATAGCCTACCAACCAAAAAAAGCTTGAGACCTGATGGATTCATAGCCAAATTCTACCAGATGTACAAAGAAGAGCTGGGACCATTTCTACAGACACTATTCCAAAAAATGGACAAGAAGGGATTCCTCCCCAACTCATTCAATGAGGCCAGCATCATCTTGATACCAAAAAACCTGGCAGAGACACAACAACATCATCAACAACAACACAACTTCAGGTTAATACCCTTAATGAAGATCAATGCAAAAATCCTCAACAAGACACTTGTAAACCAAAATAAGCAATGGGGAAAAGATTCCCTGACAAAAATAAGCAATAGGGAAAATATTCCCTATTCAATAAATGGTGCTGGGATAACTGGCTAGCCATAGGCAGAAGATTAAAGCTGGACCCCTTCTTACACCATACACAAAAATAAATTCAAGATGGATTAAAGACTTAAAACTATAAAAGCCCTGGAAGACAACCTAGGCAATAACATCCTGGACATAAAAACAGGCAAAGATTTTGTGAGAAAGACATCAAAAGTGGGGGAGAGAGATCCAAGATGGCTGATCACTAACAGCTTGGGATCGTAGCTCCCAGTGAAAGCTCAGAGAACGAGAGGATGCCACACTTTCAGACGAATTTTCGTCGCTCACGGACCAGCAGATTTCTAGTGGAGGAGCCCCACGGGTCGCCAGCGCGACTCTTGTGGCCGGCGCAGCGGTTTTGCTGGTGCCTTGGCACGGCGGCTCTTCATGCAGAGTAAACGGGACTGGTTCCCTTACTGACTGGTGTTTGGAGCTCCGGGAAGGCAGAGCCGCTTGTTGCAGACTCAAGAAGGAAGCCAGACCAGAGATTCCTGGGCAGAAGAGCACCATCAGTCTTATCGCTGCTGTTTTGGCCGGCGCAGTGGGTTGCTTGAATCCCAGCACTGGGAATCAATAAATTGGACGTTGACTCAGAAACCTAATTAGAAAGGTGGTAATTGTAAAGACGACAGATGGATAAATTTATAATAAAGGGAAAAAAACAGCCTAAGAAGGCTGAGCATACCCAAAATCAGAACCCCTCTCCCTCTACAGGGGATTGCAGTTCCTCATCAGCAACGGAACAAGCCCTGATGGAAAAGGACTGTGTTCCATTATCTGAAGTAGGCTCCAGAAGGTGGATGATAAGAAACTTCTGGGAATTAAAAGAACTTGTTCTAACCCAATGTAAAGAAACTAAGAACTTTGAAAAAAGGTTTGACGAAATGCTGAAAAGAATAGACAATATAGAGAGGAATATAAATGAACTAACGGAGTTGAAAAATACAACACGAGAACTTAGTGAAATATGCACAAGTTTAAATAGCAGAATGGATCAAGCAGAAGAAAGAATATCAGAGGTCGAAGACCAACTTAATGAAATAAAACGACAAGACAAGAATAGAGAAAAAAGGATGAAAAGGAATGAGCAAAGTCTCCAAGAAATATGGAACTATGTGAAAAGACCCAATCTACGTTTGATTGGTGTACCTGAATGTGATGGAGAGAATGAATCCAAGCTGGAAAATACTTTCCAGGATATTATCCAGGAAAATTTTCCCAATCTAGCAAAGCAGGACACTATTCAACCCCAGGTAATACAGAGAACACCACAAAGATATTCCTCAAGAAGAGCAACCCCAAGGCACATAATCGTTAGATTCAACAGGATCAAAATGAAAGAGAAAATACTAAGGGCAGCCAGAGAGAAAGGCCAGGTTACCCATAAAGGGAAGCCTATTAGACTTACAGCAGATCTCTCAGTGGAAACCCTACAAGCCAGAAGAGAGTGGGGGCCAATATTCAACATACTTAAAGAACAGAACTTTCAGCCTAGAATCTCATATCCTGCCAAACTAAGCTTCACAATTGAAGGGAAAATAAAATCTTTTATGAACAAGCAAGTACTCAGAGATTTTATTACCACCAGGCCTGCTTTACAAGAACTTCTGAAAAAAGCATTATACATAGAAAGGAACAACCAGTATGAGCCTTTCTAAAAATATACCAAAAAGTAAAGAGCATCAACATAAAGAAGAATTTACATCAACCAATGGATAAAATAGCCAGTTAACATCAAATGACAGTAACCCTAAATTTAAATTGACTATATCCCCCAATGAAAAGATACAGCCAAAACCGAATGGTATATCCAAAGATACACAAAGACTCAAAACAAAGGTTTGGAGAAAAATTTACCAACCAAATGGAGAGAAAAAATAAATAAATAAACAAAAAGCAGGAGTTGCAATTCTCACATTTGATAAAATAGATTTCAAAGCAACAAAGATATAGTGGTAAAAGGATCAATGCAAAAATAAGAGATCTTAATACCCAGATACATAAGACCCATAACGAGATTTAGACTCAATGAGACAGAAAATTAATAAGGATATCCAGGACTTTAACTCAGATCCAGAACAAATAAACTCAATAAATATTTATAGAGTTCTCCATTTTAAATACACAAAATATTGATCGGCCATTATTAATACCTGTTTTTAGAATGAAGCAATATTCCTGTTCTCTCTCCCTCTTTTTCTTCCTTTTTCTTCCTCTCCTTCTCTCCTTTTTTTACTTTTCAACATCCTAGTTCCTCACCTCTACTCAATACATTACTCTGAACACCTGATTCCTTGTGATTCTCCCATCCCACTGAAACCTCCAATCCATTAAAAAAAAAAAAAAAGACATCAAAAGCAATCACAACAAAAGCAAAAATTGATGAGTGGGAGCTAATTAAACTTAAGAGCTTCTGCACAGCAAAAGAAACTATCAACAGAGTAAACAACCTACAGAATGAGGGAAAATACTTGCAAACTATGCATCTGGCAAAGATCTAATATCGAGCATCTCTAAGGAACTTACATTTACAAGAGAAAAATAACCCCATGAAAAAGTGAGCAGAGCACATGAACAGACACTTTTCAAAAGAAGATATACGTGCGGCCAACAGTCATATGAAAAAAAGCTCAACATCACTGATCATTAGAGAAATGCAAATCAAAACCACAATGATATATCATCTCACACCAGTCAGAATGGCCATTAAGTCAAAAAATTACAGATGCTAGCAAGGTTGTAGAGAAAACGGAACACTAATACACTGTTGGTGAGAGTATAAATTAGTTCTAACATTGTGGAAAGCAGTATGCTGATTCCGCAAAGAGCTAAAAGCAGAACTACCATTAGACCAGCAATCCCATTACTGGGTATATATGCAGAAGAATATAAATCATTTTACCATAAAGACACATGCACATGAATGTTCATTACAGCACTATTCCCAATAGCAAAGACATAGAATCAATCTAAATGTCCATCAATGACAGATTGGATAAAGAAAATGTGGTACATATACACCGTGAAATACTATGCAGCCATAAAAAGGAACTAGATCATGTCTTTTGTGGGAACATGAGTGGAGCTGAAGGCAGTAACTTTAGCAACCTAATGCATGAGCAGAAAACCAAACACTGTGTGTTCTCACTTATAAGTCAGAGTTAAATGATAAAACTTATGAACATAAGAAAGAAACAACAGACACTGGTGTCTACTTGATGGGGGAGGGTGGGAGAAGGGAAAGCAGCAGAAAAGATAATTATTGAATACTGGGCTTAATACCTGAGTGAGGAAATAATATGTACAAGAAACCCCCATGCCACGTGTTTGCCTATGTAACAAACCTTCACATGTACCCCTAAACCAAAAATAAAAGTTTACAAAATAAATCATAAGAAGAAATTAGAGCACAAAACAGACTTTCTGAAAAAAAAAGTACTTATAATTCAATTGATTTTAATATATTTACCATATAATCATGCATAACTCATAATCATTTAATTAAAATTTAAATATATTATATGTATAATTAATTAAAATTTCAACAGACAAATTAAAAGCAAAGATGATCAAGCAGAGAACAGTCTTATCAGTCTGGAAAATAGACAAAAACACAAAACTAAACAAAGAGACCTGAATAGACTGGAAAGGAAAAAGGAAGGGCTGCTCTAAAAACTTGGAAAACATGGAATCACTATACCAACCAACCTTTGCCTTTTTTCCAAAAGTGAGGACACAGCACAAGTCTAACATGAAAGTATTATCTAAGTTCGCAAGATTCCATTACTTTTTAAATCATCAAAAGCATAAGTATACCCCAGATGTGTCTCCCTGAACAACGACTTAAACTTCCAAAAAGTGGTTTACATAGTGCATTTCTAAAAACTAAGGCATACCCCATCCCTGCTTTGTCCCTTTTAACTGTAGATGCTTTCCATTTAAAAATGTTGATTCCAAATCTTAATAAAAATGGAAAAACAAAGTTAAACATTCAGGTAAAAAACATGTTTTCAAAAAGTGGATTTGTGTAATAGTTTTAGCATTATTTATAATAATGTACTAACTACACTATAACCAAATTTTCAAGCCTTACAGCTTGAGGAACATGAGAACAGGGGTGGCAGCTCTGTTAGTAATTTCAGCAGGTAAGCTAATGGAGCAGTGCACTTCTCTCTAGTATGAAGGAATCTATTTACTGCCCATAAATATTTATTTTTAAAATCCTAACATTGTAAGTCAAAGCCCAGTATTAATATTTTCCAATCCCTTACCTTTGACAGTGTTTACCCAGAGTTTTTTGTACTTGAAAGGATTCTTGCTTATTTATATGTAAAAATCCTTACTTCTTTCACGCCTGATTCTCAATGAGGTGGAATAAACAGCCCTACTTGGCATTCTGGTCAGAAAAAACTTCGGAATACTGATTACTTGCTTGTTGGGTAGAGCTATGAGTTTAAATAACACTAGATACATATTCCTCACACAGTGGGGTCTAGGATACTTACTGATGGCTGGGAAACACCATCACAGATCAAATGGCTCACAATGAGATAAAGAGCTTCTTTGGAGCGAAGATCGCAAATGATTTTCCATGAAGACGATGAGAGATTATGGAAACAATGTCACCAACCAAATGTGGACAGGAGGTTCGACAGTGAGTATTGTTGGTATTATTGGCCTCACACTATCATTTAGAGTCATCATCACATCTATGCTTTTCTGAGAACTCTTGAGTGAGCCCATTTATGAAATGTGACTTCCTCAAAGGTGTGACAGGATTCTGTCTTGTGGTCCTTATTAGTCTATGTAATCCCAGCATTACCCAGAATCTAGCACACAGTAAAAGCTCTCCACATGTTTCTGAGTGAAGGAGAGCTCTGCATTTGATAAGTGGCTATAACTCCTTCTAAGAATTGTTCTCAAGCAAACAATATCATAGGAATGCTGCTGTAAATATAAAGATTTATCCTGAAAGTTTCATATATAACGGCTAGATTACCTCTTCAGTATCTATTAATTGAAGCTCAGACAAGAGACTGCTTAAGGTCTCTACACTCTCAAAAATTATATGACTCTTGAAACAATTGCCAAGTTCATTTTCAGGGAAAACATCTGCTGTGCCGAAATGCCTAAACATTTCCAACAGACAGAATTTTTATCCAAGGATGTAGGGGAGAAGGGAGGCTTAGATGAAACAAGTTAGCAAACCATTATTCCAACCACTAAGATAGAGAGATGGTTGGGCAGAATTAGTTTTGTTTGGAAAAATACTGATGTCTACAATAATAGAACTACCTTTTATTGAATGTCTACTAAAAGCTAAGGCATTACAGAAAGTGCTTTGTATATACTATTGAGAATTCTCACAGTGAAGTGCCCCAGATCACAGAGTTAATAGGCAGCTGAGCTGCATTTAGGCCCAGGGTCAGCCAGGCTCCACAGTCTCCCAGTTTGGTGGACTTCTCTAGGGGCTGTTCCAGTAAAGCCAAGGTGGAGAGAGGGATCAAGCAAGGTTGCTGAGCAGCAGCAAATGAAAGGGGGATGGAGGTTGCTGAGAATGGGTGGAAATGAGACACAGAGACTGAGATGGAGGAATAAGCAAAACCAGGCATGACAAAGGCATATGACAAAAAGAAATGACAAAGGCAAGGTTGCTCATGCTGGTTGTTAAAAACTGGTCAAGCTCCTGGGCCAATAGTTTAAATTGCTACTACAGAACTGGAAACCCCTCTTATGGGGCTCCTGAGGTTACAGCCAGGGCATTGCCCCTGGCTTTCTTTTATGGAACCATTAGAAATTTCTATGGCCCCTAATGACTCTCATCTTCTTTGATGGTTCTAAAAGTGCTTAATTTTATAAATACACAAATTTTTATATTTCTATTTCAAAAGGACAGTCAGAACAGAAAGTGTAACTTTGACTTTGCTGCAATTTTTTTAGGTAGTGAGACCAAATTCCATTTTTTTTTTTTTTAGGCAGAGTCTCACTCTGTCACCAGGCTAGAGTGCACTGGCACAATCCTGGCTCACAGCAACTTCCATTTTCTGTTTTCAAGCAATTCTCCTGTCTCAGCCTCCTGAGTAGCTGGGACTACAGACACACACCACCATGCCCGGCTAATATTTTTGTATTTTTTGGTAGAGACGGGGTTTGACCATTTAAGTTAGGGTGGTCTCAATCTCTTGACCTCATGATCCGCCTGCCTTGGCCTCCCAAAGTGCTGGGATTATAGGCGTGAGCCACCATGCCTGGCCTGTTTGGTTGGTTTGTGATTATTTCATTTAAAATTTATGGTAGGGGAACAGATTTGTATACAGATTTAAACATGCTGAGTAGGTAGATACATTGTTCAATATTGCTTTGATATACATTGAGTAAAAAGTATGGCCCTTTTACACATGAGCAGCCTGGATCAAGGCAAAAAAATTTGCAATAGGCATAAAGAAATCCAATAGAGAACAAGTTGACTGTGGCTTAGACAAGGTGAGAAACTGCTTCTACTGAGTAAAAAACTAGAGTCATGCTGGAAAATGTATGACTTCCATAGTTGAAATTTCTTCTTTTTCTGTCAAACCAAAGGGAAGAGAAAGAGAAAGATAGTTTCGAAAGAGAGAAGCAAAAAATCCCCCAGGGAAATTCTTTAACAACGAAATTGGGAAAGGTTGAGATAACAGACAGCTACCACGTTGAGAAAGGCTACTCGGGGTTGTTCATCTTTGACTCCTATGAAACCGTATTTTTTACATAGAAAATTTACACCTTAAGTAGCATAGATGAAAAAGTAGAGGTTCAGTTTTTACAGCGTTAGGAGAAAACAGAATAAGACTGAGAAGAATTAAAAATAAGACAGAAAATTAATTCACTATATTTTGTTATTTACATGCCTTTACATTTTACTGTATTTAGTTGCCTTGGCCATAACATACTATGTAATTCTGCCCTAGCCATAATATACTATGTAAGTTTTAAAATTTATTTTCTTCAGTATTTTTGGGGTATAACTGGCAGAAATCATATATAAGATGTATAACGTTTTGATATATGTATCCATTATGAAATGATTGCCACAATCAAGCTAATTAATGTATCTATCACCTCACTGGGTTTTTTTGTACGTTTTATGGCAAGAGTACTTACAAGCTAGAAAACTTTAAGGATACGTTATTATTAACTATAGTTACTAGGTCTCCAGAACTTATTCATTTTATAACTGAGAGTTTGTACCCTTTGATTAATATCTATTTTTCCCACACCTTCACCTCTGGTAACCACCCTTCTACTTTCTGTTTCTATGAGCTTTATCCTACGTAATTTTATCTAAGTTTCAGAAAAAAAAAATCATTGAATGGAAAAAGTTCTTTATTGGGCAGGGCCCATGCTTTATAGGTCTTTGTAGCTGTCCTCTTCTATTCAATCTGCTCACAGGAAATGCTACATGGGGAAAAATTCTTGGTTTTTATGTGTCTGTGCTTTTGGTATTATGAGATCTTGGAATGTTTTTGGTTTAACTACTCCTCTGGGAGGCTTATCCATTTGAATTCCAGGGACAGAACCAAGGGCCCAGGGTTGAATTCAAAAGACTTCTTGGAGTATGGAGTATGTACTTGCAAATGTATACTACTACTGGGTGGGGAGAGTGGCCAACTTGAGTTTATATACCGTACCCAAAGGCATTCTCATTCATTTTAGCCTCCAACTTTGTGCTTTCCATTTCTTTTCCATTTTAGGCCTCCATCTTGGTGTTTGGAGTGGTTCTTGGTGATCTTGGTTGAGTGTGTACGAAGTTCTGGGTGCTGTAAATCCTTTTGATAATGCAACAGAGTAGGTAATGTGATTCAGTTTCACAGATGAAGAGACAGACTTACAGAAGCAAAATAACTTGCCAAAAATCACCCAGTTATTAAACAACCCACGTTAGATTTTGATATGGTTTGGCTGTGTACCAACACAAAACCTCATCTTGAATTGCAATCCGAATTGTAATTCCCAAGTGTTGAAGGAGGGACGTTGTTGGGGGTGACTAGATCATAGGGGCGGCTCCCCCATGCTGTTCTTGTGATAGAGTTCTCAGGAGATCCGATGGTTTTATAAGGGCCTTTTCTCCCCTTCAGTTTGCACTTCTCTCTCCTGCTGCCATGTGAAGAAGGTTAGGTTTGCTTCCCCTTCTACCATAATTTAAGTTTCCTGAGGCCTTCCCAGCTGTGCAGAGCTGTGAGTCAATTAAACCTCTTTTCTTTATAATTACCCTGTCTCAGGTATTTCTGCACAGCAGCATTAGGACAGACTAATACAGATTTTGAAACAAGTAAGTCTTCTCTTTCTATTTTTACCACACTATTGAGGGCAGTGAGCTGATTGGAGGTGTATGAGGAAACAGATGCTTATGTACTAAATTGCAAATTTCAGCCTGTGAAGTGACAGCAAATGTTTCATTCCATTTTACTTTTTGTACTCTGCAATGATGGTATGTGTACAACTTTTTAATTCATTCCTAAAAAAATTGTACAAATGTTAGTTGTGAATTCATAATGTTCCCATGGAAAATTGAAGAGAAAACTTTCATTCTGTATGTTAAACTGAGAAACAAAACTGGTAGATGAAGAATACACTGTAGTCTTTTCAAGGCAGCAATGTGAAAAAGGTGGAACACAATAGCTTGTTCTTGGTAATTAAGTGCTCTGACTGCTTCTATGCTGGAAATAATTGTAATGTGTTATTCTTGCATTTCATTATTTGGAGTTTTGAAATACAGTTTGAAGAAAAGATCATTAATAAAAAAATAGAGATGATTATAACCATGATTTACATTACAAAACCCTTTTTTTTAGTCTCAAAAATATTTACTTTGTAGGGTTTTTAATGCTCTGAGCTCTCATAATACAACTAAGTGCTTGCTTTTTGACTCATAGCTACTTAACCTAGGGGTTAAGGTACAGGAAGACAAGCAATGACAGCAATGTAAAAGGAGGTTAAGGTGCATTTCTGAAAGGGCTGAAGCCCTGATGACTAAAGGGCATAATGAAATAAAGCAACTTAGAAATAGTAACAATAGCAGCTAATAAATATTGAGTTTACCACTTCACAGGCACTATACTAAGTATTGTATACTAATTTAGTGCCCTCAATAATCCCATGAACAGGTTAGTGTTATCGCAGTTTTACAGATGAGGAAACTGTGGCACAGAGAAAAACTCCTTGTACTCAACAATTTTTAACCCTGGAGCCTCACTTATAATTCTCTTTAACCAAAAGAAAGAAATAGGTCACAAATGTCAGAGGTGAAGGTCACTTAGAGATCAGCTTGTCCATCATTTCAACTGGGTTCCATATGAGATGTGTGATGAATGGTCCCCAAATAAATTTGAAAATCAGTACACATTCTGCTCACTCACTTTCTTGTTCAGCCACAATTTCTGGGTTGTTTAAATTATTTTACAAGTTCATATCACCTTTAAACTCAGAACAGAAGTTGTTTAGCCTTTAAAAAATTATGGAATGTGCTAAAAGCATTTGAAAAGAGTTCTTTCTTATTAATAATCTCCCTTCTAAGTTTATGTTTGTCTTTAGCCTACTTGTCTTTGTTCCACCAAGCTCCAACTACCTTAAGCAAAGTGATAAATAAAATAATTCAGAATAATTCGGGGTTTGGCATACGACAGCCAGGAGACCAAATCCCAGCATTTTTAAAAATTCTTTAAAGGTTGTAAAAAGGAAAAAAAAAATGTGACAGGGCTCGTAATGGTCTTGAAAAGCCCATTTACTATCTGGCCCTTCATAGAAAAAGTTTGCCACCCTCTAAAATAATCAAACATTCTGAAATAATAAGTGTGACTTAAGGAGGTTTTACTTTGACAATGTAAATGTGAAAATGTTTTCTCCATTCCACTAGTGATTAATTTACAGAACAATTAAATGACAAGTTAAAATCAGATTATTTACTAGTGATGTAACTAAGAATATTTAGCTTTGGTATGAACTTTATTTTGCAAACTTAGGCGTGCAAGATATAGAATTCATTTCTGTAGTGACTTGTTTCTCATACCACTTAGGGAGCAGAAACTTAATGTCAGTTGATTTGGGGTTTCCCTCTTTCCCAGGGCTGAGTCTACTTCTGAGGGACACATCTAGTTCCCATGTTTCACATGTTCGTACTGCTGACACAGGCCCTACTCTTGTTCCTGGGCTTCCCATCTGTCTTACCTCTTATGCAGCAGCCCTGCTTCCCAGTCACACAGCCCACTAGTGACATAGCCTCTAGTCACACAGCCCTTTCAGGAGGTTTCCCCACTCACCAAAGCCAGATGCCAGATTCTTTCTGCTTAGACAATTTATTGCCTGTAATTTGGTTAGCATTTGCTTATCTCAAGAATTTTGAGCCTTTCCTGAGCTCAAGAGAGTATCACTTGTAGCCTCACTGCATTTATTGCATTTGTGACATTATAATTCTCTATTTATGAGTTTATTTGCCCCCTGGCTACTAAACACCTTTGAAAATAGGAACCATTTTTTGTTTTCATTTGTTTCTCCATTTTATAGCAGTTTCTGATACATACTAGGCACTCAAGTTTTGGTTCAAGTGAATGAGTCAGTAAATTCATTACAGAAGTCCTTTAAGGCTTGATTATAGTTTTGTCAGCATTTGAGTTATTCTATGCATCAGGAATAAACTTACATTTCCTTTAAATTACGCTTTTACTGGGAAGACTGGTCTTCCCTTACATCAATGGAGATTTTGTGTGTGTATAAATATTTACTTATACATGCACACTTCAGGTTTTCAAAAAGCTTCAGGTAAATAGAGTAGAAAGTAGAACTTGAACTGGTAAGGACAGTAGACATCAAGTTTGGTAGTGCTCTTCATCAAATATTAGAATAAGGTTCAGAACAACGTCCAGAATCTAGTATCTCATAGATGCTCCTGGGGAGCCACTCGATGAACTCTATACAAGTGAAAAAATAATTTCTTTTTGGTCAACAGAAACATCACCTCTTGATGTGGAAATATGGCACTCTGAATACTTCCTAATTTCCTCAAATGCTAACTTTGTCATCTGCTCATCTGCTATCAAAAATGTCTTCTAGGGAAACAGAAGACATTGCTTTACACACATACTTGTCAGGGAACGTGACTTAAGCACTATCCAGCAGCTTCAGTGTAGAGCTGAAGCAGATAGGAGCCTATGGGGGAACCACACAGAAAACTGTATTCCTGACCATAAAAGCTTAGTTCTCCAGAGAAATGCTGTCCTATCCCTAGGTTATAAGTTAATCTTTGTTTATTGGCTTTGTTGTACAAAGAAAATGTTCGAATTCCCTGTGAAATCACAGGTGAAGATTATGAGTGGTATTAGAAGTGTTTCTAGTGCTTTTGCCAATGAGAAGAATAAGATAGTCTCCAATAAAACTTACTTCAAATAAAACATATTTTAAAATATGCATGGGAAAGGGAGAAAGGGCAGAAGAACGACTTTCCTAAAACTGAGGTGTAGCTTAATCTATATGTACAAACCTAATAAAGTATGTCAGCTGAGATTTAAACATAGCCAATATATGTGTTTAGGACTGTCCAAGGTAGCACAATTCAATCCAGGCACCTTGGGCCATCTGGTCCCTTAGAGTGGTCTCTGCTGAAGAAGGGTGGATATTTAATCAAGCATCATCACAAAATGCCTGAAATGCCCCTTGCTACCTACCTCACATCACTTCAATCCTACAGTCATCAAGTAACCTTCTGATTATGCTACAAGGAGAGGATGGGTTGTGGTTTGGAGATATGAAAATTCTGGTAACTGGAATATCTTTGATCATAACTGTAACTTGATAAAATGATTTCTTTTATGTAATATCAGACACATACAATCTTAGTAGATACTGAACATGTCCAGTTACTGCCAAAGGCCATTTGGCTATGCATTTCTAGATCAAGTTCTAAAACGATGGGTCCTATCTTCTTTAACTGTAGAAACTCAGTAGCCACTAGCCAGTCCCTGAAATAACAAGTTTAGATGTTTGCTGAGTGAATAAATTACATATACACAAAACTAATCCATTTTGAGACTTCTTGATAGCCAACCAGATTTCCCCTGGAGATCTCAAATTCTGTCTCCTTGCATATGGTCTCTCTATTTAAACTTTAGTAAAGACATTTGTTCGTTATCATTCTTTATATAAGAATTCACATTGTAACTTCCTTCTATATTTTAGTACCAGAAAAAATTATCAGGAAAAAAACTGAGTGCTTTCTTCTATCAGATGTAAAATCTTCATTATCCATCATCTTTTCTCTCAGCTGCCAGAAAATTATAAGACATATTTACATATAATCACAATGACTATTATCTTCTGATAAAATTTCTCCTTTAAATATTTTTATCTTTAATATATTTAAATATTGTCTACTGACTTCCTATAGTAAGAGAATTTCGCTTAAGACATGTTCTTCTTCCTTCCCTTTTATTCCATCTCCTAACATTGTTATACAGATTGAGCAACTCTCATCTGAAAATCTGAAATCTGAAATGCTCTAAAATCTGAAATTTCTTTAGCATCAACATGATGATTGAAGGAAATGTCCGTCCATTCAAGCATTACAAATTTCATATTTTTATTAGGAATGCTCAACTGGTATATATTCTGCACATATTCTAAAATAAAAATCTCAAAATCCAAAACACTTCTGTTTCCAAGCATTTTGGATAAGGGTTACTCAACATGTATTACCATTTTAGATGCTGTATTGATTACCTCCATAACTTTAACCAACTATAGGGGATTTATCTGTCCATTGTAGGAGCCCCAGCTGGGGCTCCATAACAAAAGACAGATTAACAGGAGAAAAGCATACAAATTTATTTAACATAATTTTTCTATGACACAGATTTCAAAAGGAAATGAAACCTCAAAGGGGCAGTAAGAGTTGGATGCTTATATACTAAATTGGACAAAGAGTGGTAAATTATGAAAAGGTGATGACAGAGAGGCTGGAGCTAGGGCAGAAAATGGTGGAACAATAACTAAGAAGATAAGAGATATATTTTGGGTGTTTGTCCCCTCCAAATCTCATGTTAAAATGTGGTCCCCAGTGTTGGAAGAGAGGCCTGGTGGTAAGTGTTTGGGTCATGGGAGTAGATCCCTCATGAATGGTTTGGTGCTGTCCTAGTGGTAGTGAGTGAGTTCTGTATCAATTCATGCTAGAACTGGTTCTTTTAAAGAGCCTGGAACCTCCTCCAGGCTCACTCTCACTATGAGATACATGGACTCCCCCTTCTACTTCTGCCATAATTTTAAGTTTCCTGAGGCCTCACCAGAAGCTGGTACCAAGTTGCTTCTACAGCCTGAAGAACAGTAAGCCAAATAAACCTTTTTCTTTATAAATTATCCAGCCTCAGGTATTACTTTATAGCAATGCAAATGGACTAATACAGTAAGTTAGTTTAATGAGGTTTGTTTATACAGGTTTTTTTTAGCCCTGGTCACAAAAATGTCACTTTCCTTCTGATATAGAGAGGACATCTTCCATATGGGAGTTTTATATCCTGGTTTTAGGAAGAAAAAGGGATAGTCAAAGCAACCTTCTTGCATCTGCTGTTTTAAGCTCAAAATAATTCTTTTGCAAAAATGGCATATTTAGGGTAGCATATTCCGCTACCCTTCAACATATATACTCCCTCTACCAGGGACATATTTCTTAGTATCTCTCTTCTCTCCATCATCCCCCTCATAAAATGAGGATATAAACATGACTTTTCCTGTTAGGTCTCTTTCTACCCCTCTTCTTCAATCTTCCAGCTTTTAACAACTTTCTTTCTATGTGGTCATAAAAAGATACTTAAATTCTGTGCTATAATTAATGTTTACTGTGGTTTGCCTATGAAGTGATTCTAAAACAGTATATTACTGACCTATGTATATATCTTTCACTAAAGAGCTCAATAGTATATTTTTAAAACATTATTTTCTGTATTGCTTTTTGCTTTCCTGAAGCTCCTGTGTTTCCTTTTCTTTTGCAATATGCATTTTTCATTTCCTTTGCTATAGTAGCACTGAGCTAGAAGTCAGTTCCAGGGTCCCCATTCTGCCAGTACCTTGTTACATGGATGAATAATCACTTGTTTGAAGTTCACATGGAACGTGACAGCCTTGGCCTTTTAGAAAGTTGTCACTCTAGATAATCTCTGATTTAGGCATTTTTCAGAAGGACTTCAAAGGAAATATGTTCTTCATTAGTGGAATTCATAACACAAATCAGCTTCATGAAAATACAAAGTTAATAAAGGCATTCCATATGACTAGGAGGAAAAAATACCTTAGTGTTAGAATAAAAGTAAACTTCTAAATACGTAAGTTTATAGAATCTAGGATGAAAACATATACTTAAAAAATACAACCAGCAAAATCAAAAGCTAAAATGTTGGTCTGACAGAAACCAACAAAACATTCCCAAAAGTAATGAAAAGTATATGTAGTATTCAAGACAAATATAATACTTCTAATCTTTTAGGTTTCAAAATTGGTCTCAAAAACAGGCTAAATATGTATCCCTCTTTAATCAAAATAGTTTATTTATGTTTAAACCATGTAGACGAATTTAAGACTTCTTTCTAACAAATTCACCTGTCAACTGAATGCTTTCCATGTGTAAGAAGCTATTCTAGGCAACAAGAACAAAGTTGAAAAACCAGATGTTGTGTTTAAGTACTTGGAGTCTGGTGGACATGTCTCTGATTTATTTCAGACATGAAAGAAATAAATCACAATATACTGTACAGGGTGCCATGTGAATAGGGAAGAGTTTATAGTCTGCTTTGGCTGCCATAACAAAATGCCACAAACTGAGTGGCTTGAACAACAGAAATTTATTTTCTCACAGATCTGGAAGCTGGAAACTCAAGAATAAAAGGTTGGCAAGACTGGATTCTCCTGAGGGCTCTCCTGTTGGCCTTCTCATTGAATCCTCACATGGCCTCTTCTTTGTACATATACATTCTAGATGTCTCTTCCCTTTCTTATAAGAACACCAGTCATGTTGGATTTGGACTGCACCCAACAGCCTCATTTTACTTTAATTACTTTTAAAAGGTCTGATCTCTACATACAGTCATTCATTTTGTGAAGCACAAGGGGGCAAGACTTCAACATATGAATTATAAGCAGACACAATTCAGCCTATAACACAGAAGGTGGTAGCAAATATGGAGAAGAAGGGACAAATGGAAAGATAGGAAGTAGAAATTAACATGACTTGATTGTTCGATGAGTTAATTATATACAAGAGATATGAAGATCTGCCTTATTTTTTGTTTAGGCAATCAAGTCTCTGCTGGTGCATTTGTCAAAAAATGAATGCAGAAGAAGTCTTATTTTGGCCCCCCAAAAAATGAGTACTTCAATTTTCAAAATGTTGTAGTTGAAGCAGTAATTTCTAGCTAAAAGGTAAGTCAAAGTTCAGAGCTTAGGAAAAAGTAGTATAGAGAGAAGTCAAGGGTATGTGAGACTGTCCACAAAGAAAATTTAAAATAAGAACAGAAGGGAATGAAATTCTGGTGAATAATCCTAAAGGGCAGTTGAAGAAGCAGAATCCAAATATAAAAGCTGTGAAAGTTTATCAAGAGAGACAAAGAATCAGAACAGAAAAAAAATGGCACAAAAATTAAGGGAGAGAAGAATTAACTTGGATATAGTTGTTAATTCCTAAACCTTTTAAAGAAACTTAGCGATATTTTACCTCAAGGATCATAATATATACTTTTTTATGTGTTCTAATGTGCTTATGTTAGTAAACTAGAATATAATTTTTGATTATTTCTCACTATTCAGAATGTGTTCAAAATACCCTACTGATATCATACAGTTTTCATTATAGCCTTTGCAAATTTCAAATCTTTAGAATGAAAAAGTATCTCTAAAGCCAAAATATGATGCCATATATCTTAAAGTAATACGTAAACTAATTTTTTCAGTATTCATCATTCTTGACAATACCCCTATTTATACTGGAATACAAATGCTGAGGTCAGATACAAAACAAAAGCTACCTATAACAATATATATGCCTTAAACACTATAAAGGTTGTAAGATATCTAATGGATTAATATTTGAACAATATAACATCTTGGAATGTCCTGCTCTTAGAGCACTAAGTAGTTTGAAATCTTTTCATGAAATCTACTTGAGTGGCACTAAAGATTGTATGCAGAAAACTGAAAACAGGTTGTAATATGGGAGTAACATTCAGCTATCCATATGGGAGTAACATCAGCTATACTGTAAATATTATTTGGAAGCAATCAGATAGAGACACTTTAAAACTCCACATCACTCTGGAGAACCTAAGGCACAGATACAAATGATTTATTATGTTTTTAAAAACTGACAAAAGGAAGTATTAATTCTGGAAGATTTTTAATCAATTTAACACTATTATACATTAGAGGAAAAAATTTTGCACAAACATTCCCTCACAAAGCCAATAGTTTTATATTTACATGGCATTATTATGGTAATTTAAAATGTTAATCTATGATACAATGTTACTTCAGAAAACATATAATAAAATATAGTTGTTTTATAGCCATGCTCCCATTTTTGATGAAAGCTAGTTAGCTCATTCTAATGTTAGTTTAATACTTTAAAAATGCATAACAGATATTCAGTCAGCATTACACAACCTTTAAGACAGAAGTCTGTCAAACAGAATAGACAGAGGGCTCATCATCACTTATGTCTGAATCTTCATCTACTCCTTCAATAACTGATTTCTTCCCTTTACAACAGGATACAATTAATCCAATCAAGAAGACCTGTAAATTCAAGTAAGCTATGTGTTATTTTTCAAATTTAAAATCATTTGCAAAGTAATGCTTTAAAATTCAATGACAGTACTATGATACAAATAGACTACTAATATACAAAGAGTTTACCTTTTTAACTATAATTTATAAAGGAAGGTCAAATCATGCCTCAGATATCTGTACTTACCCCAAGAAACGCCCAGTTACCAAAATAGTAAGCAGCACTGAAGAACCAGAACTTGTGAAGGAATAGGTATGTTCGGGTAACAGTACACTGATCTGTAAAAGCAAATAAAAGACTATGGTGAGACAGGTTCTTTCATAAAATTGATGATTAATACTTTCTCTAAAAGCTAGTGACCAATATCATATGGCTAATAAGTGTCAGAGATGGGACTGAAACTTAGGTGTCTCTTCAAAGGCCACTCTTTAGTCACCTTAATATAGTGTTAAAAACTGCCAACTAATATGACATATTTTTTAAAAAATGAATGCTGCCAATGGTATAAAAAATTATTTTGGCTAGTTTGCTTTATTAGAAATAGAAAAATCACTTTTGCTTGGAGTATCAGACATATCCTAAAACAAAATAAAGTTTTCCTGATGAACATCAAGAAAAAAGAACAAAGTAATCAGATGTGGTTAGTATTAAGTTGCACTTGTAGGTGCAGAAAGGTCTAATACCTTTCCTCACCTTACTTTCATGTAAGTTTCATGGCCAACACTCCTGTAACAGAAGACAGGTTAACAAGAGAAAAGCATAACACATTTATTTAATCAGTTTTATATGACATAGGAGGCTTCAGAAATGAAGACTCAAGGACTTGAGGGAAAACTGTATATTTTCATGCAAAGTCAATGAAGAATGGAGAGCTAAGAGCTAAGAATAGAGAATAATTAGACAAAAGTATATAACCTAATGGTAACAGATTGAGGGGGGAAAGCCAGCAAGGTCTGTATGTTCATATTCTTCTTGGTCTTTCTATATAGCATTCCCTTCTTCATGGTAGTGCAGAACGCCTTCTGGAATGAGAGTCTTATGACCTACTATCAGACAAGGTAGCTCACAGAATTTCTTTATGGCCAGCTCCTACATAGAAAGGTAGGGAAAGTTTAATATTTCTAGGTTTATGGCTGGCTTAGGGGAAGTGGGGTTCTAATTTCTATGACATGGTGGAGGTAAGAGAAATTCTAGTTTCTATGGTCTGCCTTGGGAGAGAAAAGGGAACAAAAGAAAGAAGGGCAAGAGAAGGCCGAAAGGATACTTTGCTTCTGGGGCTCTTTCAATATCCTTCAATTCAAAGTACATAGCATGTCATAGTGTATGCTATCATTTTCTTATCCCCAACACACTTTTCTAAGAAACGAATTCTCACTGAAGCTCAAACTTGAGAGGTTTCTTTTAGCTTTTAGCTTTTTATGACTGCTACTGAATGAACGGTTGCTTCTTCTAAAGACATTAAATTACACAGATGGGTGTTTTTATGTCTTCTACCCTTTTCCTAGAACTAGTACAACTCTTAACTGTGCCAGTCCCCAGTTCACCAACTTTGTATCCAGTTGTCATCTCATTCAAATATGGCTTTACTTGGAGACACTGGCCATAGCTAAGTTACTTGGCATGTTTGACTTTTGACAATAATAAAAATGGTTTTGGATTTTATTTCCAAAAAATGTATACAATGTCAGAACTTCACATTTTATATACTAGTATATGGCTATTAGTATTTTACAGGAACCATAGTTCTTGATGACTACACACACACACACACACACACACACACACGTATGTATGACTTTTTTGTAAACTGACATTTCAATGTTACCATCATTTTTAGTTATTGTAATCAATGTGAATATCACGTTTTTTTCAAATTTGTTCTGAGCCTATAGTGTCTGCTTTGTGAACATAAGTGTACTGTATATATTCTGTATAGTTATATTGTACTGAAATATTAGCTTGTTTGATATAAGGAAAATATGTATTGAGTATCTTTTTGCTAGCCTGATTGTTTAATCTTTTTAAAAAAGGTTTAAACTTTTTTTTTAATATTTAAACTGACCTTTATTACATGGTCACAAATAAAGTTGCAGTTAGGAAAGGGATGGGCAGGGGACAACTAGTTTTGAGTGTCTTTAAATAGAAATATGAGACTAAGGTTTGGTTTTGTTTACATTTTCTCATTAAAATATCTTATGCTTTATGGAAAAAATAAAATCATTATTTACTGATATGATTCCTGTTGGAACTTGAGATAGCATTATAGCTGTAATTAAAAATAAATATATTTTTCTCCTTTAAATAAAATGTAACTCTTAAAGAGAAAGTAGCAGACTGGTTATTTGATATTTGTGTAAACCCCATACTAGTTTTGTCCAAATACATTATTTCCATTAGGTTACAAAGTCATTGACCCAACTGACACATATCTAGTAAATGATGTCTCAGGAAATATTTATTCAAGCCATACAAAAAGGCCTGCGGCAACACAATACAATTGACTTCAAACAAAACAGGTTAGAGGTACCCACCACCAAGCGCAGACAAAAATCCATATGTAACTTTTGACTCCTCCAAAACTTAACTAGTAAATAGCCTAGTGTTTTCTGGAAGCCTTACCAATAACACAAACTATTGACTGACCCATATTTTGTATGTTATGTGTATAACATACTGTGATCTTACAATAAATTAAGCTAGACGAAGGAAAATGTTATTCAGAAAATCATAAAAAGTAAAAATATATTTACTATTCATTAAGTGGAAGCATATTATCATTAAGGTCTTTATCCTCATTGTCTTTACACTGAATTGGCTGAGGGGAAGGCGAAGGAGGGAGAAGAGAAGGGGTTGATCTTGCCGTTTTGAGGTGGTAGAGGTGGAAGAGGCAAAGGAAGTAGAAGAGGAGGCAGGAGAGGCAACTGCAACTTTCCTAATGTAGATGGCAGGGTGATGGATGCAGCAAACCACTATGGCACGTGTATACCTATGTAACAAACCTGCATGTTCTGCACATGTACCCCAGAATTTAAAGTACAATTTGGAAAAAAAAAAGAAAAAGAAATCCAGCATAAGTTAACTCATGCAGTTCAAACCCATGTTGTTCAACGGTCAACTATATTATGTAATTGAGTGAAAAATTATATATGCTGCACCTAATAGAGGATACCAACCTCACAAATTTCAGAGGGCCTTTATGTCTAACAGAAGAAAATCCTTATCTTACAAAGCAACTTCTTCTCAGTCTGTTAATTACAAAAAAATGATAACTTCTGCATATTTTTATCTTAAATGGACAATGACAAAAAGATGCTACATGCAATTAGGAGACCAATCCCATATCGTATTTCTAATCAAGAAAATACACCTTTTATTTTTCTGAGCTCTCTTCTTAGCTTCAATAAGTTGAGAAACAAAAATCCATATGCAACATGGACAATGACAAAAAGATGCTACATGCAATTAGGAGACCAATCCCATATCCTATTTCTAATCAAGAAAATACACCTTTTATTTTTCTGAGCTCTCTTCTTAGCTTCAATAAGTTGAGAAACAAAATCCATATGCAACTTTTGACTCCTCCAAAACTTAACTAGTAAATACACAAATTGAGCTGAGGGCTACATATTCCAGCTTATTACATAAGGGATCTAATAACACTTTTTCTTGTTCCTGTCACATGGTTTTCTGAAAATAGCAATAAAGCTATATTTTATCAACATACAAGACTTGTTATATAAAGCTTCAGATATGTTACATAAAGATTTAGATAATCTAAATTTTATCTACTCTAAACCTTTAAATTGTACTTCAACATTTACTTCTGAATTGCTCAATACCAAACTGAACAAACCTCTTTCTGGTAGAAAAACACGCAATTTAACAGAGAAGCTATCTATTGATCCCAAAGGTACCCTTCATAGTATTTCTTCTCTTTATCAACAGAAAAGTCTAGAAGGAATATTCACAGTTTTCTAGGAAAACCAGAAGGGCTTTAAGCAGCATTAGCTGAACATATTTCTGTCTCCTATAGTTAGCACAGATGATTAGAGCTTTACGCTAGGTGCTGGGAGTTCAGACTCGCAGCAGAGACTCCTAGATAGAAAATGTCTTTGTCATTTACTTTGTACTCCCACCACACTGTATTGTCACTTTTATTGTAGAACTTACTTCATAGTGATATAGCTGTTCAATTTGTAATTTTTTTCCAGTAGATATACTGAATATTGTAAAATACCATTGGAGTACTCAAATTGATTAATATTCAATGACTGCTGAAGTAAAATAAATGTAAAAGGGGATATTTCATTTAAAATTCATATTGTGAAATAGTGCATTTTCTTTCTTTCTTTCTTTCTTTTTTTTTTTTGAGACAGAGTCTTGCTCTGTCACCAGGCTGGAGTGCAGTGGCATGAACCTCCACTTCCCGGGATCAAGAGATTTCCCTGCCCTCAGCCTCCCAAGTAACTGGGACTACAGGCATGTGCCACCATGCTGGGCTAATTTTTTGTATTTTAGTAGAGATCGGGTTTTATCATGTTGGCCAGGATGGTCTTGATCTCCTGACCTTGTAATCCACCCACATCGACTACAAAGCGCTGAGATTATAGGCATGAACCACTGTGACCAGCCCATTTTCTAATTTTTAAAAATTAAAATCTGATAAGATTCCAAGGGCATAAAAATGAGAAAGTTTAATATATCTTGAAATTAAAGCATAACTAAAATGTTTAACTTGGTGAATGAAGAGCCCAGGCTCTGGACCCTGACAGACCTGGAGGGGAATAGCATTTGGTCACGTTTTTGCCATGTATACAGGCAGATCTGAACTGTGGAACCTGTGTACTTATCACCATCTTTCCTCACAGTATTGCTATAAAGATCACATGACATATATATCAAAAGCCCCATGCAAAGTGTCACTTAATATTAATTTCCTTCATTTTTCCTCTGCAAAGTATAGCAAACAATTGTGAAGAGCTGCTCAACTGGTTGCAAGTCTTAAGATTTTAGACATTCATGTCCAATAGTAGGAAAATAAATTGGTTAGTCATTAGTATCATGACTACTCTGTGCAAGCCCATTATTTTTTCTGTCTCTATAGTTGAAACAAACAAATGGATTTGGCAAAGTTCAAATTTGTATAATCAGTATCAGGATACACTGCTAAATAGTAATATACCAATTTGAATAAACAATTTGAATGTTTCAAAAATGAAGAGCAGGATGGGCTTGGATGTATGCAAAAAATGCCTGTTCGTAATTATTTTAAAAACAAGAATGGTATCATTCATGGTTTAAGTATTATTTTAACTTCATTTTACAAGTATAAGCCTGTTTGAAAAACAGAACATTCTCAATACTGCTAATGCTCTAAACTTAAAAAATAAAAGGTCTATTATTAATTTCCATACATAAACACATTTTGAGAGTCAGAACTTGACTAAATTAGAAATTTCAGGGCCAGAACAGGGCTTACAAAACAGAGGCTGAGCTGGCAGAAGCAAGATAAATCAAATTATTCTCCTCCAGACGTCTAATCATCCACTTAAGAACATTTTAAATTGGCTCTCTGACTCTTGCCCACCACCAAAACCGTATCTTAAATATTTTTTGAATCACATTATTTTACATGTTTATCTTTTTTAAAGGTTGTGGACTTTGACACAAGCCTTTTAAAATATCATAAAAAGGTACCATCATCATTCCATGTTGTAGTTGAAAAATGATACTAGACTAAAAATCCACATACACAATAAGTAACAGCTCTTTATAATCATCTTTATACATACATATAATTTTATTTCTATTAACTGGCATATACCATTAGGAAAATTTTTTGCTAATAAGATTCATGCATACATTTCATCTTCAAGTGACGATTCCACAATGAATAAATGGAGGAGAATGTCATTCTTTACCATCTGCCATCTTCCAGCTGCTCACCTGAATCATACATGTCTAGGAGATCTATAGATTCCTTTCTATAGTTATCCAACTAAGAATATTACAATAAAGGTTCTGAATTTGGTTTTACCTTCCAAGTAAATTATAATTGTTGGATATTTCATTTAGGAATTGTGTTCTAAAATCTGAAGTATTCCAGAAACTGCTGTTGTTTCTCAAAAGGATATATAATTGAATCAAAGATTAAACTTCTGATTAGATGTTAACAATGAAAACTAAACATGGGGGAGGCAGACTCAAATAATTATTTTTCTGATAAGAAAGTGGCAATACAGAAATGATTAGAATTAAAAGAGCCAAGAAAGGGCATCTGAAGCATATGAATAAAATCAAAATACTTTTGAATCCTGATACTACCACCATTCCTTCATCTCTTCTCACATATCATCAAACAGAGAAATAGAAGAACTGCAAGTAAATCATTTGTTTTTGTAATTTAACAGCAGTGTTTAAGGATTTGGCTGATAATTTTATATCACATATTTCCTGTTTCCTTTACTTGTTACATCACTTTTTATGTATCTTGACTGCCACTAAGATAACTTTGGTTAAGTAAAATAAATAATACCTTTTATTTTAAATACATCTTTTTAAAAACACTGAATGTTTAAGCCACAATTGAGTCATCATGTAAACCTTCATTTGAAATCAATTTATAATTAATTACTGTATATTTGCATTTTATAAAAACAAAGCCTTATGTTACATATGTATATATAGAGAAAAGGCATTTGAGAAAACTCAAATGTCATGTAGAATAATTTTAAAACAAGCATTTTATTTGACTAATGACCAATAAAAGCTGGTAGAAGACTGGACTATTTAGAAGCCACTTTATAGCTCATGGTTGCCCATGACTGTGCCAACTGGTTTCTGATGAGGGTCTTGCTACTATTGAATATTTATAATGGACATATATATTTTAACTGTATAATACAGGCTAAGGAGCTTGGACTTTATTGTGATATAATTTGAAATCACTTATCAAATGGTTTTAAGAAAGAATAACATGAATGGAGTACAGATTAGAAGAGGAGATTAAAAGTAGAAAGAGGTTTACCAAGTTAGAAGACTACAAAACTGAAAAAAAAAAAAACAAGCTCAGGGATGGGAAGAAAAAAGTTGGGATCTGAGAGATTTTTAATAGAAACAAAAGTTGTATATTCATATTAAAATATAACAAGTGGTATACAGTTAAATCAATGTTTTGTTAAATCTCACTGGGAGATGTAGGTAAAGGGAAAGAGAACTGATAAATGTCAAAAATCAAAGAAATTCTGAAGAACATAGTTTTCTTATACTTGAAGAATACACAAACTGTATCAAGCTAATAAAGATGTTTGCCAGATGTTTTGCACTTAAGAATAAGTTTCAGAGGAACCATTTTTTAAGAACAAGTATAATTTATGTTGAGCTCTGGTTATATTTAAATAAGTTTAAAGCATTTCCAAGGTACCAAGATATATATATTTGTCTTTTAAGAAAAGAATGCTCCTAATTTCATTTTATACTAATTGGCCACATAACATCCATTAAAAGGGAGGACAAGGTCTTAGCATATAAAATGTAGAAACTGTATAATCACAATCTGTATGAGTGAACTCTAAATTACTGAGATTTACTATCTGCTGATTGTAATTGTCCAAGGATAGTAAGATGTAAAGCAATTGTTTTCTATTACTTTATCTTTTGATAAAATAAGTTTAAGGAGCTATACCACAAAATAAATATTAAAGTTAAAGATAGAAGATTGAAACTTAGTTAAGTCTGACGATAATACGAGACCTTTGAGGTAATTCATTTAACTTCTAAATATCAGTTTCTTAGTAAGTGACATATAGATACATGTGGTATATGGTGCTATATCAAATTTCTGGGAATTTAAGAGAGAAATTTACATTTGAAAGAAAAGATTGATGTTTTCAGAGTTAGCCACCTTAAGCAATAATCTGTGAGTAGCTGAGAAGTTTCACAAAATTATTTAGGTTGGCTTTGATGTAGATTCTGGAGAATTTAGAAAGCATACAGTTAATTAACTTTACTATACTATCTTAGTTAAACTTCTATCAACACAATTGCAATGTCACCTAGAAAAAGAACCTCAATACCAGGAGACTTTCTAGATCTCCAGCAACAACCAAGAAAAATGGTGCTCTGATCAACAGTCACTTTTCCGGTTTGCATCACAATCTTGCTTGACAATAGACATCATACATCAGGCCATCTCAGCTAGATACCAGCCAATAAGATTACTGAGGCCCACTTTCTAACTTCATGTTTACCTAGACATGTGTGACTATAAATTGGATTTTCCATGTAAATTTTTCTCTCTGGTGATAATTCACTAACCTTGAGCATCTAGTTTCTTTAATAGTTAAACTTTCTATGGTAAATTAATAAGCTACCATTTGGCTGACATTAGATACTTGGGCTATTCTCTATTCAGTTATATGAAGCTAAATATAAATGATGGAGACCAAAATATGGCACTTCTTAGAAATAATTCTATCTCATCACTCTTCTATTGTGCTACACATCTTATGGGTTTACTACAATCAAATCAAATGAGGTTATCAACACAAACTTATTATATGTCCAAAGATTAGAAATATATAATATTTAACCATAAAGAAATTTTTTAACCTGTTGAAAACTTAACTTTCTGGTCAAGAGAACAGACTTAGCATAGTTATTTGTTTCTTATCCTTCTAAGGATCTCATTACCATTCTAGTATAGGAATAAAGCAAGGAGCAATCATTTATCAGCAAAGAGAATGGAAGTAGAACCATCAGCTGATGAGATGTTCCAACAATAATCTGGAATATGGAAGCCACATTTAAAAGGTCTCCAGTAAAACAGATGGTTTCCCTCCCATTTATTTTAAAATATAATATGGGGATCAAGAAGTCCCAGATGCAGGCACAGAGTTACCAGCAACGAGGCTTGCCAGTTCCTGATATTTAAATACCAATTGGCATAAATGTGAAGGGACCATCATATATGTAGAAAACTATCAGCATGAGGGAAAAAGAAAACAGCATAAACAGAACTGTACTTGGATAACTAGAATTATAATTTTACTTAAAGGAAACCATTAACAAAAACATTTAGTTATATTCAGGTATTAAAGATATTACATCCACAATATAAGGATGCTTGATAGAAAAATCAGAACAACAAAGTACTCAAGGAAAATAATAATTGATTATATGAAATTAAAATTCATATTATAGTTGACAAAGCCAAATACAAACCAAAGAACATACAGCAAATGGTAGACAGAAAACATGAAAATGAGATAATACAAATGATCAAGTGAAGATATTCAGTAAATAACAAACAAGAATTCCCAAAGGAAAAAACAGTAAATAGAAAGAAACCATGAAGTAGCTTCAGAAGAAGAAAAGAACTGGCATTAGATTTCTCACCAGTTAAAATGAAAGCAGAAAATAATATAATGCCCCTATAAAGTTCTAAGAGGAAATGACTTCTCATGTAGAATCCTAAGCACAACCAAACTATTCATTAATTGTGAGGACAGACTACTTTTCAGATATATGAGCACTTTTCAGATATGTATTTCATACATATAATTTTCTTTTTTGCCCTAGTAAAACCTTAGTTTTTCCTTGGATAGAATTCACCAAGAAAGAAGACATGATTTACAATGCATCAGAAGTCTAATGGACAGAAATTGTAGCATTATAATATATAATCAGAAAGGAATTAATCCAAATAAAAACAGGAAGTCAGCAGGTTTCCAGAAGGAAGTCTTCAGGTCAATACAATGGGTTTCATCCAACAGATAAAGTGAGCAAGAAGCTAGTAAATATTAGGTGTACTAATATCTTATGTTACTTTAATAATGCAATTTAAAAAAAGAAAGGACAAAGAAACAAATTTTAAAATGTGGTTCAATTCTACAAATGTTTAAGAGAGTCAAAGATATTTTCTTATCCTCAAGAAACTTACATTTCTATAAAAAGGTAGAATAAAGATAAGATATACAAATGACTATAATTGAGAGAAAATAAGGTAATGTTATAAAAACTATAAATGCTATGGAAACTGAAAGGAAAAAAGCACACACATGTTTGGAGATTCAAAAAAGAAGGCTAGTTAGATATTAACCTTGTAAGAAGATTAGGATTCTGACTGATGAAAATGGGAGGGGTAGGACAAAGACTTATTGTGATATTTCAAGAGCAAACTGTTGAAAAGCAAAGGTAGATAAAAATCTGGCAATGTCCAGAAAATACATTTAAAAAAAAACTAGAGGCTTGTAAGGGTTAAAGAGTACTAGTCCTTAAATCCTAGACTGAATTGATCAGATGACATAAGAGGAACAATTACAGTTTTTACTAGAGAAATGGCATTATTAGAGTACTTCAGAAGAGTAGTTTCCACAGTGTGGTTCCCAGACCAGAAAATTCTAGGGTCCCACCTCAGATCAGCTAAATCAGAAACTTTGGGCCAGGCACGGTGGCCCACATCTGTAATTCTAGCACTTTGGGAGGCCGAAGTGAGCAGATCACCTGAGGCCAGGAGTTTGAGACCAGCCTGGCCAATATGGTGAAACCCTATCCCTACTAAAAATACAAAAATTAGCCAGGTGTGGTGGCATGTGCCTAGAATCCCAGCTACCCGGGAGCATGTGGCAGGAGAATCATTGGAACCCAGGAGGCAGAGGCTACAGTGAGCTGAGACTGCCCCACTGCACTCCAGCCTGGCTGACAAGAAAGAGACTCCATCTCAAAATACAAAACAAAAAACACCAACCAAAACCCAACCTTGCAATCTGGGTTTCACAAATCTTCCAAGTAATTTTGATGCATGCAAAAGTTTGATAACCCTTCCTTTAGAACAATTAAGGTAAAATCACTCTGTAGTGTGGATTAGATTGAAGCAACAGTTAAAAGGTACAGTAATTTAAGTGAGACATGATGAAAGTGGAATGTGAGGATCATTATGGCAAACAAAACAAAACAAAAACTCTGCAGCTCTTAGTAACTGATTAGGTGTGGAGAAGAAGTGAATAACTACTTTGGAGAATATGGTAGTATAAGAAATAGTTAAGTCAGTGTGGTCCAAAGTATCTCATAGTTTGTATTATTTTCCCCAAGAGCTATTCATTATAAACATTCTTATAAATATATCACCAAAATAAAGCAAAACTCTTTCCATTAGTTTTACACGATTAATAATTCTCATTCAGAGCTTCCCATACATAGTTAACAGGTTAGCTTCTTTATTTTGTTTTCTTCCTTGACCTTGAGGTAACACTCTAACTTACATACCACATCACAGCTACACATATGTTTTCATCCGTAAGGGAAACCTAATGAGATAATGTTCAATAACCAGCTGCGGTGCTGAGAAATTAACAGGTCACACTATTAGTTCTCTATGCAGGAATTCCCAGAACAAAACAAACAGGTTCAAAGGAAAAAAGCAATGTATAATCTTAATAAGTTCATATAAATTTCAAAGATAATTATTACAGATATTATCAAAATTAGAATGCAAAGTATTAAACAAGTACTTTCTATTTAAAACTCTTAAAAACATGGGCATCAACCCTGACTCCCTTCTCTCTATATCTCCGTCAAACTCTCTATCAACCAAATACTATTGGCTCTACCTTCAAAATATATCCAGATTCTGACGATGTTTTGCCACTGCCACTACCACCACGATAAGCTCTCCCTTGGATTATTGCAAAAGCCTCTTGTCAACATGCTTTTGCCCTTGGTTCATTATGGTCTGTATCGGGGTAGGCAAACTATGGCACACTGGGCAAATCAAGCCTATCATTTGCAATTTTTATTTAAACATAGCTACAGCCAACCCTTAAGTAATGTCTATGGCAGTTTTCATGCTGCAATGGTAGAGCTGAGTGGACTATTGCATGACCCACAAAGCCTGAAATATTTACTATCTGGCTCTTTGCAGAAAAAGGTTGCCAAGCCTTGGTCTATATGCAACACAGTAGTCAGAGTGATCCTGTAAGAACATAAGTCACATCATGCTATTCCTCTGTTCACAATCTTCGAGATACTTCTCATTTGAAAGTAAAAACTGACATCCTTAAAATTATCTACTTGCTGTTCCTCTACCTCAAGCATACTCCTGCTGTGTACTTGCTGTTAACACTATTTAGAATACTCTTCCCCAGATACTGTGTTTGCTCCTCACTTCTTTAAAGGCTTTTTGTTCAAATGCCACCATCCCAGTAAGAATTCCCTTTCACCGTACCTAAAATTTCAAACTATTCCTCCTTCTGAACACCACTTTATCTCCTTCGGCACTTTATTGTTCTCCACAATACTTGTCACCTGACATATTTATTTGTCTGTCTCCTTCTATTAAGTAGGCTCCATGGGGACAAGAATACTAGACTTTTTGTTCATTGCTGTATCCCTAGCAGCCAGAATAGTACCTAGCGCACAGCAGACATCAATAAATATGTTAAATGAAAAACCACAGAAATAATAGATAAGTAAAATTAAATGATCTACATAATACTGGAAATTAAGACATTCATAAATTTATCAGAATTTCATGACTAACAGGATTGTGCTTCTCAGTATTACTGAAGAAGGTATGTCAATAGGCTGAACTGCAACATAGTCATTACTTAATATTGTATTCCTCAAATAAAGGGGTAACTTTCTAAATAAAGCTATCAAAATTATCACAATTCTGGTAGAGTTGATGACATATTAATCTTATAAAGGAAGTTTAACTATGCTTAACTTTCTCATCTTCACCACCAAATTTTCAGACTATAAAACAAAAGGACCACATAATTTTTTTAAAAGGTCACTCACTGCCCCGTGTTCTTCTTTCTAAAGAAGCAGATGACCTACATTCTCCAGAAGAGGGTTATCTTCTTAGTTATATACTATCAGAAAGCCAAAGTGAATTACCTTCACTTACTATGGGGTAGGAAGTGTGAAACTGATAGTCCATATTCAAACCTGCCTTTTAAATTAAGACAGGAACATTCTAGCACCATTTTCATTTCAAATTCTATTTAGGGACAACCACTAGGCTCACAGCACCACACAAGATATTAACAAAGATATTAGGAGACTGTCATCACAAAGCATCAGTGTCACTTTTTATTTCCACTTTTAAGACTTAATTTCTAGTGAAATTGCTTGACCAGCTTCATTTTAGGTTGTTAAAATTGGCTGTTCTTAACATGAACATTTTAACTTTAATTGCATAAATCCAACATCAGGTATTAACTAGTGTAGTAATTCTTTTAATAACATCAGTTTTAAAAAAAAATAAGCCTCTCTGACAAAACACATTTTTTATTTGTATTTATTTATTTTGCTCACAGACCAAAATTTGAAGGGCAGATAATTTTTTTTAATCACATGAATCCATTGTTAGTAACAATATAAGTGCTACAAACAGTATTTCTTTAGGAATCTCAGAAGTTCCAGTAGAAAGAAATATTCCACATTCTGGGAAAAGATGGTACCAGGACTTTAAGAATTTAATTTTTTAAAAGTTTCAGTAACTATATTCCCTACTCATACTTTTCAACAAACTGGAAAAAAAGTCTTGAAAATCAGCATCTACTTGGCAAATGTATGTCATTATTGTATCTCTCCTTGTTTTATCCTTAAAACTGTGTAGTACTTTTTTTAAAATTGCAGAATAAAATATATTTATTTTTTAAAAAATGAAGCTATTACTTCTTTCCTGAGGCACAGACTTTTAAATTTTGTTTATGCACAAAAGCATCTAAAAATGAGATAATATATACAGTCTTCCACTTACCATCACAGTGTTTACTTTTCTATGTCAAAACATACAAAGTTTTATGATTACCTTGTATGTGTTGCTATTGAAAGTATCTCATTGGTGGATAAATACCCAGTTGGTTTCTTTTGTTTTGCTATTTCTTATTTAAACTTTGTGGGGTTTGGATACAACTTACTAAAATGAGATAAATTATGAATCTGGTTTCAAGACGTCTATCAGGGTAAACGACTTTAGGAGACAGAAAATAAATAGGACAACTTTCCTTACCCCATGACTTGGGGTAGGGGTGGATAAGAAAAATAAACAAAAGTTCAATCTAAGAACAGAGATTTCAGAGCTTGCTCAGACATGTATGTCCATACAGATAAACTAGCAGGCAGTTAAAAAATTAGAAAAGAAATTTAAGATTCTGAATTCTTGATTCCTTCCCTTTAAATTATTCAGCATAACTAGCTTATATACTGTCAACTCTCCAATTACCATTAATAAATCTCACAGATCTAGCAAAGCTAAGTTTAGCAGACCAACTTCAGTGAAAAGAATAAGAAGAGGGAATACAGAGAAGGATATTTATAAGGTTTTAGGGTTAGGGCGGGCTGGACCACTTTAATCAACATTTTACAAGGTGAGGACCTGGTTAGAACTGAGAAAATAGCTTTGGATTGGTAAAGATGAAATGAGAAGTCCTGAAGCAAGTCTTTTTGGGAAATCAGTCTTGATAAATAAACTATTTTAGTTGTTTCACCACCATGAGTAAGAATTTCCTAAAGCAAGCATATAATTATGTTTGTCTGTTCTAAGTATTATTTAGCATGGAGGCACGGAAATATTCCTGCCTCAGAATTGTTTATTATAGTAATATTATACTGGTGCCAGCACTCCACATTTTATGGGATTAAAAAGCTTTTAAAATTTATTGATCAGCTTTAAATGTTTTAGACTTTATTATAAATTGTTAAAATTAAATCTGGTATTCTGGAATAATATGCTGGAGTAGACAGAGTAAATAGGAAAAAATAACCAAAAATTTACAATAGTCCCTTAGTATCCATGAGGGATTGGTTCCAGAAACCACCCTTCCATCTACACCCTCAGACACCAAAATCCATAGATGCTCAAGCCCCTTATATAGGAGAATAGTATTATCATATAATGTACTGCGAGGGTTTGATTCATTCATTCTTTGAAAAAAAAATAGTTCTTGCCCTCTGCCAATATTTTGAGCTGATGTTATTCCTTTCCTTCAGTAGGTTGGGCCGTAATCTGTGTTGATAATTTCAACACAGATCTTTGCAAGTCTATTTATACTCATTCTCTTGGTGATCACTCATCCAGTTTCACTTTACTTCCCATCTATCCCTGACTAATCCAGTATACATTTTTTTCTCCAGAATTCCAGATACAACTTATTTACCAACTCAAGATCTCCACTTGATGTTTAATGAATGACTCAAACAAAAATGTTCAAAACTAAAGTCTACGTTCTCCCTCAATACATAAATGTAAACAATAGGTAGATGAAATCAATAATACAATTACTTTGCAAAAAGACTCAGAAATTAGCCAATGAGAAATCTCCTGAATGCTGTTTAGTAAGATTCCATATGAAATATTAGATTTAGAAACAACTTTTGGTAATGAATTCATGCTTTTAGTCCATGTGACATTCAGCATGTGGGATTTATAAAGGTTATTTTAAAAATTGTGGTACAAATCCCAAATCAATCCATTTGTACGTTTTAGTTATACAATACAATTAAAGCATTAATGTGTGAGGTGACGGATACCATATTTGCCTTGGTGTGATTATTTATTGCATGCCTGTATCAAAATATCTTGTGTCCCCTATAAACATATATGACCAATATGTATCTACAAAAGTTTAAGAAAGAAATCCCAAACCAAAACCACATTAAGGGAATCTCCTCAGTTAAACATTTCCTTACTTAATTCTCTATTTCAGTTCATATAATCCTACTAAAACTGCATTTTCTAAAGGTTTAAGATTTGCTAGTTGCTCAATCTCTCTTCAAAGCATCAACACTACTGATCTCTAAACATGATACATTATTGAATATTATAATGTTATAGTATTCTTTTTATATCTCATTTTCCAAACTCCTATGTCTCCTCCAATAACCTAGGTTTAGCCTTTTGACTTTGTTTTTTCTTCATATTGTCTATGACTTTCATTCCTTTGACTTTAAACAACCATTTCCATTAAATTTAAAAAGCAGTAACAGCCTTTCTCTCTCTCTTTTTTTTTTTTTTTTACAATTTAAAGGACAGATGATGTAATAATGTTTCATTTTCTTGCTCTCAGACAAAACATAAAAATGTTAAGTGTTGAAAAAAAAAGATGGAATCCAGACTTGCATTAAAAGTCCTAAGTCTTAATATCTGTGCAACTTTTATCTCTTAGTGTTCTAGTTTCTTCATCTGCAAAAAAGATTAAACTAGATAGATGGTCTTTCTAAAGTTTTTTTTTTTTTTTTTTTTTTTTTTTTTTTGAGACGGAGTTTCGCTCTTGTTACTCAGGCTGGAGTGCAATGGCGCTATCTCGGCTCACCGCAACCTCCGCCTCCTGGGTTCAGGCAATTCTCCTGCCTCAGCCTCCTGAGTAGCTGGGATTACAGGCACGCGCCACCATGCCCAGCTAATTTTTTGTATTTTTAGTAGAGACGGGGTTTCACCATGTTGACCAGGATGGTCTCGATCTCTTGACCTCGTGATCCACCCGCCTTGGCCTCCCAAAGTGCCGGGATTACAGGCGTGAGCCACCGCGCCCGGCCTCTAGTTCATATTTTTAAAACTGTATACAATGTATGCAGCTCTTTATGGCCTTTATTCCCCTATCTATGACTCTCATACAAAAAACGAGGAGGGGATTCTTTAACTTATGTAGTATCTTAGACAAATGGTTTCAGAAGGATAGGTACTTATGAGTCTGTGAAAATAAGTCAATGAGCTCACTTGTTACCTAAAGAAAGCAAGCTTGGTAAATAAGTTTTATTTATAGAGACTGTATTTTGAATCATCTCTTGATGATGGCCTTGTTAACTCCAGAACCTAAAGTTCAACTACTTTTTAATTTATCAATACACATTTTACTTATTCTTTCTTACATTATTATTTGCAATAATTCTCATTTTTCCCCTTTGTACTTCTTATATATATATATAAAATTATAAGCCTGTTTTAGCTTTTAATTTTGTCTGCTCATTTGTTTATAATTCATGTAGTTTGGTTTAACACATAGGTTTCCATTTTAGCATTTGCTAAGTTGTCTTAATTATTTGTCCTCATAATAGAGTAGGTATCCTCAAGCTAAAACCTAACCCCATTGGTCATTTGATTATTTTTTAAGGTGCTCTCTTTTCTCTCTTTCTCACACACACACACGTATGTGTGTGTGTGTGTGGGTGGGTGGGTGGGTGTGTGTGTATGAATAAGAGAATTATATTCAAATATTCAATGGTGCTGTCACCATTCATTGTTATTGTAACATACCAAATATATTTATGTCCTTACGCCTTGTTAATGCAGGTTTTTTTCTCTGCTTGAAATATCCTCATGTTATTTTCTCTTTATTCATTTAGATTTAACTTCCTCTTTTGGATCCACAGAAAGGTTAAACTGCCCCCCTGGGGCAGAATGAATCATTATCTCCTTTTGCTTTACCACAGCATTTTGCTTATAATTTCATTGCAGCTTGTGATTTATTTACTTATTTATTTTATTCATTTATTTACTTTTGAGACAGAGTCTCGCTCTGTCGCCCAGGCTGGAGTAAGTGGCGCCATCTTGGCTCACTGCAACCTCCGCCTCCCGGGTTCAAGCAATTCTCTTGCCTCCACCTCCTGAGTAGCTGGGACTATAGGCACACACCACCCACGCCTGGCTAATTTTTGTATTTTTAATAGAGATGGGGTTTCACATATTGGTCAGGCTGGTCTCGAACTCCTGACCTCGTGATCCACCTGCCTTGGCCTCCCAAAGTGCTAGGATTACAGGCGTGAGCCACTGTGCCTAGCCCTGTCATTTATATTTTCTTTTATTATAATTATTTATTTTCCTATCCAAGTCCATTAGGCTACATGCTTTTTGAAGGTAAATACTGTATATGTGTTTCCTCTAGTACTTTCTCTTTCCCAAAAATCAAACCCAGTACTGACAATGTCTTCTATTTTTGTCCATTAAGGTAGATTGGTCTTTCACCTTCCTATTTTGACTCAAATATTTATAGTTTCCAAATGTACATGGTCTTTCAAACAATTATTTGTTTTAAATATTATATTCACATTTACACATAAATTGTCTATGTGTAAAGGTCCTTTTAGAGTAAGAGCATGTAAAATTTAAAAATTGACTCCTAATTTCCTAAGTTGACACACTTTGAACATAAACTATGCATTACCTGTCAGGATGAATTAAGTAATACTGTCATTTTAAGAGAACTTCATAAATAATAAAATACGCATTCCTTATAAGATTACTGCTAAATCATTCTATTCTTTAACAGATTATTTTAAACACAAAGTACTTAAATTATTTTTAGATAAATGACTCTGATATGAAACCTAACCATTATAAACACAACTAGAATTCCAGCAGTATTTTCTTTTTCTATTTTTTTAAATTCTACTTTTAAGTACTGGGGTACATGTGTAGAACATGCAGGTTTGTTACACAGGTATACACATGCCTTGGTGGTTTGCTGCACCCATCAACTCATCAACCCATCATCTACATTAGGTATTTCTCCTGACGCTATCTCTCCCTAGACCTTCACTCCCGACAGGCACCAATGTGTGATGTTCCCCTCCCTGTGTCCATGTGTTCTCACTGTTCAACTCCCACTTATGAGTAAGAACATGCAGTGTTTGGTTTTCTGTTCTTGTGTTAGTCTGCTGAGAATGATGGTATCCAACTTCATCCATGTCCCTGCAAAGGACATGAACTCATCCTTTTTATGCCTGCACAGTATTCCATGGTGCCACATTTTCTTCGTCGCATCTATCACTCATGGGCATTTGGGTTGATCCCAAGTCTTTGCTATTTTGAACAGTGCTGCAATAAACATATATTTTACATGTGTCTTTATAGTAGAATGATTTATAATCCTTTGGGTATATATCCAGTAATGGGATTGCTGGGTCAAATGGTATTTCTAGTTCTAGATCCTTGAGGAATCACCACACTGTCTTCCACAATGGTTGAATTAATTTATACTACCACCAACAGAGTCAAAATGTTCCTATTTCTCCACATCCTCTCTAGTATCTGTTGTTTCCTGACTTCTTAAATGATTGCCTTTCTAACTGTTGTGAGATGGTATCTCACTGTGGTTTTCATATGCATTTTTCTAACGACCCGTGATAATGAGCTTTTGTGTGTGTGTGTGTGTTGGCTACATAAATATTTTCTTTCAAGAAGTGCCTGTTCCTATCCTTTGCCCACTTTTTGATGGAGCTGTTTTTCTCTTGTAAATTTAAGTTCTTTGTAGATTGTAGATATTAGCCCTTTGTCAGATCAGTAGATTGCAAAAATTTCTCCAATTCTGTAGGTTTCCTGTTCACTCTGATGACAGTTTCTTTTGCTGTGCAGAAGATCTTTAATTTAATTAGATCCCATTTGTGTATTATGGCTTTTGTCCCCATTGCTTTCGGTGTTTTAGTCATGAAGTCTTTGCCCATGCCTATGTCCTGAATGGTATTGCCTAGGTTTTCTTCTAGGGTTTTATGGTTTTAGGTCTTAAGGACTTTTAAGTCCTTAATCAATCTTGAGTTAATTTTTGTACAAGGAAGGATCGAGTTTCAGCTTTCTGCATATGGCTAGCCAGTTTTCCCAACACCATTTATTAAATAGGAAATCCTTTCCCCATTGCTTGTTTTTGTCAAAGATCAGCTGGTTTGTCAAAGATCAGATGGTTGTAGATGTGTGGTGTTATTTCTGAGTCCTCTGTTCTGTTCCATTGGTCTATATCTGTTTTGGTATCAGTACCATGTCCAGCAATATTTTCTATGTTTAATAAATGTCATATCACCTCACATATAACCAAAATATTAATTTTAAAAGTCTAAAATGTTTAATATTGATAACACAGCAATATACGTATTTTTAGAAATTGCTGCTTTAATATCTCTCCAAGGAGATTAACTTTTCTCACAAAGAATTTTAATTATAAAATTGCAAATTAAAATTTTTGTTTTTAAATCTAAAAATCAGTCTCTAAAATTCTGTTACTTGCAATGAACACATTGCAAAGGTGCCATCAAATGTCTTATGGGTTATTTATTATAGTATCATCTAGTCTAGCCAAATGTTGCCACCAAATATGTCATAAAGAATAATGTTAATTTTTTTTTCTGCATGCTGAGATTTTCTAGTTTCTAGTTAGATAGGTACTGCTATACAAGTCCCTCACCATCCCTCACCCTAAGGGTAGGGATTCCAACCCATTCCCACCCTTATGTGTCTAATCCAGTGTCCTAATCTGCTTATCTTCCTCTATCATTGTTTAACATATTCACTTAAAAAACTATCCTGCCATCCCAAATTTAGTTATACAATTTCTACCATCCTCTTCTAAGTATGTACTGGCAAATTTAATGTTTAGAGATGTGCTGTAGAACAATAACAACAACAACAAAAATTGAGAAAGATAAACCGATAAAACTAAAGGGTATGTTTTTGTACTTGAAAATAACATTTCGAAAAAGGAGTCAACTAAAATATTTAAGAAAAAATATTCAGTGGTTCAAAGGGAGTCCTTTTTAACTACTATCAATCAGACTGAAAAATAAAAATACTGAATGTTACTCATAAAAAATTTACAGTCAAGTGTATTATTTGACTAACTCTTACTGACCTATAATATAAAAAATTCACTTAGTCCAGCAATATAGGGGCATTCTGAAGCTCCCTTTATCAGTCTTACGTAATTTTGAAACCAAAATTTGTTTTTTTGTTTTTCTGCTGTTTCAATTCTACTGTAACAATTTCAGCAGAATCTATTTTAGATCTTCAAGGTCATTGACTCCTTGGTTAAAAACAAATTACAAACCAATTAAACACTAATTTTTCATTCTATTTTCATCCAGCTAAAAATGGCAACCCAAAGCACTCCAACCATCAACCTTGCTTGTGATGTACGGAAACATTTCAAAGTTAAAAATCTTCAACTAACAACATTAAGAATAACTGGAAAGTTCTGTTGTATTTATTTATACTAAGAACATTTTACGATTATTTCTTCAGGCAAAATAAAGCTGTCCCCATCAGATGTTTATCCATATCACCTCTTGATTATGCTCCTTTCTCTCAGTTTTAGTCTCTTCCCTTATTTCCCTCCAAATTCTGGACTCTGTGGTCACTGTTTATTTTCTAATCCTCAACTTGCCCTTTGCTTTTCATCCTTAAATCTGCAATTCTACTTCAGTTCTTCAATCCATACCTTCCCCCAAACAATCTAAGAACTGATGGAGAAAACTTATGCAAATTGTGCAGACCTGTTCAATAAAAATATAAAACTGATAATCTCACCTCTGTCCCTTGACATATTTACCTATCACTAACTTACCTTCAGTTAGATCCTCTCCTAATCCCCTTCATAGGCTATCAAAAGCTTTTCTGATTTCATCAGCTGTCTACCCCGTAGCCTGCTTAATTCTCAGTACATGACCTGAGCTCATACTTTACAGCCATTGTGAAAATTATACAGAGATGCCTACACTCAAATAGTAACTTGTTACTATTTGAGTGTGTTATTTTAAATTGTTGCTTTGTTATCTTTTATTTTTTTCCAAATTATTTCTGACCCAAAGTTGGTTGAATCCATGGATCTGGAACCCATCGATATGGAGGGCCAACTGTATATCCAACTGCTTAAACTCCACTTGAACATTCTTGAGATATCTCAAGTCAACTAACCATTTTTCACATTTTTCTCTAATCTTATTATTTGTTTCTTTTTTTGTTTTTCAGACAGAGTCTTGCTCTGTCACCTGGGTTGGTGTTCAGTGGCAAGATCTTGACTCACTACAACTTCTGCCTCCCAGGTTCAAGCAATTCTTCTGCCTCAGCCTCCCAAGTAGCTGGGATTATAGGGGTGTACCACCACGCTTGGCTAGTTTTTATATTTTTAGTAAAGACAGAGTTTTGCCATGTTGGCCAGGCTGGTCTTGAACTCCTGACCTCAGGTGATCTGCCCACCTTGGCCTCCCAATGCATTTTTTATTTCAGCTGGCAATACCACAATTAAAGTACTCAGTAACTAGAGTGTCATTCTAGAATCTTCTGCTTCTCTCACCATTGCTCTACATCCAACAATTGGAAATTCTTTCAATTTACTTATTAATTTTTTTTATTTCACACCCTCATGACCACTGTTTAGTTCACGCTTTCAACTCTCTTGGATTATTTTAGATAGCTCTCCCTCCCCTAAGTGATTTCCATACTCTGGTCTCAATTTCTCAAATTCATCATCTATGTAAGTGTTATAATTAACTTACTGAAAAGAAATCAGATCATTTCTTTTTACTTGAAACACTTCATTACCTCTTTAGTCACTTTCCAAAACCTTTTATGATATGACTCCTAATTCTGCCTTCCTCCCTTCAATCCCTATGTCCCTAATTTAAAAGAGAAAACAAGACCAAACCAATGTTTCAAACTCTCTTGAACACATACCTGTGCAATTTAAGGTAACTGTTCTACAGTTTATTCTTTTGCCAGAACAGCCTTCCTTTGGTGTGCATACCAGATAACCTTAAAATGTAGCTCTGGTATCTCTTTTCTGAAACCTTTATTTTATGACTACTATTCCACAGTGATCACCACAATGTAGAGTTAACTGCTTCTTCCTCTAGCCTATCCCTGTACCTTGTACTTGTTTCTAATACTCTTACATTACATATTTGACCTTGCTATAAAAACTCAGAATTTGTGTTTTTATAATGTCTTTTATTTTACGGTAAAGTCATGCAGAAATACACTATATTTGATACATGACTTTACCATAAAATAAAAGTATATTGAAGGCAAGTATGGAAAACACTTTTACAAATACTGAAAGAATGAACCAGGAATCCTTAATCAGAAATCAATACTATGACATTCAAAGAAAAAAAAATCACCTAAACAGCTCACATAGAAAAAAAAAAAAGATACTCAAAAAATGCACAGAGGTTAAGAGCACAGAATTTTTGTCCAAATACGCATATGATACTTAACAGAGTGCCTTAAAAACAATTGTATGTTTTTAAAAGTTAACTGCTATTATAACTAATGATATTATTATTAAATTAAATAACTAGACTTGGATGAATTAAAAATTGTTCTAGGTCATAAGTACTTTTGGTTCTGGTACTAAAAATTGTAGATTCCACCAAACTCTTTTGTGTTTTTAAGGAAAAAAAAAAATCACTTAAGAGTGATTTCTTATTACACTAGTAAATGTGGTATAATAACTACATTTTAATGGTTCTTTCTCTAATGCAAATCATTTCATTAACAAGAAATTCTACTGAAGAGATTTACCAACCTCTACTTGCTAGAAGTTTCCCTCTTACCACGCAGTAAAACAAATGTATCAAATGATTAACACAGCAAAATGCCAGCAAATTCTTTTCCTACAAATTTATAAGTTCTAAAACAATTGATACAAGCTGCTTTTACCTTCAGGAGCATCTGCATCACATCTCTTTGGCACAAAAAGGGTTGAATTGCCTTTATGGTTATCAGAAGTTACATTAGTCTAAAAGACAAAAATGTAGTTAAAATGTAAAAACCAAATTAATAAATACATTTGGAATTAAAAAGTAATCATGCACTGTATACTGTTTTCTACTAACTGCATCTACCTAACATTCTAAAATGTAAATTTTATGCAACATTGCTCTTAGAAGAAAAATAATTATAGTAAATAAAATATTAAGGCTTTTTGCAATAATCCTTTAGGTCCTGTGTTGAACAACAGGACTTCTTCCCAGAACAAACAAATTCCATCTTTAGTACAAGTAAAGCATCTGAAGAGAATGCTATTTTCAGACTGTGGAACAAGCAGAATATCTTTTATCCAAGCAAAAGCATAATCTTCCTTCATTCCTTCACAGGAGGATGTTTGATAATCATGACCTAGTGAGCTAGGTGAAGGGAATGAGGCAAGAAGAGAATAAAAAGGTATAAGAAGTGAGAGGATAACAACCCAGGATTGAAGCTCTCGCTGGACGCGCGGAGAGGGTGAGTCTGGGAAGCATTTCCAGACGGATCTTAGCTGCCCACAGAACGGGGAAATTCCCAGGTATAAAAGAGACGCGGGACGCCAGGCAGAGGTCTCCGCTGGCGTAGCCGGCAGCCGGAGCGCAGAGGCGCTCCACAGCGCTCCATACAAAAGCGCACTGTTACGGGTGCCCCGTGGAACCGGCAAACTAAGACCCGAGAGGGCTGAACTTGAGACTGAACGGGTCTTGAACTGTGACCCAGCCCAGGAAATCCCAGGGACTCAGCATTTGGGGGAGCGCAGTGCGACAAACAAAACGGGGATTCCAAACACTCCCGGTGAAAAGGTTTTTTTAAAGCTCAGCTCTGCGGGGGAGGGGCGTCAGCCATTACCGAGGCAATCAGCCCCTACTGAGGTACACGCCCATTGCTGACGCAGCCTGCAATTGCCGAGGCAACCAGGTACAACAGAGAGACTCCACCGAAGGGCGTAGCCCGTGGCAAAAGGGCAGAGACCACAGCAGAAGGGCAGAGCCTCGGCAGGCAAAAAAACACCAGCAGGGCGGAGCCTCGGCAGGCAAAAAGTGACTAGACTGCCTCCTAGCTGGGCAGGACAGCGAGGCGGACACTCACAAGGAAAGCCCCAACCCCCCCAAAGACAGAGCATCTGAGGAAAAAAAGGGGTTTTCTTACGAGTTAGGTTGTAGCAGAACTAAACATAGCAGCCTAGCAGCCCTGAATGAACAACAGAGCTCACAGCTCAGCACTTGAGCTCCTACAAAGTAGACTGTCTCCTCAAGCAACTCCCTGACCCCTCTATATCTGTAACACTGACATTTGGCAGACATCATCCTGGGACAAAGATATCAGAAAAAGAAACTGGTAGCATCCCTCACTATTCCGCAGCCACTACAGGTGCACCCCAGACAAGCGGGGCCTGGAGTGGACCTCAGCAGTCGTACAGCAAAGGGGCTAGACTGGTAGAAGGAAAACCAAGTAACAGAAATACTCCATCATCAACAATCTGAGTGTCCACTCAGAGATCCAATCAAAAAGTCAGCAACTAGGCAGACGACAGGTGGATAAATCCACAAAGATGGGAAGAAACCAGCGCAAAAAGGAGGAAAACACCCGAAACCAGAACACCTCGCCACCTAGAAAGGACCAAAACTCCTCACCAGCAAGGGAACAAAGCTGGACGGAGAATGACTGTGACAAAATGACGAAATTAGACTTCAGAAGGTGGATAATGAGAAACTTTTGTGAGCTAAAAGAACATGTTTTAAATCAACGCAAAGAAACTAAGAACCTTGAAAAAAGATTTGAGGAAATGATAACAAGAATGGATACCTTAGAGAGGAATATGAATGAATTAAAGGAGCTGAAAAACACAATACGAGAACTTCGCGAAGCATGCACAAGTTTCAATAGCCGAATTGACCAAGCAGAAGAAAGAATATCAGAAGTCAAGGATCAACTCAATAAAATAAAACGAGAAACCAAGATCAGAGAAAAAAGCGCAAAAGGAATGAACAAAGTCTCCAAGAAATGTGGGACTATGTGAAGAGACCTAACCTACGTTTGATAGGCGTACCAGAATGTGATGAAGAGAATGAATCCAAGCTGGAAAATACTCTTCAGGACATTATCCAGGAAAATTTCCCCCACCTAGCAAGACAGGCCAACACTCTATTGCAGGAAATACAGAGAACACCATAGAGATATTCCGCAAGAAGAGCAACCCCAAGGCACATAATCGTCAGATTCAACAAGGTTGAAATAAAGGAGAAAATACTAAGAGCAGCCAGAGAAAAAGGTCGGGTCACCCACAAAGGGAAGGCCATCAGACTCACAGCAGATCTCTCGGCAGAAACTCTACAAGCCAGAAGAGAGTGGGGGCCAATATTCAACATCCTTAAAGAAAAGAACTTTCAACCCAGAATTTCATATCCAGCCAAACTGAGCTTCAGAAGTGAAGGAAAAATAAAATCCTTTGCGAACAAGCAAGTACTCAGAGATTTTGTCACCACCAGGTCTGCTTTACAAGAGCTCCTGAAAGAAGCACTACACATAGAAAGGAACAACCAGTACCAGCCATTCCAAAATCACACTGAATACTAAAGAGCATCAACATAATGAAGAATCTACAACAACTAACGGGCAAAACAGCCAGCTAGCATCAAAATGGCAGTGTCAAATCCACACATAACAATATTAACCCTAAATGTAAATGGACTAAATGCACCAATCAAAAGACACAGACTGGCAAATTGGATAAAAAGCCAAAACCCATCAGTGTGCTGTATCCAGGAAACCCATCTCACATGCAAGGATACACAAAGGCTCAAAATAAAGGGATGGAGGAAGATTTACCAAGCAAATGGAGAGCAAAAGAAAGCAGGAGTTGCAATCCTCATCTCTGATAAAATACACTTTAAAGCAACAAAGATCAAAACAGACAAAGAAGGCCATTACATAATGGTAAAAGGATCGATACAACAAGAAGAGCTAACGGTCCTAAAAATATATGGACCCAATACAGGAGCACCCAGATACATAAGGCAAGTTCTTAACGACTTACAAAGAGACTTAGACTCCCACACAATTATAGTGGGAGACTTTAACACTCCACTGTCAATATTAGACAGATCAACCAGACAGAAAATCAACAAGGATATCCAGGGCTTGAACTCAGACCTGGAACAAGCAAACCTGACAGACATTTACAGAACTCTCCACCCCAAATCCACAGATTATACATTCTTCTCAGCACCACATCACACCTACTCTAAAATTGACCACATAATTGGAAGTAAAGCACTGCTCAGCAAATGCAAAACAACTGAAATCATAACAAACAGCCTCTCAGACCATAGTGCAATCAAGTTAGAACTCAGAATTCAGAAACCAACCCAGAACTGCACATTTTCATGGAAACGGAACAACTGGCTCCTGAATGGTGACTGGATAAACAACGAAACGAAGGCAGAAATAAAGAAGTTCTTTGAAACCAATGAGAACGAAGACACAACATGCCAGAATCTCTGGGACACATTTAAAGCAGTCTCTAGAGGAAAGTATATAGCAATAAGTGCCCATAAGAGAAGAATGGAGAGATCCAAATTGACACCCTATCGTCAAAATTGAAAGAGCTAGAGGAGCAAGATCAAAAAAACTCAAAACCCAGCAGAAGACAAGAAATAACTAAGATCAGAGCTGAACTGAAGGAGATTGAGACACGAAAAACCCTTCAAAAAAACCAATAAATCCAAGAGCTGGTTTTTTGAAAAGATCAACAAAATAGACAGACCGCTAGCCAGATTGATTAAAAAGAAAAGAGAGAACAACCAAATAGATGCAATAAAAAATGATAAAGGGGAAATCACCACAGATTCCACAGAAATTCAAACCATCATCAGGGATTATTACAAACAACTCTACGCACATAAACTAGTAAACCTGGAAGAAATGGATAAATTCCTGGACTCCTGTGTCCTCCCAAGCCTAAACCAGGAGGAAGCTGAAACTATGAATAGACCATTAACAAGGGCATAAGTCAAGGCAGCAATTAAGAGCCTACCACACAAAAAAAGCCCAGGTCCAGACGGGTTCACAGCCGAATTCTACCAGACACACAAAGAGGAGCTGGTACCATTTCTTCTGAAACTATTCCAAATAATCCAAAAAGAAGGAATCCTACCCAAATCATTCTACGAGACCAAGATCATCCTGATACCAAAACCCAGCAGAGACCCAACAAGAAAAGAAAACTTCAGGCCAATATCCATGATGAACACAGATGCAAAAATCTTCAATAAAATATTGGCAAGCCGAATGCAACAGCAAATCAAAAAACTTATTCATCATGATCAAGTAGGATTCATCCCAGGGATGCAAGGCTGGTTCAACATACGCAAGTCTATCAACGTAATTCACCACATAAACAGAACCAAAAACAAAAACCACATGATTATCTCAATTGATGCAGAGAAGGCATTTGACAAAATTTAACAGCCCTTTATGCGAAAAACCCTCAATAAACTCAGTATCGATGGAACGTATCTCAAAGTAATAAAAGCTATTTATGACAAACCAACAGCCAATATCATACTGAATGGGCAAAAACTGGAAGCATTCCCTTTAAAATCTGGCACTAGACAAGGATGCCCTCTCTCACCACTCCTATTCAATATAGTACTGGAAGTTCTAGCCAGAGAAATCAGGCAAGAAAAAGAAATAAAGGGTATTCAAATAGGAAAGGTGGAAGCCAAATTGTCTCTATTTGCAGATGACATGATAGTATACCTAGAAGACCCCATCGCCTCAGCCCAAAAACTCCTGAAACTGATAAGCAACTTCAGCAAAGTCTCAGGATATAAAATCAGTGTGCAAAAATCACAAGCCTTCCTCTACACCAATAACAGACTTAAAGAGAGCCAAATCAAGAACGAACTGCCATTCACAATTGCTACAAAAAGAATAAAATACCTTGGAATACAACTCACAAGGAATGTAAGGGACCTCTTCAAGGAAAACTACAAACCACTGCTCAATGAAATCAGAGAGGACACAAACAGATGGAGAAACATTCCATGTTCATGGTTAGGAAGAATTAATATCGTGAAAATGGCTATACTGCCCAAAGTAATTTACAGAATCAACACTATCCCCATCAAGCTACCATTGACTTTCTTCACAGAACTGGAAAAAACCACCATGAACTTCATATGGAACCAAAAGAGAGCCCACATAGCCAAGTCAATTCTAAGCAAAAAGAACACAGCGGGGGGCATCACACTACCAGATTTCAAACTATACTATAAGGCTACAGTAATCAAAACAGCATGGTACTGGTACAAAAATAGAGATATAGATCAATGGAACAGAACAGAGGCATCAGAGGCAATACAACATAGCTACAACCATATAATCTTTGATAAACCTGACAAAAACAAGCAATGGGGAAAGGATTCCCTGTTCAACAAATGGTGCTGGGAAAACTGGCTAGCCATGTGTAGAAAGCAGAAACTGGACCCCTTTCTGACACCTTACACCAAAATTAACTCCAGATGGATTAAAGACTTAAATATAAGACCCGGCACCATAAAAACCCTAGAAGGAAATCTAGGGAAAACCATCCAGGACATAGGAGTAGGCAAGGACTTCATGAACAAAACACCAAAAGCATTGGCAACAAAAGCCAAAATAGACAAATGGGACCTAATGAAACTCCACAGCCTCTGCACAGCAAAAGAAACAGTCTCTAGTGTGAATCGGCAACCAACAGAATGGGAAAAAATTTTTGCAGTTTACCCGTCTGACAAAGGGCTGATATCCAGAATTTACAAAGAACTCAAACAGATTTACAGGAAAAAAACACACAAGCCCATTCAAAAGTGGGCAAAGGATATGAACAGACACTTTACGAAAGAAGACATATATGAGGCCAACAATCATATGAAAAAATGCTCATCGTCACTGGTCATCAGAGAGATGCAAATCAAAACCACATTGAGATACCATCTCACGCCAGTTAGAATGGTGATCATTAAAAAATCTGGAGACAACAGATGCTGGAGAGGATGTGGAGAAAAAGGAACACTATTACACTGTTGGTGGGAGTGTAAATTAGTCCAACCATTGTGGAAGACCGTGTGGCGATTCCTCAAGGCCTTAGAAATAGAAATTCCATTTGACCCAGCAATCCCATTACTGGTATATATCCAAAGGACTATAAATCATTCTACTACAAGGACACATGCACACGAATGTTCATTGCAGCACTGTTTACAATAGCAAAGACCTGGAATCAACCCAAATGCCCATCGATGATAGACTGGATTGGGAAAATGTGGCACATATACACCATGGAATATTATGCAGCAATCAGAAATGATGAGTTCGCGTCGTTTGTAGGGACATGGATGAATCTGGAGAACATCATTCTCAGCAAACTGACACAAGAACAGAAAATGAAACACCGCATATTCTCACTCATAGGCGGGTGATGAAAAACGAGAACACATGAACACAGAGAGGGGAGTACTAAACAGTGGGGCCTATAGGGGTAAAAGGGGAGGGCCAGTGGGAGGGGGAGGTGGGGAGGGATTGCCTGGGGAGAAATACCAAATGTGGGTGAAGGGGAGAAAGGCAACAAAACACACTGCCATGTGTGTACCTATGCAACTGCATTGCATGCTCTGCACATGTACCCCAAAACCTAAAATGCAATAAAAAAAAAAAAGAAGTGAGAAATATGGTTCACGTGACTTTCCAAACTCAGGTAATTCATGTACCTCGATCATGATCTGTGCTTTATCTATTTCACCTACATTATAACTTAATATTTTTCAATGAAATAGCCTTTTAACACTCAACAATATTATGGATGACACTGATTGAGGGTTGATATGTTTGTTAGATTTTTCTTTCTAATTGCATGTTAAAGTAAAGAAAGAATGGAGGACGTAGAGGATAAAAAAGAAACGATCTGGGCAAACTGATTTTAATAATGAAAGACGCCACTAAAGCAATGCTGGATCAGGCCCTGAAACATAAATATGGCTTGAACAGTTAAGAAGTAGAGCAAGAGGTGTTTTAAAAAGGAAACAAACTAAACAAAGCTTGAATCAGACATGGTCAGAATATTTTGAATTGTCAGAAAATCCAAACTTACTGTTCTATTAAAACTAAAAACCACAGTTGGCTTTTGAGAGATCAATAGCATCAATAAATCAGCAGAATATATATGAGGATACCCATCATGTTAAAAGAATGTCTAGTTATCTACAAATAAAACGTTTATAAAGCCCCTTCTAGAGGACTCATAGTGCCAATGAACAGACTTGCTGTGCTCACTAAAACTTTTTTTGGGAGCCATATTATTATAATTACTTAAAATGTTATTTTAGAGGAAGTATTATGAGTTTTAATAAAGTGCTAAGGTAAAGCTCAGTAGCTTAGCACCACGGGACACATTTAAGGAACTATTATAATGAAATTCTGTGTGTTGTTTCAAAAAAACAGTATGAAACAAATATAAATATGCTAAAAACTATAAATAAAAAATCAGTTTTACCAATATTAAATTTATTCTGATAAGCTAATACCTTTTGCTAACCACTACAACTAAAATTTGACTTTAAATCTCACTATCTTTAAAATATCAAAATAATCAATGTTAAGTATTTCACTTACCTCTATTAAGTAATTTTGGCTTCCATACATAACATATTGGGGAGCAAGACTATAAATCATGTAGCTAGTGTGAAGGACAATAAGCAGAAGTATCATGCAGAGAAAGAGGAGTGCTTGAGGCCTGGTTCTACCTCTTCTGATTTTATATAACTGGAAAGAAAAGAGTGACAAAATTTCAACAATATATTTCATTTGTAAAGCATTAAATCCTGTTCTTGTATTATGGGAAATCATTTACAGAGTTCAATCAACCATTTTTTTTTCTTCCAAAATATATTCTAAAAATTCTTAATCATCCCAAACAATTTTAAGACTATTCACATGGTCTATTTCCAGAGAAATCTTCTAAACTTCTTGTGTAAAAGCATCTGATAGATGTTCATGGAGCTAATTGTGAATTATCTCTAGTACTAGCTAAAGATTAGGAGCATGACTTTAAACTATAAGCATTAGTAATATGTAACAATTTTATATAATTTTTAATATTGCCTAAGAATAGACAATGTAATGTGTTTATAAATATCCATTTCTATGAAATATTCATGTCATCCTTTTACTTTGCCCTAAAAATTAGTTTATGAAAAATTCTGATATATTTATTAAAGAAATTTTCACATGTATCTATACTAAAGGGAAATGAAAACACATGGTAACTGAAACATAAGGAACCAGGTAACTTGCTTCATTTCAATAGCATAGTATACTTTTATTTTAGATTGCAATATGCTACATTGTACACTAATGTAGTACAGACTCTAATTCTAGATGGGATGACAATAAGATCACTTATAAATTTACATGTCCCAGGTTCTTTCACAGCAAGTAGTGGCATGTGATATTAAACATGAAAAGGAAAGCAGAAGTCTGTTAAGGATTTCTGTAAAAGTCTTGTTTTATTGATATAGTTGTATACCCCTTTCTCCTAACTACCTTTTTCATTACAAATATGAACACGATAAAGGAAACTGCAGCAGTCATACTACAATCATGATAGAGATACTCAAAGAATTACACAGATATTGGACCTGACTTTTTTGAGCTACTGAAGTAATACTAGATTCTTTTTTCCCTTAGCAAGAAAACTTTCATTAGTTCAAACCACTATTCAACTGAGTTCTCTTTGATTCACAGCTGGAAGTAGTGTCTACCTGATATAGCTTCATTTTAAAATTATTAATTCATCTCAAAATAAGTATAAGAAGAAAATAACCAATGACATGGTAATCTTTAACTATAATAGGGAGGGCTATCTTTTGGGCTTCAGTGTATCTATTGTATTCTAATGTGTTTCTGTTAAGAAATTATATAACTTTTGGACCAGGGTTTCTCAACCATAAAACTACTGACATTTTAGGCTGGGTAAGTCTGTCCTGTGCACTCCAAGATTTTTTAATAAGAATCTCTGGCCCCTACCCACTACATGCCAGTAGCACTCCCCAGTTATAACAACTAAAAATATCTCTAGATATTGCCAAATGTTTCTGGGTGGTAAAATCACCCTTGTTTAAGATCCACTGCTCTAGATAAAAAGTACTTTTAGGTCAACATGAAGTGAAAAGGCTAGTATTTCTCTCACTTGTGGTATAAAAATACTTACAGCTTCTATATTCTAAATCTAAGATAATTTGCAATAATGAAGATTACACACAAAATGAGAAAAAATATACTTACTCTAATCCAAAAGAACCATATGCCAATATTTCGAATTCCTGCCATTGAAGTAAAAATAAAGTACATAATGATAATTGTTATAAGAATATAATCAAGAGGGAAAACCTGAAAAAAAGATGAAATTAAATTTAGCATGTAAACTATAAGCATCCTAACAGTCATATAAGGTAAACTAAAAACCTCATTATTATTTACAATATTGGCCTTGATTTAGATTCGGCTACTGTGTTTTAAAAAAATCCTCAGAAAACAAACAAGTACCAAACTATTAAGAAAATTTTTAATCCATTATCCTAAGAAAAATCCTAAAGCAAATTAAACTAAAACTGCATTTATCTATTAAATAAAAAACCTGATTAAACATTAATATGAAAAATAATTTAGAGAAGGTCACCTTATATTATATAATATATCCCAAGTCAAATTATGTCTAACACAGAAGTCCAGGAATAGATCAATATAATAATATTCAAAGCAACATGTCAATCTATAAATTATAGGCAAATAAAAAGTAAAACTATCAAAAAATATAAGCATATGTCAAACTACTAATAGGTTTTTAGCATAATAATTTTATGTGGAACAGAATGTCAGAATGTTTGCTAGACTCTAGCATTTTATATTCTAGCAGCTACAGGATAAAATGATTGGTATTTTACTTACTGTTTGTAATAAAGGCAAAAGCATATTCAGTGGATTACTCAGGTTAGCTCCAAAAATTATGAAACCAGAATCTATTCCAGCTGAATGAAGAGCTTTATCTAAACTAAAAAGAAATTATAAAGAATGAAATTTCTGTTATACTATCACATTTTTAGCAAATTTAGAAAAAAATATCATAATCTAAGAATGAAAATACATCTGAGTCAAATAAAATAATGGATGACAAATTAAACCACACCTAAATATCTCACAGATATTGTTCGATTGATGAAGAATAAAGAAATACTCTATTACTGAATGTTTTAGCCATTCTTTGAGTTAATAGAACACTTCAAGTAAAAAAGCTACTGAAGATGAATAGCCTACACTAATGGCATTCAGCACCAAAATGTATATTATCACAGATTTGTATAAGTGCTTTAGAAAATGTGTCTACTGTACTTACTTTGACAAGAAGAGAGAAATTACAAACAGCAATGCAACTAAGATGAAAAATATTCCCCAGATGATCTAAAAGCAAATATATATTCATTAAAATATAGTTCTAAAAGTTGATATTAAAAGCACAAACCATTATATTCAATATTAGTTGCTAGAATATGACAATGACATAACAAAAACAATCTAAAAAACACTTTAGTATACAATTCCAGGCATTTATACTTGAATTTTCATTATGAAACTACTTGACTGAGAACATGTACATAAAAGAGACAAACCATTTGGTTCTTCACTAATAAGCAAAAAAACGGAACTGTCTGCTAGACCAAATAGAAGGATTTATTCTATTACACTGAAATGAGACTTTAACGTTGACTGAAAAGTACATTATAACTAACACAGACACATAAACATACATACAGACACAGACACACACAAATACACACATACACACACAGATGCACACACCCCTCAAAACTGTAAAATGCAGTTTATATTACCCTGTTAAACTAGAAAATTCAGAACATTTTCCCCATTGAGGTAATAATATATATAGCAGTTAAATTATATTACAATCCAGAAAAGCCTATACAAATGATATATTCCTGAAACAGTACTAACAACATTGAAAAAATTGTCATGTAAAATAATGTTTCCGTGGAAAAATGTCCTAAGCACTGTAAGTAGTAGAACACATTTCTCCCAATTGTATGAACTTTATATTAAGATAGTAGAAAAAGAGAAAGAAAAATATTATAACTGAGTCTCTAATGAAAAGTTTCAGAATATAAAAGAGGTGATATTTTCCCCAAGTTCCAGGGACAACTGGGCTAAAGAGTTGGCAAGGCCAGAACAAAAAAGGGAAGTCTCAGTAAGCACAGTTAAGTGTGTTGGGCTCCTCCTTTAACTGGAATTGAAATAAATAGATCAGCCAATGTTATGAAATCATGAGTGGTAGGGAGATTTTTTCATCTCATTTCACACAACTATTGAAGTAAATCTTAGAATCCTGAGAGAATAGAAGAGGTAACACATGAACCTACCTAGCCTGAAAAGATGGTTTTTTGAAGTAATTTTGGACCTGTGCTCTGGGGAATTCTTCAGTTATGACAGGGTGCCTTTGGGGCTCACTGGGAAGGAGAGAGTTGACAATGAGAGGGGATCACGAAGGCTATAGTCATCTCTTGAAAACAGAGTTATATTGCATATACTATTTTTCATGCTGGGATTCCACAAAAGAATTCATTATTTAAAAAGGGTTTCATTGCAAAAGATTTTAAGTGACTCCTTTATAGTAACAAGTATTCACTGGTAGAGGGTATAAAGGAGTTATGCAATTTTTTTTTTCTACCAGATTCAGGCATCTATATTTGGTACTGTGGTGAACTGAAAGGCAACGGCCTTATATTTATGATTCTCAAGTGAAACACATTTCTTCCTAATAGCTGTTAACAAAAAATAGTTTGTAGCATGAGGCAGTATAACTACCAAGTACCAATTAGTAGTAGAAGAACATGATATAGAAACAGCATTTGAAGTTAAGATTCCCTTCCTTTGATGTCCATTTTGGCAAAAAAAAAAAAAAAGTTAAAAAAAATTTTTTAAGAACTTCTTAGCTATCTTCCCAATCTGTAGAGATGACTGACCCAGACTTAAAGACTGCTTATTTAGTGACCTAACAGAACACAGAAAAAATGTAAAAAATATAAATATTTAATAAAGACCAAGAAAACTATACATATTTACTAGAACTTAGTAGTTACAGAATCATATCAGTGATGACCACATTGGATTGACCTAAATGCTATATATTACATTCTAGCTATAATGCCAATTTTAAAACAAAAATTAAACTATAGAGGTAACATCAATAAAAATGGAGTAAGAACTGAACATTTTCTCCTCCATAAAATCAGATTCCAAGAAAAATCAATGGGGAAAAGAAGAGGCTTTTTTAACAAATAGTTGTGGGGCAAGTAGATACTCACATACAAAAACTTGTATCCTTACCTCACACCATATAAAAATTAATTCAAAATGGACCAAAGACCCAAATGTAAGAACTAGTAAATTATAAAAACTCTTAACAGAATACAAGTGACCTCGGGATTAGACTATGACTTTCTAGATAAGATACCTAAAACACAAGCAACAGAAGAAAAATTGGACTTTGTCTAAATTAAAAATTCTTTTTCTTCAAAGGATACTATCAGGAAAGTGAAAAGCTAACACACAGAATAGGAGAAAATATTTGTTTTGTGAATATAAAGAACTCTTACACCTTATTATTAAGAATATAATCCAATTGAAAAAAATGGGCAAAGGATTTGAATATCCATTTCTTTAAAGAAAATATACAACTGGCCAATAAGCACCTGAAGAGATGCTCAATATCATTCACTAGAGAAATGTAAATTAATCCCACAGTGTGAACTGGAGAAATGTGAACCAAACTGCTTCATGCTCTCTAGGATGTCTATAAACAAAAAAAAATTAACAAGTGTTTATCAGGCTGTGGAGAAATTGGAACTCTCATATAGTTCTGGTGGGAATGTAAAATGGTGCAGATGCTTTAAAAAACAGCATAACAATTCCTCAAAAAGTTATTACCCAGCAATTCCAGTCTTTGGTATATACCAAACAGAACTGAAAACATCTATCCAACACAAAAATTTCTATATAAATGTGCACATCAGCATTTTTTATAATACTAAAAAATAAAAATCCAAATGTCCATGAGTTAATAAACTGATTAACAAAATGTGGTATATCCATACAATGGAATACTATTCACTTTAAAAAGGAATGAAATAATGCTACATGCACATGAATAAATCCTTAAAAACATTTATGCTAAATGAAGACAGAAAATACCACATATGAAATGATTCCATTTATATGAAATGTCTAGAATAGACAAATCCATAGAGATAGAAAGATTAGTGGTTGCCACAGACAGGGAGAATGGGGCAGACTGCTCATGGTTATGGGTTTCTTTTTCAAGGGAATAAAATGTTCTGGCATTTGACAGTGATAGCTGCACAATCTTGTGAATATACTAAAAAATCACTGCAGTATGCACTTTAAAAAGATGAATTTCATGGTGAGTTATATTTCAAATGAAAAAAAAAAAGTTACATAGGTCCGTAATCACTTATCCATATTTCTGAAATCTAAAATGTTCCAGTAATCAAACTTTTTTTCCTAACTCATTTGTTGATTAAACCTCACTTAAACTAACATGGTCTTTTAAAAGCAACTCACTGTGATTATTAACTAATATATATTCACTGCAGAACTATTAATGTGCTTGAAAGAGAGTAAGAGGGCTGCTGCTCTAGTTCTTTTAGAGGGTATTATTTAGTTAATATATAATATATATATATATATATATATTCTAAAAAATGAAAAATTCTAAATTTTACGCTATGTTCGATCCAAGGATTTTGGCTAAGGATTTCTGAACCTATATTATTGTTATGAACTGAATACTTGTGCCCACACACACTCTAAATTTTATATGTTGGAGTACCAACCCCAATGTGATGGTTTGGAATTAGGATCTTTGAGAGGTAATTCAATTAGATGGGTTTATAAAGATGAGGCCCTGATGATGAAATTACTGTCCTTAAAGGAAGAGAAGAGACCAGAACTAGCTCTCTTTCTGCCACAAAAGGACATAGCAAGCATGTGGCCATTTGCAAGCCAGGAAGAGGGAGCTGACCAAGAATCAAATCTGCTAGCAACTTCATCTTGAACTTTCCAGTCTACAGAGAAATAAATGTCTGTTCTTTAAGCCAGGGGTCCCCAGACCCCAGGCCCTGAAGTACCAGTCCGTGGCATGGCCACACAGCAGGAGGTGAGCGGCAGGTGAGCAAGCATCACTGCCTGAGCTGTGCCTCCTGTTAGATCAGTGGAAGCATGAGATTCTAATAGGAACATAAGCCCTTTTGTGAACTGCACATACGAAGGATCTAGGTTGCACGCTCCATATGACAATCTAATAACAAATAAAATGCATTTGAATAACATGTTCTGTTACATACATGTGTATACAACAGCAGGGAGAAAAAAACAACAGTCTAGTTGGGTCTTAATAATCTCGGTAAGAAAATACATAGCAAGCGCATATATGAAATGGGTAAAGCTAGCTTGAATAAAAAAAAGGGAAAAAGGGAATGCAAGGGAGACAGTAATTGTGAGAAGGTGTGATACAGGCCTCAATAAAAGAAAGGTCCACTATTAAATGGGGGTAGAAGAGAAGGACACCCTTAAAAAAATAACTAGAATTTAAAATCAAGAACAAAGCTTGGCTGAAAAATTAAAGGATAAGTCTCACTTGTACCCACTAGTTTCCAGTTTCACTTTTCAGTGGTAATTACCATTAATAGGTTCCCATGAATCACTCTAGAAATAGTATATGCTCACTGACACAACAATATTAACAAAAAGAGTATCCACCACAAGATTAGCAATCTGAACATTAGTTTCAGTTAAAATACAACACATGCTGAACATTTCAAAGGATTGCTCAAGATAGGATTTATTTGTAAAGAAAGACATAGTGCTCCTATTCCTTTCAATGGCTCCATAGTACTTTCTAGTATGGAAATAGCAATTCATTAAGCCAGTCTCCTACTGATGGACAATGATTGTTTTCAATCAATGCAGTTATTAGAAGCAATAGTATAACAAATATGATTTTTTTTTAAATTAATAGACTTTATATATATATATATATATTTTACTGCACTTTAGGTTCTGAGGTACATGTGCAAAACATGCAGGATTGCTGCATAGGTACATACATGGCAATGTGGTTTGCTGCCTCCAACCCCCCATCACCTATATCTGGCATTTCTCCCCATGTTATCCCTCCCCTACCTCCCTACCAACCGCTTCCCTCCCCTATACCACACAGACCCCAGTGTGTGATGCTCCCCTCCATGTATCCATATGTTCTCATTGTTCAACACCCACTTATGAGTGAGAACAAGTGGTGTTTGATTTTTCTGTTCTGTCAGTTTGCTGAGAATGATGGTTTCCAGATTCATCTGTGTCCCTACAAAGGACACAAACTCATCATTTTTTATGGCTGCACAGTATTCCATGATGTATATGTGCCACATTTTCCTTGTCCAGTCTAAAGTTGATGGCATTTGGGTTGGTTCCAGGTCTTTGCTATTGTAAACAGTGCTGCTATGGACATATGTGTGCATGTGTCTTTATAACAGAATGATTTATAATCCTTTGGATATATACCTAGTAATGGGATTGCTGGGTCAAATGGAATTTCTATTTCTAGGTCCTTGAGGAAGTGCCACACTGTCTTCCACAATGGTTGAACTAGTTTACATTCCCACTAACAGTATAAAAGTGTTCCTATTACTCCACATCCTCTCCAGCATCTGCTGTCTCCAGATTTTTTAGTGATCTCCATTCTAACTGGTATGAGATGGTATCTCAGTGTGGTTTTGATTTGCATTTCTCTAATGATCAGTGATGATGAGCATTTTTTCATATGTTTGTTGACCTCATGAATGTCTTCTTTTGAAAAGTCTGTTTATGTCCTTCACCTACTTTTGAAGGGGTTTGCTTATATTTTTCTTGTAAATCTGTTTTAGTTCTTTGTAGATTCTGGATATTAGCTCTTTGTCACATGGGTAGACTGCAAAAATTTTTTCCCATTCTGTTGGTTGCTGGTTCACTATAATGATTATTTCTTTTGCTGTAAAGAAGCTCTGGAGTTTAATTAGAGCCTGCATAGCCCAGATAATTTGAAGCAAAAAGATGAAAGCTGGAGGCATCACACTACTGGACTTCAAACTATACTATAATGCTACAGTAATCAAAACAGCATGGAACTGGTATCAAAACAGAAATATAGACCAAGGGAACAGAACAGAGGTGTTGTAGGCAGTGCCACACATCTAAAACCATCTGATCTTTGACAAACCTGACGAAAAAAGCAATGGGGAAAGGATTCCCTGTTTAATAAATGATGCTGGGAAAACTGGCTAGCCATGTGCAGAAAGCAGAAACTGGACCCCTTTCTGACACCTTACATTAAAATTAACTCCAAATGGATTAAAAGCTTAAACATGAGGCTTAACACCATGAAAACCCTAAAGGAAAACCTAGGCAAAACCATTCAGGACATAGGCATAGGCAAGGACTTCATGACTAAAACACCAAAAGCATTGGCAACAAAAGCCAAAATAGACAAATGAGATCTAATTAAACTCCAGAGCTTCTGTACAGCAAAAGAAACAATCATTAGAGTGGACCGGCAACCATATACAGTCTGATGTTCATTAATGTACTTACTGCTATTGAATATACACCTAAAATATTCAAAATAATAGATTTTGAGACATATATTTTACCACAATCAAAAATCTAAAATATATATGTGCAAGATAATTACAAACATGAATTTATAATTTCCGTATAAACATAAGAAATATACACGGTAAAATCTCAAGTTACATTTAAAACCTAATAACCTGTAAGTTACCCAGGCCAATCAGTTGTATAATAAGCTCAGAGTATACTCTTCTGTCAGGGAAGAGTTTATTCAAGTATTTAATGAACATCAGACTGTATGCTTAGAAATATGTTCAATATTACATATAAATGCTGTTTTAAAGAGTTATTAACTTATTTAAATTAGGCGCTAATTTTTAAAATTGTCTTCAGCATAAAATTAATCTCCCTTCAGTTCCATGGTAGTATTTAAGAACTTGAAAAATCCTACATATAGAACTGTAACAGCAGCAGCTGCAATTTTCTGAGCTGTTTGTATCAAAAGGAACTGCACTGCATACATTATTTCATTTAATTGCTGCAACAAAATAAGGTGGGTATATAATTCCACTTTAAAAATGAGAAAAGTGAGATTCAAAAAGCTTAAGTAAGAAGAAGTTACATAGTTGGTGAGGAGCAGTTTGACTTGAATACTAATGTTTAAGAACACTAAATGAAAATTTGGCTTTCTATTTCTGAACTACACCAATTGTAGACAAACACAGGTGATGAATAAAAACTTTCATGTCTCATTTAATAAAAAAAAGCAGTGATTATCTCATGACAATATATGTTAAACCCTCAATTACAGAATAAGTTTGTACCCCTAGAGATTTTAGGCATGCCTATTATCCTAGTCCTAACTTAGGACCAAACACGGAAAGACAGGTAGAAATTTAGATTAATATTCAGGAATGACACATCTACTAACAAGAAGAATAATTCTTTCAGCCAATGAAATTAGGAAAGTAATAAAAGCAATTACAGATCTTGTAAGGAGGAAGTAAAACTGTCTTTTAGCAGTTGATATGATCATGTACCAAAAAACCTACTGAGGAATCTACAATAAAGATACTAAAACTAAAACTAATAATGTAACCAGGTTACAGGATATAAAGGTAAGATAAAAAGACAAATTTTTAGATACTAACAAATATTAAAAACAAATTAAACATAAATTGAAAGAGTATAAAAAATACTTAGAGGTAAATTTATCAAGATATTTGTAAGACCTCTACATCGAACACTACAAAACATTCCTCAGAGAAATTTAAGATGTAAATAAACAGATATCATCTTCACAGACTAGAATATATCAATTCTACCCCAAATTTACCTATAAAATTCAAAGTAATCCCATAGATATCCTAGTGAATGTTTTGTGGCATTATAAATTGATTCATAAATTTATATAAAAATGCAAAGGATTTGGCAAAGCCAAAACAATTTGAAAAAGGAAAATAAAACTGAAAAATTTATACTACCTACCTTCATGGCAGATTATAAAGCTCCAGTAATCAAGTATGAGCATAAAGACACATAGATCAATGGAATAGAAGAGAGATTCCAGAAACAGACCCACAAATATACTACAATCAATCTATTTGACAAAACTTCCAAGGAAAGTCAATGATCAAAGGATAATCTTTACAAAAAAATTATGCTGGAACAATTAAAATAAATCTTAACCCTAAAGTCATACCATAGCACAAAAGTAGCTTAAAAGGGGCCATGATTCCGAGCATAAGACTTAAATCTACAAAATTTCTAGAAGAAAATGTTTGTTACCTTAGGACAGACAAACATTTCTGAGGACACAAAAATATGAACCAAAAATAGATATGTAAATTGGAATTCATCAAAACTTAAGAAAAATCTGAATTACAGTGTTAAGAAAATAAAAACATAAAGAAAACTTGCCATGAACTAGATGATGCAATACATATATTTGACAAAGTACTAGATCCAGACTATATAATGAATATATGTTACTTATAATAGAAAACCTAATTTAGAAAAGATTTAAACACATATTTTACACAAAGTAGCCAATAAGCATACAAAATGATGCTAAATATCATTAGTCACCAATGAAATGCAAAGCAAAACTGTGAGATGTTACTACACATTCTTAGGACTAACTCTTGGACAATACATAATAGTTGAAAAGAATGTGAAACAATGGGCAATCCCTTATTGCTGTGGGGTTTGGGGGAGAACTGATATATTCTAGTCTATGAAGATGATATCTGTTTATTCACATCTTAAATTTCTCTCAGGAATGTTTTGTAGTGTTCAATGTAGAGGTCTTACAAATATCTTGATAATGCAAAATGGTGTAACCCTTTTGGAAAATACTTTGGCAGTTTCTTATAAAGTTAAACATTAGACCCAAAAATTCTACTCTTAAGTATTTACCCAAAAGAAATGAATGAAAGAACATATATACACAAAGATTGGTACAAAAATGTTCATATTAGCATTATTCATTATAGTCTCAAACCAGAAACAACCCAAATTTCCACCAACAGGAGTGAGTAAATGAACAAGTTGTGATATGAACACAAATTGTAATACTACTGAACAATAAAACTGAATGAACCACTGGTCAAAAAACATATTAAATATTAACATGGGCAAATCTCAAAAACTGTGCTGTGCCAAAGAAGCCACCAGATAAAAGACTGTATACTCTGTGGTTCCATTTAAAACTCCAGAACACATAAAACAACTCTAAAGACAGAAAGGACATCAATAGTTACCTAAAGTCTGAGCTCAGGAAAGCAAGAGAGGGTACAAGGTAGATTTTTCAGGTGATGTGGATGTCCTACCTCTCTATATTTGGCAAAACCAATCTTTACACTTAGTAAAGTTGACTTGAAAATCCTTCTAAACATAAGTTTGGCGAAATAGAACATAGCATATTTAAAAGAAGGCAGCTGATGTTAGAGACCAGATTATAAATATAAAAACCTAAAAACAATTTAAAAGTAAAATAAAGCTGGAGAGGGTTTCATCATACTTTCAGTGCTATGAAGACAAATCACCTTGGGAAAAAAAACTGGGGTGAATCTTTAAAAAAATTATTCTAACAGAAGATTTAAAAAGTGATTACACAGAAAAACTAACTGATTATAGCATGCTTTTGAAAATCTCTTTCAAGCCAGGGGCTTTTTAGGGTGAGCAGTTAGTACATTTCTTTCTAATTATAAAAGATGGAGAAAGCAGCAACAGAATTGACCTGACTGATTCATCTTTGAATGGTTGTTTCAACCATTTCTTAATGTTTAAGTTCACGGGTACAAGTGCAGGTCTGTTACATAGGTAAACTTGTGTCACAGGGGTTTGTTGTACAGATTATTTCATCACCCAGGTACTAAGCAAGGTACTCATTAGTTATTTTTCCGGATTCTCTCTCTCTATCCACCCTCCACCCTCTGAAAGGCCCCAGTGTGTGTTGTTCCCCTCTATCTGTCCATGTTGAACCACTTCTTTTAAAATTTATCCCAAATCCATTTTCTAGCTTCATTTTGCCTAACTTCAAGTTAGTGCACTCACTGAATTTTCTGAATTACAACTTGTAGGCTATTGTATACAAAGGTATGGTGTTTGAAATGTTTCCAGATACAGAAAGAGCATATTTGGAAGTCTGTGGCCAGCAGTTTTTGTTACTTTTTAGACAGAGCCATATTAAAATTATCTTAATTCAATCAAGGTAGTAAAGTTTAGGGGCCCTAGTCTCAAGAATTCAAAGCTGGCAGACAGTGGTTTCTAAATAATGAAAATAATATTTTTCCATGTCAAATAATATCTTTTTACATACTTTCAGAAATATTAACAATGAAGTGAATTCTATTACTGTCAGTCAGGGTTTCTACAGTATGTTCTTTTTTTTTTTTATAGACTAAAGAAAGTCATTTTGTTTCTCACAGTTTCCACAACCCAAACAAATAGATAAATTCATAAAGAAAATATCATATGTACATGATTGGAATATTATTCAGCTTTGTTAAAAAAAAAAGGGAGGAGGAATCCTCTCATTTGTGACAATATGAATGCACCTGAAAGATACTATGCTAAGTGAAATAAGTCAGGCACAGAAAGACAAACACTGCACATTTATTTATTTATAGAAAAGTATAAACTTGAAGAATGACAGCAGCATATTGCAATACTTATCTATATTTTTATTTCAATTTCGCAACAACTGTTGTAATACATTGCTCAGAAAAATTATGCACCTTGCCCAAACTACCAAAGAGAGCTATGATTTAAAACCATATTAGACCCCCAAATCAATTTTCAGTATCATGCTGTAATACCTTAAAAGGAAAGCTCAATCTCTCCAAGAGGTACTACATAAACTTGGGAGAAGAGTGATAGCATAATTTTTAAAAACTTAATTTACCTTCAGAGGACGCAGAGCACCACAAAATTTTGTCCACCAGCTGTTTTCAATGAATTCTAAATGCCTTTCTCTCTTCTTAAGTGTTCGTAACCTTTCTTCAAATTGTTTTAAGGCGCGTTTATCCCTTGCTGGCAAAGGTCGACCATCTTTGCTCTGCAAATAACAGAACAAAATAAAAGTTTTATCATTAACATCTTATTAAAGTACTTAGCAAATTCAGCATATCAGGCGACAAAACCTTTTCAGGATGGACATTCCTTAGGCAAATTTACAAACTAAAAAATACCTGACAATTGCAATATGACAATAAACATAGGATAACCAAGGTCAGCATCAAAATGTGGATGTGTGTACATTTATGCCTACCTTCTCTTGATCACAATAAATGGTAGAGTTATGCTCCACAAAAAGTTTTTTTTATAAGAAGAGTTAACTACTATGCACTTTGTTCAATTATTCTCCATCCTCTCTAAACTCACTGTATCACTTATTTTAATATATTTGGCTCTGCCCCTTCCTTCTCTCTAGTCAAGTGGTTGTGTTACCTGAAATGATGCTTCTCAGCTCAATTAAAATATTAACAGAATGAAGCAACACAAGTACAGATGGCATGCAGAGGTTTTTATAACAATTACTAAGAATTGACACTTCCTTGTTTTCCAAGTATTTTGGTAATTGAGTCAAGCTTTCTTTGGCCAACCTGACAGGTAATTTCCATCTATTTTTACATGATACTTTCTGTAACCATGAGCAGCACCTTTCTCATCATATCTCATAGACATATTTTCTCAGTGAACTCTCCAGCTCCTGTCTTCAATTGGCTACAAAAATAAGACAACTACTAAATACGGAAAAGGTAAATGATAAAATTGTTTTTATTGGAAAGAAAAAGAAAAATATTTGCATAGGATTACATTTTTAAAATGCAAATACATTAGATATTAGAATGTCTTTGATATTCCTGTTCAGGTTGAAATAGTTTCCTAGCAGATTCACAACATATTGCTCTCCCATGTATCCTAGTGCAGCCTCAATGTGAAATCATAAATATAATGCAGAGAATACCTATGTAACCTTTAATAAAGAGATTTACACAGTTGCAACAATCTCTTTACATATCTGCATCATTATGCTCTTCTAAAACCAGTCATCCTCTTCCACATCTTATCTTATTGTTTGTCAAATTTAAGTGCATAAGAAGCACTTAAAAAGTTTGTTAAATACAGACTTCTAGGCTCTATCTCCAGAGGATGTGATTTTGTAGGTCTTAAGTGGGGCCTGGAATTTGAATTTCTACCAAATTTCTAGGAGATGCAGATGCATCTAGTCCAGAGACCACACTTTACATACTCCAGACTATATTTCATTCCTTTAGTCAAGTACATTGGATATTATCACTGGATCCCAGAACACAGAAACTAAAAGGAATTTTCTGAAGATCAGAGGAATAAAATGAACACTCCCTTCTGGAAGATAAATCCAGGTAACAATACTTCATGTGTGTGGTATGAGAAGGATTTGGCACTTTATATCTTAACCATAACAATATTCCCCAAAATTTCCATTATCATATCAAAAGAATACTAAAAATGAGGTAATTTTGTCTCACTGCTGGTGTTCAGTATTTTAGAAAAAAAAATGAGTAACTGATATAAGGATCCACTTGAAACAAACCCAAGTTATCTGCCTATTTGGTGAATGCTGCAGTAGAATGAGGGATGAACGTCCATTTTGCATTGCCAGTTGACTAAACAAATATGTAAGAATAATTCTGGTCAGAGAAACAAATATTAAGATGTACACTCAGCAGTGGACATCTATCTCATTTGAAAGAAAAAATGTAGGTATATAGGTTAAAACGTAGTTCAAAGGTATGAGAAACTCCCTGTTATATAAAAAAAGGCAAAACATGAAAGCTTCCCTTCACACTGTCTCCAGATACCGTATTACCATTCCCCTTTCCCACAGTTTTCAATGTTAAGCAGTTCAAGATCCTTCTGCAAATTTTCTATTTATTTACACACACACACCCACAAATACACACATATTCAAATATCTTTATGATTTCTTGTTATACACAATAGGTAACATTTCTTGAAAACCTTTCTTTTTGTTTAACTTTTAAGTTCAGGGGTACATGTGCAGGATGTGCAGGTTTGTTACACAGGTAAATGTGTGTCATGGGGTTTGCTATACAGATTATTTCATCGCCCAGGAATTAAGCCTAGTATCTACTAGTTATTTTTCCTAATCTTCTCCCTCTTTCCACCCTCTGACCTCCAGTAGGTCCTAGTGTGCATTGTTCCCCTCTGTGTGTCCATGTGTTCTCATCATTTAGCTTCTACTTGTGAGAACATACGGTATTAGATTTTCTGTTCCTGTGCCGGTTTGCTAAGGATAATGGCCTCCAGCTCCATCCACGTCCCTAGAAAGGACACAATCTTATTCTTCTTATGACTGCATACTATTCCATAGTGTATATGTATCACATTTTCATTATGCTGTCTACCACTGAAGGGCAATGAGGTTGATTCCATGTCTTTGCTATTGTGAATAGTGCTGCAATGAACATTTGGGTGCATGTCTTTTTCTCAGAATGCTTTATATTCCTCTGGGTATAGACCCAGAAATGGGATTGCTGGGTTGGATGGTAGTTCTGCTTTTAGTTCTTTGAGGAATCACCAAACTACTTTCCACAATGGTTGAATTAATTTACACTTCTACCAACAGTGTGTAAGAGTTCCCTTTTTTCTGCAACCTCGCTGGCATCTGCTATTCTTTTACCTTTTAATAACAGCCATCTGACTGCTGTGAGATGGTATCTCACCACAGTTTTTATTTGTATTTCTCTAATGATCAGTGATGTTGAGCTTTTTCATATGATTGTTGCCACATGTATGTCTTCTTTTGAAAAGTGTCTTGAGCACCTTTCTTGTGCAAAAAACTGGTCTTCTATTTATTTGCCTTAAATCTTCTGAATAACTCTTTGAGGCAGATAATAGTATATTCATTTATTATATGAGGAAAAAAGCCCTACAGATGTTATGTGCACAATCAGTTGAGCTAGATTTTGAACAGAGATCATCTGATTTTTCAAGATGTATTCTTCAAGCTATATATAGATTTATAAATATATCCCATTCATTTTCATCACTCCACATTACAACATGGTATCTAGATTTAACAAATAACTTATTTTTGAACATTTGCATTATTTCCTTTTTTTGTTTTTGTTGAGGGCCATTGACAATGTGCCATAAACATCCTTATATACCTGGGTACAAACATGTATGTATAATTCAGTAGGATAATTTCCTAGAGGTAAACAGTTAGATTAAACATTAATTATTAAAAGGTATGTATCTATACGTACAGGCACATGTCAAAATACTCAACTTTCTTTAAAAAGTTGTATATTTTCTACACTCACAAACAGTCTATCCCCAAATTCTGATAAAAATTTGACAGAGATAAAAATTTAAAAGCAGTCCAAATAATTTTTAAAAATATATTGAGTTGTTCTACTTTTCACATCTCTGATTACGAAGGTTACCAACCGTCTTGGTTTTAACTCTGAAAGTCTCATGTTCTGGATACCCCTGGGGTCCCAGATAAACTGAGATGTCTGGTCAACCTACTAATTACTAATTAGCTGAAGCATCATTTCATATTTTTACAGCACAGTTTAGTTTCTCCTTTTATGAGCTACCTATTTGGATCCTTTTTTCATTAATTTTGTGTTGCCTGCACTTTTTCTTACTGACTTAAAGATGCTTGTTACATATCACTTGTATTGCAGATTTTCTCCCATATCATTGTTGCCTTTTAACTTTCTATTTAATGTCCTTTATCAGTAAATAAAACTTGCAACATAAAAATTTAAAACTCACCAATTGTCTCTTTATTAGCACCTAAGTGTTTAGAAAGATCTTGTCTACAGCAAGAAAAATTTTACCTTCACTTTCTGCTGTTTTATAAATTTTATATTTAAAAATTCATTTTTTATTTGATATGAGATTTTATTTCATTTATCTCTTATTTCATTTTTATCTCATAGAGTATACTGAATTTACACCAAAACTTATAAAAATTGTTATTGCTACAATATTAACTCTCCCCAATTATGAATTAATAAAATTCTCCATTTATTCAGGTCTTCTATTACATATTTCAGTAAATTTTATTATTTCTATCAGGAAGATCTTGAATTTATTATTTTATAGTTTGTAGCTATTGTGAATGGGATTATTTTCTATTACATCTTCCAACTAATTAATGATTTTTATGTTTACATGTAGGCACTGTGATAAACTCATTAGTTCTACTAGTGTGTCAGTTGATTATTTTAGATTACCTTGATAGATGATATTTGCCAACAAAAAACATTATTTTCCTTTTTTCCCCTCCTCTCACTGGTTATATGTAAATTCTAAATTATTTCTCATCTGACTCAGATTGCCATAAATATGCTAAAAGTAACAGTGATAATAACACTACCCTTCTGTATCTGACATTAATGGGAATGTTTCTATTCTTTCACTATTAAGTATGATGCTCATTAAAAGCTTCCCTTCCGTATTTTCTTATCTCTATTTTGAAAAGACTCTTTCTGAAAATGTAACCACAAATTGGCTTTTAGCAAATACTCTGACATCTACTAAGATATTTATATTTCACATTTAATCTCAATATACAAAACTACTTTATTTTCTAACGTATCACGCTTGCCTTTCTGAGATAAACCTAATCTGATTATAAAATATTCTCTTATTATAGCATATGTTTTCAATTGCTTTTATTTTTGAAACAGTGTCTTGCTCCATCATCCAGGATGGAGTGCAGCAGCACGATCATAGCTCACTGCACCCACAACTTTCTGGGCTCAAGTGATCATCCCAACTCAGTCTCCCAAGTAGCTAGGACTATAGGTGCATGCCACAACACCTAGCTAAGTTTTTGTATTTTTTTTGTAAAGATGGGGTTTCACCATAATGCCCAGGCTGGTACCAAATCCTGAGCTCAAACAATACACCCACCTATGCCTCCCAAAGTGCTAGGATTACAGGTGTGAGCCACGATACCTGGCCACTTATATTTTATTTATATTAAAATATTTGCTTCTACTTTCATAAGAAAGCTGGTATATGATTTCCCTTTTGTGTGTGCTGTTATTGTCTAGTTTATCATAATCATACCAGCTTAGGAGAAGAATTTCGAGGACTTGTCATTTTTTCCCATGTTCTTTGAATAAGATTTATCTGTTACTTAAAGATGATAGAGGAAGAAAAACTTTTTACTGTATTTTTAGAGGTACATTTAATTGGCAAGGGGTTACATGTAATCTTTAGCTTATTCAACTAGTACATAAAACTTGAACATAAATATTATAGTAAAATATAATATTATATATGAAATGATGATACCTGAGAACTAGTAAGACCCTAATCATACATAAGAAAAACTTTTGCTTTGTAAGTGTTAGAATAATGATAGAAATTCTCAAATTCTTAGTGTCCTACATTACACAGAAGACAAATTTTTAAAAATATAGACATGGTTCTATAAGGATACTGTATTAGTCCATCCTCACGCTGCTATAAAGAACTACTCAAGATTGGGTACTTTATAAAGGCAAGTGGTTTAATTGACTCACAGTTCCACAAGGCTGGGAAGCCTCAGGAAACTTAAAATTATGGCAGATGGGAAAACAAACATGTCCTTCTTCACATGGTGGCAGAAAAAAGTGTCAAGCAAAGGGGGAAATGTTCCTTATAAAGCCATCAGACCTCATGAGAACTCACTCATCATGAGAACAGCATAAGGATAACTGCTCCCGTGAGTCAATTACCTCCTACCAGGTCCCTCCCAGGACATAGGAGATTATGAGAATTACAATTCAGAATAAGATTTGGGTAGGGACACAGCCAAACCATACCAGATATGTTGCAAAAACTTCAAACAATGTAAAAAGTTATGGGGTTGATAATGTCTAAGTTATATCAGAAAGCAGCTCTAAGACAAAGTAGTTTTATGCTTCCAAATTACACCATAACACCAACTCACTTTTGATTTAATCGTTTGGATGTGTTGTTCTACTTCTTCAATGTCCTCAGTGTTTTCTAAACGTTCATAAGCAGCACTTCTAGTGCCTTTTATCAGATTTAAAGGCAACGCAGACATGCCATAGGCCTAAAAGAAACAAAATTGAAATATGTTTTAGGAATAATGTTTCAAACATATTATACACAATTTTATGTTAAAAATGTCTTTTAAAGTCATAACATAAGAGTCAGCAGTTGTGAAAGATTACAGTTACTGAAAATTGTGGTATATAAGAGTGAGCATTATATTGGCTCATAATTCTCCTTATTTTGCATTTATATTTAAACAGAGTCAAACTTATAATACAATTCCTCAGAGGACAAGTTGCAAATTTACTATGAATTTACTGTACAATACTTTATCAAAGTAATAACTACAATTTCAGACTAATTGAAGGTTAAGATAGTATAAATTAATAAAAACAATTTATAAATGATTTTCTATAAAAAATTTATTCCAACTATACATAGTAAACCTTTGGTAAAACATAAGTATTTAAATATATACATGTTATTTGATTAGCATAGAAACTTTAACTTATTAATCAGTATTAAGAATACACGTTATTATATATACTACCCAATTCCATATTCCAGTCCCAAATGACAGCTTTTTATTATAACCGACTTCAGAATTTTTTGGTCTTTTAGTATATTTGCATTATTGAGCATCCCTAATCTGAAAATCCAAAATCTGAAATGCTACAAGGAGAGATGAAACAAGATGGTAGAATAGATGCCTACACCATTCATCTTCCTCACTGGAAAACCACATTGTAACACCTACACACAAAAAAGTACTGTCACAAGAACCAAAAATCAGGTAAGCAATCACAGTACCTGGTTTTAACTTTATATTACTAAAAAAGGCATTGAGGAGGGCAAGAGAGACAGTCTTGAATCACCAATGCCACCCCTCCATCCCCAGAAGCAACCATGAAGCAGCATGGAAGGAGAATATTTTCAGTTTCAGAAGGGAGAGCACAGTGACTCAGGGGACTTTACATTGAACTCAGTGCTGCCCTGTCACGGTGGACAATAAAGCCGTGCCGGGCTCTGCCCATGCATAGAAGGAACATTTGCACCAGTCCTATCCAGAGGGTAATCACCCATCCCATTGGTTGAAACTAGAGTTTCTTGGCAAGCCTTGCCACTGTGAACAAAGTGCTCTGGCATCCTAGGTGAACTCGAAAGGCAGTCTAGGAAACAAGGACTGCAATTCCTAGACCACTCCTAGTGGTAGGCTGGGCTTAGAGTGGACTAGGGTGGCATGTGACCTATGGAGACTACAGCTAAGGGAGTGCTTGCACCATCTCTCTCCCAACCCCAGGCAGTGTAGCTTACCTCAGCAAAAGTGGCTCTTTCCTTTGGCTTGAGGAAAGAGTAAAGAGAACTTTATTTTGCATCTTGGATATCAGCTCAGCCACAGCAGGATACTGTGGCAGAGTCATAAGACCCCCATTCCAAGGCCTAGCTCACAGATGACATTTCTAGACACACTTTGGGCCAAAAGGGAATCTGCTGCCTTGAAGGGTAGGTACGATTGATTACCTGCTGACTGAAGAGCCCCTTCCCTGAATAACCAGCAATGTTACCTACAGAGTGTGTTATGGACCTTGGGCCCTGAAACACGCTGGCTTCAGGGGTGACCCAGCACATTCCCAGCTATGGTGGATATGGTCTGAGAAAAGTAACGGGGGTTTTGTCTTGTACCTGAGGTACCAGCTCAGCCAGAGTAAAGCAGAGCAACAAGTGGGCTCTTGGGGTACCCAAGTCAAGGTCTAGGCTCTTAGAGGACAGCATCCCTAGACATGCCCTGAACCAGAAGGGAGTCCTGCAGGCTGAGTCTCGGGCCTGGCAGCAATCACCACAAGTGATCGGAAGGGTCCTTGGCTTTAAGTGAACTTTGGTGGTGGCCTGGTAGAACCCCACGTAACAGAAGTGCTGGCATCAGCACACCTCAAATCCAGGTGGCTCAGCGCAGAGAGACTATTTGCTTAAGAGAAAATAAGTGAGAAAAAAACTCAAGAGTTTCTGTGTAGTAATCCAGAGAATCCTTCCAGATCTTATCCTGTGGGTCAAGAGGGCCAGGGGAGACCTATGTTCATTCTAGCTAAATAAATATAAGCATGCTTGGCTCAGAGTACACTGAAGTTTATACACCGAACTAAACTATATTATTGGTGCAGTTAATGAGAAATCAAGCAGCAACAGGAGGCCTAAGGTAAAAACCGAGAGCGCAGTTATCACTAGGGAACACCTCGGAGTGACTGCAGAGCAGGTAATACTGTACTGGTCTCACAAAAGCCTTCTCAACATGGAGACTGCATGAGGGCCTCATAAAGAAGGCTTATGCAAAGATCTCTGAGAAGGGAGGCAACCTCTGCTCACAAGATCCGGGAGGGTCTTTGAAGATGGGAGCTGGCAAGGAGGAGGAAAGCCTTGCAGGGCAGAGATCACGGAACACCTCAGGCTCTGCCTAGGTTCTGGGAATATTGAGTGATTTTAATTGCTCTATGTCCTCAATGCTCAGGAGATAAAAGCCCCTTGATACATTGGGAGTAGTCTGACCAGGTGGCTCCTCATCTGCTATACTTCTGATGCAGGCACCCTGATAACAATCAGGGTGATAAACTCAGAGTCCTGGTTTAGCGTGACTTAGAAAAATCTCAAGTGCTGTTAAATGCTCAGAGCACAAGTTTAGCATGTCTTAGAAGGATCACAAGTGCTCCCCCTCCCCAGTTATCTTACCTACCCCCTCATCCTCCCCTTCCACGCCCATAAGATCAATGAGATTATGCACATAATAAAAGGGTTTGGAGCCCAGAGCTCTGGCCAATGCAGTTCCCATGCTTGTGTTGGTCCCTTGGACCCATGCTGTAAATTCACTAGTGTCTCTGTCTTTATTTTCTTTTCTCAATCCCTCGTCACCCCTGGGTGCAAAAACCACAGTGTTAATGGTCTTAGGGCCCAAGCCCCTTTAAATACCTGGAAAGCCTTCCTAAAAAGGACAAACACAAACAAGTCCAAAATGTGAAGACTATACTAAATATCTAACTCATCAATGCCCAAACACTGATTGACATCCATAAACATCAACACCTTCCAGGAAAATGTGACCTCACCAAATGAACTAAATAAGACACCAGGAACCAATCCTGGAGAAACAGGGATATATAAACTTTCAGACAGACAATTCAAAATAGCTGTCTTGAAGAAACTCAAAAAAATTCAAGAGAACACAGAGAAGGAATTTGGAATTCTATCAAATAAATATTTTTAACAAAGGGATTGCAATAATTAAGAAAAATCAAATGGAAACAGTCTAGAGCTAGAAAATGCAACTGACATGCTGAAGAATACATCAGTCTCTTAATAGCAAAACTGATCAAGCAGAAAAAAGACTTAGTGAGTTTGAAAACAGACTATTTGACAATACATAGAGGAGACAAAAGAAAAATGAAAAAAACAATGATGCACACCTGCAAGATCTAGAAAATAGTCTCAAAAGGGAAAATCTAATAGTTATTGGCCTTAAAAAGTGGGAAGAGAAAGAGATAGGTATATAAAGCTTATTCAAAGGGATAATAGCAGAAAACTTCCCAAACCTAGAGAAAGATACCAACATTCAAGTACAAGAAGGCTGTAAAACACCCAGCAAATTGAACCCAAAGAAGACTACCTCAAGACATTTAATTATCAGACTCACAAAGGTCAAGGATAAAGAAAGAATCCTAAAAGCAGAAAGAGAAAAGAAACAAATAACAAACAATGGAGTTCCTATATGTCCAGAGCAGACTTCTCTGCAGTGGAAACCTTACAGGCCAGGAGACAACAACATAACATATTTAAAGGGCTGAAGACAGAAAAATTTTACCCTAGAATAGAATATCCAGTGAAAATATCCTTCAAGTATAAAGAATAAAGATCTTCCCAGAGAAACAAAAGCTAAGAGATTTCGTTAACACCACACCTTCCCTAAAAGAAATGGCTAAAGGGAGTTCTTTGATCTGAAACAAAAGGATGTTAAAGAGCAAGAAGCAGTCATGTGAAGGTACAAAATGCACTAGTAATAGCACATAGAAAAACACAGAATAATATAACACAACAATGAAGTTGTATAAACTAGTCATGTCTTAAGTAGAAAACTAAATGATGAGCCAATCAAAAAACTAACAACTTTTCAAGACACTGCACAATGAGATGTAAAGAGAAACAACAAAAAGTTTAAAAGCAGGAGGATAAAGTTAAAGTGTAGTGCTTCTGTTCATTTACTTTTTGTGTGTTTGTATGGGTAATAAAATAGCAATCACAAGCCTTATGGTAACCTCTAATTAAAGAACATGTAACAAATACTTAAAAACATAAAAGCAAGACATTAAGTATACCACCAGACAAAATCACCTTCACTAAAAGGAAGACAAGACAGAAGAAAAGAAAGAGAAGATTATAGAACAACAAGAATATAAATACCAAAATGGCAGAATCCTTATTCATCAATAATAACATTAAATATAAGTGGACTGAACTCTCTCATCAAAAGACATAGACTTATTGAATGGATTAAAAAACCACAACTCACTGATCTGTTGCCTACAAGAAATACACTTCACCTATAAAGATGCGCATAGACTGGGATGTAAAAAGATATTCCATGCCGAGAGAGAGAGAGAGAGAGAGAGAGAGAGAGAGAGAGAGAGAGAGAGAGAGAGAGCATGCACGCGCGTGCAAGTGAGCCCCATACATTAACACTGGAGACTTCAACACCCCAGTTTCAGCACTGGACAGATCCCCCAGACAGAAAATCAGCAAAGAAACATCAGACTTAACCTGCACTATAGAACAAATGGGCCTAATAAATATTTAAAGAATATTTCATCCAATGGCTGTGTAATACACATTCTTTTCCTTAGCACACAGATCATTCTCATGGATAAACCATACGTTAGGTTACAAAACAAGTCTTAACACATTCAGAAAAATTGAAATAATATCAAGCATTTCCTCTGACCACAAGGGACTAAAACTACAAATCAATAACAAAAGGAATTTAGAGAACTATACAACATATGGAAATTAAACAATATGCTCCTAAATGACCAGTGGGTCAATGATAATGGTAATGAAAACACAACATACCAAAACCTACAGGATAGAGCAAATGCAGTACTAAGAGGAAAATTACAGCTCTAAGTGCCTATAACAAACAAACAAACAAACAAACCTCCGAAAAAATAATGTAATGATTCATTTTAAAGAAATGGAAAAGCAAGATCAAACAAAATCCAAAATTAGGAGAAGTAAAGAAATAAGCATCAGAGCAGAAATAAATTAATAAATAAAATCAAGATGAAAACGGAAACATTACAACTGATACCACACAAATTCATAGGATCATTGGTGGCTACTATGAACAACTAATTATATGCCAATAAACTGAAAAATATAGAAGAAATGGATAAATTCCTAGACACATACAACCCACCAAACTTGAACCATGAAGAAATCCAAAGCCTGAACAGACTAGTAACAAGCAATGAGTAACAAGATCAAAGCTGTAATAAAAAGCCTCCTAGTAAAGGGAAGCCCAGGACCTACTGTCAATCCACTGCTGAATTCTATCAAACATTTAATGAATAACTAATACCAATCCTACTCAAACTGTTCGAAAATATGAAGGAGGAGGGAATACTTCTAGTTTCATTCTACAAGACCCTGATACCAAAACCAAAGACTCACTAAAAAAGAAAAAAAAAACCCTACAGGGCAATATGTCTCATGAATATTCATACAAAAACCCTTACCAAATACCAACAAACCAAATTATACATTAGAAAGATCATTCATTATGACCAAGTGGGATTTATCCTGGGGTGCAAGGAATGGTTCAACAAATACAAATCAATCATTGTAATAAATCATATCAACAGAATGAAGGATAAAAGCCGTAAGATCCTTTAAATTGATGCTGAAAAAGCATGTGATAATGTTCAACATCCCTTCATGATAAATAAACCCTCAAAAATCTGAGTATAGAAGGAATATACCTCAATGTAATAAAAGTCATGCATGTCAGGCCCACAGCTGGTATCATACTGAATGGTGAAAAACTGAAAGCCTTTCCTCTTAGTTCTGGAGCAAGACAAGGATGCTTACTTTCAACACTGTTACTTAACACAAAAGTCCTAGCTGCAGCAGGCAGACAAGACAAAGAAAGAAAGGGCATATAATCTGGAAAGGAACAAGTCAAATTATCTTTGCAGATTATTTTTATTTTAAATTTGGAAAAACCTAAAGACTCCACCAAAAAACTATTATAACTGACAAGCGAATTCAGTAAAGTTATAACTGTATAAATATTTGTTGAATTATAAAGAATAATTTATTATTCCCTTGTTATAGGCAGTCTCTGAGCTAAAGATAACCTATTTCTGATATTTAATCTTTACAACAGCTCCTTCGTATTGATAAAATTCAGGCTCAGATAGGTTAAGTATAAAATACTGTATCTCCCTCAGGTAGAGTAAAAATAACACCATTATGCATTTTATGACCTTTGATGCAGTATTGAATCTATTTAAGAGCATACTATTGACCTAGAAAAAAATATAGCTATTCACAAGCTGTGTTAAATACTAGTTTACTGAATTTTCTGTCTGTATACATCATCAAAGTCACTTAAAGGGTGGCTTAGAAAATGTAAAAAAAATCAACATACAAAAATCAGTAGCATTTCTATATGCCAACAGTTAACAATCTAAAAAATAAATTTAAAAATGTAAGCCCATTTACAATAGCCCCAAATAAAATTAAATAACTCGGAATTAACGTAACTAAAGAAGTGAAAGATCACTACAATGAAAACTATAAAATACTGATGAGTGAAACTGAAGAAGAAACCAAAAAATGAAAAAATATTCCATGTTCATGGATTAGAAGAATTAATATTGTTAAAATGTTCATACTACTAAAAGCAATCTACAGATTCAATGCTATCCCTATCAAAATAGCAATGACAATGTTCACACACAACAACAACAAAAAAGTCCTAAAGTTATATGGAATCACAAAAGACCCAGAATAGCCAAAGCTATACTGAGTAAAAAGAACAAAACTGATCACATTATCTGATTTAAATTCTATTACAGAGCTATAGTAACCAAAACAGCAGGGTACTGGCATAAAAACAGACACACAGACCAATGGAACAGAATAGAGAACCCAGAAACAAATCCACCCACCTATGGTAAACTCATTCTTGACAAAAGTGCCAAGAACGCACATTGGGGAAAAGACAGACTCTTCAATAAATGGTGCCAGGAAAACTGGATATCCATATATAGAAGAATGAATCTAGACCCCTATCTCTTGCCACATACAAAAATCAAATCAAAATGAATTAAAGACCTAAGATGAAAGACCTCATACTATGAAATGACTTCAAGAAAACATTGGGGAAACTCCAGAACACTGATCTGGACAAAGATTTCTTGAATAATACCCTACAAGCATAGGCAACCAAAACAAAACAAAAAAAAATGACAAATGGGATTACATCAAGTTAAAAAGCTTCTGCACAGCAAAGGGAACAATCAACACAATTGGGAGACAAGGCACAGAATGGGAGAAAATATTTGCAAACTACCATATGACAAGGGATTAATAACCAAAATATATAAGCTCAAAAAACTCTATAGAAAAGAGCCTAATAATCCTATTAAAAAGTGGGCAAAAGATTTGTATAAACATTTCTCAAAAGAGACATATGAATGGAAAACAGGCATATGAAAAGGTGCTCAACATCACGGATCATCAGAGAAATGCAAATCAAAACTGAGATTATCATCTCACCCTGATTAACTCCAGATGGATTAAAGACTTAAACATAAGACCTGGCACCATAAAAACCCTAGAAGGAAATCTAGGCAAAACTATCCAGGACATAGGAGTAGGCAAGGACTTCATGAACAAAACACCAAAAGCATTGGCAACAAAAGCCAAAATAGACAAATGGGACCTAATGAAACTCCACAGCCTCTGCACGGCAAAAGAAACAGTCACTAGAGTGGATCGGCAACCAACAGAATGGGAAAAAATTTTTGCAGTTTACCCATCTGACAAAGGGCTGATATCCAGAATTTACAAAGAACTCAAACAGATTTACAGGAAAAAAACAAACAAGCCCATTCAAAAGTGGGCAAAGGATATGAACAGACACTTTACAAAAGAAGACATATATGAGGCCAACAATCATATGAAAAAATGCTCATCGTCACTGGTCATCAGAGAGATGCAAATCAAAAACCACATCGAGATACCATCTCACGCCAGTTAGAATGGCGATCATTAAAAAATCTGGAGACAACAGATGCTGGAGAGGATGTGGAGAAAAAGGAACACTTTTACACTGTTGGTGGGAGTGTAAATTAGTTCAACCATTGTGGAAGACAGTGTGGTGATTCCTCAAGGCCTTAGAAATAGAAATCCCATTTGACCCAGCAATCCCATTACTGGGTATATATCCAAAAGACTATAAATCGTTCTACTATAAGGACACATGTACACGAATGTTCATTGCAGCACTGTTTACAATAGCAAAGACCTGGAATCAACCCAAATGCCCATTGATAATAGACTGGATTGGAAAAATGTGGCACATATACACCATGGAATATTATGCAGCAATCAGAAATGATGAGTTTGTGTCGTTCGTAGGGACATGGATGAATCTGGAGAACGTCATCCTCAGCAAACTGACACAAGAACAGAAAATGAAACACCGCATATTCTCACTCATAGGTGGGTGATGAAAAATGAGAACACATGGACACAGAAAGGGGAGTACTAAACACTGGGGTCTATTGGGGGGGAAAGGGGAGGGCCAGTGGGAGGGGGAGGTGGGGAGGGATAGCCTGGGGAGAAATGCCAAATGTGGGTGAAGGGGAGAAGGAAAGAAAAGCACACTGCCATGTGTGTTCCTACGCAACCGTCTTACATGCTCTGCTCATGTACCCCAAAACCTAAAATCCAATAAAAAATTTAAAAAAATAATAAATAAATAAATAAATAAATAAAAAGGGCTATTATCTAAAGTCGGGTAATAACAAATGCTGGTCAGGATGTGGAGAAAAGGGAACCTTGTACGCTGTTGGTGGGAGTATAAATAAGTACAACCACTATGGAGAATAGTTTGGAGGTTCCTCAAAAAACTAAAATAGAGCTACTATATGATCTAGCAATCCCACCGTTTGGCATATGCTCAAAAGAAAGGAGATATATATATTGAAGAAATATCTTCACTCCCATGTTTGTTGCAGCACTATTTACAATAGTCAAGATTTGGAAACAACCTAAGTGTCTATCAACAGATGAATGGATAAAGAAAATATGGTACATATACGCAATGGAGTATTATTCAGCCCTACAAAGAGTAAGATTCTCTCATATGCAACAACATGGATAGAACTGGCGGTCATTATGCTAAGTTAAATAAACTAGGCGCGGAGAAACAAACATCACATGTTCTGACTTATTTGTAGGGTCTAAAAATCAAAACAACTGAACTCATGGTCACAGAGAGTTGAAAGATGGTTACCAGAGGCTGGGAAAGGTAGTGGGGCAGTGGGAGCATTCACGGAACATTCACTATTTCGGTGACGGATACACTGAAAGCCTAGACTTCACCACAATGCAATATATGCATGTAAGAAATCTCCACTTGTATCCCCTAAATATATGTTTTAAAATTAAAAATATCTCATTTATATCTTTAATATTAAATTACATATTATCAAAACATTGAAAAATATGAAGAACAAAGCCTATGGGAACCAAAGTACCTGATAATTCCTTTAACATTTCCTTATAGGATTTTCCTATCCTTATTATCATTTTAACCAGTTTGATTTGGTTATTCTAGTACTTCCATATTCTTTAAACATTATTGATAAAAAGCAACCTAATAATTTAAGACTCTGATTAATACACAGCATTATATAATGATTATTTACCAATTCTCATTACCCATTGTATTAGTTTGTTCTCACATTGCTAAAAAGAACTACCCGAGACTGGATAATTTATAAAGAAGAGAGGTTTAATTGCCTCACAATTCCACAAACTGTACAGGAAGCATGATTAGGGAGGCCTCAGGAAACTTATAATCATGGCAGAAGGCAAAGGGGAAGCCAGCACAACATATGTGGATGGAGTAGGAAGAAGAAAGTAAAGTGGGAGGTGCTACAGATTTTTAAACACCCAGATCTCATGAGAACTCTGTCACTAGAAAGCACTACAAGGATGGCGCTGAACCATTAGACACTACCCCCATGATCCAATCACTTCCCACCAGGCCCCCACCTCCAACACTCGGGATCACAATTCAACATGAGATTTGGGTGGGAACAGAGAGCCAAACCATATCACTCATATTATTTTAATAATCCAATAGAATATTGCTTTTTCCAACAAAATGCCATGGCAACAGTTTGCTAAACCCAGTTTATATGCAAATATGTTTCTTTGTCCTCTCAACCACCTCCAATCAGGCCTATTTGACCTCAATGCTTGTTATTCTGTGTTGGATGGATTAGGTTCCCTGAATGTACTAACTGCAGTACTCAACACTGTTTCCCAAGGAACCTTTTGGTCTAGTCAATACCAAGATAACCCTTATTTAGTCTACTGTCAAACACAACGTCTTGTGAATTATCCTAACCAGTCTGCTGGTCTGAATTTCTATAAATTCATCTTCTATATGTCATTCCTCTAATTAATATCCTTTAAGATTCTACAGGACTAAAAAAATGTATTTTTAAAGGATTCTGATATGAGTTCCTAGGAATCTGGAAAGGTGCCTTTAGGGCCACTACAGAAGATAAAGCAGCTGGCTATGCAGGAATGTGCTGCTGCTTTAACCAGAGCAATTCTACTTGTTCTCAATCTCTATATGTATATGAACATACACAATTGTTTTAAAAAATTTGTTGTGCTATTTTTTTTATGAAAGGTAGAATTATTGGTTGGTATTGAGGATAATTTTAATTAATATAATTCTGCATACAAAGCACTTCATGACCTGATGCCTACCATCTTGTTAACCTTATCTTGTGCTTCTAAATTGTTCATAGTACTTAAAACACTATAATTTTATGCTACTTTAGGCTTTGTCCAACATACACACTTTATTCCACGTAGTGCCCTCATCTAGCATGCCCACTTTCTCATCTTACTTCATTAGCACCTGTTAATGCCCTTCAGGTCTTGGCTTAATTACAGTGTGTCTGAGAAACCTTCCCTGACTTGTAAATGTCCCCTGCTTATAACTCAATTATAACACATAGGTGTATTAACATAATTCATCTGCACATTTGTTTTATCAATAGATCCGCCAAACTTGGCTCAACAGATTTCTAGGCCAGACTAGCAACAACTACAGTAGACTATTTGGTATGTAATCACTAGGTCCCAATTCTTTTTCCTCCTACCTTTATTTCAAGAACAAAAATTTATTAAATTAATAAAATAATTTCTCTAAGAAGATAATTAACCAATAAGCTTTTAGGAAAAGAGAGAGCTCTTAATTCACACAAAGTTATTTCCTTAAATGGAATTGAAATACTTATTAGAAGAAATTTCCTCACTAAATATCAAACAAAGATTATAGATGATTAAAATTGTCAGATCTTTCCTTATAATGATACATAAAGTAATGGTGCACCTTACAATAAGTAGCATGTACTCAGAGAAATATCCTTTATTTCTTATATAAAACATTATAACTTATATAAAACAGACCTTATATAAAACATTATAACTCTTAAGGTCTTTAAACAACAATCTTTAGAACTTCAGACTTTTTTTTAATGTACAAAAAGACTATCTTTTTTAGAAACACAAAATTTTTATTGCTTACTACTGCCCTCTAGCGAATTTCCAGAAAAAGAAATCACAGAACTAAAGAGATTACAGTTTTAAAATGCTTGTATTAATAAATAGGTGGGCCATAATTGTCTCCAAATTTACTTATTTTGACTTCCAAGAATAAATCACCAACTCTATTTGAAAACTAAAATGTTTTAAAATAACATATACAAACTACATTCCTAATAACTTCTTTCACTGCTCAATTTAGAATAGCACCTTTTCTTTACATATCTCTTTCCTTTATCTAGAATGATAGTTTCCAACTCCGTGAGCCTTAGATTACTGTAAAGGGTCAACACTAAATACTACCTGAGGGCTTAATAAATGTCTTCCACATATTTGTAAAACCTATTATTCAAATATGTACATGCTATTACGATGATTGAAACAATACAGGTACTGAAGACTTTCCTTTTAAATATTCACTGAGCCTAAGACATAAATATTTTCTTACATTTAGTATCAGTGAAATTTGGATGCATCTAAAAATTGAAGGCACCTTATAAGTGGAGGCTAGGTAGAAGTCATGACTGAGTTGTCATTACATGCACGTTCACAAATGTGGTCACAGCAAGTTATATTACAATTACTTCAGTTGAGTTACATGCATTCTTGGTACAATTATTGAGTTTAATTGCCACTTATGTCTTATAATATGATTTGATATTAAAACAAAAAGTTAATGTGTAAGGAAGGAGAAAAAGAATGAAGAAGCATCAATAGTAAAGAAAATATTCATTAGAACAATAGGCATAATTCTGTATTTTCTTACAAAGCAACAGTCAAGTGTTTCATAAGCTTAAGAAAGGGAGATATCCGAAACAGAAGTTATTTTGCATTTTTCTGCTTAAGTATATGCAAAAGGATTCCCTTCTATATGACAAGAAAAGAAACAACAACAAAACAACTTAAATTTACAGGACAGGTATATTAGTAGCTTCAAAGAAAATCCCAGAGATAAGACTAGAACACTCAAGAAAAGTTGCACATCAATTCTTTTGATAGCATAAAAGACAATACACTTTTTAGCTTCCATATATGAGTGAAAACATGTGGAACTTATCTTTCTGAGCCCAGCTCATTTCACCTAATATAGTAACTAAGACTAATGACTAGTTACTAGAGAGTAGAGGCTGGTAAGGGCAGGGAGTAGGGAGAGGAGATAAAGAGAGGCTTCATTAATGGGTACAAAAGTAAAGTTAAACAGACAAAATAAGGCCTAGTGTTCAACAGATCAGTAGGGTGACTACAGTCAACAATAATCTATTGTATATTTCCAAATAGCTAGAAGAGAATAATTTGGATATTCCCAGTATTAAGTTTAAGGTGATGGATATTCCAATTACCCTGATCTGATCATTATACATTATATAAAAGTCTTAGACTATCACATGTACCTGGAAAATGTGTATATCTATTATGTATCAATAAAAATAAAAGACAATACAGTTGGTTCCCATCTCACAATGGTTCAACTTAGGATTTTTAAACTTTGTGAGGGTATGAGACCATTCTTTTTCACTTTGAGTACAGTAGTTAATAAATTACATAAGAATATATTTGATATTTTATTATAAAACAGGCTTGCTGTTAGATAATTTTGTGAAACTATAGGCTAATGTAAGTGTTCTGGGCATGTTTAAGATAGGTTAAACTAAGCTATAGTGTTCAGATAGGGTAAAGTAAGCTATGATGTTCAGGAACTTAAGTGTATTAAATGCATTTTCAAATTACAGTATATTTAACTTAATGATGGATTTCACAGAATGTAACTTCACTGTAAGTCAAAAAGCATCTGTGTTGTATAGTAAAACATAAACATCAATAATGAATTCAAAAAGTGATTTAGAATTCTCGCACTCCAAATATAAAGTTTTAGAAATACCTTTTATTTCACTCATATTTTCCTTGTTATAAATACAGATAAATCCAAGAAATTTCCTCACTAAATATAAAACAAAGATTATAGATGATTAAGAAAAAATTTCAGATCTTTCCTTATAGTGATACATAAATTAATGGTGCACCTTACAATCAGCAGCATGTACTCAGAGAAATCTGCTTTCACATGGGCTGAAAAAGTTGAATTTTAACTGGAATTTCTTTCTCAAAATATTATGGAGAACCACTGCTATGGTTCATAAGGTATTATAATATGAACTAAATGTTTCTCTTCCCCTAAAATTCATATGTTGAAATCTAATTCCCAGTGTGTTCTTTGTAGGTGGAGCTTTTAAGAGGTAATTAAGTCATCCTCTATGAATAAGATTAATTCCATTATAAGAAGGGTCACAAGAGAGCTTGCTTCCTTTCTCTTCCTGCTCTTTATCCTAAGAACATGGAATGAGAAGATAGCCAACTGCAAATCAAGGAAGAGGGCCCTCACCAGACACCAGACGCCTTGATGTTGTACTTCCCAGACTCTAGAACCATGAGAAATATGTTTGTTGTTTGAGCCACCCAGTCTATGGTACATCTGTTATATCAACCTGAACTAGGACATGGAGGCAAAACAACATTTGATGGGTATGTAAAGAAAATATTAAATGTTTCATTTCTATATTTAAATCCTTAATTTATCACTTTAATTTTCTTTAACGTATTTACCTTAAATGTACATAGGTTAGCATAATAATATGTAAATATGTATTTATAAACCATAAATATCCTGGAGAACATATTTAAAGTTTTACTGGTAAAGGTATGCAGTAAACAATTTAGCAGTCACTGCTTCTACAGGCACTTCACTGGTCCATACAATACATTTTGCATGAAGACATCATTCAACATTTCCCCACTTGGTGGCACCAAAAAATTAGAATATCTACATAGATGTTTGTGCTTACAGGTTTTACTTTTTAAAATTTAATAAGTATCAATTTCCTTTCAATGTAAGCATAAAATAATCAGCAAATTAATATGCTGTTTGACCTTCTTCTTCTCCTAAGCTCACTGACCAATTATTTGGCATTTATTAATACATGGTACAATATTCAGAATCAGTAAAATTTAAATAATCAACTAGTTTCAAAAATAAACAATAATATATAACTAAGAAATTCATACTTGATTGACACATAAAATAAACTTCTCTGGTCTCAATACAAAAAAATGGAGTTACAAATTCTGTAACAAACATGATTTTTACATTCCATATTATATTTAGGGTCAAAGTACTCAAGTATTAATTTCCTACTCTGGGTACTTTAATTAAGACTAACTCTCTTCTATACTTCATGAATATTTTCTATACCCTCTTTCAAGCTACCACAAGAAAAGCCTTTTCCAAGATAAGAGAAAATTTTGTATCCCAATCACAAGCAAATATAAGTATACTATTTAACCACTGATCTATGATAAAAGTACTTATCTATAAATTGTTGATTTTCAACAAATTTTTACCAACATTTCAGTAAGTATTACTGGCTCATTTTCCCCCAAGATGGGGAAACTTGGGATCAGGTAATAATGGAGCTCAGCTATACATACCATGATGCTCCTCCTCTTGAACAAGATATAGTCTACCTTCCTCTTCCCATACCTCTATGCACCGTAGGTATTAAAACGGACCAAATCATGGCTTGGTAGTAAAACCTGAGCTTTGAGTACTTGTAGTGCTATTCAAATGATATTATGTCTCTCTTCACACTCCCCCAACCCCAACTAACCAACATTCAATTATGAGTGCTTTTTTTACTCACCTTTGAATAATACGCATTCTCGCTCATCATGATACAACTGCTTTTTGCCTTTGGTTTATTTTCACTGAGAGAGGAAGCGGGAGGGAACTATAGTTTGAACCATATAAAACTTTGAATATTCAACTGTTTAAGCTAATAGTGACTATTTTTTAAGTGGCCAATAGATTCTAGGACCTGGTGGATTATTTAATTCAAGCCTCACTAGTTTTCATTTAAATGCTATCCCACTATAAAGATGAAGAAATTTAGATGGGAAAGTAGGTCAGAAGACCCAAGGATTTGAGATCCACATTTCAGCCTGTCCATACCAATTATTATAATTTTATTGTTTATGCTGCCTAAAGAAAACAAATAATGGCTAGAAGTTGGATTTTAATGTGCTGCTACATTGGAATCTCTCCCTCAGTCTTAGGCCTCAAGTGGTCCCTCTTTACCAATTTATCAACTCTTTTATGTGTTCCTGGTTCCCACCCTCAATCTCTTTATAAGGTCCTCTGGTTGTTTTTTTTTTAATCAATATCCTTCAGCCCAGCCTTCTATACAGTAAATTCTCACAACATCATCAAAGGTTTCTCAGAAACCGTGACTTTAAGTGAAACAATATGTAACAAAAACCAATTTTTTGTTTGTTTGTTTGTTTGTTTTCTGAAATGGGCATCTCACTCTTATTGCCCAGGCTGGAGTGCAATGGCGCAATCTTGCCTCATTGCAGCCTCTGCCTCCCAGGTTCAAGCGATTATGGGATACAATGAGTTCTAAATTTCTCTTCAAAGAATCAGTATGTCAGTATGTTCAGTATTTGTCCTCCATTTTAAAGTTTAACTTTCTCATAGCTTCAGTAAACAACCTTTTCCACCAGTTTCAATCAGGAGTTTGCATTTGTTCCCCGAGGCACCTGCTCTATCCGGACTCATCCTGGTCACCTGCTTTGACCCGAGTCACCCCTGGTCACCGGCTCTGACCAGAGTTACCTGTTCCATAACCATTTTTCCTGTCAAACTGCTCACCCCACCACTCTGACTCATACCTCTGCTCTCTTTAAAAATAAGCAATCGGAATAAGCTTAGACTGTGCAGTCCAACCCTACCCAAGAGGGGAAAGACATAGCAGTAGGGGTTACCTGTGTCAGGGATAAAAATCCCATCCCCTCCCCTGTTCAGGTGTGCATTTGCCATTGTTCCACCTGTGAGATGCACTCTTCTTTATAGAAGTAAATTGCCTTGCTGAGAAAATTTATATTCAAGTGCTATTTCTTTTGTGGCACCGAAAATTTACATACAACATGATTTTCCTGCCTCAGCTTCCCGCGTGGCGAGGATTACAGGCACCCACCACTATGCCCGACTAATTTTTGTGTTTTTGGTAAAGAGAGGGTTTTACCATGATGGCCAGGCTGGTCTTGAATTCCTGTCCCCATGTGATCCACCCACCTTGGCCTCCCAAAGTGCTGAAATTACAGGTGTAAACCACCATACCTGGTAACAAAACCAATTTTACCACAGGCCAATTGATATACACAAGAGCTAACTTCCTATGGTATATTTCTTCTCACAAGAACATCACCAAACTTCTAAATGAAGACTCAAAACACTTCTAACATTAAATATTGAAATAAATGTAAACTCTACATACATTTAGGAAAGATTAATAAAAACAAAATAATCAACTTTTGGTGAATGAGTGAGTGACGATGGTTGTAGTGGTACTGGGTTAAATTAAGGAGTAAATGTTTGCAAAGTGAAAATTGTAAAGAGCACCTCCTACCACCACACAGTTCAAAAACAAACAACAATGTTGGACTGATTGTTTTTATACTGCAATTATTGTTATGCACTTGCATGCAGCACACTTTATGAATTTTTATTTTACAATAATTTGCATTCATTCATTCATTTTCCAACCCACTTATTCTCAGTTCAGGGCCACGGGTGGCTGGAGCCTACTCTACTAGCTCAGGTTGCAAGGCAGGAACCAACCCCGGACAGGGTGCCATTCCAACTGCAGGGTGCACTCACACATACCCAAACTCACTCCTACTGGCACAGTTTCAGACACACCAATTCACCTTATGTGCACACCTTGGGAATGTGAGAGGAAACCCATGCAGACATAAAAACAACATGGAAACTCCCAGAGAAAACCCACACAGACATGGAAACGACAAGCAAACTCCACACAGTGGCCCTGGCCAGAAACTGATTTTTTTTTCACATTAACATTATAAGAAAACAACACGAAAAAAAGATGTTATTTGAGGAACTGGTGTATCCTAGAAAAGTAAAGCTCTTCTAAGGATAGCTTAAGTAATTCAGTATGAATACTCTGTTGGTTTAGTTGATGATTTAAATGATAATTTTCAAAGTTTCCATATAAGTTTAAAATATTTATCTTTCCAATAATATCATTCCTACAAAGAAGCGCTCTTTCAAATAGTTTTAATAACAACTTATTTTCTCCACTCCCACTCCCTACTCTCATAGTTCATTTAATTCAGAGCCATCAGAGTAATACTGTTAAAATGTTTGTCAGAGCCCATTACTTTTCCATTTAAACCTTCCAGTGGCTTCTAATCTCAATCAGTATAAAATTCAAAATCCTAACTGTGGACTATAAAGTTCACATGACATGGCCTCTTGCTACATCTCATTGAAACCTTTGCTACTCCCCTTGGTCAACTGGATTCCAGCAACAATGGCTTTGCCTCCTTGCTAGTATCTGAATATGGTATATATGTGCCCACCTTAGGATCCTCACACTTAACTCTTCTGTCATGGTTTACTTTCACTTCATTCAAGTCTCTGTTCAGATATTAGAGAAACTATTCCTGATCTTTACAGTAGTGTAGCCTCCACTACTGTCTAGCTTTTTATGTTGCCTTAATTTTCTTCACAGTATTTATCAATTAACCACTGGGAGACAAATCTCCATGCATCTTTCATTTCTGCATATTTTGCAAGCCAGGAGCTGACTGTCCCCCACCCCACCTGCCACTATTTTTTTTCTGTACTATCTTTTCAAAGATCTTTGTATAGCAAATAGTCTTGGTAGATACAGAAAATAGCTTTCCCTGGAGCAAAGGACAGGTATGCTTACCAACCATTATAAAAGATTCAGCTTCCCCAAGCTCAGGGTTCCTCTTCAACGCACTCTATTATGTGCAGGTCTCATCTAGTTTTCTTCCCATTACCCTAGGGTAACTGGGACACATGGAACCAACACAAGAACGTTGATCCTATGGCTACTGCTATTGCTGTGAGCAGGTCTTACATATTCAGTTGCCATCCATAAAACTGGCAGGCTATAAGTAGGGTAGATATCCTAGGACTTTCATAGTTCTTAACATTTACATTACATATTGAATTTCTCTCTATTTTTTTTCTCCTAACATTCCACTGATTGGTCTATCCTCATTTTCCTATAGTTTTCAAAGCGCTTTTACAAATAGTATATTTGACCTTCAAAAATCCCTGTGAAGCATTTTCTCTTTCCATTTAATGGGGAAGACACTGATCCAGAAAGGTTAAAGGATAAACCCAAGATTAGCAATAACAGATCAGTCACAGAATAACAGCAATTAGAAATCAGGTCTAATTCCTCATTTGTTATTCATCTGTGACTTCTTAAAAGGCAAATAACTAACATGCTGTATATTTTGTGAGACAGAAGAATAATCACCCACTGATATTAAATGGCAAATTCCTTATGTGACATAACATAAAAACACAGAAAATGTCAATGAATAATAATACTGAGTACCTAAATAAGCACCTGTAAGATATCACAATGTATGTTTTTTCAGATTTTTTTTAATTATACATTATGGCATATGATTGTTCGTGCAACAAAACTGGATTTTGCTCTTACAATAACAGCCATTTTCTTTATGTCTAAAGAAAGACATACTAAGAAAATATCCAAAAACGTTTCCTTTAACCAGAATTTTCCATCTTTGCAAGAATTAAGAGTGCTTCAACATAAACTTCATTAATCTGAAAGGTTCCAGATAATATTAATGCTGCTTATACACTCTCAGGATAGGTAATAAAGAAGCACTTATTACTAGCTTTTTCTTTAGAATGTGAGCAAAAGACTCAAACAGAAGTCTGTATACAACTTGGTCAGTCATTTATAATTCACACCTTACCACTTCCAGGAATACTGAGGGGAAAAAAAGTCTGAGAGTATAAGAATAGATTTCATATACAAGAGAAGTGTCAAGTTATATAAAATATCTGATTTTAAAAGCCCTATATCCTCCAGTAGAGTAAATCTGCAAAATCAGTAATAGATCCTGGTCTATGGTTCAGAGTTCTAACATGCTTATAAATCTGCTAATATGTTTATGAATAGATTTATAAGCATATCAGATATTATAAATCTACCACATAGATTTATAAGCATAGATTATTATAACATAGGATATAACCACCTTCAAGGCTCATAAGTTATGAAATTTCTGATTATTAAATGGCACAAATATAGCTAAAATGATGGGTAAGTAGTTAAAATTTTACCCTTAAGAAAACTGAAGAAAAACTGAAAAAGAACCAAAATATTATAAAGGTAAACAGAATAAAGTATAATGAGTTACTACAGTAAAAAATTGTTTTAAAAGACAATTTTAACTCAGTTATCACCAGCTCACTTACTGTGTAAGTTATAGCTGCCAACATTCCGATCAAGGTGAGAGAACTAATAGAAAATGACAATGCAGCTAAACCATCTGCAAAGAAAGAAAAACTGTTAAAAATGTACATATATACTACTGAAATGTTTATATTTAGCAAATCAATGTAAAATGCTGAGCTGCTTATACGTTTTGAAAAAATAAAAACCAATATGTACTACCATATTCTTGAAGTGCTAACTTAGAGAAAAGAGCTTTTAAAGGGCTCTTTAAAAATTGATTTGTAAAAGATCTTTCAGACTAGCTGAGATTTTCTTTCCCTCACCTCTTAAAATTAACAGAAAAATTACTGGTTAATTATTGGGCACAAAAAGAGATCAGTAAAATATCAGATGCTCAAAAAGTGAATTAAAAGATCACACAGCCTCTCTCAATGGCAGACCCTAAAAGATAACATTACATAGGAAAGCTACCTACCTTGACTCTTTCTCCCTTCTCAACACAGTCTTGATACTTCCAGTTACTTTGTTCTTGATTTTCAAATCAGTTTTTAATGTATAGTCAAAAACTAAAATCTTAATTAAAGAGTTTATTTCACTTTTTAACTTGAAAGGACAAGCTTGCCTACTTGGCAGAAAAATAAAAGCAAACACAACTAGAAAACAGATTCAAAAATAACATACACACACACACACACGCACACACACACACAACGAGTTGGATTTAGGAAATTATCTAAAGGAAGGTCAAAGAGTGAGGGGCAGGCATGACACTTTCACATAAATATATCAAATTATGTAATAAAATACTGTGCAACTTTGAACATTCTTAGGTAGGAACAATACTTTTTCCAATTTTAACACAGGTCCTATCAGGCCTGTATTGATCAAGCTTAAATGCAGGTCCTGTAGAACCAAATACAAGGTTTTGATTAATTTAATGTGTTGACATTAATCCTTTATGAGTGCTAATAAAATTATAATATCTATCATCTTAAAACTCATGTCTCAGTTTTGTATAACACATAAAGAGAGCATATTAACAAATTCATAAATCATACAAGGCAAATTTTTAAGTCTTAATATTTTTAAACTGTATTTTATGAAATCAAAGACATTTTGATGCCATAACTTTACTGATCGTACCAGAAGTATCAACAGAAGGTGTTCATAAAGCTAGGGGAGGTCTGCGATCTGGCTGATAACAATTATAAGGTACTATCGCTTGTAAAATATACCTCCAAAACAGAGATAAAAATCTGAAAAAGTATGTGGCTTAGAAATGATAAAAAAGAGTATTGTGCTAACATGTTTGGCCAATCAAAATGTTAATATTACTAACAGTCACCTTCATCTGAACCAAATAACTCAAGATTGATCATTATTTATTATTCCCATTTGGGTACAGGATGAATAAACATATGCTGAAGATACTTGAAGATGCATTCTCTCTAAATGTTAGGGGTCTATGATCTGGACATATACATCTTTATGATATAATAAATAAATCCTATTGTAAACAAGTTGTGGTCCAGTCATAAAATGCATTACTCTGCGGAAATAAAAAAAACTAATTATACAAATGAATTTTGAAATATTATTTCATGAAAGAAGCCAGACATATACAAAAAAGAATCATTAATAAATGGAATCAGAATTCCACTTGCAATATTCAAAAAAAGCAAAACTAACATATAGTGGCAGAAATTATAATCATAGTATCTCTCATGGGAGATGATATTAACTGAATGGCATATTGTGAAAAATTTGCTGGAGTGGTAGATGTGTTCTACACCTTGACTGCAATCAGTTACGATGACTGTATACATGTATTGTAAGATCCACGCATTTTACTCCATATAAAGCATTTTTTTAAAAGGTTATATACCCTTGATGCCTGAAAAATGCAAGGAGGTGGGATGAGAAATGAAAGGACTAAAAATTAAGAATACTTAGGTAACTGTTTTCGACTTAAGACAGCTGATCTAGACTGATAAGCAACATATATTTTAGATGGTGTTAACTTTGGAGACAAAAAAAAAATGGAAGACTAAATTGAATGGAATTACAAAAAAAAAAAAAAAAAAAAAAAACAGAATAATGCTACCTATCTAATCACCAGTTCAAGTTACACTAATACTCAAAGTATAATTTATGAAATAATATTTAGGGCAGAAGAGTAGTTACTCAAGAGACCTAAAGGAGTTAACTCCTTTAAGAAAAGAAGCTATTAATTTATCAGCAATAGAATCAAGGTACATAAATCTGACAATTCAGTATTAGTAGATGCCAGGCCTGCTACCCTTATTCTTGCTGGTATCAGCAAGATATTAATGAATCACAATTTACAACATGAGATCTTAAGTGGAAAGCAAGAAAATTAAGAACTCATACAGCAGACTGCAAGACTTAATTTAATCATTATTTAGTATTGTACCTGGGTGAAAAAAAAGAACTGCTGATCAAAGAATGTACAGTACCTATTAGAATAGTCATAAAAGCAATACAGTTTTTCTGCATAAAATTTATAGAAATAAGTAAACTAGGTATCTTTGAAAATAAAGTTACTATATTCAAATGCACAAGAAATTTTGAGTAATATAATACATGTATTTTAATATCACTTTCTAATTCTAAAGTTATTTTTTTCAGTGATTAAGCAACTTTCTTAACCTAATCCCTGAGCCTTTTTTTTTTTTCTGTAAAAACCTAGGTCACACAGAGTAAGTTAAACAAAAACTTCTAGAAAAGAAATTCCAAAATATTTTGATGAGGTAAATTTATAATAAAACACTACGTAACTAATATAAAACCTCTGTAATTTATATTTGACATAAATCTCAAACAAAAAGGTAAGGTTCTCTCTTACTAATTAAAAATAAAACCCAATGTATCCAGTAGATTTCTTTAACATATTACTCAATATTTATCCTAAGTGAATTAAAAATCACATAGAAATTATAAGACCCTCACTGCTAAAATAATTTGAAGAAAGGATTAAATCTCCTTTCAACTGGGTAATTTTATGAAGTCAAGAAAACAGTTACATAATAGCTAGATGGCTAAGCGAGCCTTAAGAATGTAATATTTCTAATGTGTCTAGCATTAAGTTCAAGGACAAGTTAGAAAAACTGTGGAGTTAACTTTTTTTTTAGACCAAATCTCGCTCTGTCTCTCAGGCTGTAGTGCAATGATGCAATCTCAGCTCACTGCAACCTCCACCTCCCAGATTAAAGTGATTCTCCTGCCTTAGCCTCCCAAGTAGCTGGGATTACAGGCACCTGTCACAGTGCCCAGCTAATTTTTGTATTTTTAGTAGAGACGAGGTTTCACCATGTTGACCAAGCTGGTCTCAAACTCTTGACCTCAGATGATCCACCCACCTGGTCCTCCCAAAATGCTGGGATTATAGTGTGAGCCACCACATCTGACCAGGGTTAAATTCTTAACGAAATACAAATAGACTATCCCAAGTATCAGGAAATATAAATTACTACGTTTTTCTAAAAAAAACAATACTTACGACTACTTCCAAGTTCTTCAAACAGGAACTTCACTTTTTCCCACTCTGTGGAATTTTTGTTATTAGGAACATTCAATGGAACAAAGGCACTACAAAGAAGAAAATAATTGTTTTAATTGCTTTAAAAATAAAAAGTTAAATGGTTTGAAACTTGAATATTTTTCTCTAAAACAATAAAAAAATCAAATCTGTACTACACACAGAGGGGAGTGAAGAGTTTCCTATCTATGCATTTATTTCACTGCAAATTTGTTTTAATAGTTACATTAATGCATTCAGTAAAGTTAGTTTCCTTTGTAATCCCATACATCTTTTGCACTGAAAATACTAATTTGTCAGTTATACTTTAATAAAGCTGAGAAAAAAACAACAAATAAATACATAATATTTCGAAAAAGACTGTAGCTTTAAGATGACCAAGACAAACCACAAAAAAGGTTAAGGATATCTGTATTAAATCAGTAGAGCAGAATATAAATATATGCAATTATTTTAATATATTTATATGGATAGGAAGAAACAAAAGAGATACATTAGAATAAACAGTGAACGTCTCATTGTGGAATCGGACGTGATTATTACTTTCTTATTAGTATTTTCCTATTAATATGTCTTTCAAGATTCTATCCAACAGACACAATGAAAGTAGTTTCTATTTATTTTTTAACCCATGGGTGAAGAAGAACTTTAGAAAAAGCAGAGACAGACAGCATCCTAGGAGCTGCTCTAGGACATTACACTGGGAAAAGATAGAATAAATATATGTTCACTTTATTATCTAGCCCATATCAATAAACAAGATAATCAAGAGATTAAGGTAAAGAGCTGGGTATCCCTTAAGTAGCATAAGTGGAGAAACAAACTGAAGTAGGAATTAACTCTAATATCACGTCCTTCCCAACTTAATTTTAACCGTAAACGAAGTGGTAAGATTTATCCTCTGTTGTAAAGAGGATAATTTCCCAAGAAAATTCACCCTTCCTCTTGATGATACATGTTCAGTTCCTCAGCAGAATTATCTAGCAGTTCAAATATTCAAAAATGAGTAACATCAGAGGAAACCTTATATAATCAAAAAAACTAAAAAGTCTAAGTGACCCACACCAGAATGACTTCACAAAAATACTTTGAAAGCATTTATCAGAGAGTTAACGTGAGCACTTAGTATTTTAGGTATAAACGAAAGCACAAATCCAAAGCAGATTCCTAAATTACCACCAGGATTTTATAATCTAAAAAACAGACCTAAAATATTTTCACTTAAACTAAGAAAACACCCATAAGTAGAACTCAAAATATGCCAAAGGAACTAATTAATCAACACAGACCCTGGCCTTATTACTGTAGGATCTTGATGAGCCAGGTTTTCCTCTTTCAATGGAGCTGAGGTAGAATAAGAAGACTCAGAAGGCAAAGCAGCATCTGACTGGTATAAAAGCATGTCAACCTTTTAACCATAAGAAGGAACAAACCACTGTTCATCAGCCAAATATCAGCCCCATAGACAAAGAGCTATAAAGAAAAAGGAATACCTCCCAATAGATGAAAAGGCAATTGAAGTCAAATGAAGTTATAATATAGATATATCAGTTCTGAGGAAAGAGAAAGCAATTAAGATTATCAGGTATTTAGTATACTAAATGAAATGGTGATGACACTAAAGTAACCAAGAGTTAGAATACAATGGAATTTGTGTGGTAAAAGGGTGCATATAGTTTTAAAATCTCAGCCCTTCTAAAAAGAAACTCAATACAGGGCACCTCAGCTTCCAAAAACAACGAAGTACTAGATTAACCCATTTCTGCCTGGTGTTCCATTATAGGAATACTAAGTTTGTGGGAATTATTTAATATTTTACTGCTCAAGGTCATCACCAAGGTCTGATTTTTCAACCACAAAAAAATCTACAAACTTTAGCATAAATGGGTTAAAATAAAACTAGAGCCCAGTATGATTAGACTTTTCCCTCATGCCCTTGAAAATAATAAAACTAAAAAAACTGCTTAGCAAAAATATTTTCTACCCAATCTGAGTCACTGAATTAGCTTAACACACATTATCTCTTCAGAAAGAGACAAAGGAAAAGCTAATGAATTGCAGTAGATATGAAATGGAAATGATGAATTCAGCAGAACTGAAAATAAGATGCTCACTTCCTATACTCTACCACCAAGTCAATTCATATTTATCTTCCAAACAGTTTATGTTTCTTCCTCTCTGTTCTCTTTGTAACCACTATAGTTCCAATGCTCACGTGAATTTACCTGAACTTATATAATGGCTATTTAACTGATCTTCCTACCTACTATTTACATACCACTTCTCCAACCCAACATCCAAAATCCTCTTTCAATACATCCTTCACAGTGCTGTAAGTAACTCTTAGAGCAAAGTCATATATATTTATTTTCATGTATTCATGTACAAAAATATGTACATATCTTCACTGTCTTTTAATTACTCGGTAGGACAAAATTAAAAATTTCTTAAACATAGCATGTAAGACCCAGAGTCTACTTACCTGGCTAATGTCATATCCTGTCACTCGACCACAGGAACACTTGAAACCTACCACTACACTTTTTTTTGAGGGGAGGGGAAGTCTAAATTCACATCATACATTTTATGATATTCTTCACACACTCCATGTTAACCTCAGCCTCCAAGTTAATATATTTTATAGACTGAATTATGTTCCCTAAAAATTCATATTTGCTGTCTCTCTGCTCCCCCATTCTACAGACAGTCTCATCTCAGCAGCACCAGCCACATCACTGAGACACCATAGTGAAAGTGAAGGCCAGAGTAAATGGATTTGGCCACAGTGGGTGCCTGGTGACCAGTGCTGCTTTTAACTCTGGCAAAGTGAATACTGTTGCCATCAGTGGCCCTTCAGTGACCTTTACTACATGGTCTACATGTTCCAGCATGATTCCACCCATGGCAAGTTCTAGGGCACTATCAAGGCTAAGAATTGGAAGTTTGTCATCAATGGAAATCCCATCACTTTCTTACAGGTTCAAGGTTTTACTAAAATTAAATGGGTGATTTTTGCACTGATTATGTTGTGGACTCTACCAGCATCTTCACTACCATGAAGAAGGCTGAGGTTCACTTAGAACAGGGAGACAAGAGGATCCTCATCTCTGCCCCTTCTGCTGATACCCCCATGTGATGGCATGAACCATGAGAAGTACAAAAATGGCATCGAGATGGTCAGCAATGCCTCTTGCACCATCAACTGCTTAGCCTCCACTCGCCAAGGTCATCCATGAAAACTTTGGCATCATGGTGGCACTCATGACCACAGTTCATGCCATCATTGGCATTTGGAAGACTATGAATGGCCCCTCTTTGAAACTGTGGTGTGACAGCTGTGGGGCTCTCCAGATCATCATCCCTGCATCTACTGGTGCTGCCAAGGCTGTGGGCAAGGTCATCCCTGAACTATAGGAAGCTTACTGGCATAACTTTCCATGTCCCCTCTGCCAGTGTGTTGATCACAGACCTGACTTACCATCTGGAGAAACCTGCCAAATATGATGACATAAAGAAGATGGTGAAGCAGGCATTGGAGGGCCCTCAAGGGCATCCTGGACTACACTGAGCAACAGGTTGTCTCCTCCAACTTTACTAGTGATGCTCATTCTTTCACCTTTGATGCTGGGGCTGGCATTGCCTTCAACAACCACTTTTTCAAGCTCATTTTCTGGAATGACAATGAATTTGGCTACAGCAACAGGGTGGTGAAACTCATGTTATACCTGGCCTCCAAGGAGTAAGAGCCCCTGGATCACCAGCCCCAGCAAGAGCACAACAGGGAGAGAGCGGTCCTCACCTGCCAGGGAGTTCCTGCCACACTCAGTCCCCCACCACAGTGAGAATCTCCCCTGGACACAGTTTCCGTGCCAGATTCCCTGAAGAAGAAGAGATCTAGGGAGCTCCACTATGTTATGTACCATCAATAAAGTTCCCTGTACTCAACCCTCCTAAAAAAATTACCCAAGGCTGGGCGCAATGGCTCACACCTATAATCACCACACTTTGGGAGGCTGACGTGGATGGATCACTTGAGGTCAAGAGTTCAAGACCAGCCTGACCAACAAAGAGAAACCCTGCCTCTATTAAAAAATACAAAAATTAGAGGGGTATGGTGGTGCATGCCTGTAATCCCAGCTACTCAAGCGGCTGAGGCAGGAGAATTGCTTTAAACCCGGAGGTGGAGGTTGCGATGAGCCAAGATCGCGCCATTGCACTCCAGCCTGGGTAACAAGAGCGAAACTCCGTCTCAAAAAAAAAAAAAAAAGAAAGAAAGAAAAGGAAGGAAATTAGCAGGGCATGGTGGCAGGTGCCTGTAATCCTAGCTACTTGGGAGGCTGTGGCAGGAGAATTGCTTGAACTTGGGAGGTGGAAGTTGCAGCAAGCCGAGATAGCATCATTGCACTCCAGCCTAGGCAACAATGCAAGATTCTATCTCCAAAAAAAAAAATTCCGTACATTGAAGCTCTAACCCCCAATGTAATGGTATTTGGATATAGGTCCTTTAGCAAGGGAATTAAGGTTAAATGAAGTCATAAGGGTGGAACCCTAATCATCCCATGGCATTGGTGTCCTCATAAGAAAAGGAAGATACATGAGAGTGCTCCTTCTCTCTCTCTCCCTCTCTCTCTCTCTCTCTCTCACACACACACTCTCTATCCCACACACACCCCACCCTTCTTTTCCCCCCTCCCCTTCTTCCTCTGCAAGCACAAAGGAAAGGCCATATGAAGACAGAGCAAGAAGGTGGCCTTCTATAAGCCAGGAAGAAAACTCTCAACAGAAACCAAATTTGCCAGTATATTTAACATAGACTTCTAGTCTCCAGAACCATGATAAAATAAATGACTGTTATTTAAGCCACCCAGTCTATGACACTTTGTTATGGCAGCCAAAGCAGACTAATATATTATACGTTATTCATCTTTTTTATTTGTCAAGTCAGCTGACCAATTCCCATTCCTTCAAATCTTAACTGAAATATTACTTCCTCTTAGATGTCCTGATTCTGCAAGGCAGAGTAAGAACCTACTCCTCCACCATCTGGTATGTATCTGGTACCAGAGCACTTAAAGTAATTCAAGGTATGTATCTGCATGCCTCCGCAATGTAAACCTAAAGGACAGAGACCATGATCCTCCACTTTTACCCCAAAGATCTAGCACAGTATCTAACATGCAAGTGTTCCAAAAACATCTGAGCTACATGAATTAGTTAAATCTAGATCACAGATTTGCCATAAAATTATCTAGTTCTATTAGCAAAAGCACATCACTTAAAAGAAACTCTGAATATGCCACCTTCAAAAATATTTCAAGACCTTTTGTCAATCACTTAACCTAAATGCACACCTCTTTCAAATATTTACATATGGTACTGAACACTGTCCTGGATGACTGAAACACTAACAGTCTTTAATTCACTATTCTTTTATTCTGGCTGTTGAAAGATTTGTAGTTTTATTGATGATTCTCACTCATGTTATAAATTAGGAGTTGGCAAACTACCGGCTGCCTGTGTTTAGAAATAAACTTTTCCTAGAACACAGTTGGGCTCTTTGTTTATCTATTGTCTATGATTACTTCTGAGCTATAAGAGAGCCACAGAGACCATATAGGCTGTAAATCTAAAATACTTACTATCTATGCTTTAAGAAAAGTTTGCCTATTCCTGCTCTAGATAATTCAGGTTTACATACAAGGGATCTCATTGTTAACAAGGGAAATTAACATAAGTAGATTTGGCTTTCTAAAACAGCCAAAAGAAAAACACTTTAAAAATATACTTGGTAGATAAAAAAATAGAAAACCCACTAAAAAATGTATTTACAAAAAGTACTCCTTTTCATGACACATCAAGGCAGGTAAAAAGAATTGGAAGTATGACTTGACTATAAAACATGTGCATTCTAAGAACTCCCAGAACTACAAAAAGTTACTCAACAACTTTATTCTGATTACAAGTTACATGTAATAAGTAATTTTTTTTATTTATGGAAAGTTATTTATTGGAAATTGTGAGACTAAAGTATAAAAGAAACTTTAAAAAACTTATTAACACACCTAATATATTTCCTAATATAAAATGAGAGACTAATAACCTATTTATAACACAGATAAATGTCTTCCAGTAACAAGCATAAATGTTAGATGTTCTAACAACTACGTAAAATGTTATTGATATTACTTTAAAAACGAAGAAAAATTAAGAAATCTGTCAACAAATATTTGAAGACTTATAGGGTCAAATCTGAAAGACGCACAGACAAGGATTTTTATCCAAGCGTTATTTATAAAAATGGGGAAACATCATAAATGTCTGAGCAGTCGTCACCAGAAGATCAGTTAAATATATTTTTGTATCCTTAGAAAGAAATGCAATGTAGTCAAAATTGATGGATCACTACACTTACTATCCTGAAGAGTTGCCCACAATATGTTAACAAATAGATTACCAAGGATTATATAAAATATAATCACATTTGTATAAAATTAAAACATGCAAGGTGCCTGCAAGAAGGGAGGTGTACTCTGCATGCATTCAAGCACATAAAAATGTCTAGATGAAACAACACAGATAAAACTGTTAAATTGCGGCTATTGTTCCTTGGAGATACAGAAAGTAAACTGTTCCTTTTTTGACATATTTTTCCCTAAATTTTTCTGAATGATCCTTTTATTATTATTTTTCAAATACTTCTATTTCCATGCCATGGCAAAAAAAAAAGAAAAATCAAGACTTACCCAACTAAAAGAAGCAGTGCACAAATCAAAGCAAATCCCAAAGTATACTTGAGTGCCGTTTTAATTTGCTAGACACCGAGAAGAAAAAAGTATAACATTTAGCAAGCCTTTTGAAATATACAATATTCTTGCAATAGTTTAACAGTTCCTTCACATCAGATATACACTTATAGTCAACAGTGTAAAGTTTCACTTGTTGAAAAACAACCTTAAAATTTAAAGAAAACGGGTATACTACATCTTAAGTTATCTTGACAAAATATGAGATTTTGAAAATCTTTTCAATAGTTAGGGCCTTGTAAAAACCAATCCACCTAAAGCATAGTTAATGCTCCAGCAGGCATCTTCAGTAAAATTATCAGAATATGTAATAAAAGATTCCCCTAAACAGCAATCAGAATCTACAACACCCCAACCCAATTCATCAAAATGGTTTATAACAGTAATAAACACAATATACACATGTTTGTGTTTCAGTATATATATGTGAGTATATATATTAAGTATATTTGTGTATATGCATACTCGCATATACATATATAAGTATATAGGCACATATATTTATGTGTGCCTATATACTTATATACATTAATATATATTTTGCACATATATAATGTTTATCATGCCAGGCACTGATCTAAGAACTTCACATATGTTAACTCATTTAATTCTCATAACAATTCTAAAATAGGTTGTTCTGATGTCTACTTTAGACATAAGGAAACTGAAGTCCAGAGAAGTTAATGATCTGTCCTAAGGTACACAGGTCATAAGTGATTAAACAAGTACTTAAAATCAGGAACTTAGGAATTTAAAACCTATGCTTTGCTTGGTGCCCATAATGTACTCACTCTAAAGGCTAAGAAAAGCAAAAAAAGACAAAGTTGGACATTCTGAATATGAATAAAAAAGTTAATAGTAATCTCATTTAAATTAGTCAGAAATAACATTTGTCCCCTCAGACTAACGATGCCTCTAAAAATCATCTTTTAAAATTTGAATTCATGTTTCACATAGTAAGTTCTTGTTCACAAAGGGGGGAAGATATTTTTAGGAAAAAAACTAAAGAAAAGGTAAAGAAGATCCTAAGATCAACCAAAGGGTAGAAGAATGTGCACTTTGGAAGAAGTGAAAGAGACCACATAAATCTCATGGAGATTTTATTAAATGTGTAACTAGCTACCTTATGTTACACATCTTGGTTTTTCCAACTATAGAGTATCTACAAATAACAATTTGGACTCTCTTTATAAATATTTAAATGTCTAACTTTTTCCTCTAATACTGCATTGATTATCATTCTAGAAGTCATTTAAAATATTGTTAACTTACTTGCTCCTAATCTTAATGCAAAGGCTCTTGAGGTTTTAAGCAGGATTAAGCATGATGCTGGCTTTTGACTGAATACATTTATTTCTGTATTTAAATACAAATGAAAACAAGGTATAAAACAAAATCTTGTAACTCAAAAAGACATTAGTCTTATTTTTCAACTATTTCCCTAAAATAAAACGTGTTCAACTTTGACAAATACCTTTTAATATACATTTTTTTCTTTGACCTATTGATTACTATGTATCAATAGATTTCCTGATTTTCAGTCATCCATGCAATTGTGAGGCCCAACACGGTTATATAATATGAATATATTTGTAAGATGCTCCTGAATTATATTTACTATTATTTTGGTTAAGATGTTTATACCAATACTTAAGTGATATTAGTCTGCAGTTTGAACATGTATGTTTGCTGTATTTGTCGGGTTTTTAAAAAGTCAGTCTTATCCTGGATTAGTAAGAACAACCTACAAGTGTTCTTTCTTTATGCCTCTGAACAGGGGCCAGCAAACTACATTCTGTGTACCACATCTGATGCACCTTCTGTTTTAGTGGATCATAAAATGTTCATTGCCTCTGGATACTTTTAACATTATAATGGCAAACTTGAGTAGATGAGACAGAGACCATATAGCCCACAAATCCTAAATTATTTAATACCTGGCCTTATATAGAAAAAATTCTATATGCCTGATCCAGAATTGCTCTGTCTAAAACAATAGTCACAAGCCACATGTGGCTAGAAAGCACCTGAAATGTGGTTAGCTTGAATAAGTGTAAAATACAACCCAAATTTCAAAGACTTAGTGTGAAGAAAAGAAATTTAATATTTGATTAATAGTATGTTTGGCTATATTTGAAATGATAATATTTGGAATATATTATGTAAAATTCAATGTATAATTAAAATTAATTTCAACTGTTTCTTTTCATTTTAATGTAGTTAGCATTATATTTCTATTAAACAACACTGCTCTAGAAAAAAATTCAGTCATGTCATTCTCTGAAAAAGCAGGAAATAATATTTTTATTTCCTAAACTGAGACCTCTAAAATAAAGATACTTACAGTACATTTGCTAGTATCATCATCATCCTTTTCTTCATAATAGAAGTAAACAAAAGGAATCCAGAAGAACACACAGAATAATATTACAGAATACAAAGCTGTGGAAATAAATAATAAACTGAGTTTTACTAAATACATATGTACTTAATCACAGTTATCTATGTGTGTGTGTGTGTGTATATATTTACTTACCAAGTTCACTCCCCTATCTGATTCCTTGTTCTCATAATTCTCTATATATAGTATATGATGCCCAAATAGTCTTCTCTGTCCTATGTCCCAAGAAATCAACAGTACTATCAGAATAACAAAACCATAATTCAAGTTAACTTTGGGGAAATTTATAACAATAGTAACAACTGGGTCAAGAACAATTGTGGCAGCTAACAAATGAGCTCTTACTATGTATTAACTGCAATACTAAGAATTTCCTATCAACCATCTCATTTAAATGAGCTTTAACGTTTGCCTTCATTCCAATTTGAATTAGAGTACACTTACACAACATTTGCTATTCTGGCAAGTTAAAGAAACAGCTATAAATAATACTGTCTTTTTGATATAAATAATTTTCTCACCTTAAGTTTTAAAAATATGTAATATTATATAACTGACCTTACCCAAATCAAAATAGAGAAAAGGTAAAAAGAATAGTAAAACAGTAAAATTAGATTCTCTATTTTCCCACCAATGGACACTGGGGTTACTTCCACATTTTAGAATTTGTGAAGAATGCAGCTATGAACACAGAAGGACAAATAACTCTTCAAGACCCTGTTTTTAGTTCTTAGATTAGATTCAACATCAACTGATACAAACTACTATTTATCTGCTTTAAAAAAACATTAATTTGAAATCATTTTAACCAGTAGTCAGTCAAAGAGTTTATTAAATTCAACATAGAGCTTAAGTTAAGCCAAAGGTATAGTACCTTTAAGTATAAAAACAGAATAAACATTTTGAGACTTAAGCCTAAGAAACCTGTTTTTAAAATCTGTATATTCATTCATTTGCTTTTACATACATTCATGAAAAATAGTAGGACTAGTATAATTACATAAAGCAATTACAGAATTATAATCATTGTATTCCCTTATAAAAGAAAGCAACTGTTACCATCCCAGACCCATTAGGATGGCTACTAACAAAAAACAGTAATAATGATAAGTGTTGGCAAGGATGTGGAGAAACTGGAACCCTGTGTGCTGCTAGTAGGAACGTAAAATGGTATAGCAGCTGTGGAAAATGGTATGATGTTTCCTAAAATAATTAAAAATGGCATTACATATGATCCAGCGATTCCACTTCTGGGTATATGCGTGAAAGAGTTGAAAATAGGGTCTCCAAGAGTTATTTGTACACCCATGTTCACAACTGCATTGTTCACTATAACTAAAACATGAAAGCCACCCAAGTGCCCACTGATGGATGGATAGAGAAGCAAAATGTGGTATACACAAAATAGAATATTATTGATTCTTAAAAAGGAAGGAAATGATATATGCTACAACACATATGAACTTAGCATAATTAGAAGGACACTATGCTAAGTGAAATAAGCCAGTTACAAAAAGACAAATATAGTATGACTCCACTTAATATGAGGTACTCAGAGTAGTCAAAATCATAAAGACAGAAAGTAGGATGGTGGTTGTCAGGAGAGGGGAAGGGCAGAATAGAGAGTTACTGTTTAATAGGTATAGTTTCGATTTTACAAGATGGAAAGTGTTATGAAAATGGGTGGCAGCAATGGATGCATATTTTGAATATATGTTAATACCACTGAATAGTACACTTGAAATGGTTAAGAATCTAGAAAAAATGCATGTTAGTAATGTATAATAAAAATCTAAATTACTTATTGTCTTGGAAGAAATGATTTTAGAGTTAAAGAGTTTTCTTGACATTTGCCAGCACTATCTCATTTATCTGGCGGATATTTATGATACAGCCCTACTACATGCAATACAGATAAAAGAAACTCAAATCAAACAGGACCCTAAATAATTAACAGAGGGGCAGAGTTAATTTATATGAAGCAATCACAAAATTACTGTCAACATAATGAATTTGGAACTATAGACACACAGGTTTTTAATATTATGAGCAACTAATAGTGACAAATCTTTTAGGGCAATGAATATTGGTGTTTGTACCACAAACTAAAGAGTAGTAAGTTTTAACGTTTCTATTGCAAAACTAAGAGCCAACAGAAATAAACATTTATTTACAAGGAACGTAAACAAATTTACAAGATATAAACAAACAACCTCATCAAAAAGTGGGTGAAGGATATGAACTGACACTTCTCAAAAGAAGATGTTTATGCAGCTAACAAACATGAAAAAAAGCTCATTATCACTGGTCATTAAAGAAACACAAATCAAAACCGCAATGAGATACCATCTCATGCCAGTTAGAATGATGATTATTAAAAAGTCAGGAGACAATAGATGCTGGTGAGACTGTGGACAAACAGGAACACTTTTACACTGTTGGTAGAAGTGTAAATTACACATCAACCATTGTGAAGACAGTGTAGCAATTCCTCAGGGATCTAGAACCAGAAATGCCATTTGACCAAGTAATCCCATTATTGGGTATATACCCAAAGGATTAGAAATAATTCTACTATAAAGACCCATGCACTCAAACATATGTTTATTGCAGCACTATTTACAATAGCAAAGACTTGGAACCAACCCAAATGCTCATCAATGATAGACTGGAAAAAGGAAATGTGGCACATATATACCATGGAATACTATCCAGCCATTAAAAAGAGTAAGTTCATGTCCTTTGCAAGGACATGGATGAAGCTGGAAGCCATCATTCTCAGTAAACTAATACAGGAACAGAACACCAAACATCAAATGTTCTCACTCATAAGTAGAAGTTGAACAATGAGAACACATAGACACAGGGAGGAGAACATCACACAGGAGGAACTGTTGGTGGGGGGCATGGGGAAGAGGATGGAGAGCATTAGGAAAAATACTTAATGCATGCAGGGTTTAAAACCTAGATGATAAGTTGATAGATGCAGCAAACCACCATGGTACCTATGTCTACCTATGCAAGAAATCTGCACGTTCTGCACATGTATCCCAAAACTTAAAGTGAAAACAAAAACTGTAACAAGTATTCCAAAGCTTTAAACACTTAAATACAAAATGCCATTTTTAAATCACCCTAAATACCATGCCAATATTACAGTTAAAATAACCAAGTAATTTGTGTGAAATAGAAAAAAAAAAAAACTGAATTAGCACAATAGATTTGAGTAGGCTTACAGCCTCACACCAAAATTTTTGATAAACTGATGGGTGGAGTAAAGTTTAGCTTCAGCCTGAGTATGCCACTTGTGTATGTTACTAGGTGGGCTTGGCCTTTAGATAGGAAAACAGCCTGATGACTATTTGTATACACATTTCTTGTTCTCCTAATCTTGTGTGATGAACAATCTTTTGAAAACCTAAGTTACCATTATATTTAATTTGTGTAGCAAAGTATAAGACAAATTCCTATAACTCAATAAAAAGACAACCCTTTAAAAAAAAAAAGGGCAAAGACTTTGATACTTCACATTAGAAAACACATAAAATGGGTGGGTGCGGTGGCTCATGCCTGTAATCTCAGCACTTTGGGAGGCCGACGCTGGCATATCACCTGAGTTCAGGAGCCTGAGTCCAACATGGCCAACATGGCAAGACCCCATCTCTACCAAAAATACAAAAAAAAAAATGGCCAGGCATGGTAGCGGGCACCTGTAATCTCGGCTACTCAGGAGGCTGAGGCAGGAGAATTGCTTGAATCCAGGAGGCAGAGGTTGCAGTGAGCTGAGACTGTGCCACTGCACTCCAGCCTGTGAGACAGAGTGAGACTCCGTCTCGATTAAAAAAGAAAATATACACAATGGCCAATAAACACATTTTAAAAGGCGCTCATCACCATAAGTCATCAGGAAAATGCAAGGTAAATCTAAATGACTAAAATTAAACTGGCAATACCAAGTATTGACAAGAATGCAGAACAACTAACACTATCATACTTTACTTGTGGGAATCAGGTACAACACTAAAAAAAACTGTTCAGTAGTTTCTTATCAAGTTAAAAATATACCTATCATGTAAGCCAACAATTTTCTTACTCTAACAATAAAGTACAACAACTTACGCAAAAGGGCTTTTGCCCAGAGAAGCTTGCTTGATTTGCAGAGTCCAGGGCATTTATTGGAGACTTGCAATACAAGCACATTTGCCTAAGTGACCAGCTTTGATTACCAAAACTACAGACTCCAAAAAAGGAAAGCAAGAATTCACCAAAAATCATGTTTTGCACAATATAAACAAGTTGGTACAGCATGGTTCCATACCCAACTGTACAAAATCACCTTTCAATCAGTAACATAGGGAATACACAAGGGCTAAATTCCTAGTAGTTAGTTAGTCAAAGGTAAGCCACACAAGCAGGACCTCCCTGAAAACATTCAAGCATTCAGCAATATTAGGTCTGTTGAATTAACTCTTTCACAAGAATGACGTTCACAGAAATATTATACAGCGATCAAAAACTTGAAATGATACAAATGATCATCAACAAGAGGATGGATAAGCAAATTGAATGATATATTCACATAAAAGACAATCACAGCAATAAAAAAAGAAACATGAGACACAGATGGATTTTATAGACCTTGTGCTGAATAAAACAAGCCCGGACACAAGAGTACCTTTCTATGAGTGAACATAAGGAAGTGCTGGAATTGGCAAAACTAATCTGAGAAGTCAAAAAAATGGGGCAGCTATTGACTATAAAAGATGTATGGCAACCAAAATTCTCATGTTGCTGGTAAGAGTACCTACAAAAAGTTTTTAGCAATCAATGTCTGGAGAAATGAAGTGGAGAAAAGATGCAATTCTCAAGAGACTATAATATCCCTCTAGTAGTCTATGATTCAAAATAGATTTAAAATTGCTCTAAATATTTCTTTCCCTGATACAACCGTCTAAGCTATCTTCTAATAATCTGACTGTTCTTTCTCAGTGTCTTTATAAAGACCTCTTTTAGCCCATAAATGTTGAACTGTAAAGAGAGAATTAAATTAACATTTATATTGTACAACATTTGCCATATGATCAGTTCTAATGTCAAGTTGAGTTTATATATCTGTAAATGGGGAAAAAAATATTGCTGCCTCCACTATCATAAAACAGGAAAAAATGCTTTTTTGAAAGTTCTACATCAAACTCATAGCCATTTCAAAGGCAAATTATTCTTCACTCTTAACAGTTATGACACCCTCATATCCTAACATCTCTAAAAAATATGCTTTTTACTTGTAAAGGTTTTTGTTAAAAGATTGCTACTAGCAAATAAAAGATAAACAGATTTTTGGTTTAGTAGACCCACTAACATCAAAGAACAGATTAAGAAAAAATTTTTGGCCGGGCGCAGTGGCTCAAGCCTGTAATCCCAGCACTTTGGGAGGCCGAGAAGGGTGGATCACGAGGTCAAGAGATTGAGACCATCCTGGTCAACATGGTGAAACCCCGTCTCTATTAAAAATACAAAAAATTAGCTGGGCATGGTGGCGCGTGCCTGTAGTCCCAGCTACTCAGGAGGCTGAGGCAGGAGAATTGCCTGAACCCAGGAAACGGAGATTACGGTGAGCCGAGATCGCGCCATTGCACTCCAGCCTAGGTAACAAGAGTGAAACTCCAACTCAAAAAAAAAAAAAAAAAAATTTTAAGCCTCATGTTCACAGAAATTCAACTGATAAAACAAGTTAGTTTTTTAAAACAACTTATCAAGAACCAGCGAAAACAAGTGAATAGAGAGCCATTCTTAAAAGGTCATAGACAAAAACTGTACCAAAGAATACATAATAATTCCTAAGATTTTTAAACATGTACAAAGCAACAATCTACCTTTTAAAAACTGTGTATCATTAAAGTGTAACTCCCATGAAAATTAACTTGTATAGATTTGTAAATTGTTAAAAAAAATTTTTTAAGTATCCTTCCCAACTACAAAAGAAAACAACTAACATTTACATCAAAACACAATTACAAAGAAAAGCTTAGTAAATATTTTGACAGAATAGCCACTACAAAGTTTTTTGTTTTGGAAGTCAAAGTATAAACATATTCTGGGAACTCTAAAAGCCTTCTAAAAATTATTTACCCAACTGAAAAAAGTGTGAGTCAAGACTGATAGTTGCATACCTATAACCATTACCTTTCAGCTGGCATTTCAGCTGACTTTCCCCCTTCCATTGCAGCCTACTTCAAACTGATACATGACAGCTTAAACTCTAGCACCATTTAAAAATCTATAGTGGCCTTAAAATGGAAATCATGTCCTAAAGATGGAGAGCAGAGAGGAAAGAACTTATACTCTCATGATGTTATGGTATTGCCATACCAGCCTTGGACAGCCTATCTCCATACTTATTTTAAGTGAGACTGAAATACTACATGGCTATTTAAACCAGGTACTTCTGAACTGCTAATAGCAGCCACATGTAATTCCTAAAATAGAATTTGGTACTAGAAATAGGCAAACTCAAATATTTATTCCTGAATTATCCCAAGCCCTTGGTTGTCTTGTCTGTGAAGGGTAAGTACAATAGATCTCAACTAACTTTTGCCACTGAACATGGTAATATCATGAGGTGTCACAGCATCGCATGAGCTCACGATATAGTTCTCCTTGCATTAACTGGGTAGCAGCAACCCTGCTTCCCTTAATAGGATCAATCACTGCATCTGATATGGTAACTATTCACTGGAATAAGATCAAAGTGGTCCAGAAGAAATCATACCTTCTAATTCAAGGGAACCATTATTTCATTCTATGGTAGAAGTACTCACATATGGCGAGTAAGAATTATAAACCAGTATGCAAGGTAAAAAGCAAACGTTCTATGAGTAACAAACCACTCAAAATCACTAATAAATTAACTAATCATTATTGAATTAGGAAGAGTAGTGTCAACTTCCATGCTCACTTCTATTTCTTAGTTACCAATAACAAGTATATAGATTATGGGAGAAAGAGAAATGTAAGTGCTCACTGGTCCTCCCAGCATTCTCTAAAATAAGGACAGACTTTTCAACTCATTTTACAAAGCTAGCAGTTTTAATACTCACACGTGACAAGAATAATAAGACAAAGAAAAATTATAGACCAGTCTCAACTGCAAATTGATTTTTTAAAAGACTCTCAATTGAGAGGGCAGCAAATCAAATCCAACAACACATTTAAAAACAAACAACAACAGAGAAACCCATCAAGATGGCCAATTTTGGGTTTAAGCTAGGAATGCAAAATTACTTTCAGTATAATCTAGCCACATAGTACATTATATACCAATTGAAAGAATAAACCAAAACAAAAAAAGCTTCATATGATCATCTTATAGATACTTCTGTTTCTTCACAGATAAAGTTCCCTTATAAAATGTATTCATTTAACAAATACCTACTGAGTATGTTTCAGCCATCATTCTAGTGAGATGTATACTGCTAAATAAAAACACAAAAGCCTCTCGTGAGACTTAATTCTAGTGAGAAAAAGACACAATATTTAAAATCATAGTATATACTACTAAAATTATCTTTAAAAAATTTCTTAAATCAATAAGAACACAACCTAACTGAAAGTTACTTTAAGCAGAAAACTGAAAAAGCCAACAAATTTTTTAAAACATACAACTTCATTTCCAAATAAATTAAATAAGACTAGTGAACTTTCATTTCACACTCACCAAACTAGGAAAATCTAAAAATATATGGCAATATCAAAATTCAGAATATAGGGAGAGAGAAACCTCGGTTTTCAAGATGGCACAGTAAGAACAACTCGGGATCGCAGCTCTCAGTGAATGCTCAAAGGGTGAGCCAAAGCCGCATTTCCAGACGGATCTTTGTTGCCCACAGAACGGGGAAAGTCCGAGGTGTAGGAAAGACATGCGACACAAGTGCAGCTAGTTTGGCTGTTGCGGCTGCTTCAGCTGGCGCCACAGCGCAGGCACTCCCCAACAATCCACACAAAACACACGGACCCGGGTGCCCTGCTAAACTGGCAATCTGAGATTTGGGAGGGTTGATTAGCATATCCATCTGATTAAACGGGACTTGAACAGTGAGCCAGACCAGGAGATTCCTGGGAAGTGGCAATTGAGCCAGTGTGGTGGCTAGCTGCACGGGAAATCACACAGATCCCGGTGCTCTAACAGCGGGCAACCGAAACACCTGGGAGAGAGACATCCGTTCAACTTAAAAAAAAAGAAAGGTGCTCTGAGTCAGGGAGCCAGGCGAGCGGGCTCGGCGGGTTTCACCCCACAGGGACAAACAAAACGGCAACGCGAAACGCTCCGGGTGGAGAGTTTCACTGCGAGCACAGCTGAACCCAGGACGGTGCAGCTCGGCGGGGGAGGGGCGTTCACCATTACCAAGGATATCCGCCCCTGCGGAGGTACACTCCCATTACTGACAGGCAACACGCCATAACAGAGAGACTCCGCTGCAGGGCGGAGCTGGTGGCAGCAGGGCTTAGCCTGCTGCAGAGCCCGTGACTGCAGGGCCGAGCCCCCAGCAACAGGGCCCACATCACATCAGCAGGGCGGAGCCTCGGCAGGCAAATAGTGACTAGACTGCCTCCTAGCTAGGCAGGATAGTGACATGGACACTCATAAAGAAAGCCCCAACCCCCCCGAGACAGAGCATCTGAGGAAAAAAAGGGGTTCTAAGAGTTCTGCTACAGCAGAATTAAACACACTTGCCTAACAGCCCTGAATAAACAACAGAGCGCACAGCTCAGCACTTGAGCTCCTATAAAGTACAGACTGTCTCCTCGAGCAGCTCCCTGACCCCTTTATATCCAGAGTCAACTCAAAAAGGACTGATCAGGCTGACATTAGGCGGGCACCATTCTAGGACAAAGATAGCAGAAGAAGAAACTGGTAGCATCCCTCACTGTTCTGCAGCTGCTACAGGTGTACCCCAGACAAGCAGTGCCTGGAGTGGACCTCAGCAGTCATACAGGAGAGAGGCTAGACGGGTAGAAGGAAAACCAAGTAAAAGAAAGACCTCATCATCAACAATCTGGATGTCCACTCAGAGACCCAATCGAAAAGTTAGCAACTACTCAGATGACAGGTGGATAAATCCACAAAGATGGGAAGAAACCAGCGCAAAAAGGAGGAAAACACCCGAAACCTGGAAGAAATGGATAAATTCCTGGACTCCTGTGTCCTCCCAAGCCTAAACCAGGAGGAAGCTGAAACTATGAATAGACAAATAACAAGGTCTGAAGTCGAGGCAGCAATTAAGAGCCTACCACACAAAAAAAGCCCAGGTCCAGACGGGTTCACAGCCGAATTCTACCAGACACACAAAGAGGAGCTGGTACCATTTCTTCTGAAACTATTCCAAATAATCCAAAAAGAAGGAATCCTTCCCAAATCATTCTATGAGACCAACATCATCCCGATACCAAAACCCAGCAGAGACCCAACAAGAAAAGAAAACTTCAGGCCAATATCCATGATGAACATAGATGCAAAAATCTTCAATAAAATACTGGCAAGCCAATTGCAACAGCACATCAAAAAACTTACCCATCATGATCAAGTAGGATTCATCCTGGGGATGCAAAACTGGTTCAACATATGTAAGTCTATAAACGTACTTCACCATATAAACAGAACCAAACACAAAAACCACATGATTATCTCAATTGACGCAGAGAAGGCATTCGACAAAATTCAACAGCCCTTTATGCGAAAAACCCTCAATAAACTCAGTATCGATGGAACGTATCTCAAAGTAATAAAAGCTATTTATGACAAACCAACAGCCAATATCATACTGAATGGGCAAAAACCGGAAGCATTCCCTTTGAAATCCGGCACTAGACAAGGATGCCCTCTTTCACCTCTCCTATTCAATATAGTACTGAAAGTTCTAGCCAGAGCAATCAGGCAAGAAAAAGAAATAAAGGGTATTCAAATAGGAAAGGTGGAAGCCAAATTGTCTCTATTTGCAGATGGCATGATAGTATACCTAGAAGACCCCATCACCTCAGCCCAAAACTCCTGAAACTGATAAGCAACTTCAGCAAAGTCTCAGGATATAAAATCAATGTGCAAAAATCACAAGCATTCCTCTACACCAATAACAGACTTAAAGCCAAATCAAGAACGAACTGCCATTCACAATTGCTATAAAAAGAATAAAATACCTAGGAATACAACTCACAAGGAACGTAAGGGACCTCTTCAAGGAAAACTATAAACCACTGCTCAACGAAATAAGAGAAGACACAGATGGAGAAACATTCCATGTTCATGGTTAGGAAGAATTAATATCGTGAAAATGGCTATACTGCCCAAAGTAATTTACAGAATCAACGCTATCCCCATCAAGCTACCATTGACTTTCTTCACAGAACTGGAGAAAACCACCATGAACTTCATATGGAACCAAAAGAGCCCGCATAGCCAAGTCAATTATAAGCAAAAAGAACACAGCGGGGGGCATCACACTACCGGATTTCAAACTATACTACAAGGCTACAGTAATCAAAACAGCATGGTACTGGTACCAAAACAGAGATATAGACCAATGGAACAGAACAGAGGCATCGGAGGCAACACAACATATCTACAACCATACAATTTTTGATAAACCTGACAAAAACAAGCAATGGGGAAAGGATTCCCTGTTTAATAAATGGTGTTGGGAAAACTGGCTAGCCATGTGCAGAAAGCAGAAACACGACCCCTTCCTGACACCTTACACTAAAATTAACTCCAGATGGATTAAAGACTTAAACATAAGACCTGGCACCATAAAAACCCTAGAAGGAAATCTAGGCAAAACCATCCAGGACATAGGAGTAGGCCAGGACTTCATGAACAAAACACCAAAAGCATTGACAACAAAAGCCAAAATAGGCACATGGGGCCTAATCAAACTCCACAGCTTCTGCACGGCAAAAGAAACAGTCACTAGAGTGAATCGGCAACCAACAGAATGGGAAAACATTTTTGCAGTTTACCCATCTGACAAAGGGCTGATATCTAGAATTTACAAAGAACTCAAACAGATTTATAGGAAAAAAACAAACAAGCCCATTCAAAAATGGGCAAGGGATATGAACAGACACTTTACAAAAGAAGACATATATGAGGCCAACAATCATATGAAAAAATGCTCATCATCACTGGTCATTAGAGAGATGCAAATCGAAACCACATTGAGATACCATCTCACGCCAGTCAGAATGGCAGTCATTAAAAAATCTGGAGACAACAGATGCTGGAGAGGATGTGGAGAAAAAGGAACACTTTTACACTGTTGGTGGGAGTGTAAATTAGTTCAACCATTGTGGAAGACAGTGTGGCGATTCCTCAAGGACTTAGAAATAGAAATTCCATTTGACCCAGCAATCCCATTACTGGGTATATATCCAAAGGACTATAAATCATTCTACTATAAGGACACATGCACACGAATGTTCATTGAAGCACTGTTTACAATAGCAAAGACCTGGAACCAACCCAAATGCCCGTCGATGATAGACTGGATTGGGAAAATGTGGCACATATACACCATGGAATATTATGCAGCATTCAGCAACGATGAGTTCGTGTCATTTGCAGGGACATGGATGAATCTGAAGAACATCATTCTCAGCAAACTGACACAAGAACAGAAAATGAAATACCACATATTCTCACTCATAGGAGGGTGATGAAAAATGAGAACACATGGACACAGGGAGGGGAGTACTAAACACTGGGGTCTATTGGGGGGAAAAGGGGAGGGCCAGTGGGGGGCAGAGCTGGGGAGAGATAGCCTGGGGTAAAATGACAAATGTGGGTGAAGGGGAGAAAGGAAGCAAAACACACTGCCATGTGTGTACCTACGCAACTGTCTTGCACGTTCTGCACATGTACCCCAAAACCTAAAATGCAATAAAAAAATTAAAATTCAGAATATAGAGCAACTAGAAGGCTTATATGCATCTAATGAGAATTACATTAGATACAAACAGGAAAATAACTTATTATCTACAATGCTGAAGATGCATATAACTTATGACCTATCAGTACTACTCCTATGTATGTACTCTGCACATCTACAACAGAAAACTTGTCTAAGAATGTTCATGGCACAATTTTAAAGTGAAAAACTAAATATCCACACTGATTAGTATGTGGCACAGTCATACCCAATGAATTTATACTTTCTTCAATAACATGTATAAATGTCTGGAACATGAAGATGAATGAAAGCAAGCAAGCCATTTCATATAAAGTTCAGAAAATGTAAAACTAAGTAAGAATACAACATTGTAAAACTGTAGGGCAAAGCCAGGGATTAACACAAACTAAATTTAGAATAGTGGTTATTTCTAAGGGGGAAACAGTAAAAATGGCATCAAGAGAAACACAGGGGACTTCAAAATAACTACCCCAAACTTCACACTTTCTATGACTGATGGTTAGCTAAGCATAAAAGTATATCAAGTAAACAGCAAAGCTGTTGATATCTGGAAGACTGCTGAGATAAGCAGCTTCTAAAGTGGCTCCTGATAGCCCCCGCTTCTACATTAATGACCTGTGCAATATGAGCTTGAGTGTGGGCTGGCACTAGTGACTCACTGCTAAGAAACAGAATATGAATAAAAGTATTGGGATGTCACTTTTCAGATAAGATGACAAAAAGACTGACTTCCATCTTATCATAATTGTGTCTTTTGAAAGACAAAGATTTAATATTGATAAAGTATAACTTATTAACGTTTATCCTAAGAATCATGCTTTTGATTCCATATCTAAGAACTCTTTTTCTAACTTAAAGTCACCAAGATTATATCCCTTAATTTCTTTTTTTAAAACTTGAGACAGAGTTTTGCTCTTGTCACCCAGACTGGAGTGCAGTGGCATGATCTTGGCTTACTGCAACCTCTACCTCCTGGGTTCAAGAGATTCTCCTGCCTTGGCCTTCCCAAGTAGCTGGGATTACAGGAGACTGCCACCACCCCAGTTAATTACTGTATTTTTAGTAGAGACAGGGTTTTATCATGGCCAGGCTGGTCTTACATTCCTGACCTCAAGTGATCTGCCTGCCTCAGCCACTCAAAGTGCTGGGATTATAGGCGTGAGCCACCACATCCAGCTTCCCTTCATTTCTTCTAAAAGTATTATACTTTTATAGTTTAGGTCTATGATTGATTTTTGGATATAGTGTAAGGTAAGACTCAAAAAACTAATTTTTTCCATATAATAATCCAATTTTCCCAGCAACAATTTTTTTAATTGAATGGAATTAAACTGAATTGGCACAGCTGTTGAAAATCAACTGTCCATAAATATAAAGGTTTATTTTAGGACTCTGAATTTTATTCCACTGCTCTATATCCCTGGTCATCTGCAATACTACATAGTCTTGTTTACTGAGCTTTATTGCATGCTTTGAGATCTGAGGATATAATTCTCTAATGTAATTTTTCTTATTCAAAACGTTTTTGGCTACTGTAGATCCTGTTGACTGACACATAAATTTTAGGATTGGCTTGTCAGTTTCCCAAAAATATTTTTAAAGTCTATGTGATTTTAATGGAGACTGTGTTCAACTTATAGGTCAGTTTGAGAGAAAAGTGATATAATTGCATCTTTACTGCATTGTGTTTTCAATGCAATAATATGAAATTGTTTATTTAGGATCTTCTTTAATTTTTAACAGCAATTTTCTGTAGTTTTCAATGTAGAAATCTTATACTTTTTTGTTGAATGTGTTGTGAAGTACTTTTTCCCCCCTTTTTGATGGTTTCTGATTGGAATTGCTTTTTTCATTTCATTTAAATTGTCTGTTTCTAGTTTTCATATCAATCTTATACTTGTGATCCTGCTAACCTTACTTACTGGTTGTATTTGTCCATATATAGGTTTTTTGAAATTTTCTACCTATAGAATCTTATGTCAGCTGTGAAAGTAAGACAGTAATAATTCTTCTTTTTCAGTTTGGATGTATTTACTTCAGTAAATATTTAAATAACTAAAAAATATAAATAAATATTTCAGTAAATTTATTCATTTAATCATATATATTTATTTAAACTTATTCATTTAATTATGTATATTTATTTATTTAATTAGACTTATTGCACTGGCTAGACTCACCAGTAAAATGTTAAATAGCAGTGCTGAGAGGAGACATACTTGTCTTGCACCTAATCTTAGAAGAAAATTATTCAGTCTTTCACCACTAAGTATATAATGTAGCTGTAGGTTTTTCACAGATGTTCTTTCTCAGGTTGAGGAAGATCCCCTCTGTAACTACTTTGCTGATAATTTTTAATCGATGATAGATACTGGAATTTTTTTGCATCTATTGAGACCATTCATTTCTGTCCTATGTATATTAACATGTATGTTAAGTAAATTAATTTCTGTTTATTAAAGCAACCTTACTTTTCTGAGATGAATTCACTTTTGTCATAGCATATAATTCTTTTTGTATGATGTGGGATTCAGTTTCCTAAAATTTTAAGAATTCTATGTCTACATTCATGAGGAATATTCGTTCATAGTTTCCTTTTCTTGTGATGTCTTAACATAATGTTGGTATAAAGGAAATAATGGACTCAACTGAGTTGGGAAGTGTACCTTTATCCTCTATTTCCTAAAAAGGTTTATGAAGGATTCGTATAATTTGACATTTATGTATTATAAGTATAAATTGGTATAATTTCTTACTTAAATACATAATTGGTATAATTTCTTAAATACATAATATGTGAAATTCTTCACAAATTTCTTAAGTAAAAAAATCTAAGTATGGGGTTCTCTTTGTGGGAATATTTTAAATAACTAATTCAACTTCTATACTTGCTGTTGTGCTATTTCTTCTTAAATCAATTATAATTGATTGAATTAGAAAATTGTCTAGGAATTTATCCACTTCATCTAATTTGTTGGTATAAAGTTACTGATAATATTCCTTTGTAACCCTTTTAATTTCAACAAAGTTGGTAATGCCACTTCTTTCATTCCTTATTTTGATAATTTATATCCTTTTTCTCTTTCTCTCCCCTTTCCCTGATGTCCTAAGTCTAGCTAAAGATTTGCTGATTTTTATTTTTTTCAAAGAACCTACTTTAGTTTGAATTTTTGCTATTGTTTTTCTGTTTTCTATTTCACTGGTGTCTCCTCTGACCTTTATTTTTCTTTTGCTTGTTTAAAGTTCAGTTTGCTCTTCTTTCTCTGTTTTCCTAAGGTAGAAGTTTAGGCACTTGAGAATTTTTTAACAGAGGAGTTTAAACCTGCAAATTACCCTCTAATCTCTGCTTGAGCTATATCCCATATATTTTGATATGCTACATTTTTATTTTCATTCTGTTCAAAACCTTCTTCAATCTACCTTGTGATTTCATCTTGATCCATGGGTTATTTAAAAGTATGTAGTTTAGGCTGGGAGCGGTGGCTCACGCCTTTAATCCCAGCACTTTGGGAGGCCAAGGCGGATGGATCACGAGGTCAAGAGATCGAGACCATCCTGGTCAACAAGGTGAAACCACATCTCTACTAAAAATACAAAAATTAGCTTGGCATGGTGGTGCGTGACTGTAGTCCCAGCTACTCGGGAGGCTGAGGCAGGAGAATTGCTTGAACCCAGGAGGTGGAGGATGTGGTGAGCCGAGATTGTGCCATTGCACTCCAGTCTGGGTAACAACAGCGAGACTCCGTCTCAAAAAAAAAAAAAAAAAAAAGTATGTAGTTAAAATGCCAATTACTTGTGGATTGCCAAGATTTCTTTCCCTTGCTGGTTTCTAATTATATTATGATTGGAAAATGCATTCTGTATGATTTTAATACTTTTAAATTGACTAATAATTATTTTATAACCAATCATATAGTCTACACTGAAGAACATTCCATGTGTACTTAAAGCAAATTGTGTTCTGCATCCATTGGGACACAACTTTCTATATTTGTTAAGTTCATAAACATTGTTGTTTACATCTTCTTAGGCCTCATTGATTTTTTTAATTGTTCTATCAATAAACAATTATTTCCTAACCAATAAAGAGTTGGTCACTCAAATTTCCAACTAATATTGTTGAGTTATCTATTTCTCCTATCAATTTTGTCCACTTTGAATTTGTGTATTTTAAAGCTGTGAATAGAATCTTATGTCAGCTGTGAAAGTAAGACAGTAATAATTCTTCTTTTTCAGTTTGGATGTATTTACTTCAGTAAATATTTAAATAACTAAAAAATAAAAATAAATATTTCAGTAAATTTATTCATTTAATCATATATATTTGTTGAGACTTATTAAGTACATTTATTCATTTAATTATGTATATTTATTTATTTATTTAGACTTATTGCACTGGCTAGACTCACCAGTAAAATGTTAAATAGCGGTTATAATAGTTATAATCTTTCTGTCATTTTAATTATTAACCATTCTATGATTATAAAATGTTCCTGTTTGTCTTAAAGTCTATTTTGATATTAATATAGTCATTTCAGCTGTCAAAGAGTTACTAATTACATGACATCTTTTTCTAACCTTTTCTTTAGTCTTTTACTATTTGTGTCCTTGAATCTAAGGTGTTTCTCTTTTTTTTTTTTTTTTTTGAGACGGACTTTCGCTCTTGTTACCCAGGCTGGAGTGCAATGGCGCGATCTCGGCTCACCGCAACCTCCGCCTCCTGGGTTCAGGCAATTCTCCTGCCTCAGCCTCCCGAGTAGCTGGGATTACAGGCACGTGCCACCATGCCCAGCTAATTTTTTGTATTTTTAGTAGAGACGGGATTTCACCATGTTGACCAGGATGGTCTCGATCTCTTGACCTTGTGATCCACCTGCCTCGGCCTCCCAAAGTGCTGGGATTACAGGCTTGAGCCACCGCGCCCAGCCGGTGTTTCTCTTAAAGACAACACATTGAGGAATCTTCATTTGTTGATCCACTCTGACAATCTCATTTGATTGCGGGTATTTAGACCATTTACATATAACCATAGTTGATACGGCTGTAATTACATTTGCCATTTTAAATTTTATTATGTCGTTTTTGTTGTTCCAAGCTTCTCCTTTACTACCTTATTTTGTATTAAAAGTTATTTTCTAGATTACTAATTCCGTCTTATTTTATAGATATTTGTTTATAGATACATAAAATAAGTATATTTTGGAGTCATTTTCTTAGTGGTTGTTATAGGGCTTACACTATATACCTTAATTTATCACAAGTTACCTTCAATTAATATTCACACAATACAGGCAAAATATCTTTTTAAAAACTTGCTCCAAAATAGCTCTAATTCCTTCTCCTTTTTCCTTATGCCATTCTCATAAATATGTTATATCTATATATTATAAACCCTAAACCCATCATTTACAGTATTATAATTATTGCTTTATATAATCTTAAATCTTCTACAAAAGGAGAAAAAATAGTGGCTTTATATTAAACATTAACCATTTATATTAAAATAATCTCTGATTTCTTTCTTCCTATGATTTTCATTTACTGCCTAGTGTCACTTCCTTTCCTCCTTAAAGACTTCTTTTCACATTCTTGTAAGATAGGTCTTCTTGCAGTGAATTTTCTCAGGTTTTATCTTGGAATATCCTATTCCACCTTCATTTTTAGGGGATTTTAGAAGATACAGAAATCTTTATTTTTTCTCTCTGTTTCTCCTACTTGGGCTTCACTGAGCTTCTCAGATAGGGAGATTTGTTTTTGGTCATAATTTCTTCAAATTTCTTTTCCTGTCCCCTTCTTTATCATTTCATTCTGAGATTCCCATCACACATACATAGGTAAACTTGATGCTGATCCACAGATATCTGTGGCTCTGTTGATTTCTCTTTAATATTCTTTCTTCTCTGATCTTGATATTAGATTATCTACTTTGAAATTCACTGATTCTTTCTTCTGTCATGTCAAACCTACGGTAACACCCTCTAGTAAATTTTTCACATCAGTTACTATATTCTTCAATCTCAGAATTTTCATTTTGTTGTTTTTAAAATCATTTCAATTTCATTTTTTAGTATCTCTATTTGTCACACTTTCTTTTCATTCTTAGCTTACTTTGCTGCTTTCAACTGATTTATAACAGTTGCTTTGAAGTCTTTGCCTGCTAAATCTAACATCTAGAAATACTGTCTCTACTACCTGCTGTTTTCCTTAGTATTGTTCACATTTTCCTATTTCTTTGCATATTTTATAATTTTATTGAAACTGGACATGTTAGACAATAGGTTGTAGCAACTCTGTATTGTGCTTTTTGCCCCTGAAGTTTGCCTCTTTTATTTCTTTGTTCACTTATTTGGCAGGGCTAAGTCTGTAAAACATGTTTTCCACAAAGTGTGCAACTGTTGATGTCTCTACTCATTTTTAACTATTTTTTTAGGTTTTTTAAAAAAAATTTTATCCCAGCTCAAAAAAATTATTTATTTAAATTCCTGTTTTTAAGCCTGACTTCCTAGAGATTTCCCCTGTGTCTATATAGTTTAGTAATTATACAATAACCAGAAATAAACTTTGCTCAAACAACTCAAGCCAGTAAGACTTCCAGTCTTTGCAAATGACTCTGTATATTGGTAGGAGAGTGGATTAAAAGTTCAGGCCAATTGGCCCTGGCTTTTCCTTTCTGGTTTCCTACACACATGTAAAGAGCCTCTGGGGAAGCCAGGAGTACATGACTAGGTTGGGCCTGCTCCAACCTCCAATACACATTTATACAGCTTCAGCCAGACATATGCTTGTCCCAGCGAGGACCACAATCCCATGCTAATAGAATCCTGGGTCCTCTCCACTAACAAGACTCCAAGATTGTCATTTCCATAAACAATGGCCCTAGAAGTGAGCATCACCCAACTGAGTGAGTCCCCTCCTACTAGAGCAGTACAGCTGTAGGTCTTCTCTGGATCCACCCTGTCCTGGTAGATCTTCTGCAATAACCACGCTGGAAGTTGGGAGTGGGGAAACACAACATCCCCCCAGGCTAAAATACAAGAAACTACCTCTGTCCCTTAGCAGTTTTTAAGCATAAACACTTCTCAGACTGGTGCATGTTTTTCATTGACTGTTAAAGAACTGAAGTTGTTGTTTTCTGTTCTGTTCAGTTTTGTCCAACTTCATATTTGTTTTCTGGTGAGAGAATCGGCCAGCTTTAATACTTGGCCATGGCTGAAATCCCACCCCACTCTCTCAATCTTAACAACATGGAAGTATACATTATTCTCTCTCATTAACAAAGTAAGAAATTCAAGTGAGTTGCCCTAAGTTACACAGAAATAAAAGAACTCATTAATTTCACAAATATTTGAGCATTTACTATGCACCAATATTTGTTCTATGTGCTTAAAATACATCAAGGACCAAGAGAAATAAAGATTCTTGCCCTAGCACAGTATAAACTTTAGCGGGGGATACAAACAATAAACATAACTAAATTATATAATACATCAGAATGTGATTAAAGGCTGAAAAGAAAAAAAAACAGACTAAGATAAAATGAGCCAGAGATCGTAGGTAGACCTCACTTACAGGTAACATGTAAGCAATGATTTGAAGGCTAAAGGAGTTAAATTAGTCAAGCAAATAACCAAAGGAAAACCATTCTAGCCAAAGGGAACATAAAGCAAAGACTCTAAGGTAGAAGTGAAACTGAAAGAATCAAGGAACATTAACAACAACATTAATATAACAGTGATGGAGAGACGTACTATTTATCTACTACCATATAATAGACTACTACTCAAAACTTAGTGGTTTTAAAAAAAAAACATTTATTATCACAGATTCTGAGTCAAGAATATGAGCACAGGTTAGCTGGATCACCAAGCTTAGAATTTCTCCCAAGGCTGCAATCAAAATGTTAGCCAATACAGCAGTTATCCCTAGGCTTGACTGGGCAAGAACCTGCTTCCAGGTTCACTCACATACTTTTTGGCAGGATTCAGTTCCTCGCTACCTATTGGCTATCAGTTCCTAGCTATCAGTTCCTAGCTATGTGGGCCTCTCCATAACACAGTACAAAAAATGACAGATTGCTTAATATGAGCAAGGAAGAGAAAAAGAACCAAGGAAGGAGTACAAGCGAGACAAAGTCACTGTCTTCTACCTCATTTCAGAAGTGATAGAGCTTCAGCATCATTTTTGCCACATTTTGTTGGCAGATGCAAATTTCTAGGTCCAGCACACACTTTCAAGAGGAGGGGATTACATAAGGGCATGAATATAAGAGGTAGACAGCATTGTGGGCTATCATGAGAGTTTGCCTAGCACAGCAAAAGAGAAGATGAGGACAAAGAAGTTTGTGGGGTGGGGAAGAATGTCATCACATAAGGCCCTGCAGGCCCCAGTAATGACTTCATCTTTTTCTGTGAATTAAATGGGAAGTTACTTCAGGGTTTTGAGCAGATAAGGAACAGAAGTGTCATGTTTTTACAGAATCACTCTGACTGCTATATTGTGAATAAAACAAGGGTAGAAAAGACAGGCTCCTGTAATAACCTCAAAAGAGACAATGGTGGCTTAAACAGGATTATAGTAAGAAAAAAAGGTAGTGAGAAATGGTCAGATTCTAGACAAATTTTGAAAATCAAGCACAAGGGAATTTCCTGCCATATTTGATACAAAATATGAAAAATTAAGATTCAAGGATGATTGCAAGGTTATCAGCCTGAGCAACTCTATCCTTCCAGTTGCTATCTACTATAGGAAAAAATCTACTGTATGACAGATTAAAGGTCGGTTGCTTTCAAAATGTTAAATTTGAGATGTCTTTGATTTTTTGGTAGAAAGTTCTGTAACAGTTGGACATAGGATTATAAAGTTCCAGAGAGGTCTGTACAAAGATTCAAAACTGGGATATGGGCATATAGATGATATTTTGAAGGAAGCAATGGTATAAAACCACCAAAGGATTAACTGAAACAGAGAACAGGTTCAAAGATTAACCCCTGGGGCATACAAGTATTTTTAAATGTCAGAAAAAAGAGAAAGAACCAGCAAAGGAAACTCAAAAAGTAAAACCAAGAACACATGAAGAAAAATCAAGAACATATGTCTCAATCTCCGAAATGTGGAGTGTGAAGGAAGGTTTACGATATCAATGTGACAAATCAGCAGTTCATTTAGAGATAAAAAATACAAATCACACTAGCTATAAGTCCAAGAGATCACTTGCTTTCCTACTATTTCCATTTAAAAACAAATTCTTAGGCTACTAAGTCTCTAGAGATTATCTAGATAATCTCTTGAGCAAACTTAACCAGAAACCACTTAAAAAACATCCCCTATGATTAACAATATTTTCTTTTATAAAGGGAGAAAAGTGGCAGGAGACTGGACACAACTGTATCTTATCGAATAAGATTTTATAAAAAGGATTTTGATTCAAACAAATATCAAAATTAGTCTCAGTCTTTTCATCTTGTCTTGAAAAGCACTGAAATATATTATTAGAGATGTTTTCAAAATAATATTGTTAAGAAAATTGAAATTTGATGAGATACTAGGCAATTCTTTCAATATTAACTTTGTTATATCATTGCACCCACAGAGAAAATTTCTCTTGTTCTCTTATCTGATTTGAACAAACAGCAGTGAATAACACTTATTTAGCACTAACCATAGGTCTCACTCTCCTAACATTATGAATGTTACTACTTTATCACCATTTCACAGGTGGAGAAATCACAGAGAAGTCAAATGACTTCAAAAGTCTCATGTCCTCTTCTCAAGTTAGATTCTAGGGGTTGTAAACCCTGCTACAATTTGAATGTGTTCCTCAAAGTTCACGATCACTACCAAATATTGTAGGTTTGGGAGGTAGGACCTAATGGGAGGTGTTTGGGTAATGACAGTGACTGCTCATGAGTAGATTAATGTCATTATCATCTGAGTGGGTTCATTACAAAAGGATATGTGTGCCCTCCTCCATTGCCCTTTTGTCATGGGATGACAACAAGAAGGCCCTTACCAGAAGCCAGTTTCTTCATCTTGAACTTCCCAGCCTCCAGAACTATGAGCCAATAAATTTCTGTTCCTGACAAATTACCAAGTTTCAAGTATTCTATTTTAATAGCACAAAATACACTAAAATAAACCCAAGTTCAAAATATATAAACAAGGCTTCAGATACAAATTATCAGCACCTAATCAATAGAGAATGAAGAGAAACTTTGAAAAAACTCTTTTAGGTGCTCTAAAAATCTGGCATAGAAACTAGAATTTACAAGCTTCTCAGTCCATTTTATTCTCCCTTAGTTCCATAACTTAATTCATCTGAATATGTGTACACTTTGGGTCACTCCTATTTTTACTATAAAATTGTGTAACAGCAAAAAAATAATTTATTGAACACCTAATAAACTGGGATTTTTGACTATGAACATCCATACAACGGAAAACAATGCAGTAAAGATGTTTTAAATGTATATATGTAATATCTTCTAAAAGCTGCATATGATACAACCAAATATTGTCAACAACACCACTGATCATCAATACTAGCATAGATAAATAAATTATGGTATGTTAATATAGCAATAAGAATCAACAGAGTACTGTTGCCTGCATCAATATAGATGTTTCAAATATAATGTTATGCACTAAAGAAGCCAAACACAAAACATTATGAACTGTATGATTCAATTTACAACTATACACAAAATGATACCCTGAAAACCAGTGTCAAGAGAAGAAAGTCTGTGTGGGTGATACGGTTTGGCTCTGTGTCCCTACCTAAATCTCATATTGAAATGTAATAATCCCCATGTGTAATGGGAGGGAACCGGTGGAAGGTAATGAAATCATGGGGATGGGTATTTCCCAAGCAGTTCTCATGACAGTAAGTCTTAAGAGATCTGATGGTTTTATGTAAAGGGGAATTCCCCTACACATGGTCTTGCCTGCCACAATGTAAGAGGTGACTTTGCTCCTCCTCACCTTCCACCATGATTATGAAGCCTCCCCAGCCATGTGGCACTGTGAGTCCATTAAACCTCTTTTTCTTTATAAACTACCCAGACTTGGGTATATCTTTATCAGCAGCAGGAAAACAGGTTAATACCATGGGGAATTAATAGGCCAACTACAGAAAAGCTGACCAAAAACAGCCTCAAGTAATTCCTACTTAGGGTTTGGGATAGTTTTCTTTTATCCTCTACCTTCCATTAATTTCTTTTAAATAAATTTCCTTTTACTTAATATTTTTTCTCCCTTCTTATTTTTGTATGCCTGCAGGGGTTGTAGAAGTAGAGCCCAAATACAAAGATAAAAATAAATTTGAAATAAAAACAATTTAGTTAGATAAAAGGCTAAAACATATAGACAACATCAGGGATAAAAGGACTGCATAGCAGGCTTAAATATGAAATTAAACAGAACTCAGAACTAAAAGTCACACAGGAGCAGTTTTATGAAAGAAAACAGTAGGCTGGGTGTGGTAGCTTATGTCTGTAATCCCAACACTTCCAGAGGCTGAGGTGGAAAGATTGTTGGAGCCCAGACGCCACTGCACTCTAGCCCAGGAAACAGTGAGACCCTGAGAAAAGAGAGAAAGAAAGAAAGAGAGAGAGAGAGATACATGAAGGAAGGAAGGAAAGAAAAAAGAAAGGAAGGAAGGGAAAGGAAAAGAGAAAAGAAACAAAAAAAGAGGTAAAGAAGATTGAAGATAAAGATGAAGAATTTAAAACATTCAAAAGAAATAAAAGGTACAAATCCTTAAAAGTTTCTGGGGTGGGCATAACCTCACCAAATGAGAAAGTCTCCTGATCAGAGTCCTTAGGTATATAGAGAACAGGGCAAAAATGAACAACTTTACCCTCTCATGCTCCAACAAGCTCCAGAAAACTGTATCTACTTTTTAAGTAGCTTTACTTAACTAAGGATTGTTAATACCTAATCAACAGGTGGGAAGTGTTCAAAAGAAGCAGCAGCAGACAGCCTGACTTCTGTCAACTTGTCAGGACAAAACACCCAAAATTCCAAAAATACAACATAAGATCCTAAAAAAAATGTGGTTTCCAGACCCTAGGATTTGCAGAGATCCTTTCATGGTATTCATAACATCAAAGCTATTTGCATAATGATACTAAGATATTATTTGCCTTTCCACTATGTTTACAGTTAAACTGATGGTAAAAACACAACAGTGGATAAAACGGCTGCCCCTTTAAAGGAATCAAGATAGTCGACTCACATTATGCTGGCAGTCATTGTATTCTTCAGGGAGGACAGAGATTTGAGCCTTTTATTCACAGAAGTCCCTTTTGGAGAAGTAAAAATTCTAGTGTCCATATTTGCATATATATCCTTTCAATATTCTATGTACAGGAAATATACATAAACCATGCTGTACTTGTGTCTCGTAACATCTCAATTTCGTTTATGCTCTTTCAGTTGTGAGCTACACTAGCTACTTTTTTTCAAAGAACACATTTTAACTTGAAAGAACAACTGACAGATAAGCGATGGTTATCCAGACTTAAGGATTAGACAGGCTTCCTCAAAAATGAATAGTGAGACTGTCACTCAAAAGGAAATAAATGACAGTATTTGTTACCAATGATAAAACTGAAGCATTCAAGAGAAAATTAGAACGTTGGAAAACTGAATCTATCTGTGAGCTTTACAGCTTCTCAATACATACTTTTCTGATAAGAATAATGGCGATATTAGAAGGTCAATCCGAAATGGCCAAATAGGAACAGCTCTGGAGTGGGGTTCCCAGAGGGAACAACGCAAAGGGTGAGTGATCACCGCATTTCCAAACGAGTTTTTACCTCCCACAGACCAGGAGATTCCCAGGTTGAAAAGCACAACAAGTTTCCAACACAGCTGTTTCAGTCGATGCTGCAGGTCTCTGCACACAACTCACCCAAATCTGGGCAGCCTTTTCAACTGGCGCCTAGAACACCTGGGAGACAGAACGCCATTCAAATGAAAAAAGAAGGGAGCTGAAACAGGGAGCCAGGTGATCTGACTCAGCAGGTCCCACCCCAACAAAGACCAGCAATCTGAAATGCTCTGGATTGACAGTTTCAGAGGAAGTGTAGCTGGACCTGGGGCAGTCCAGCTCAGTGGGAGAAGGGCATCCACCATTACCTAGGCGGTCCGCCATTACTGAGGCAGACCAGCATTACTGAGGCAGGACCTGGGGCAGTCCAGCTTAGTGGGGGAAGGGCATCCACTATTACCTAGGCAGTACGCCATCACTGAGGCAGTCCACCATTACTGAGGCAGACCAGCAGTATGAGGCAGACCAGCAGTATGAGGCAGTTCTAACTATATGCCTATAAACAAAACTGCAAGGAAGTTCACAAAGCAGCTGGGAAGAGCCCATGGCAGCTCAGCAATGCCTCTGCTGTCAGACTGAGACTAGACTACCTCCTGCTGGGCAGGGCAGCTCTGAAAAAAGGCAGCAGCATTTCAGGAACTTATAAATAAAATACCACCTTCCCAGGACAGAGCACCTGGGAAAAAAGGAGGTTATGAGTTCCACTGCAGCAGACTTAAAAGTACCTGCCCAGCAGCTCTAAACAGAAGAATGGAGCTCCCAGCTCAGTACCTGAGCTCCTATAAGGGACAGACTGTCTCCTCAAGAAGCTCCCCGACCCCCATATATCCAAAGAGACACTTCACTAAGGAGAGCTTAGGCAGACATCTGGCAGGTACCCTTCTGGGACTAAGATAATATAAGAACTGGCAGCAACCCTTACTGTTCTGCAGCCACCACAGGTGACCCAGGCAAGCAGGGTCTGGACTGGACCTCCAGCAGTCCTACAGCAGAGGGGCCTGACTGTTAGGAAAAAAACTAAAAAACAGAAAGAAATAACTTCATCATCAACAAAAAGGATGTCCACTCAGAGACCTCACTGGAAAGTCACCAACTAAAAAGACCACAGGTAGATAACTCCAAAAAGATAGGAAGAAACCAGAGCAAAAAGGATGAAAACACCAAAAACCAGAATGCCTTTCCTCCTCCAAAGGATCACAACTCCTCATGAGCAAGGGAACAAAGCTGAATGGAGAATGAGTCTGATGAATTGACAGACACAGGCTTCAGAAGGTGGGTAATAACAAATTTTTCTGAGCCAAAAGAACATGTTCTAACCCAATGCAGAGAAACTAAGAACCTTGAAAAAAGGTTAGACGAAATGCTAATGAGAATAAACAGCTTAGAGAAGAATATACATGACTTGATGGAGCTGAAAAACAACATGAGAACTTTGAAAAACATACACAAGTTTCAATAGCCAAATTGACTAAGCAGAAGAAAGAATATCAGAGAGTGAAGATCAACTCATTGAAATAAAACGAGAAGGCAAGATTAGAGAAAAAAGAGTGAAAAGAAATAAACAAAGCCTCCAAGAAATATGGGATTATGTGAAAAGAACTAATCTACATTTGATAAGTGTACCTGAATGTGACAGAGAGAATGAATCCAAGCTGGAAAATGCTCTTCAGGATATTATACAGGAGAACTTCCCTAACCTAGCAAGACAGGCCAACATTCAAGTCCAGGAAATACAGAGACCATCACAAAGATATTCCTCAAGAAGAGCAAGCCCAAGGCACATAATCATCAGATTCACTAGGGTTGAAATGAAGGAAAAGATGCTAAGGGCAGCCAGAGAGAAAGGTTGGGTTATTCACAAAGGGAAACCCATCAGACTCACAGTGGATCTCTCAGCAGAAACCCTACAAGCCAGAAGAGAGTGGGGGCCAATATTCAACATCCTTAAAGAAAAGAACTTTCAACCTAGAATTTCATATCCAGCCACACTGAGCTTCATAAGCAAAGGAGAAAGAAAATCCTTTATAAACCAGCAATTGCTGAGAGACTTTGTCATCACCAGGCCTGCCTTGCAAGAGCTCCTTAAATAAGCACGAAACATAGAAAAGATAACCAGTATCAGCCACTCCAAAAACATACCAAATAGTAAAGACCATCAAAACAATGAAGAAACTGCATCAACTAACAGGCAATACAACCAGCTACCATCAAAATGGCAGGATCAAATTCACACATAACAATATTAACCTTAAATGCAGATGGGCCGAATGTCCCAATCAAAGGACACAGACTGACAAATTGGATAAAAAGTCAAAACCATTGGTGTGCTGTATTCAGGAAACCCATCTTACATGCAAGGAGACAGATAGGCTAAATAAGGAATAGAGGAAGATTTACCAAGCAAATGGAGAGTAAAGAAAGGGCAGCAGTTGCAATCTTAGTCTCTGATAAAATAGACTTTAAACCAAAAAAGATCAAAAGAGACAAAGAAGGGCATTACATAATGGTAAAAGGATCACTGCAACAAGAAGAGCAAACTATCCTAAACGTATACACACCCAGTACAGGAGTACCCAGATGCATAAAGCAAGTTCTTAACAACCTACAAAGAGACTTGGACCCCTACGCAATAGTAGCGGGAGACTTAAGCACTCCACTGCCAGTTGATCTGTCAGCTCAACAAGACACTAAATTAACAAGGATATCCAGGATTTGAACGCAGATCTGGACCAAGCAAACCTAATAGACAAAAAAAGGAATAATGGTGATATTAACAAATGTGTTTTTTTAATGTATAATGGTATGTGTCAACATTCAGAAGACTATATTATTCACTGAATAAATATTTTCCAAATGGATGAGGCATAACGTCTAATGTCTTATCTGGCATGTCTTATTTTGCATTTGACAAATGGATGAAAGATCCATTCAAAGTGCAAATGGGCCAATGGATGTAATAAAGTATGAAAAGGCAGTGAGACTGTAAATTTGAATCAGTAATTTGAAAGTAATTATAACACTCCTAAACATTTTCATTGAGGAAGATGACTAAAACTTGTTTAGGAGTTTTAGGAGTTTAAACCTTTTGACCAGTTTCTCTTCTATGGAAAACCAACTAGCATCTAAACTAGCACCTAATCTGGTACCTAAAAAAACCTGACACATATAGGTTTTTTTAGGAACCCTGCCTTAGTAACTCTATTAAGTTATCATGAATTAAGAATCTAAATATTAATCTTAATACTCTAGAAAAGAGATTACCACATGACCTGTTAACAGAAAGTTTGTCTTTTGAAAACACACATGGAACCCTAACATAAAAGACAAAGCATTAAGTAGGTCTCATGGAGTCAATGCTTAGCTTCCTTATCCCCCAAACCTCTATCTCATTGCACATGCACATGAGACAGCTTATGAAAAGCCACTGACCTAGGCCACTGGTTTCTAAACTTGGCTGTGCTAAAATCAGAATCAGCACCATTAACTTTTTAGTAATAGATTCACAGGCTGCCTATCACACCAAAATAAATCAGAATCTCTCTGGCTACAATCTAGCATTCCGTATTATTTAAAAGGTCCCCAGTGGCCAGGCTCAGTGGCTCATGCCTATAATCCCAGCACTTTGAGGTCAGGAATTTGAGACCAGCCTGATCAACATGGGAAAACCTGGTCTCTACTAAAAATGCAAAAATTAGCTGGGTGTGGTGGTGAACACTTATAATCCCGGATACTCAGGAGCCTGAGGCAGAAGAATCACTTGAACCCAGGAAGTGAAGCCTGCAGTGAGCCAAGATTGCGCCACTGCACTCCAGCCTGGGCGACAGAGGGAGAATCCATCTACAAAAAAAAAAAAAAAAAGAGGGTGAGGGCAGACACAGTGGGTGGCTCAAGCTGGTAATTAGAGCACTTTGGGAGGCCAAGGTGGGAAGATCACCCGAGGTCAGGAATTCGAGACCAGCCTGGCCAACATGGTGAACCCCATCTCTACTTAAAATACAAAAATTAGCCAGGTGTGATGGCGTGTCCCCGTAATTCCAGCTACTATAGAGACTGAGGCAGGAGAATCACTTGAACCTGGGAGGCGGAGGTTGCAGTGAGCTGAGACTGCATCACTGCATTCCAGCCTATACAACAGAGCAAGACACACACACACACATACACACACACACACAAAAAGGGCCTTCAGATTTCTGAAGCTGCCCTTGAGAGTTCAGTCCTGCTAATCATTCCTACAGATAATATCCCCAGTACCATTTATCAAAAGGCATTTATCAAAAGGTAGCTCACTTAACAGTAAGAAGCTCCAGACGTGGAAATAAGAACCACTTCGAGCTATGTCACTCACTAACAAAGTGATCTTCAACATCTCTCTCATCAATTTCTTTATCTGTGAATGGTAGAAAATACAAAAGAAAGAGGGAGAGGGCATTCATGAAAACTAAGTAAGATGTTGAATGTAAAAGTCTTACATAGTGCCTGGCAAGGTTACATAATGAAAATGTGTTTATATATTAGGGGGGATAGGAAGGATTAGATGAACTTAGCATCTGACGTTAAGAGATGAATTAAAAACTATGTTTTTGATTTGAACTCTGTATAGTCCTCAAAATCCAGAAGACCTATTAGATGTGTCCTATTAGGACAGTTAGACAGTATCTAGCATTTCAAAAGAAACAGCTGAACTTCAAGATAGTAACTACCTTTGAAGCTGTGCAATCCTTTCAGGCTCTTAGCTGTAGGTCACCACTGGGTCAGAGCCAAAGGTATTAGCCATAGCTGAGATGGAGTTGACTAATATAACAATAACCATTCATACTCAATTAGTTTCTTGTTTTGATTCCATGGTCATAAAACAAATTTTTCAATTCATAATTTGGCTTTTTAAATAATTTTTTTCCCTAGATCAGTGTCTCAACTATCCTGTTCAAAGCAGTATTTCTCACTATAATTTAAGTTCTACAGAAAATCAAGCCAAGTCCCAAGACATCTACTGTTTGTAATGATTAACTTATCTCCCAGGCATTTAAAATGATACTAAGGGCACATTATCCTGGAGTAAACTGAGGACACACTATCTTTCGGAGGACTGAGAAAAATATTCCCTAAAATTCTTTTCTGTAGGCTTAATTCTCTCCATGGAACAAACTGAAAATGGCTACATGAATTAACATTCCAGATTACAAGGCTTTTGTGAACTTAGTTACAAATGATTCGTCCAGTGGTCTCTAGGTTCAATGATAAGACACAGTTCATAGACCTTGACTTCACTAACATATAAACTGGCTCATCTCATCACATGTTCTACAGAATAACTACACTTTAGTGTTACACAGGTGACAGATCTCTGCCCTAAAACTTTGTGTATAAGTAATTTATATTTTATTTATACTAAAAAGGCAATATTCTACTTATTATAGTGCCATTTCAAAAATTTTAACTTAATAAGTCAAAATTGTATTTTATATTTAATATATTCATCAGAAATATTAAATTCTATTTTGAAATCTCATAAAATCTTTTTAAAATCTACCCCAAAGAAATAAAATTTCATGGAGTTTACAGATTTTAGATCAGGATAAAGGCAAATTTAGAGCAAAGCAGCTGAATTAAAATCCAATCAAAATCTTGAAAAAATATCCCATTAACAGAAACCTCTGTAGATTTTTTTCAGTTTCCAATTTAATGTCCTACTAAAATCTTATTCAGCATCTTACTTTATTACTGAAAAAAATGACATCCCTCTCTTAACTTATAATACTTTTTTATAAAAGCACACATTTCATGTTTATTCAAAGAGAAAATTTCAGAAACATTTAGCTTTTGTATTATTATAAAGTTTTCATAATCTAATACTGAGATGGATGGTTAAGAGAGGGAGGGAGGAGGAGCCAAGCAACCATAAGTCCAAGATTAAAATGGCTCTATAGAGAACAATAAAGTTGGTAGTACAAATTCCCCAGAGACTGCAGTCTACTAATGGCAATACTTAAAACAAAATTTTAGAAAATTGAAATTTAAAATCAAGAGAACAAGAGTGGGAAATTGGTAATGATAAAAGAAGAGGTGAGATTTAAAGTAACTTGACTAAACCACCCCAAGACGTCTTACAAGTGAATCTAAATGAAGCAAAGTAGGTTAAAGAAGTTTCAGGATTTTGAGAATGAATACGTATTATTTATTCCTGAGGTAGAAAACAGAAATCTCATATGTGGTTTCCAAATTAAAAGTTTATATGTAGCTTTATATTGTCATAGGAGTTATTAAGAAATTACTGTAGGCAGTTAGAGAGGAAGAGGGGTCCTTGGGAAGTTTTCATTTTTTAAAGCATCTCCGGAAAATTTTCTTGTAAAGCCCCAGCTCTTACAAGAAATAGGAATGCTTTTACACTATGGTGAGAGTGTAAATTAGTTCAACCATTGTGGAAGACAGTGTGGTGATTCCTCAAGGATCTAGAAATAGAAATACCATTTGACCCAGCAATCCCATTACTCAATATATACCCAAAGGATTATAAATCATTCTATTATAAAGACACAAGCACATGTATGTTTATTGCAGCACTATTCACAAGAGCAAAGACTTGGAACCAAGCCAAATTCTCATCAATGATGACTGGATAAAGAAAATGTGGCACACATACACCATGGAATACTATGCAATCACAAAAATGGATGAGTTCATATCCTTTGCAGGGACATGGATAAAGCTGGAAACCATCATTCTCAGCAAACTGACCCAAGAACAAAAAACCGAACACCACATGTTCTCACTCATAAGTGGGTGTTGAACAATGAGATAAGTGGGCATTGAACAATTAGAACACATGGACACAGAGAGGGGAACATCACATACAGGGGCCTATCAGTGGGTGGAGGGCTGGGGGGATAGCAGGGGGCAGATGTTAGGGGAGGGACAGCATTAGGAGAAATACCTAATGCAGATGGCAGGGTAATGGATGCAGCAAACCACCATGGCATATGTATACTTATGTAACAAACCTGCACGTTCTGCACATGTACCCCAGAACTTAAAGTATAATTTAAAAAAAAATTTTTTTTAAACATCAACAACAACAACAGAAAAGAGCCAGGCTGGCAACCTTTCATATGCAAATGCAGGCCATTAGAAACTGGGTCCACCCAAACATGGCGATTCCTGCCCTCTTCTTCTTGGCCTTGCCCCAAATCTTCCTGGCAACATGACTGCCCCCACATATCCCCGCCTGTTTAGCACATCATGGCACCCTGTATTTGCATATTAAAAGGCTAGGGTGGGAAGGCCAGTTTTTATTTTGTAGGCTACATGAACAACATGCCTAGTCAAGCCAATCTCCCAAGCCCTATGCAAATCAAACCTCCTCCCTCCACCCTCTTCATATACCTGGCTGGTGGGGTTCCCTCCCTTGGCTTTGGAGTCCCCTCCATCTGTCTCTGTACAGGGGAGCTTCTTCTTTCTTTCTCCCCACTTCTTTCTTGCCTGTTAAACTCCCTGCCCCTTCAAACAACTACACATGTGTCCGTGTCATTTTTCCTAATTCAACTGGAGAGGAAGAACCTGGGGTTCTCCACTCATCAAGTAGTATTTTGGTTAGAAGACCAAACAGGAAAAGAAACTGAAAGATACTTACTATAGTATCCATATAATACAGTGTCCTCAATCTGTCTGCTGACGTTAGCATTAGCCCAGTCCTAGAATAAAGGAAACAACAGAAATATTAATGAAACATACATTTGCCTAACAATTAGTTAGGTTTTAATATGACTGAATATCACTTCCAAAATCTATCCACTCAAATAAAAACAATCTATGTCTTCAATAACTGAGAGGCAGACAATAGACAATTTCGACATGTAAATGCTGAGATAAGACAACACAGTTCTGTGAAAACACAAAGACAAAAGGCACCTAAGTCAGACTGAAAATCAGGAAAGGCTTCTCAAAAATGACTAAACTGAGACCTGAAAGAAGGGAGAATGATCTCAGAGAAACAGAGAAAACAGTAGGAAGGAAAGAAGGGAGAAAAGAACAGAGACAGAACATTTGAAAAACACTTCAAGAAGCTAAATACAGATTCAATTGAGTTTTTGGAAAGGTTAAGAGAAAGCAGGTGGAGAGAGGGAGGAGAAGGACATATATGACAGAGACTTGTGAGTCATGCTGAATATTTTGGACTTTGTCCTAAGAGCAATGAAAAATAGTGATGAATTTTATGCAGAGAGTAAAAAACCTGATTTGTACTTCAGAAAGAACATATTTGAGCCTATTATACATTTTTTTAAAAACCTACATGAAAAATCAGTCTAATCTTTGTATTCATCCCACACAAGTATTGTTCAAATTACTAAATGTAGAAAATATAATTCAAATTATTCTTTTTTAATAGAAAAAATATATATACACTACTGTGTCAGAACTGAGGTACAATGTTAAGTATTTTGGCCTATACCCTAAATTCTATGCATGTGAAAAATTAAACCTGGAGAGTCTAAAGGACTTATCACTCTATTAAGTAGTAAAGCAAAATTCAGAATCCAGGTCAAGTTTTTATAAACACTTTAAGAGCTCAAGTCGGTGTCAATATTCTACAAGTGCTCTTAAAAAAGGATATCAGTATTTAATTATCTTAGGATAATTTAGGATTTTTCTTTTCTTTTCTCCTTTTTTGCCCATAAGCACCTCTAGCAATGAGTAGCTATAAATTTCTCTCTGATAAATGCCTGCAATATTAAAAAAAAAAATGTAGAAAATCCAAACTTGGCTGGGTGCGGTGGCTCAAGCCTGTAATCCTAGCACTTTGAGAGGCCGAGGTGGGTGGATCACGAGGTCAAGAGATCAAGACCATCCTGGTCAACATGGCGAAACCCTGTCTCTACTAAAATTACAAAAAATTAGCTGGGCACAGTGGCGTGTGCCTGTAGTCCCAGCTACTCAGGAGGCTGAGGCAGGAGAATTGCCTGAACCCAGGAGGCGGAGGATGCGGTGAGCCGAGATTGCGCCATTGCACTCCAGCCTGGGTAACAAGAGTGAAACTCCATCTCAAAAAAAAAAAAAGAAAAAGAAAAAGAAAAGAAAATCCAAACTTACTTCTACAAAGGCAAACCCTTGATACCCAAAGCACAATAAAAACAATATGTTCCCAATAGTAATAAGGAATAGTAACAAACCCTTAACACGTCAAATAGAAAAAGAGTTCAATACCAGCCTGGCAAACATGGTAAAACCCCATCTTCACTAAAAATACAAAAAATTAGGCGGGCATGGTTGGTGCATGCCTGTAATTCCAGCTACTCAGAAGGCTGAGGCAGGAGAATTATTTGAACCTGGGAGGCGAAGGTTGCAGTGAGTTGAGATCACACCACTGCACTCCAGCCTAGATGACACAGCAAGACTCCATCTCAAAAAAATAAAAATAAATTATAGAATATAAAAAAAATTTTAATAAATAGAAAGTCACCTGTTCCCACACAAAAAGACTGTAAATACCAATTGCCATCCAAATTAATCTTAAAATTAATATATATCATCAATCAACATCCCATTGTGCTAGGAGGTGGAGACTATCATCAACATATTGATTTTAAAGATTATCTGAAAAAACATATAGACTAGGGCCAGAAATAAATTTGAAAAAAACTAACAAGGAAGAATTTCCCAATTACTATACTTTACTAATAAAACATCAAAATCTACTATTATATAACCTTTCACCTACCTATTGGCAAAATTTAAAACAGTAACATACAGTAGTATCAAAATATGGAGGGGAAAGACATCTGCTACACAGTAAGATAGTCTACCATGTAGACATTCTTTATTGAATTGATCCTAAAAATATTCACACAAATTAAGATGGATATTAGTACATAGATATTTTATTCATTGGACAATACTACTTGTCCAACAAACTACCTCCGGATCTCTTACGAAGCTATAAGCTAGCCCAAATGGTCCCTTCCTTTCCCATGCAGGAGGAGATGGACCAAATTCCATTATTCATGGGACTAAGAGACTCAAAATCTCCAGGTGTTCAGCAATTGGTATGTCCTAGCACTCAGTAAACAACTTGTACCTACCTCAGCTCATATTACTTGGCACCCAAGTCCCAGGTATTTATTCTATCTGCAAGACCATTCTTCTTGCCATTTAAGAAGAGAGAAGAGGCCAGGTGTAGTGGCTCATGTCTGTAATCCCAGCACTCTAGGAGACTGAGGAATTGCTTGAGGTCAGGAGTTTGAGACCATGCGTGGTAGCGCACACCTGTAATCCCAGCTTCTTGGGAAGCTGAGGAATGAGAATTGCTTTAACCTGGGAGGCAGAGGCTGCAGCCAGACAAGATCATGCCACTACAGTCCAGCCTGAGCCTCAAGAAAAAGGAGAGAGAGAGAGAGAGAGAGAGAGAGAGAGAAAGACTGGGAGGTTATATACCTCTACTAAAGCACCTGCACTTTGGGAGAGTTTCCGTCAAGTTACATAAGAACCTGAGCACTTATTGACCCTTGTCAGGGCAAATTAGAGCCTGCACCAAGTAACATTTATTGGTTTTTGCCCAAGAGTCCTTTACCCAACAATATTCAGTGTAGGATTGTTTAAAATATTTTTTAAAAGAAAAAGGAAACTGGAGACAATCTAAATGCCAGAGTAGAAATAGTAAAATTGACCACTGTACATGCATAACATAGAATATACATGTTGATATTAAAAACGATGGGACCTATAGAAACTAGCACAGATAGATATCCATGAAGTACTTTTGAGTAGGGGTAAACAAAACAAATCACAACCAAAAGTTTTAACACATATAATCTTTGTCTAAAAAAATATATAATGAAAGAAAATACCCAAAGATAGCATAGAAAATAAATGAAAAGAAAATGCAAGTAGTGCTTACCACATAGAATGGAAAAGCACTGAGGCTTTCAATTCTATGCAATGATTGAAAATTTTTTCATCAATGATTCAATTGTCCAAATGAATATGTACATAATCAAAGCTTCAATTCCTAAGAGCTGTGCTTCTTCAGTGATTACTTCTGTATCCAAAGAGAAGTTTAAAAGGATTTTTTTAAGTTTTGTTTTGTTTTTGAGACAGGGTCTCACTCTGTCACCCAGGCTGCAGTGCAGTGGCATGATCATGGCTCACTGCAGCCTAGACCTTCCCAGGCTCAAGTGATCCTCCCACCTTCAGGCTTCTGAGCAGCTGGGACCATAGGTGCATGCCACCATGTCCAGCTAATTTTTGTATTTTTTGTAGATACCAGGTTTCACCACATTGCCCAGGCTGTTCTTGAACTACTGGGCTCAAGTGATCTGCCTGCCTCAGCCTCCAGGTTTATAGATGTGCGCCACCATGCCTGGTCTAAAAGGATTTTAAAAATGAGTAAATTAAGAACAATGTATCAATGGGCCACAGAATAATGATGACTATCTTTTTTTACTTCTTATATGTTATGCAAACTTCCCATCAATTTCCAAGACAGCCCCAGGAGGTACTAATGTCTCCACTGAGACTCACTTAAAAATTAGTTTAAAATTGGACAAAATCCCAATCTCAAAAAATTTATATTAAAAATAGAAAGTCTGAAGGTTAACTTGAAGCAAAAGAATCATTAAAATTTAGCATCTTTTACTCTATAAGGATCTCTTGCCTAACCAGTTCTTGTGGCAACAAGAGTATTGCTGTTACTATTTTAAAGCTACAAATATGTGTAAAATATACAACATCACTCAAGTACTATTAGTGTATTTGGCTTTTACGTACTTTCTTGCCTCCAAGATACTTGATGTATTGTCAAGGGAGCTTAGTTTGTAAAACTTTCCTTTTAATTTTGGGAACCACTATGACCTTAATATGTTTTATAAACTATTGCCTCTCAAAGTAGAAACTAAAAGGAACTTCAGAGTCATTTAGGACAAAAAGGAATGTGAGACAATCAAGAACTAAATAAAGAATATTAAAGAAGAATATTTCAGAAGACAAGGATATGAATTCCACAGAACAAAAATGTAATTTGTGGCATATGTAAATTCCATTCCCCATTATTCAAGCTGACTTTTGAAACCTGCTGTATAACCCAAAACTCCCACATGATTTTCCTCACTTTTACCTGACAACTTCACCTTAGAACAGTGGTTCTCATTCAGGAGCCATTTTGAACCGCATTGGGCATTTGACAATGTCCAGAGACATGGTGGGCAGAGTCAGTATCCTACAGGGATCTAGGAGGTAAGAGGTCAAGGACGCCACTAAATACCTACAATTCTCAGGGCAGGACCCCATAACAAAGAATTATCCAAGGCAAAATGTCCATGATTGAGAAATATTGACTTAGAGGTCTCTAAAATAATTTGCTTCGCCAAGCCAGGAGCTCACTTAACTTACTATTAAATCTAAAACCTGCTTCCATTTGTATCCAAATTCTAGACCTTCTTTCCTCTGAAGTGCCCATACTCCTATTACACCCAAACATTTGTCTTTGAGAACCCTCACCCTTCTGGAGGACACTGCACCTGCAATGATACCTTGTCTTCCCTCAAAAATTTATCTCACTCTACTTAATTCTAAAGTATACAAAGTCTAGTAATTATTAAACACAAAGAGATACACAACCACCACAAATAAAATCACCTCCATTAACTCCTCTTCTCACTTTCATAGAGAACAAAAACTTCTTGAAAAGTTGTCAGCATTCCCTAACACTTCTTCCTTGCTTCTCTTTCCACATCTAACCCACTCAACCTAATCACCCTACTGTTCTGCTGAAATTATTCTTCATGGTCACCACTGACCAAAACCACCAGTCGCTTCTCTACCCCACTCACTTCACCTCAGCATTACTGGAAAAAGCTATTATTCTTTCTTCCTGAAACACATTCTTCTGATTTCCACAAAGCCTCTCTCTTGTGTTTTTCTCATTTCTCAGGTTGCAGATTCTCTCCTTCATCTGACCTCTACACAATAGAGAACTCCAGTCCTTGGTCCGATGTCAAGGCTTCTCTGACTACTCAGTCTTCCCAGCTCCTTGTCAGTCCATAACTGTAGATATCATCCATATGTTGCTTCCCAAATACTTCTCTCTAGTCCTAAGCTCTTCCCAGAGCTTCAACTCCCAACTTAACACCTCCACCTGGATAGACAGTACAGTACATACTCTGAAGGTAAGCTGTCCAGAACTCTTTTCTCTACACTCCCTCACTTGCCCATGCACATGCATATGACCTCTTATTCCTCCAAGTTTCCCTATTTCTCTAAGGTATACAAAAACCTAGGCATCAGTACTCTGATCTGCTCACAGAAAAGCCTGTATACCTTCTGTTCTTAAGCAAAATGTTAGCATTCATTAATATGTGGAATTTCCAAATAATTATACCTTGCAAGCTAAGTTCATGATTAGAAAGAGGCTTCAAAATATTTGAGGTGGAAGTGGAGAAAATAAAAGAATGCATGTATTTATTTAGGAATTTAAATGTACATTTAATATAATATAATAATACAATGTACATTTAAAATGTACATTATAAATATTAAGATACAATATCATTCATCATGGAAAACAATGTCAACTTGTACATTTATCCTTACAAATAAAGTTGGAATAGACTAAAACCATAGTGGCATCCTTTTTACTCTAACATGAATAAATTTACAATTGTAGCATGAAGTTTGAAGAATTCTTAAATACTTAAAACTTATCTTTCACTAGGCACCTGAAGATAATTCAGCAATAACTTTTGGAAAAACTGTCTAGAGTTTACCAGGAAAATGTTTTTTAAATTTGTTTTTTCAGTTCTACTTTTGAGAGTCAGCAAATAGTCCAGTTTCAAATAAAAACTCATGAATTTCACTAATCCTCACAATGCCCCATAAAATCAGAAGGGAAAATACAGACACACAGAATGTTGCAAGGTATCAAAAAAACTACCAAGAAAAAACTCATACATTATCTAAGCTAAAAGCAAACAGAATTAGAGACAACTAAGTCTCTACTTGAGACTAAATTGAAAAGTAAGAAAAGGCCAGGCACAGTGACTCACATCTATAATCCCAGCATTTTAGGAGGCCAAGGCGGGTGGATCACCTGAGGTCAGGAGTTTGAGACCAGCCTGGTCAACATGGTAAAACCCTGCCTCTACTAAAAATACAAAAAAATTAGCCAAGCGTGGTGGTGTGCATCTGTAATTCCAGATACTCAGGAGGCTAAGGCAAGAGAATCACTTGCAACCAGGAGGTAGAGAGGGTGCAGTGAACCAAGGTCGCATCATTGCACTCCAGCCTGGGCAATAAGAGCGAGTCTCAAAAAAATAACAAAAGAGAACCAACAATTGCTGAATAACTAATATCCTAACAATGAAACAAAGTTTTAAAAAGTGGAAGGAAGAACTTTAACAGGTAGTTTCCCCTTCTAAATATTGTCAAATATGAAGTGCGTTAACTACAGCAACGTATTTGTTTTCTTTTAAGGCACATGTATTAAAACAAGCACCCAAATTTTTAGTAATATTTTTGCTTCTTTACTGAATGGATTCTTAAAATCTTACTCAAAAAAGTAAAATGCAATCTCATAGATTTTAAACATCAAAAACAAAACAAACCTATTTCCCAGGGAGTGATCACTAATTTAAGCATGGGCCCAAAACAATACTTAATCTAACAGAAAATTCATAATTTCATGAAAATACTTTAGAAATTTAAAGATGAAACATTTTCCCACAAAATCTAAATAAATCAAACATCCTAAGTTCTAAACTAAAAAAAAAAACAAAATCTCCTATTTAAACAATAATTATACCAGGGATAATTATATGACTTCTATACAGTAAAATTGTATGACTTACTATACAGTAAAATACACTTCTATACAGTAAAATTATATGACTTACTATACAGTAAAATACACATAAATACATATATATCCTTATCTATTTAAGTTTAACAGCTTTCAGAGAGAAAAATATACTAGAAATTTCTAATTATGTACTGTACATTTGAAATTATACTACACTGTTTTAAAATAAAAAGAATATTCAAACATTCTGAAAATGTCAAAATCTCTTATCCAAGAAACATAGGTATATACAAAGGCATAGAAATTAAACATTTTTATAGAATTTAATTCTAAAATAACACTTATTTCTCAGAGAAAATGACCTCATAATGTTACATTCAACCATTTAATTATTGATGTGTAACATTATTAAACTGTATTTCTTCTTGCCCAATAATAAAAAGCAGAGAAAACCCAATACCACTAAAATTAGTCATTTTCTCTAGAAGTAATGTTTCAACCCAAATGGTAGATATCCTATTTACTGAGCTACCTGAAAATACCTCATACTTGTTTAGAAGCCATCTTCCCAAGAAACCTGATGAACAAAGCCCTCTGGAACCAGATTGCAGGGCTTCAAATCCCAGCTTCAGCACTTACAGACTATGTTACTTCACCTCTCTGAATCTTGATTTTTTACCCACAAAAAACATAGATAATACTACTTACCTCACAGGATTGTCTGAGACATCAAAAGAAGTTACTAAATATAAATCACTTAAAATAGAGTCTGATACATAGCAAATATTCAATAGCTGTTAGTTACTATCTATACAACATTATAGTGATTGGCACACACTAAGTGCTCAATTAACACTTGCTAAATGGTGTACAAAAAAATGTAGTTTTCACAGCAATCAGAATATATCTAATTTTCACAGCAACCAGAATAAATTTAAATCTAACTGCAAAAATATTTTCAAATTATTTGCCTTATTTAGACTGGGCATGGTGGCTCATGCCTGCAATCCCAGCACTATGGGAGGCCGGGTGGGTGGATCACTTGAGGTCAGGAGTACAAGACCAGCCTGGAGAACACGGTGAAACCTCATCTCTAGTAAAGGTACAAAAATAATTAGCCAGGTGTGGTGGCTGCATGTCTGTAATCCTAACTACTTGGGAGGCTGGGGGATGAGAATCACTTGAACCCAGGAAGCAGAGGTTGCAGTGAGCCAAGATCACATCACTGCACTCCAGCCTAGGCAACAGAGTGAGCCTCCATCTGAATACAATTTTTTATACACATGTAATATTAAATAAAGTTTAAAAAATAAAATAATATATAAAATAGAAACAAATTATTTACCCAATTTATCCCAATTCAGGAAGTTATTTTGTTATCACACATTATTAAGATAACTGAAATATTATTTCATTCAAATATGTAAGTACTAAAGCTAAATATTGGGGTATAACAACAAAGAGACAGTTCCTGAGTCATAGAACCTTGTGCTAGTAAGAAACTTAAAGTAATTTGCATAATTTAAAGGAAACTCAGAAACCTTTAATCCATGTCCTTCATTTTTAAAATGAGGACCCTCAGGCAGGGCGCAGTGGCTCACGCCTGTAATCCCATCACTTTGGGAGGCTGAGGTGGGTGGATCACGAGGTCAAGAGATCAAGACCATCCTGGTCAACGTGGTGAAACCCCGTCTCTACTAAAAATACAAAAAATTAGCTGGGCATGGTGGCGCATGCCTGTAATCCCAGCTACTCAGGAGGCAGAGGTAGGAGAATTGCAGGAGGCGGAGGTTGCAGTGAGCCGAGATCGCGCCATTGCACTCCAGCCTGGGTAACAAGACCGAAACTCCGTCTCAAAAAAAAAAAAAATGAGGACCCTCAAGTCCAGAAAAGTTAAGTGGTTTGGCTAATGGTATACAGCTAGCGGTTAAGGGTCAAGACTACAACTCAGGTCTTATAATTCCCACCCTAATTCACTGTACCATACTGACTCAAAGTACTCAGTATGGAAACAGAGATTAGGATCCTGATCTGCCACTAACAAAGCCCTTCTAAATTATTTATTTGTTGCATTAATGCAAATCAAATAAGTTTCAAAGGAGTTACAAGCAGCAAAAAATATATAACCTTATAGAGAAACAGTAAGTTTACACCCTGCCCCCATGGCTCCCTTGTGAAGAATACCTTTTAGTTTGTAATTAGTGGTAGATGGGTAACAGCTGCCTACTTAGTATATTTTTGAGTTATGAGTGAATACAGAAAACCTGTTTATTAATAAGAATCACCTGTTTAAGAGAGACTAAATACATGGAGCAGAATCTGCTCAGGCCTTCGGCCTGGAAGGCTATTAGCCCCTGAGGTTCTTAGCTCGATAGGCTCCTGTCCCCCTGGATAGAACCATTTTGCTATTCTATCTGGGTGTCTGCCTCTCATTACCTTCAGCACCATCTGGGTAGGGGTCTCCCGATGGAGCTAGTATTTGGTATGACCTATTATGATTACTTAAAGCATCTGCAGGGTTGCTGAATTAATATAATAGTTTTTACGTCAGTTAAAAGCCTGCTTCTAGTCATCATGTTAGATGTCACATTCTCAGCCTCTAAGCTGTATTTCCATTTTCATTCATTCCCAGATACAAAAATAAAACACAATTTATATTGTACTGCTAAGTGTGCCAGAAATTGGAAAGGAAAAAAAAATCTGCAAAGTAAGATTATATTTACCTTAAATGTACCATTTTGATTTTTCATGTAAGAAACCAAAAATATATCCACTGGTAGAAGTGCTGATGTGATAAGTGCAATTGCTAGAGAAAAAATTGCTGTTATGGTGGACACAACTTCACTTTCCCGCTGACTTTGGTATTTACGAACATATATCCAGCAGAATGCCAAAATAGCCTGAAATAGAACAAAAAGATGTTTGTTACTACCCGATGTATTTATCTAATTTTTGTATGTGTTTGAAAGTTTCTAGCAGGAAACCTTATGTGAAATAAACATTATTTTAGTTGTGTAAGGAAAGCCCACTATCCCTTAAAAACTTGTCCAAGATGTGTAATTTTCAAAGCCTATTTCATGAATGCAATACATTACATAGGCATACACACACAATACTATTAATAACAGTGCTCACTTACATATTTCCTCACCAAACAGTGCAGCCATTAATGGTTTCACACATCATAGTTACAACTAGCTTTGAATATATTTTTTCCCTGTAGATTTTTCCAACCTAAAGGAGATATGAGTAGAAGCTGTTCTATCCTAGCCTTATTACAGAAGCATTACAGAATATAAATTAGATGAAAATTAACTTCTGTTCTGACAGTTCAAGAATAGCATTCAGCTAAAGATTAACTGCCAGTATAATATGATGCAATTATCATATTATACTATAAATTGTAAAGAGCATTAAACAAAGAAAAGTCAATGCTGAAAATGGTACATGTGCACAGCAAAAAGCTTGCCAGTGAAAAAAGTTCACTCAGAGGTAGAGGCTGACATCTCTAGCCAACCAGTTACTCTTAATACTTACCAATGCGATTCTAGTGACTATCACAGAGTAAAGGACTTAATGAGTCTCTAACTTTAGAAGGCATTGGAATCACTTGCAGCAACTGTTAAAGCACAGATTGTTAAGCCCCATCCTCTGAATTTCAGATTCAAGAAGTCTGGAGCGGAGCTAGAAAATCTTTATTTGTAACAGCTTCCCCAGGTAAGGTTGCTGCTGGTCCAGGGCTATAGTTTGAGAACTTCTATTCTATTCAATACAGGGAGTTGCAGACAGAGACTAAGTTATTTCAGCCTCCACCGTGAGTCGGTATCACCTGGGTAACTTTTAAGTACCCTTATGCCTTCCCTACATTCCCCAATCAATTCTATCAATGCAGAATAAGGCGCCTCCAGGCATCAGTACTTTAAATGCCTGAGGATTTCAATTTGAGCCAATCTTGAGAACCATGTTCTAAGTAAGAGCTCTGGTACTTTTAAAAGCCTTGTTTTGTCCTTTCACTTTTCAACAGATTCATCTGTTACTTTCTTTCTGAGCATCCTATAGTTTAGAGGCCTAACTGGAACTAATAAAACTACCAAACTAGTTTTGCAGCTTCCAAATTATTCTACCACAAGCAAGACACAAGAACAATTCCATTATCTCAGAAAATTCCTTTGTCCCTTTGTAGTTAATTCCTCTCTCTGCCCCCAGCCCTTAAGACAGGAATAATACAGGATGGTCACAAGGGTTAAAAAAAATTCCAGGCAGCAGTTTTACATGACTAGAGACTACGGGCTACTAAGATCCTGATAAACCAGGGTGTGGACCAAGCTTGTTGAGACCCACTGGACCTAACATGACAATGGATCTGACCCAAGTTTCACCTAGGACCTCATTATATGCTCATTAACATGCTCAATCACACACCTACCAGCACTATGGCAGTTCCAAGACCATTCATATTTGATGTAAAAATGGGTGGCACCACAATTTCAAGAAATCTCTTTTTCCAGGAATTTTCATGATTATATCTCTTGATTAAAGAAACCCATAAAGGTAGAAACTCCACATGCCATTGTGTGTGTCTCTTAAGGATGCCCACACTCCTCTTTCTTGAGTGGTAGTTTCCCCTTTAATAAATCTCCATACTTTCACTATTTTCTGACTTCCCCTTGAATGTCTTCTCATGACAACGTCAGGAGCCTGAAAACCAGCTGGGGTTGAGATCCCACCTACATTTGGAGATCCCCCTCAGCCCTCCAGTATCACCCTGACAACCACTATCTGTTTGCTGTCCGTATAGTTTCTGCCTTTTCCAGAATGTCATAATGCCTTCATATAGTATGTTGTCTTTTCAGTCTGGCTAGTGTCATTTGGCACAGTGCATTTTAAACCCCTCCAAGTTGCTGCTTGTCATTCCTTCATACTGCTGGCCTTTCAACTGGTGACAGAATAGCAGGAAAAAAACTGAGTGAGAAGGAGTTATGACTTTAGAACAAACAAACAAACAAAATCTAGGCTCAAATTCTTGATTTTGGGGAAACAGTTATTTTTCATAAAATGTTACTTTACATTAAATTTAAATGGGCTTCTTTGGCCGGGCATGGTGGCTCAAGCCCGTAATCCCAGCACTTTGGGAGGTCAAGAGATCGAGACCATCCTGGTCAAGATGGTGAAACTCTGTCTCTACTAAAAAAAAAAAAAAAAAAAAAAAAATACAAAAAATTAGCTGGGCATGGTGGCGTGTGCCTGTAATCCCAGCTACTCAGGAGGCTGAGGCAGGAAAATTGCCTGAACTCAGGAGGCAGGGGTTACGGTGAGCCGGGATCGCACCATTGCACTCTAGCCTGGGTAACAAGAGTGAAACTCTGTCTCAAAAAATAAATTAATTAATTTAATTAAATTAATGGGCTTCTTTTTAAAGGAATTCATAAATATTTTTAACATTCCCCCAATTTATTTTGAAGTCTTTGGAAGCTGAGCCTTATCTTTCTATCCTTAGCAGTACTTGACACAAAGTGTTCCAATAAATTTTTTATTGGATTTCAAGAATGAAAGAAAACCTGCATTTTGTAAGTATTACCACAAACAAAGGATTTTGCCAATATCAGGCAGTCAAGCTGGGAAAGGGCAACCAGGCAGAAGAGTAAAGCCAGAGTCTCCCAAACTTTTTGGTCTCAGAATCCCTTCACAATGGCTTTAAAACTGATAACCTTCAAGAGCTTTTTGTTTATATTGTCAATCATTACTGATCATCATTACTGGTAAAATAAAACCAAGTATTCTCATCTATAAGAATACTTCTTTCATAACAGATTATAAAAATTAAATGAGATATAGTTTAGCACAGTGGCTGGCCACAGTAACTGCTTAACAAATAGTAGTAGTTGTTATTAAAGCATTTGATAAAAGAAACAAATATATAACTTTGTTAACAATTATAAGGAAAAGTTTCAAATACTCCCCTCAGCTTCTCCCAAGAGATTCAAAATAAATTGGTCTTAGCACTGAGATTTTAAAAACTTTCCAGGTGGTTCTCATGAAAGGCCATGGTTGAGAGCCACTGGAGCAGACGAAGAAATGAGTAGAGATGAATCTTTATTAAACCAATCAGAATAGATGATATACTGTCTGGGATCTTGTTAAACTGCAGATTTTGATTCAGTAGGAATGGGATCAGATATTTGGTATTTCTAACAAGTTCCCAGGTGATGTCCACACTTTAAGGAACAAGAATAAATTCACTTTACAAAAACAGAGTCTCCTATTATAATGGCAAACACAATTTAAAGGTGGTGTAAGTCAAATTACAGAGGACATTGAACCTAGACAGAATAGTTTAGAATTGATACAGTAAAGACAGACATAGTTAGATTACAGGCCCAGGGGACCAAATCTAACAATTTCTTACGTGGGAAGAAACTGAAGTCCATTATTTTTGCCCAAGAGCACAAAACTAGGCAACATTCATGTCTTGATACTTTTTCTTTCTTTTTTTGAGACAGGGTTTCTGTTGCCCAGGCTGCAATGCAGTTGCACTATCAGAGCTCACTGCAAACACTTTTGGGAACTGCCTCCCGGGCTCAAGCAATCCTCTCACCTCAGCCTTCGAGTAGCTGGGACCACAGGCATTTGCCACCATGCCCAGCTAATTTTTTTTATTTTTAGTAGAGACAGGGTTTCGCCATGTTGCCCAGGCTGGTCTCGAACTCCTGAGCTCAACTGGTCCCCCCGCCTCAGCCTCCCAAAGTGCTGGGATTACAGGTGTGAGTCACCACACCCTGCCCATGTCCTGATTCTTTAATAGATGATTGGCCGAAGTTCTCCAAGTGTGAAATCCCTAGGCCCTGGTAGTCCCCAGAATCCCTTCTGGATATTCAGAAGTTGAAAACTTTTCTCATAATAATTACTAAGATGCTATTTGCCTTTTTCACTGTGCTGACATCTGCACTCATAGTTCATAGCCATGGTAGGTAAAGCTACTGATGCATTAGCATGAATCAAGACAGTGGCACCACACTGCACCAGTAGTTATTATATTTTTCACCACAAGCTCAAAAAAGTACAATTTAAATTAAGACTGTGCCTCACATAGCAGTATAAATTAATTTTATTGAACTTCAATCCTTGACTCTTTTTAATAGTTTGTGAGGTAAAATATGAAGCATGCATACATAAAGTCCTTCTGCTGCATACCAAGATGTGACAGCCATCTCCAGGAAAAGTTAGAGTTAAAAGCCAAACCAACAACTCTTCAAGCAACAACGTTTATACTTGAAAGAAAAACTGCCAAACTATGGTTACTCAGTCTTCCCTATTTGGCAGATTTTGTCAAATGAACAAAGGGAGCCTATCACTTAAAGAAAAACTGACAGTATTTAATACCATTGATAAGAGTCAAACTTCCAAATGAAAATTGGATTTTGAAAGACTTCTATCCACCACTATGAGCTTGACAACCCTTCAATAGTTAGAATTTTCAGAGACATTTCTGACAAGATCAGAAATGAAATGTGGTATTTTGAAATTGTGTAATGAAATGTATCCATATTTAAAAGATGTGCATAACTCAGTAAACCAGTATTTTCTAAATGACCAAAGCATCGTTATAAAACCATGAAAAGGTAAAAGATCCATTCAGAGTGCAAGATGGGCTAATGGATTTTAATGTAACAATGAATGAAAAGCTCATTGATAGGGTTTCAGGTTCCATCTTCCATGACCTTTAAGAAGATTTCACTTGTTGAGCTTTGGTGTAGTATCAAACAACATCCACCACAATTACCCGAAAAATACTCCTCTGTTGCTGACTACCTATCACTGCAGCTGTATTTTCTTCATACTTCGACTAAAATAACATACCCCAAAAGACTGAATGTAGAAGCCAACATAAGAAACCAGACTTTCTTCTAATAAACCAGGATTTAAAGACATTTGCAGAAATTTAAACAAGAATCCTTCTTCCTTAAAGCTTTTTTCCACGCCAACGTCCAAGCGTCAAAATCCTGATTCCCTTCTGATTTTATTAGTTCTTGCCGTAATATTGCCAACTTAAATGGCTTCCTTTTTTTCATCAGTCCAAACCTTATCACATCTCCATTATTTTCCAACATTTTTGTCTTTTCTCTTAAGTCCTATTTTATTTATAGTCATACTCTGGCTTTCAGTACATAAAATACATGTTTCAAGAATTTGTTTTCCTACCTATCTCCAGATCCTCTTTAAAGCCATTTTTTGTTTAATTTACATCCTCTTACAATTCACACCACACCACCACATCTGTACCTTCAATGTTTATTAATTAATAACTGCCAAGATAGTCTCCCTTAACTTTGATACATTATATACTTATTTGTTTTCTTGTAAACAAACGGAATCGGATAGACTGGAAAAGCCAGGGGGCTCTCCAACTATAGGACTGGGCGGCTGCAAAGACCACAGTCAACCTTTAGGGTTACGTTTCCCCCAAGAGAGGATTAACATGTTCCAGCGTAAAGGCAGTGTTTTTCATCTGGGACAGTGATGGCAGTAACAAGAGGATCCATTTCTTAAATTTTCACACGCCATCCTTTTTTTCTTTCTCCTATTTTTTTATTTTTTTTATTTTTTATTTTTTTTTGTCTCTACTGCAAAAATTTACTAGGACATAGTACGTAGGTACCAGACACCTACTGGAATCTTGAAAATTAAAGTAAAATCAAACAAGCCTGATTTCTAGAACTGAAGGTTTTGTTTTGTTTTGCAATGCAAAAAGGTCAAAATACACTGGAACACAAAGTAACAACAGGCTCGGAAGATGAGAAAAGAGAAGATTTGAGGAGGTAGAGAGGTTATGAAAGGAAATAAATCGAACTCCCAAATATAATAAACCAAAGGGTTTTAATATTAATAGAGAAGTAATAGCCAGGCCACTTTGCGCCATTTCAGTCTACATTTTGCTCACTAAATGTACAGAAATAAGACCGTCGGAAAAGAAAGCACCTGAGGTCAGACTGGTAGTAGTATATACACCGATACTGGTAATAAAAAGGACTACAGCTCTGCCCTCCACAGGCATCTCCTCCCATCAAAAAAAGATTGGAAGAGAATGTGACACCTGGAAGTCGGAACAACTCACGTCATCAAGGCAGAATCACACAATGGGCACAGAAGGTTGGAGACTCATTGGCCCCAAGGGTAGGGAACATTGGGGAAAAACATACAGAGAAGTCGACAAGTAAACAACGCCAGCGCCTACTTAACTTGCAAAGATCCAGTGCTGCTGCAAAGATCCACACCTTATGCCACTGTTTTACAGGGGACGAAAGGCCACCACATGCTTCTCAACCCCGACAGTCTCTTTCGCCCCCAAACCCCACCGGCCCCATTGCCCAAGTCAGGGATGAGGGCAAGAGCTTCCAAAAATGACCCTGAAACCTTAGACGTCATCAGTGAAAAGAAAGCAAAAGCGTCCGGAAATCGGCACCGTCCTGTCCCCGCCGTCCGCCCAAGCCCACGACACTCAGGAGCCTTCCGCAGTCCAAGCTAAAAGCGGGCGGAGCGAAGAGGGTCTCCGGGGCCCGGAGAGGCCAACTGCAGGGCCGGCCCCTCCCTCCCTCCGCCAGTGCAAACACTGGGAAAACTCCAAGCGCCTCCCCTACCAGTAGTAAGAGGCCGAAAATGCACCAGCCGATCACCAGCTCTGCCGAGGCCGCGCCAGCAGCCGCCATCTTCGCTTCCGGTCCAGACCGAACTGAACGCCAGGGGTGGGGACGGGGAAGGGGAAAGGGGACAAAGCGCGAGGGACTCTGCCGTCGCGCACCCTAAAGGTTAAAGGGGCGAAGGGGGAGGAGCAAGTGGTTGCCAAGGAGACTCGACCCACTAGCGTCCCCTGGCGGCGGGCGGGGCAGGGCAGCGAGGACTGCTCAGGGGCGGGGCGCGTCCGAACGCAGTGACGTCATCAAGCTGCCTGCGCTGGCTTCAGTGCACACAGAGATGTGGGAGGTGGTCAGGGCAGGGTGTGGGATCATAGCAGCGCAACCTTATTGCAATATTTGACCCAGCCTAAGCTGATAGACTGGAAAAGCAAAGGAACTCCACAACGGTTGGGCCAGGTGGCCCTGGAGATCCAAGGCAATTTCAGAGGTACTTCTTCACCAAAACGAAGTTTGGCCCTTGTGTAGGTGGAATGTGTGTAATTAGCAGAACTCCTCACCAGGTTGCTAGAATGGTTGACTGCATAAAAGTTGACCAGCTGATCAAACGACTCTAATTTACTGGCACTGGGGGTTGCATGTTTCACCACTGATTTAAACATAGCTTGCAATGTAGTCAGGATACAACTCTGTGAGAACGAATACCATCATCTTTTTCCATTTCAGTGTGTGTTATCTTCTACCTAGAATCTACTTCCGGCTAGCAGCCTGCTGTAGAGAAAAAGTGGGATGGTCCTTCCTGCCCAGGCAGAATAAGAAGGGAAGAAGAGAACAGAGGAGAATACAGTTTTAATTTGAACTGGTACCATCATAAGCTGGCTTTAAGCCCTCTAGCCCTGCAAATGTTTGAATTTCACTCTTTCTTCCTTAATAATTCATATACCTGGGGACTTCTGTCATAGTTTCCTTAAAGTGAGTAGAGATATCACTTCCAGTTTCACAGCTCTATTACAGGTTGTATAGAGCACCCTTGACATAAATAACTACATCTTAGAAAAAGACTCCATTTATATTTCAGAAGGAATCATGCCAAAAGGAACCAAATGTTCACCTAATTAATAGAGACTCCACCCAACCAGATAAGGACATAACCAGGCACAATCTTTACTTTCAGCCATTACCAGAGGACTCTGAGGCTATAAAAAGAGTAGAACTTCACCAGCTCGAGATAGCCATCTTAACAAACACTGGTCTTGCTGTCACTCATGATCAGCATCCAGCATCTGCCGCCAAAGCTTCTGCTCAAATCAAAAACTCTTCATTGCAAAGTGTTGATATCCGTTCTGATCAGCCCAGGACACTTTCCTTGTCCATGTTGCTCTCCTTAGATTGGTTCATTAACCCCATTTTCCTAACCCTTCTCTTGACGTTAAATGTTATTTTGGTTTGAAATCTTTACCCTATAATATTTATGTGTTGATTCAGTATAATATATACTGAATATATATAATTTGCAATATTGACTGACTTGTGGAGTGGCTAGAGCTTTGTGTCCTTGGCTCTGACTACCAAATGAATGGGTAATACTAAGGAAAATTACCTCCTTCGGACCTTCATACAGCTCATGGCTTTTACAACTGAAATAGCATCAATAAAAAAGTCTGACTGTGGAAAGACACAAACTTTCAGGGACTTGGGCCTCTAACAGTTAGTCACTTATATCTCCTACACAAGTCCTAGAGTGTACTGAGGTACACTTAATTATGCCTTTTCCTGCTGAGGTCTTGTGACCTTCTTCCAGAAGCTCACTTAAATTGGAGGAGAGGTCTAAGAAAACTCCAAGCCAGTTCTTTCCCTTTCTCCAAATAGTCTAAATCCCCTCTGTAGGAATGATGATACATATCCTGCACTAACAACTTTGGGAACACGGGCCAATCCCAATGTAGCTCCATTCTACTAGTTTTACAATCAAAGGAATCAGCCCTTCTTGATTATACCCAAGAAAGTCAGCCCCTGACTCCACAGTTCCCTGTAGTTCTCTCTACTGGTCAGACACTAGCCCTCTGTGTCTCTCAATTTCAGGGACCATACTTCAAATTCTCCAAGTAGCTCCCTTGAGGCCTCCCTTACTAGACTAAAGGTTAGAAGGTAACACCCCACTACAACCCACCCACTCCTCCACTCCACCCACAAACACACCACTCTTCGGAGTTAAGGATGGAATTCCACAGATCAGCAACAGTTCTGATTAAATAAATCTGTTCATGAACGTTCTCTTGCTAATACATTTGTAGAAATTTTATTTGGCTGAGTGGTCTAAGAGTTATAGAATAAATTCTTGAATCTCTTTTTAAATATGCATATAAGGGAGAATTCAAAATTAGAATGCAGACAAGTAAATATAAAAATCTGGCCCTCCTCCATGGAAGTCCTGAGGCCTCCATTTTCTCCGGGGACAAGATCCAGGTCTCCTGTCCACCTGGAGGTGAGAAGGGGATCCCAGAGTCAGGACGCAGTGAGAGAATGCTGGAGCTGAAAGGAAAAATACTCCCGTAAGCATTTTGAGGAAAGTCAAAATTTCCTAAAATGTCCCATTACTGGCAAACCCTGCAATCTCCATGACTGCAAGCTCATTTTAGCCTGCTGGAGGATGAGATACCATGGGGAGGAGAGCCAAAGTGCTCCATTTGACAGCCAACCCCCACCCAGAACCAGAGCTGCCTAGTCAATCAGCAGCTGACCACATATGCCTGCGGGAACCCACCTGAGCCCAGAAGAATGTCCCAGCTGAGCCCTGCCCAAATGGCTGAGCAGCTCCATCATGAGCTAAGAAGTCTTGCATGGCTTGTTATGCAATAGCTAACTAATACATATACCTAGTGCAAATGGGATGGCAGGATTCAATGACAGGTTGATTACTAGTTACCTGCAAATAGAAGGCACCCTATAGGTACAGATTTTATTTCTCCTTACTTAAAGTTGGATCTCTTGTAAGATAGTAGTGAGTTATACAGAAATGCATGTAGATGTGTGCATGTGATTGGTTCTTAAATTACATAGTCCTCCACACCACAGGAGGAAACAGCCATGGCCTGACCATTGGGGCCAAGGCCAAATAGCAAATAGCAAGGTAAGAATTTCACCTTTAATCTATTTCCTCCATATGTACATTTTGGACGTCAAGGTTGTAGATAGATCTGAAGACATTGAGTTTCCTTTTAGAAGGGCCTTGTTATCCTTTGTTTACTGTCTGATCTCTGGATGGAAGATGGGCATCAGGTGAGCAGCAGTGGTACCTGTGGACACTTTCTTCTTGCAGCCTCCGCTTTCTAGGGGCAAAATCTTTTACCCTTGGGCCTGAGGAGAGTGTTGGGAGGCAAAGGCTGTTCCCTCACTTTTGCAGAAAAGAGTGTTTCAGGCCCTTCACCTTCCTTAGCTCAAAGAAATCAGAGCCCTCACGGCTGCACTTAAGTGTGGCAGCCACTGGCCACGTGGGGCTACTGAGCGCATGCAATAGGCTCCTCTGAACTAACATGTGCTGAAAACTTAAAAGGTAGACAGAGTTGCCAAGATTTAGTATCCTTTAAATTATATGTGAAATTGGAGCTTTTACTGAATCTGGACTAAATATTTTTAACATTTGATGCGCCCTTTATCGAATTAAGTTCATTTAATAAACTGGTTGCCTCTGACTAACAAAGTTGTGTTGGGCTGTTGCTTGACTTTTAGGTCAGAAAGCCTTATATTTCTGTGTTGCTGATAGGAGCAACTAGTTACCGGGGAATAGTAATTTGCATCAGCAAAATGAGTAGAGGGAGAAGAAAAAGTCATTTTGGGTAGGTAGCGGCATGCATATCAACCTTCTCTTTATTCTTAAGTCTAGTCATTTAACGTATAGATCAGACCAGCAAGGACTGAACACGTTCTCTTGAATGATGTTTTTTAATCTAAAAAACCTCTGAATCAGACCAGAGTTTTTAAAAAAATAATATTTTTATTTGTTGTGTATAATTACAAAGGGAATACATGCTTATTTTTAAATATTTCAACCATGAATAATTTAGAAATAAAAATGGTTCTTACGGGTCAGGCGCGGTGGCTGAAGCCTATAATCCCAGCACTTTGGGAGGCCGAGGCGGGTGGATCTCGAGGTCAAGAGATCGAGACCATCCTAGTCAACATGGTGAAACCCCGTCTCTACTAAAAATAAGAAAAATTAGCTGGGCATGGTGGCGCACGCCTGTAATCCCAGCTACTCAGGAGGCTGAGGCAGGAGAATTGCCTGAACCCAGGAGGCAGAGGTTGCGGTGAGCCGAGATTGCGCCATTGCGCTCCAGCCTGGGTAACAAGAGCGAAACTCTGTCTCAAAAAAAAAAAAAAAAAAAAAAATTGGTTCTTACAAATTTTCACAATCTTTCCTACCCTGAAATACTTCTCTTTAAGAGCTTCTGGGGCTTTTTGTATGCACATTCTGATGTGTTCAATGAGAATGTAGAAAACTAATAGCCCTTTCCTGTTCACCTGTAGTTACTGTAGAATGCACTTACTTAATCCCTCATCCAGCAACTCGTGGAAACATACCAGAATTTCTGGGGACTCTGTTCCATTTTAAGTTCAAAGAAATGGTCATAAAAAGCTAGTCAACTCCAGGAGGTTTATTAAGAGAAGGTATCTGTCATGCCAGACCCCTATTGACGTCAGTAGGAATGGCACTATGTTCAAGACACCAAAGAAGAGACCTAGAGCCAGCAAGACATAGGGGTTATTGAATTGAGGAACATACATATAAGGAGAACATAGAGAAGAAACACTACCATTTGTGAAAAGCATGTGGTTTATACAGCATTTTCACTTAGCACTCTCCCCCTAACAACCACCTGGCAACCTTCATTTAACCCAAAACAAAAGGCTTTAATCCCCTATTTGGCTTGTGTTCACACAATGGGCCAGGAATTCAGATATTCCTCATGGATAAGGAATAAATCTTTGGGTTGGCCACTTCTGGACTCCATAGCTCGGAACTGTAAACACACATTCTTCTCAGACCGTAGAGTCTTTCTCAGAGTATGCTCAAGTTAAGTTATTGCTGTCAGGTGTGTCTGCCATAGAACATTCCAGAAAAACTTGTATCAAAACGTAGACTCCCTTGGCTATATTAAGAGAGCTAATGGCCTGTGAAGAAAAGCAAAGTTTATGAAAGAGCAACTATTTCTGCCCTCATTCCTCCATCCCTCAGCTATTGAATGGTTTCCCTCCTCTAGAGCCAGTTGAGGGAAGATACAGAAAAGAATTACCCATAAAGTTGAAAGGAGGGTGTGACCTGAATTTTGGGAGAGGCCCTGCCTCTTGTAACTGCTGCAGGTGGCTGGCACACAGAAATTCCCAGTATCTTGGTGCAGAAAGGGTATGTACTAGCCCCTCCTCATATTCCTGGAAACACACACACACACACACACACACACACACACACACACACTGAACTCACAGAATGCTTTGGTGGATTGCCCCTGAGAATCACCCTATTTGTCTGCTTATTCCTGTGGAGAAATACTGAGAGATACAACACCCTCTGCTGAGGGAGGTATATATGGGAATGACCCCAAGGTGGGGAACCAGACCAGGCAATGATGACCTACAGAAAGGTCATTTTCAAGACAAAACCAAAGAGCCAAAACAATCAGACTGCCGTGAGCATAGATGCCAAAACTATTAAGAAAAGAGTTCATGAAGTAAGGACAATCCTCTCCTAATCTTTACCCTCCATGGCATTCAATGAGTGCCCCTCCTGGAACTGGGGGATTGATGGTGGGTTTGAGGACCAGGAGGTATAAGAGTGCTGTCTCATTCCCTCTATGAGGTGCTTTTAGAAAACCAAAGATAGAATTATGATCAAGTGGCATAAACTGGGAGACAAAAGTTATAAAAAATAATCTTATGTAGGAATTGGTAGAAAGAACAAAAAGAATACAAAAAGTATTAACAGAAAAGAAGAACAGCCTGGAGGAAAAATTTATTTCAATAAGACTTAAAAGAATGCTGGGCATGGTGGGAGGCTGTAATCCCAGCACTCTGGGAGGCTGAGGCAGGCGGATCACCTGAGGTCAGGAGATGGAGACCATCCTTGCTAACATTGTGAAACCCTGTCTCTACTAAAAATACAAAAAATTAGCCAGACCTGGGGGCACAAGCCTATAGTCCCAGGTGCTTGGGGGGCTGAAGCAGGAGAATCTCTTGAACCCGGGAGATGGAGGTTGCAGTGGGCCAAGGTCATGCCACTGCACTCCCAACTGGTGACAGAGCAGGACTCCATCTCAAAAGAAAGAAAAAAAGGAAAAAAAAGAAACTAGGTAAAAAGAATCAGGAAAGAAACTGTCCTCTTCTCAAAACCAAGAAGTAGGACACAGAGACTTAACTAGGGCTTGAACTGTAGTTTAGAAGGGTAGATGACTCAAGCCTACTTCAGGGTCTAAAATCTAAAAGAGACCTGTAGAAATAACTTCACAACTTAGCTCCTGAAAGTGGAGTCAAGCTAACTGCATAATGGGGACTAAACTAGTGGATATAATTTGTAATTTGAAATTGTTTTAATGTATTTAGACCACAGTTTAGCTATGCATCTAAATAACCATGTGTGTTGTACCATTGGATGTTAACATGTTGATGTTTTTAAAACATAGCTGATTATTATATACCAAATTTTTAAAATTTGTTACCTGCAAGCATTGAACTATCCAAGTCCAAGTAAAACTCTTGCAAAGCCTTAAAATTTATCTTTCCAACTGTTATTTTTTCTGTGCTTTCATTGCTAACCAATAATCCTCCTTCTGATTGACAAAGTCCTTCCTTAGGGATTTTAATTTCTTCAGTTGAGCTACAGTTAAACATTACTGGCCTCAGATCCTAGTGACTTTGTGCAAGTCTGTCATGATACATAATGTGTTGATTTAGAATTTAGCTTTCTGTTGTGTTCTATGTAGTGCCTATTTTTTTTTAATTCAGTTTTTTGAACTTTATTTTACAAATTAGGGATGTACTTCTGATTTTTTACATTTTCCCCTAGAGATATAATTTAGATATTCACATCTTCAAAGTAAAAATCAGAATAGGAAATAAGCGTAGAAACATCCTACTGGTAATGGTTACGCCTGCATGGTATTTATTAGTCTCCAAACCATTGCAAATTCATTTCAACCAAGGTACTTAGGTGCAACTTCAGAGAAAGCTAATTTATATCAACTTATAGTTTAGCCCTCATGATCAAGGGAAATAATACTCCTCCACTGACTACAAGTCTTTGCAGGGGCAATTTAGAACTGTTCTTTTATGCCCACTATACAGTACAAACCTTGCCAACATCTACTACCTTGAGAATCAAATTTAAATGAAGTATCCAGGAATAACCTAAAGAATTAGTGTAATCTGGATGGATATTAATCTAAATTTATGCCTTGCTCTTCAGTAAAGTATAGTAACCCCAGATATATGTTCCACAGATGCAATAATTTCTATTCTTTGGTCAGTGCAGAATATAATTTATACTTCCTGAAAGCAACTTTGTCTATTCATGAAGATAGCTGCTTTTTATTTGCCTTTGTCTCCATTTGAATATATATATGCACAGGTTTACAGACTTTTCCAATAGCTACATTTCAACTTGTATTTCATCAGCAAACATTTGAGAGGATGTTACTTCATACATTAACTATTTTAAACTGATTGTTGATCAAGTTAGTAGTGGGCAATTTTATTATAGAAAGCAATTCCAGACATAATGAGCAAATGTTTGCTAGCTCTAATCAGTAAGCTGTATGCCTTGTCCTTCTGCCTTTATCTAGGGATCTTCTGTCAAAAGGATTTAGCAATGATCCAGGGTAAACATTAATATGGTGCTGAGGAAGTTTGAGTACACTTGCCTTTTCTTCCCAATACTACATGATCTCCTTTTCCCTCCTAATCCTTCCATGTCATCACAACCCTAAGACATTTCTTCTTTTGTGATAAGTTTTTTGTGTTTATAAGGTCATGGGAACAAATGTTGAAAGACCCATTTGGTTCTGCTAGAACATTTGCTCATTTACATATAATCCTGTAGGAAGTCAAAAGTTTTGCACAAGAGCCAATCTATGAAAAATAAAATATTTATGGTCTACATTTTGTTATTCAAAATCAAAATGGCTGTTTTTGAGACCCAACATATAAAGTATATTCAAAAATCTACTTCTGGCTCATGCCTGTAATCCCATGCCTGTAATCCCAGAACTTTGGGAGGCCGAGGCAGGTGGATCACCTGAGGCCAGGAGTTCAAGACCAGCCTAGCCAACAGGGTGAAACCCAGTATCTACTAAAAATACAAAAATTAGCCAGGCATAGTGGCTCATGCCTATAGTTCCACCTACTCAGGAGGCTGAGGCACAAGAATCTCTTAAATCCAGAGACAGATGTTGTAGTGAGCCAAGATCACACCACTGCACTCCAGCCTGGGCAACAGAGTGAGATTCAGTCTCAAAAAAAAACACCCAAAAACCTAGTTTATTTATTTCACTGAATAGAACAAAAAAATGCCAGGAAGAATATCACTGAAATGTTAATATCTGGGTGTTTTTTATTTGTGGACACAGAGACAACTTTCTAATTTGCCAGCATAAAATTAGATTGCACACAGTATCATGATGTGAATTGTAAAATTTACATTTCCGTGTTTCTATAATTATAAGCTCTCAATGACTACTGTTTATGAACTTTTCTTCTCCTAAAAAAACAAACATTTCCATGTACACTAATGAAAAATGTTCGTTTTTTTCTTAAGATTTTTCTTCTGCATATGAAAAAAATAATTTATTCATAATTTAGACACATTGAATGCCTCTAAGTATTTTTATTGTGTCAATTCCTAAACCTATTGTGTATTTCAAGCTATAAAAATAAATTTGCATATACAACTCAACCATAAGGTGATGTCAAAGTCAGTTTACAATATAAGTAGAAATTATAACAACTGCTTTTTATTTGTGACACTTAAAAACTATCTATAGCACATTCAATAGTTTTAACAAAAAATGCTCTTTTTCTGTAGCATGAGTTGCTCTTTTTTCAAACAATAGGATTTCTCTCCTGACTCAAGTATCTATTCTTTTTCAAAGCATGATTCTGTTTGCTTTATTTCTAGGCAGAGTTTTTCAGCTTATATTTGAATTCAAAGTGTAACCTTTAGTACTCAGTTCCCATATACTAATGACTCATAGTCATAACATTTTATATAACCAATTGGTCTTATTAAAATTTATTAGGCTGCAGTAACTCATTTCTTGATAACCATTTTTGTAGCACTAGTGAAATAATTTGAAATAGATCTTTAAATTTTTAAACAATTGATAGAGACCAGAGACATTTACCTTTACATAATCATTTGCTGCCAAATATATTCTGTAATAGTTTTCATTGTTTTGTATAAACTTTATTACATTGTTTTTAATGAAAGATATGAAGTAGGGAATGTAAACTGTTATATCTAAATCCTGTTGTTAAAAATATTTTAAATTGGCTGGGTGAGGTGCCTTAAGCCTGTAATCCCAGCACTTTGGGAGGCCGAGGCGGGTGGATCACGAGGTCAAGAGATCGAGACCATCCTGGTCAACAGGGTGAAACCCGTCTCTACTGAAAGTACAAAAAATTAGCTGGACATGGTGGTGTGTGCCTGTAATCCCAGCTATTCGGGAGGCTCAGGCAGGAGAATTGCCTGAACCCAGGAGGCGGAGGTTGCCGTGAGCCGAGATCGCACCATTGCACTCCAGCCCTGGGTAACAAGAGTGAAACTCCGTCTCAAAAAATATGTATATTTTTTAAATTAAAAATATTGTATTAGTTTGTTTTTATGCTACTGATAAATACATACATGAGACTGGAAGAAAAGGAGGTTTAATTTGACTTACAGTTCCACATGGCTTGGGAGGTGTCACAATTATGGCAGAGGGTAAAAGGCACTTCTTATATGGTGGCAGCAAGATAGAATGAAGAAGAAGCAAAAGTGGAAAGCCCTACTAAATCCATCAGATCTTGTGAGACTTATTCATTAACATGAGACTAGCACAGGAAGGACCAGCCACCATGATTCATTTACCTCCCACTGGATACCTCCTACAGCCTGTGAGAATTCTGGGAGATACAAGTCAAGTTGCGATTTGGGTGGGGACACAGCCAAACCATATCATTCTTCCCCTGGTCCTTCTCAAATCTTATGTCCTCACCATTTCAAAACCAATCTTGCCTTCCCAACAGTCCCCAAAAGTCTTAACTAATTTCAGCATTAACTCAAAAGTTCACAGTTCGACATCTCATGTGAAACAAGGCAAGTTCATTCTGCCTATGAGCCTAAAAAATCAATAGCAAGTTTGTTACTTCCTAGATACAAGGGGGTACAGGCATTGGGTAAATACAGCCATTCCGAATGGGAGAAATCAGCCAAAATGAAGGGGCTACAGGCCCCATGGAAGTCTAAAATCCAGTGGGGCAGTCAAATCAGAAAGCTCCAAAATAATCTTCTTTGACTCCATGTCTCACATGCAGGTCACTCTGATGTAAGAGGTGGGTCCCCATGGCCTTGGACAGCTCCACCCGTGTGGTTTTGCAGGGTACAGCCTTTTGCCCAGCTGCTTTGACAGGCTGGCATTGAGTGTCTGTGGCTTTTCCAGGCACACAATGCAAGCTGTGGGTGAATCTACCATTCTGGGGTCTGGAGGACGGTACACCCTTCTCACAGCTCCACTAGGCAGTGCCGCAGTAGGGCTCTGTGTTGGGGCTCTGACCCCACATTTCCCATCCACACTGCCTTAGCAGAGATTCTCCATGACTGCCCCACCCCTGCAGCAAACTTTTGCTTCGACATCCCAGCATTTCCATACATCTTCTGAAATCTAGGTGGAGGTTCCCAAACCTCAATTCTTGACTTCTGTGCACCTGTAGGCTCAACACCACCTGGAAGCTACCAAGGCGTGGGCCTTGCACCCTCTGAAGCCACTGCCAGAGCTGTACCTTGGCCCCTTTTAGTCATGGCTGGAGCAGCTGGGACACAGGACAAGGCACACGGCACATGGACCCTGGGCTCAGCCCACAAAGCCAGTTTTTCCTCCTATGCCTCTGGGCTGTGATGGGAGAGGCTGCCATTAAGGTTTCTGGAGACATTTTCCATATTGTTTAGGAAATTAACATTCAGCTTCTAGTTATTTATGGAAATTTCTGCAGCCAACTTAAATTTCTCCTCAGAAAATGGAATTTCCTTTTCTATTGTACTGCAAATTTTCCAAACTTTTATGCTGTGCTTCCCTTATGAAACTGAATGTCCTAAGCACTCCAGTCACCTCTTGAATGTTTTGCTGCCTAGAAATTTATTCCACCAGATACCCTAAATCATGTCTCTCAAATATAAAGTTCCACAAATCAGTAGGACCAGGAAAAATGCCGCCACTCTCTTTGCTAAAACATAGCAAGAGTCACCTTTACGCCAGTTCCCAACAAGTTCCTCATTTCCATCTGAGACCACCTCTCCCTGGACTTTGTTGCCCATATTGCTATCAGCATTTTGGGCAAAGCCATTCAACAAGTCTGTAGGAAGTTCCAAACTTTTCCACATTTTCCTGTCTTTTTCTGAGCCCTCCAAACTGTTTCAGCCTCTGCATGTTACCCAGTTCTAAAGTCACTTCCACATTTTGGGGTAAATTTTCAGCAGTGCCCCACTCTACTGGTACCAATTTTTTTTTTTTTTTTTTTGAGACAGAGTCTCACTCTGTCACCCAGGCTGGAGTGCAGTGGCACAATCTAGGGCTCACTGCAACCTCTGCCACCCGGGTTTAAGTTATTCTTCCGCCTCAGCCTTCCAAGTAGCTAGGATTACAGGCACCTGCCACCATACCTGGCTAATTTTTGCATTTTTAATAGAGATGAGGTTTCTCCATGTTGGCCAGGCTGGTCTAGAACTCTTGACCTCAGGTTATCTGCCCACCTCGGCCTCCCAAAGTGCTGGGATTATAGGCATGAGCCACCACACCCAACCATCATTTTGTAGTAACATTTTCTTTTCTCTAGTTTGCATTATTGTAAGAATGCAGTAAATAAAACATACAACATACAAAATATGTGTTAATCAACTATTTATATTATTGGTAAGGCTTCCAGTCACCAGTAGGGTGTTACTAGTTAAATTTTTGGAGAACCAAAAGTTAGAGGCAGATTTTCAACTGCATGGGGATTCAGCACCACTAACTCCTAAATTATTCAGGGGTCAATTGTACTTAGTCAACTGATTATAGATATTTATCATATCTATAAAATACCTTCACAGCAACACATAGCATTTGAATAGTTATTACAGCCAAGCCAAGTAAACATTAGAGATACCTTTCTGGATTCTGAATTAAGGGATATGGAGAATGATGATGCCACTAATTAACATGGGGAATATATGAAGAAGAGAAGATTAAAGGTGAGGAATGACAAACTGTATTTCCTAGATTCTAAGACGTTATTTTCTCCTTTACATTTTAACATCTCTGATGTTAGGATGAATCTTTAAATCGATGGGATCTTACTGTTATAAGTGGTATATTTTTTCTTAATATAGTCCATAAAATGATGGTGTATCTTACAGTCAATGTCACTTTAGATTGAAGAAAACATGGTAGTGTATTTGAAGTAGTGCCTTGGATTTGAGGTGCCTGAGGAACACAGATAACTCTAGTTGATAGAATGTATGGGCCGGAAACTCAGCCAAGGGACCTGCCACAGAGATGTTTGTCATCTGTACTCAAGTGAAAGCTGAAGCAATGGAAATGCAGAAAATTCCCAGGAAAAACTGGTAGAAGTGAGAATAAGAGTCAGCTAAATAGACAACCCTAAAAAACGAGCAAATTTTAAGCAGAGAATAAAAGGGAAAAAGTGGTTAGAAATAATAATCAGATTACAGCATAGAAACAAAAAGAGAAGATACTTTTTAAAACTAATGAATAACTGTCAATACCAAATGTAGTGAGAGGACTAGTAAGTGCCCACTGAGTATGGCAACATGAGTGGGGGGCCATTAATGAATTTTCTAGAATAATTCCAGTGGAGTGGTTAGGAAGCAGACAGGTTGCACTGGATTGAGGAATGAAGGAGAATTAGGACAGCAGAGATTATGAATGTAAAATATTCTTTCAGGAGGCTTGACTAAAAGGGATGGAATAATGAAAAAGTTAAATAGGATAAGGTCAACAATGATTTCTGCAGAAGTGACTCAGATTTGAACTCATTTCTAGGAAACATAGAAAAGGCATGGGCCACTCTTACATTACTAAACCAGACAGGGGTCCCATTATTCAGTGCAGTAAGGCCAAATATTCACATGGAGATTGCTTTGCAGCGGAGAAAAGAGGACCTTTATTAGCAGCGTGCCAAGCAAGGAGAATTAGGCAGCTGAGATGTAAGACTCGACCTTCCAGGCAGCTTGCAAGCAAGGGTGTTTAAAGGCAGAGGTAAATTTCAGAAAAGCAGAATTTACAGGCAAAATTATAAATCAACATACAGAGGTGATACATTGATTTGGCCTACAAAGGTGGAAGCTGAGTCAGGTGGGGCAGGGCGCTTCCAGGTCATAACTGAATTCAAAGATTTTCTGACTTGAAATGGGTTAAAGAGAAGCCTTTGTTTAATAATTTGGGATCAGGGCCAGGTACAGTGGCTCACACCTGTAATCCCAGCACTTTGGAAGGCCAAGAAAGGTGGATCACAAGGTCAAGAGATCATGACCATCCTGGCTAACATGGAGAAAACCTATCTCTACTAAAAATACAAAAGTTAGCTGGGCATGGTGGAGCTTGCCTGTAGTCCCAGCTACTCAGAAGGCTGAGGCAGGAGAATCACTCGAGCCTGGGAGGTAGAGGTTGCAGTGAGCCGAGAGACTCCGTCTCAAAAAAAAGAAAAAGAAAAAGAAAAAAATAATTTGGGATCAGAAGAAAGAAATATTAAGCCTGGCATGTGGCCATGACTTCCTCTAGGACACTCAGGAAGAAATTTAAAGCAAAGAATGGTGGCAAGAGTTCAGTCCTCAGTTACCTTTTATCTGAGGTCTACGGGTCAGTGGATCCTTTGGTGGGGTTCCCAGTTTCTAAGAAACAACTCAGGGGCCTATATTATGATGATCTCTTTGGTTTCTACAAGGCAAAACCACCTTTGCAAACTTTTAACTTAGGAAATTATGACAGTGACAGAAATCAGACCTAAGTTGACTCCATCTGGCTCCTAATCTTTAAACTGTTCTTATTCATTCCTGGGCATAGGCCAAACTAATTTTGAGAAGGAATTTAGTTCATGGTTTGACTCTGAAGGAACACTGATAATAGCTCTTTCCCAAAAAGACCCCCTTCTTGCCTGGGGACCAATCTGCCCTTGCAGGACTAACAAATTAGCTACAAGTTTAGAAGTTATAGTGTAGGGGCATGCAGCCTCTGGCTCCAAGAGTCTGAACCTCCCCAAATTGCTGGGGATAACATCACTACTATAAAACCTGAGATGAGTGCGTGAGTTATTTTGCAGACCCTGCACTGGGTGGATCAACCAACACAACCCAGACCAGTAATCCGGCTCAACCAGTTCTGCCATCACACCCAGCAATGGAAGACATTAAGAAAACCTAACTTCGGGCCGAGCACGAAGCCTGTTATCCCAGCTCAAGCCTGTAATCCCAGCACTTTGGGAGGCCGAGGCGGGTGGATCACGAGGTCAAAAGATCAAAACCATCCTGGTCAACATGGTAAAACCCCGTCTCTACTAAAAAAAAAAATACAAAAAATTAGCTGGGCATGGTGGTGCGTGCCTGTAGTCCCAGCTACTCGGGAGGCTGAGGCAGGAGAATTGCTTAAACCCAGGAGGCGGAGGTTGCGGTGAGCCGAGATCGCGCCTTTACACTCCAGCCTGGGTAACAAGAGCAAAACTCCGTCTCAAAAAAAAAAAGAAAGAAAACCTAACTTCAACCCCCAATGCTTCCATCTCCAACCTGACCAATAAGTGCTCTCCACTTCCCAAGCCCCTACCCACCAAATTATCTTTAAAAACTCTGATCCTCAAATGCTTGAGGAGACTAATTTGAGTGATAATAAATCTCCAGTCTCCTGTACAGCTGGCTCTTTGTGAGTTACTCTTTCTCCATTGCAATTCCCCTCTCTTGATAAAGTGGCTCTGCCTAGGCAGTGGGTAGGTGAACCCACTGAGCGGTTAGAAGGAAACCAAACATCTCAAAACTAATTCCCTTGGAAATACTATTGCCTTCTTGCTTACCAAGTTGCTCAATTACTTCTCAGGACTAACTAGGTGCTTGGAAATGTCCTTAAAGGAATCCAATAATTTTCTTTATTTCCATGCTTAGCAAGGGGAGCAGGCAGCAGCTGGCTAAGAAGGGTTCTTGCTTTGTCTCACTTAACACATGAATTTAAGTTTACCAGATCATGTTTTTTGGAAAACTTCAACTCTGAAGAAATAAGATAGTCAGAAAAAAAGGAGGAGTTAATCAGTCAGAATTCAAGCAAGGAACAGGGATAATGCATTTAAAAAGGTGATTTTGAAGAGTTCAATGACTGGACTATTTACAAAGATGTGAGCAGGAAAAAGGGAAACTAACCCTAGAGTTGTCAAAACAGGAAACCATTACCACCCCTGAAAGGACACTCCCTTTCTCAGAAGGAGAATTTACTGGAATCTGGAAAGACCTATACACTTAGGGAAGAGCTTTCTAGTAGCCATAGTCAACCTACAGTCCCCCAAGAAGGGAGCCAGGGGATAAATACTCTATTACTCTTTTTGAATGTGCTTAACAGGAAACCAGAAGGCAAAGGATCCTATTTGTCACAAACATAATGATCAGCCTCCTGGGGCACAGAGCAGAGTGGAGAAGGGTGGAACCTGTATCCGAGGAGCAAATGGAAGACACCGCAGCAGAAGGGGAAAGACTTGTTTAAATAGCATAGCACCCAGGAAAACAGGTCTCCTGGTGAAGAAAAAGAGGGCATTTTTCACAGATACTTTGTGTTCTAGCAATAGTGGAAAAACAACGCTATTTCAATTTTAGAGTAGTTAATGAGAAACTGATACTTCTAAATAAGAAAAGGCCCAATATCCTTGTTTTAATTTAAGTCTACTATTCATTTTGTATTGTGCAAACTGAAGATGGCCAGTGATATCCATAGTTCAAAAAGATTCTAATTATTTGCAGAATAACTAAGTATATAATGTTTCAGCTTTATATTAAAAAACAGCTTTCCTATTAAAAGGATGTTTCTAATTTTTAAAATATGAGTAAGTTGATGTTATAAAAAAATACTACTGGTTAGGTTTAGCCCTAAAAAAAAGAAGGAACAATGTTAAAATTTTTATAGGTCTTTAGTATTACCATTTAATTTTGAAATGAAAGGTTTGTTTATTTAAATCTGGGGTTGTTATATTTGATTTTGCTTTGTGATGTACTTAATCAAATATTGATAGACCAAATAACTTCAGTAATGTTGGTTCTGTATGTATTTCATTTTTTTTTTAGCATCACATATGCATAACTTTTGCTGAGACAGTTTAAGGATTGTACCAAATGAAAAGCCAATGCTATCTCTATAAATAGAAGCTTAGTAAAAAACAATCTGGAACTGACGCTATCAAATTTTGACTTTTAAAATTACTCTTATCAATACATAAATATATGTCCACATGGATACTTTCTAGATTGATTGTCATCTCAGAGAAGCCTTTTCTCATATTGATATGGAATGCAGATTTGGTAGTTAAATTTGATAGTGAGAAATAAAAATAAAATTCTAAGCCCTCAGCAGACTGAAAGGACCTCTCTCTTGGCCAAGGGGACTCCAGAATAATCTTGGAAGCTCTATTCACAGTCAGGACAAGGATAGATGGTTGAACATGCCTCATTATAACCCCTCCCTTGCTAACCACCATTGGGCTTTCTACTCTCAGGGCTAAACAGAAACCAGCTCTTTCAAAAGACTCCACAGTGATAGCTTATCTTCCCAGGTACAGAACAAAGACAAGATGAGATCAATTGTTCTTTTACCCTTGCCTGAGATATCTGCTTCCTCTATACCCTTTTTCTTCACGTGTTCACCTTATCTTATGTAAAATTTAGATTTATTGGGCACTAACTAAAATCTCACAAGTATGTAACCATTAGTCTCACTGCTACCTCCCCGCCCCTTTTCTTAAAGGAAAATATTTAAATAATAAACTTCCTAATGTGATATGGTAAAAAGCCCCATAAAACTGCACACCTCAACCATACCTCAGCTTTCTGTTGAAACTGCTATCTATAACCCAAATGTGAATAAGTAATTAAGGACTGTGATCGCCACCCTACCCAGACAATGTGTAAACCAATGCTAATCTTGGCTTTTGTGAACCACTTAAGTATCAATCAGAATGTCAAATAGTCCCCTGGCCCTCGGAATGTCCGGAATCCCCTCACCCTCATCTCCGCCCAGAAGGTGATTTGCAGAATCCACTAGCCCTCGGAATGTCTGAAGCCCTTCACACCCATCCCCGCCCCTCACCCTCACTCCCAAGGTAATTTTTACAGGTATAAAAGGTCTTCACACCCTCCTGTTGGGGCCACGGGTTGGAGAGACGTGAGTCCTCTGTGGCCGCCGGCAATAAAGACCCTGCAATTTGGCATACTTTTGTCTTGGTGTTGACTTTCTATGCTCGGGTCAGTACAACACTAAGAATCTCTTTGGAAAATACAGCCACAGAATGTTTCTGTGACTTGCATTTTAACCAGGTGCACCCTCAAGCTAGCTTAATAAAAGTCAATGATCTGAGACTTATGTTTCAGTCACTCATTTTGGTCAACAGAAAACTCTCAAGAAATTTCCTTTTCATATCTTTTAAGCAGACTCAAACACACACACATACACACACACGGCTTTTTCTTAGCTAGGTCAGTATGCCAATCAACATCTTACCAGTACTAGAATATGCTTAAATTTTGAAGGGAAGATGGAGCTTCGTGAAAGATAGGGAGTTGTCCCATCATTTCTGATTATTACAACTCATCTTTCTTCAGGCCAGATTTTTTTTACTGATGCGTAAATACAAGTTTTCACAACTTTCTTGAAAACCATTTCATTTTTACCATTACCATGTATCCAAATCAATCATGTGTTTACTATTATGTAATTACCTTGTAACTTAAATGTTTCTGTAGCTTCTTGTAATCCAGTGTCATAGACTCACATTCAAAGAAACACCAGTTGGGCATAAAAATATAATTAGAAGCAAGGGAAATTTTACTCATGCCCTTGAGAAATTACCAAAGTGTGGTCAGGGTAATTATACTTCTTTTAAGTTCTCTAGACCTCATTCTCATTCTCTCACATGTCTGCAGGGGCAGATTTACCATCATGCTAATGGAACTCTAACATCAATGACCCAGTTGCACAGGTGTTTTCCACGGTCATACAGAAAAAAAGTCCTAGCAATGTGTTCCCATGGACCTACATGATTTTTTTGCAAATTTTTTGTAAATAATGTATTTTCACTTCAGTCTGTTGCGAGCACTGTCTCTTTCCATTTTCACTTTCACATTTTGCCTCAGATTAGTATCATTGGAGTGGCTGCTGTTAAAACTTGTGCTTTGAATGAAGAGATCCTCCAAACAGGCTTTGTGTGAGCAACATGGCTGTTTTTCACCTGGGTGCAGGTGGGTTGAGGCTGAAAACGGTGTCAGGAAGGGTGGTGGGATAGCAGTCGGTTTTATAGGTTTGGGGAGGGGGCGGTGGAGTTATAGAGTAAGATTAGTTACAATGGTGGGGGTAGGGGCAAGGAGTAACATTACCGTTAAGTTCAGTTACAGTGGAGGGTGAGGTAATAAGAATAGTTAAGATGGTAGGGTGGGGTGAGGAGTTTTCACGTTATCATAATATCAGTTAAGATGGCAGGGTTGGGAAAGAAGCTCAATGCCTGGGGGAAGCTTAGCTGGGCGATCAGGAATAATGGTAAACGCAGGAGGAAGAAGGAGGGTGGGGCGAGGTTGGGGGGAGAGGGGTGGGGGGAGAGGAAGGGGTAAGGGGAGGAGGAGGGGGAGGGGTGGAGGGAGAAGGGGGAGGGATGGAGGGAGAAGGGGGAGGAGTGGGGGAAGAAGGGCGGAGGGATGGCGGGGCGGCGATCAGCCAAGACAGGGAGGACTTCAGACTTTCTGTGTCCAGTCTTGCCCATGGAGGCCTGACAGCTGCAAGCATTCTGAGGCTTCAGCCCAGGTTAAGTAGTGTTAGGGATGCATTTAGTTTAGGTTGAGTGGAATGTGTTTATATGGCTCATCCTTACTCTCATGTTTATTGTTAGGCATCCACGTGTAGCAGTGGCTTCCAGGAATATTCTTATTGACTATGATTACAATTGGATGTGTACTTTGACACAAAGGCAAGACCCGAGATTTGCATATTATGATAGGAATATGTCTCAAACCAAGAAGTTTGTGGGTAGTGGACAAGACGCTATTTTTGAAAGTGTAGAGGCAAAACGAAAGCTATTTTCTAGATTTTGTGCTGTCTGTGGTATTTGGTATCTGTTAAAATTTTCTAATCTGTTTTTCTCATTCTCAATTAAAATTTACTTTTGAGTCTAACTTTGTATTCATACTTTTCTACTTTTTTTCTTGAGGAAGAGCCCCCACAAAGTTAAAAGTTTCAGTCTTCTGGATCTACCTTGCAGGTGAGGAAAAAAATCTCGCTGCCCTCTCTCTGGCTCCTTCCCAGAAAACTTTCCTGACAGCCAGACAGGCTGGCTCTAAGCACCACCTCCTGCTTAGCAGTGCCCCATCACCACTCCAGTCTCCCTGTTGTGTTCTTACATACACCTCTCTTGCTCACAAATCTCTTGCTAAGTATCTGTGTCTTCTTTTCCTTTAATAACTGCTTTCTTTTTAAGAAGTAGCTCTGTGTTTTGGAAGTAAACATAAATAAAATCCTCCATCTCTTCCACAATTAGTCATTGTTTCTCAAACTTGAGTAATGTATGAATTAATCCCTTTTAAATAGGAAAACATTTTAGGGGCAATCTAATGACAATTTAAATTGTTTTCATGATGCTATTTAAACAAGTAAAAATGTAAAACAGTGGATGAATGCCTTAATTTTATAGGCCTTATACAACTTTACAACAAATAAAATTCAAGTGAAACTTAAAAAGAAAATAATATCATGTTAATAACATTATTTTAATGTGATGCATAATGGCGTTTTGCTGAAAAAAAAAATCATCCAGTCCTGGATTTAATAGTAGAAAGATGCAGACTCATGTCTGGTTTTATAATTAATCTGTTTTGGGATTTTGATTTCAATAATGTAAATGTAGGAAATGTCTGTTCCCATAAGGATGTGGTACAAAATGGTATTAATAACTTCAAGTCTTTGTTTGCAAATTAAGTATATTCAGGACTTCTGCTTAACTAAGTCTCTGCCAGGAGCAATCCTAGAGTGCCAGTTTTATTGTGGAGTCACTTGATAATTGTTTAAATTTTTGTTTTGTCTTGGAGATAATATGAGTACTGACACTATTGTAATATGTATTAAATGGGTATGCAATCTAATTATTGCTGGAACTGGAAATAGAACTATTTGACATTGCATATTTTCTGCTAATGAAATATTAGTTTCAAAATGGGATGTACATTATAGGATTCTTAAAACCATTTGTTCACAATGTGAATACTGTTTAGCATTGACTATAGAGAGTCTTGTGAGGTTAGTAAGCCTGTGTTATCATGTAATCACAGGATCCATCAATTCTACCATGAAATTTTTTTGTTCCAAAGAAGAAACCACTTTCACACATTCATTTTGATTGTTACCTGAGCCTTACTCAGTGAAAAAGGGACAGAAAATATAAACTGCAAGAAAGTACTCAGTTATCAGGTACTTCAAATGAACCAGATAATTTAATATATGCTCGTATTAATTTTGTAAAATTTTTGTGAAAATAAAAATGACTTAGAGAATAAAAAATTGATTTAGAGAACTCTCAATTTTTTTTTTGCTTTACTAAATAAGACAATTATAAAATGCTTCGTGTAATTTTAGCACTAAAGTTATTACTGTTGATTTAGTCTATTGCAATTGTTATGCTAAAATATTTTATAGGCTCCCAAAACAATTATTTACATATTTTTAATGTGTTGTGTACATATAAAATCAGACACTAGACCAGGCACAATGGCTCACAGCTGTAATCCCAGCACTTTGGGAGGACAAGGTGGGTGAATCACGAGGTCAGGAGATCAGGACTAGCCTGGCCAAGATGGTGAAACCCCATCTCTACTAAAAATACAAAAATTAGCTGGGTGTAGTAGTGGGCACCTGTAATCTCAGCTACTCGGGAGGCTGAGGCAGAGAATCATTTGAGCCCGGGAGGCAGAGCAACCTTAGTGAGCCAAGATCGTGCCACTGTGCTCCAGCCTGGGTGACAGAGTGAGACTCTGTCTTAAAAAAAGAAAAAAAAAAAACAGACACTAGAAGAAAATGCCTGAATAACCAAAAATTATAACATTAGGACTCACACGAAGCCACTCACATGAAAAAACTCACCGGTGCTTCAGAAAGTTAAGGGTTTGTAATCTACAAGATAGAAGCCTAAAGGTGTCTGGGCATCACATTATAACTTACCTTGATAATCTCTGTACACATAGATATTATATTGCAAACAGAATTTTGTGATTGGCAATTTGAATGTTGCTATGCATATAACCCATTATAAATATTGACATTCATCTTTGTTTTGGGCAGACATAGTGGCCAACTGCCTCCAGTGTCCGCAGCCCCTTTGAACTCTGCTCATAACCCTTTGTTGCAGGGAATAGTGGAACACATTAGTGGCCATCTTATGTCTGGTGTGATCCTGGTTTCTTGCCCAGATGATAAAATTGGAGAAGAGTAGCATAACCAATCTATAGATTGCAAAGTAGGAAATGAGGGGGGCAGGCCCAGGAGTTTTGTCCAAAATGATAATGAAGAAAAACTGAATGCAAATTTATAAAGTTCTAAATTATAAAAAAAAAAAAGAGAGAGAGAGAAAAGTAGTTGGCCAGTTAGTAAATAGAGAAGGAGAAGAAAGGTGTACAGAAAGAAGGTAATAGCAAATTTCTGGCAATAGGACTAATGAGGCAGAAGTTGTGAGTAACCAAAAATGAGGAGAAAGGAAGAAATGCAAGCTCTGAATCCAAAAGGAATTAAGTAGAAATTTAATCAGTGTAGCAAATAAGAAAAAGGATGAAAAGTATACTTAGTGGAAGAACTGATAGAATTGATTGGCTCCTGAATGACTTTCTAAAGTCGAGGCTGAAAAGAGAGTGGGTAGCATTGAAGTCCATGAAACTCAGCCCTACAGAAGAAGATTCTGTTTATTTTTGTGGGGCCTGGTTTGGGGAAGTGTCCTGATTCCCAGGAGGCCAAGATGAATGAGCACAATTTCTGTTTTTCTACTTTCCACATGGAGCTTTGTAATAAGCTCCACATGAGTTAAGATATTCTTAAGGAACTTCTGTCTTTGCAACACCAAAAGAGACTTAATTCATACAACCTTTTTAATAATTGCACAACACTGTACTCATTAGGTAGCATATGAATTTACTGTGTTGTGTTAAAATCGTCCATTTAACTTATTGATTTCTTCCACTTCAGCTTCTAGGCCTGGGGTTATGCATGTTACCCACATCCTCAGTGTTGAGACACAGGAAATTATCCATAACTTTTTGCCAAATTAATGAATGAAACAGCCACTCTAAAAAACTACAAGTACATGCACTAGTCTTTAATCATCCCTATTTACAGTGCTTCATTTGCATAAAATGCATATATTTGCTTGGTATGGCAAATACATGACACACATACACACACACATATTTTAATAAGGAGCACATATTTAATAAGTGCTCCTTCTGCTAACTCAGAAATGCAAGACAGAAAGTTTCTCTCAAATAGCTATTTTGATCTATGAAGAATTATTCAGGGTCTCTCTCACTTACATAAAAGCAGGGAAAATAGACTCACTGGTTGTGGGCATGGGAAAGGTGCAAGAAAACCTTTTATTTTGAATCAATGCTACCCACACTCTTTTCAGCCTCACCTTTACCCCCTAACTCTTTACCAAACATCTTGGTACATCATAGGTGGTTACTGGAGAGGAGAATCCAAGGCCTTCTGGGAGAAAAAGTAAACAAATCCCCAAACCTTATTCCCTGAGATACAAATTTCAGAAATTCAGCTATGTGGACCATCACAGTGGTTTTAATTAATGGCCTCACAGCTCAAAGAAGAGCAAGAAACCTTTTACATTAAGTCATTTGGGGAAAATTAGCTCCCTATACAAATGTGCCTAAGTTGGTCCTCAAGTTTTGTGTGAGGATTTATTCTGACTTGATCTGGAAAGTGCCTCCTGATCCTGCCACAATGGTTAGGCTTTAGAGAATAAGAACTGAGCAAGGGAAAGTTAATTTAAAAGAAAGACCACCTTGCCTCCCAATGTGGGGCACCATTATGACTTTGTGCATGGCCCTGAACCAGCAAGAGCTACCCTGCAGCAATGAGCAAGACTCTGCAGCTCCACCAAACCAGTCTCTCACAACTGTGAGTAATAGCAGTAAGCAATGGAGTTATGTACTGTACTCACTCTCTGGCCCTGGCTCTCTGTGGCTAGAAGCATATTCAGGCTTTCAGAAAGAGATGTCCTTGGGGGTTATTCAATGGTTGGTGTGTGGGGTGGATAAGGAATGCCTCAAGAGGGTGATACTAAAATTCTTTATAATAGACACATTGGAGATTTAGTAACTCATTTTAACACTAAAAGAGGCACAACTACAGTGTACCCCAATGTTGTGGAGCAGGTAAGGTGTATTTCTTTGAACAATTTTTGCCTGTTTATGCATTTATTTGATTTTTTCTTTCCCCTTACAGTCTTTTCTGCTTTACTCTTTTCAGTCTGAACTCGTTTGTAACAGGAAATGTTATCTTTCTTGCTTTGGTGTGTTATCCATCTTGTCACTCCCACATGTCCTGGGCCCAGGCCAGCCAGCAGCCTTGCTGCCCATTTCCCAGTGCTCCCTCCTCTATTGCCAAATGCCCATCTGCTCTGTTTGCCTTTTCTGAGGGTGCCTCAGCTGACACTTAAACAAAATTCTCAGAAGCATATGCTGTCTCCCAGGCACAATTGCCTGACTTCCCTTCTTTGTCCATTCGCCATAAAGAACAGATTGGAAGTCTCCAAATTCCAAATTCCAAGGCATTTTAGTCATTGCCTTTTGTTAGGAGCTATGCCTATCTATCCTATTATTCCACTTCAGATCGTGGCATGATGATATTTGTCTCTGTGATTGTAATCTCCAAAGGTTAGTGCTCCACACCAAATATCTTGGTTTATCTTAATAATACATCATAGATCCGTGATATATTATATTCTACAGTTCTATCTTGTGGACAACCCATTTTTTTCTAAAATAAAAGTGCTTACTACCTCATAATAGCCTAGTCTTTAACCTTGGACCCTTAATTATTGATGTGGGTTTGAATTTGTATTATAAGCAAATTTTCTTATGTGCTTGGATCTATTTCTGTACTTATTTTTCTTTGCACAGGTCTGTCTCTTCATACCAGCCAGTATCTCACTGGCTTTATGGGATATTGTCTTATTTAGAAATGCTAGTTTTTCCTTGTTATGGGTTGAATTATGTCTCCCCAAAACGTGTATGTTGAAGTCTTAATCCTCACTACCTCAGAAAAGTGACCTCATTTGGAGATAGTCTGTTTACAGTGGAATCATATAAAATGAAGTCAATAGCATGGACTGTAATCCAGTTTAACTGGTGTCCTTATAAAACTGGAATTTGTAAACAGACCTGCATAGAAGGAAGATGATGTAAAGAAACATAGGGATGGCCAGGCATGGTGTCTTATGCCTGTAATCCTAGCACTGTGGGAAGCTGAGGTGGGTGGATCACCTGAGATCAGGAGTTCAAGACCAGCCTGGCCAACATGGCAAAACCCCGTCTCTACTAAAAATACAAATATTAGCCAGGTGTGGTGGCAGATGCCTGTAATCCTAGCCACTTGGGAGGCTGAGGCAGGAGAACTGCTCGAACCCAGGGGGAGAAAGTTGCAGTGAGTCGAGATCACACCACTGCACTCCAGCCTGGGAAAAAGAGTGAAACTCTGTCTTTATAATTTGCGAGGAAATAAAAAGAAACATAGAGAGAAAATGGCTATCTATAAGCCAAGAACAGAGGCCTGGAACATCCTTCAGAAAGAAACTAACCCTGCTGATACCTGATTTTGGATCTTTACCCACCAGAACTGTAAGATAATGAATTTCCATTGTTTAAGTCACCCAATTTGTAGTATTTTGTTATGGCAATTCTAGCAAACTAATACATTCCTACTTCTCTTCTCTTGCAGGATTACTCTAAGTAGTCTTGATTCTCCTTTCAGTGGAAATTTTAAAATTGACTTGACTTAAAGTTAGCTCCAGAAAATAAAACTTTTTTGTAATTATATAGATAGAAGATGTTTCTATGTACTCAAGTTTCAAGTCTACTTTCACATATTTTAGTAATATTTAAAGCTTTACTCATATAGGGTACCATAGTCTTAGTGCATATGTCCCTTTCAAGTTCATATGTTGAAATCCTAACCCCTAAGCTGATGGTATCAGGAGGTGGGACCTTTGGGGATGTTAATAGACCATGAAGGCAGAGCCTTCATATATAGGATTAGTGCCCTTATACAAGAGGCCCATGGAAGCTCATTAATTCTTCTACCATGAGAGGACACAGCAAGAAGGTGCTATCTGTGAGAAATGGGCCTTCACCAGACATCAGATCTGCTGGCACCTTAATCTAATACTTCCCAGCCTACAGAACTGTGAGAAATAAATGTTAGTTGTTTTCAAGCTACCCAGTCTATGGTACTTGTTACAACAGCCCAAAGACATAGGGTTTAAAAATTTCTTTTCAGATTATTAATAAGTGTTTTTATTTTTTCTGTTTTATTTGTAAATATATATATTTTTCTACATTATGTATTCTAACTGAATATTATTTGTACATTTTGTCTGGGTGCAGTGGTTCATGCCTATACTATTATATATTATATTATATATTTAAAAATTTTTTAACTAGTATTTGTAAATTTTAAGGCTATTTGTTACATTTAACCCTACTTAATAAAATATGTTTTCTCTATTTTTCTAAATTTTGAAACATCATTCAATTACAGATTTCAAAGATTTTATAGAATTCCCTTTTTTTTTTTTTTTTGAGACAGAGTTTCACTCTTGTTACCCAGACTGGACTGCAATGGCGCGATCTCGGCTCACGGCAACCTCCGCCTCCTCGGTTCAGGCAATTCTCCTGCCGCAGCCTCCTGAGTAGCTGGGATTACAGGCACGCACCACCATGCCCAGCTAATTTTTTTTGTATTTTTAGTAGAGACGGGGTTTCACCATGTTAACCAGGATGGTCTCGATCTCTTGACCTCGTGATCCACCTGCCTTGGCCTCCCAAAGAGCTGGGATTACAGGCGTGAGCCACCGCGCCCGGCCCAGAATTCCCTTATTAAAAATACTTGTAAAATGTTTTGTGGGTGGGTAGTTTTTTTAAATGTATATATAAGAACTTGGTCTTAAAGTATATATGTCTAATTTTAATAGAGACTGCTAAAAAAATTTTATATACCATGGGAAATTTTCTGTATTGTGGTTGATTCTGGCAAATTGTGTTTTCCTAGCAAATTAGCCACTTAATTTATGTTTTAAACATTATTTGCAGAAGTTTGTGAAAGGTAGTTTCATTAATTTTTAAAAGCCCTTTATTCAATGGTTATTTTCTCCTAATCATTTTTATTTTGTGTTCTTGATATTTGCCTATTTTCTTGAGTTTTTAACGACCCAGTATTTTTACTTATTAGTTTTATTATTTTTTCATTTCATTAATTTTTGCATTTATCTTTCTTTTTATTGACATAGTTTTAAATTATGATTTTTGTCTCAAATTGCTAATTCAGTTGCATCCTCAAGATTCCCTTATATGGTGTTATTATTATTGTTTCAGAAATGCTGTGATGTTATTTACCTTTCCCTTTTCAGCTGAGAACATTTTTTCATTGTTTTATAACATCTACAGCACAGTACACAAATTTTAAGTTTATATCTTGATGAATTTCTGCTTACGCATACGCTTTGTAACCACATCCAGATGGAGCTATGGAACATATATGGCACCCCAAAAAGCTTCCTTATGACCTTTACAAATTGACAACAGCCCATCTTCTCATTACATAATTATTATTATGACTTCTATCATAATAGATTAATTTTGCCCATTTTTTTACCCTAATATTATATAGACCCACATAGGATATATGGCCAATAATAAATAAAAGAATATTCAGACACTTTAGTAATCAGGGAAATACAAATTAAACCAAAAAATGAAGAACTCTTCATACCTACATGATGGAAAAACACTTCAAAGTTGACAAATACCTGAAGGGTTGGCAAGGATGTAGAGTAATGAAAACTATTCTAGAAGCATCTCTGAAAATAATAGAGCATTATTATGATATAAAGTTGAATATGTACCCACACCATACTACCTAGCATTTTAACTTATAGAATTATACCTAAGGGAAATTTCTGCACATGTTCACTAGAAGGTATATACATGAATGTTTCGGCAGCTTTTTAAAAATGACAACAAAAAAGATGGAAATAACCTAAATGCCCATCAAGTGCTTCTCCCATTATATAGGTAAATCTTTGCTAAGAATAGAGTAATTTCATAATGATATATGTTCAATTTTTATTTTTTTGAGATGGAGTCTCATTCTTGTTGCCCAGGTGGAGTGCAATGGTACAATCTCTGCTCACTGCAACCTCGGTCTCCAGGTTTCAAGCAATTCTCCTGCCTTAGCCTCCCAAGTAGCTGTGATTACAGGCATGTGCTACAATACCTACTTTTGTATTTTTAGTAAAGATGGGATTTCTCCATGTTGGTCAGGCTGTTCTTGAACTCCCAATCTCAGGTGATCTGCCTACCTTGGCCTCCCAAACTGCTCAGATTACAGGCATGAGCTACCATGCCTGGCTCAAATGTTCAATTTTTAAATAAGAATCAAATATCAAATTTATATGTATTTAATAATAGTTCAAAATTTATAAATCAAAAACTGGCAGAGCCACAAAATATAAATAGTATCTACAATAGTATCTCAAACTGTTAAATGCAGGTAAAATAAAAATAAGAGTGCAGAAGGTTTAAAGAATGCAGTTAGTGCCTAAAGGACATATATGGAACATGACAGAATATGCCAACGAGTAAGTGCAGAATATACCTTCTTGTAAGCACATAGGGAACATTTTCAGAGTTCTCTTCTGAGAACTTCTAACTTGTCATTCATCTCGAATATGTTCAGCTTTACCTCAAGAAGGATGGTTAAAATTGTCAGTGTAAAGTTTTACCTGATAATTCCAACATCGGGATCATCTTGGAGTTTCCATTTGTTGGTTCCTTTTTCTCTTGAAAATTTATTGTATTTTTTGTATGCTAAGTCATTTTGCTTGTGTCCTGGATATTTTAGGCATTATGCTGTGAAACTCTGGATGCTGTTAAAATCCTCTGGAGAGTGTTGACTTCTTTTCTTTGTTTGTACAGGGAAAGTTCTGGCTCATCTCTTGTATGCAATGTTGGTTTAGTAGCAAAGTTTTGCTGTGCTCTTTGTGTCTGCCCCTTGGCTGACACTTAGCAGTTAGTGTAGGTCTTGTATAGTGGGTTATTTGACAATTTTGTTCTCAAAACCTTTGCTATGCTTTTTTGATGTGTTCAGGGCATGCAGCTAGGGAGTGAGCAGATTCTACACATAAGAGTCAGAGTTGGTGCAACTGAAGAACTGGTGTTTACCACACACCGGGTTCCAGAAATTACCTATTTCTAACAATGACATTTGCTCAAACAGAAGCTTCTACCATTACATGGTCATATAGATGAACGTTACTTTGGAGATCATTTAATTTAAAACAGTGTTTTTGACATAGAAGAAATTCTGATCTAGAGAAGTTGAGGAACTTGCCAAGAAAAAAAGTCATTTATTTAGTGGGAACACTTGCAATGGGCCTGGCATGTGGTATGGGTAATTCTTGAAGGATGCATTGGATTTAAATAAGTAGAGATCAGAAGGAAAAGGCATTCCAGAAAGAGGAAGGAGCATGAATAAAGGGAAAGAGGCAAGAATGGCCATATTTGACAATCAGCAAATTGACAACTTCGACTGAATTTTGGATAACGGTTCTACAACTTTAAAAAGTGTGTTAGAAGGTTTTGAACCTGAAAATTCTAAGCCTCCATGCTTAGAGATTTTGCTTCAGTCAGTAAAAAGTGTACCTCAGAAATAAACATCTTGACAGGCACCCATGGATTTGGGCACAAATGATGTAAAAATTCTCCTCATCTCTGGTTGAGATGATGGAAAATAAAGTCAAAAAGTAGGATGCAGCTGCTGTCAAGAAGTCAGGCAAGGATTTTATTTGTAATTTGGTAAACCATGGGGAACCTTTTAGGATTATAACCAGGAATGTGACATAATTACTCCTATGTTTTAGGAATAAATGTCACAACAGTGTATAACATGCTGTGGAGGTAGGGAATCCACTGGAAAACTATCATAATAGTAAAAAGCAAAATAGGCCTGAACTAGGGAGTAGTTTTAAAAATGGACAACAAGAGGCAGAGTAAAATATATTACAAGTAAAATATATTACAGTAGATGATACAGTCTATGAGAATGAAATTTTTTTAAAAACCTGAATTCATGTTTGATGAATGCAAATATAGTATTTAGTGGTACTAGTTACAAAAGCTAATTTTTAAAAATTTATTTATTATTTTTGAGATAGAGTCTCACTCTGTCTCCCAGGCTGGAGTGCTGAAGTGGCACAATCATAGCTCATTGCAGCCTCTACCTCCTGGGCTCAAGTGATCCTCCTGCCTCAGCCTCCTAAGTAGCTGGGACTACAGGCGTGTGTTACTACCACCAGCTAATTTTTTTAAATTTGCGGAGACTGTTTTGCCATGTTGCCCAGCTGGACTTGAACTAGCTCAAGTAATTCACCTGCCTCAGCCTCCTAAAAAGTTGGGATTATAGCTGTGAGCCACGTCATCTGGCCTATTTTATTCTTTAAATTATAGAAACAAGATTTCTTTCCTTTTTATTTTCTGAGAATTGAGAGTATGGGAATAGGGAATAAGTTTTGAAACTGTTGAGTTGAGCGCTCTGTCAAGCTGCACAGGGAGTCCAAACTGTAAATTTGGAGATTAGGAAAGGGATCAGGACTAGAAATGGGGGTTGAGAGTCATTCTCATAGAGGAAATGGCAGGAATCATGAAATTAGATAAGATCATCAAAGCAGATGGTTGATCAGTAAGAAAAAAGAAGCCAAAAGATAAGTTCTTGAGGGAAAACCCACCCTTTAGAAGGCTGGAAAACAAGAGTAACAATCTAATAAGCAGAGATTATTCTAGTCATATGAAGAAAATAGAAAAATAGAAACCTAAGAGAAAAGTTACACTTTTAAAGTTGTGTCTACCCTGAGAACCCAGGGTTGCAGAAGACATTGTGTCCCACAATGTGTCTCATAGAAACCGATGAAACGTAATAGCTTCAGGATGACCACTAGCAGGCCTGGGACCTAAACCTGAAATAAACTGAATCCCTAATTGTAATGCAGTATCTTCTTCAGCTTCATTGCAATTCAGGCTTCCATCTCACATTCCATGATGAACAGGTGGGCTTCTATTAGAAAGACAAGTGGGGAACTTTTAAAGATCCATACAATACTGTGTCTTCTACTTCTCTGCATGAACTATCATTAGCCTGGTAAAAGTTTCAGAATCTCTCAGGCACACAAGATTCTCTATTCTAAGTGTGCTCCTCTGGATGAACATCTACAGATCAAAGCAAGAGGAGCAACGGGGTCACACAAACCATTCACCTAAATAGAGAGACTGCCATCAAAGTTCATTCTTATCAGAACTCATGAAATGAAAAAGCAGAATGTTCTCCAGGTGGTCCTGTCTTCAGAGAAGAAACTGCAGGATATTGGAAAAAGTGTTATCTATTGTAACACATCTAACAAAGAAAACACAAAGGTGCCATGAAATGCAGGCCGAAGAAAGATAAAAATCTCAATTCCTATCAAAGTCTATTAACAGAAGTAACTGTAATGAAAATGTGAAAATTATAAAGAAATGGGACAATATGAAGTTATTTGATGATTATATAATTCTAAATTAATTGCATTATCTCTATCTTGGGCCACTTGGCCTAAGTTAAATTTCTATAAAAAGTTTAAATAACTAATGTCCTTAATATATAAGGAATTTTATAGTCAGAAAAGTCAGTTTCAACTTCATATTCAGTGTGTAACTTCTTACTAAACAATTTACATTGTTAATATCTATACTACTACTCAGTTAATGTTTCACTATCTTTTTCACAGATTATCAAAAAGGGCTTCAATCAAATATTTTGTAGACTACACATTTGGTTTTTATTTTATCTACCGCCAGTCTCGAAACCTTGTTTTTTAAAAAGGAAATGATGCTATCTTGGTATATCTTATCTAAGTGACTCATTAATTCATTTAATGTTTACTACATTATTTCCCTAAAGTTGAAAATTTCTCTGCTTAATGATCCAAATGGAATTTCTTCAAGAAGCAAAGTCTACCTCTATTTTTTAATCTACTTTTAAATGATTTATCTGTTTTTCTTTTTTCAAAGTAGAAACTACAATGACCATCTCTGGTCTTCTGCAAAACTCTCATTCCCTGTGATCTCTAAACCATGACAGTAAAATCTTTTAAATGATCTCTTAGGCAGTTTTTCAACCCTTGTCTTGTTTTGTTTTCTTCAGTCAATGTTGTGTCATACAAATGGATGTCACAGAATTTTAAAAATCAATATCAGCTTAGGTCCTGAAGAATCCTAGTTGAAGTAGGAAATTTTGTTATTAGGGACTTTGTAAATGGCCTTGTCTCTGACATTGGGAATCTGTTTGTACTGCACAACTCTCGTGCTGACCAAAAACTCCTGTGCTATTGGCTAAGTACCTAAGGTAATGTTAAATCTTTGTATTCCCCACTCATCTTATTATAGACCTGAGTTAATAGGTTGGATTCACACCTCCATATGTATATATTAGTCCTTAGTTACCTCAGTTCTTTTTTTAAAATCTTCAAAAATTGAGCCTCCTGAGACATCAACTTAACTGAAAGCCAGTTGTTGAGGTCTCATTGACTTAGTTAATTATAATATTGTAAGTCCCTCTTCCCTAGGAAATGTGAAGGGATGGGGATGTGCCAACTTATGAATTGAACAATTGATTAGATTCCTCTGCTACTAAAACTCTGCATTAGAGATTAAGCTGGTGTCAGTGCTTACTTGAGTCTTGTTTGACCCTTCTTTAAACACTTGTTCTTCCATTGAGGCCAATGTTTGCTGTCAGGTTAGCTTTCTCCTGTCTTCAAATCCTGTATACTGTCTTCAACTGTCTGCTCACTCTGTTCCCAACTTCTCTACTGAACTCTGTATTTTCAAGTCTGAAGCATGCCTTATACCTTAACCTGCCTAATTAATGACACAATTCACTTATCTTGACATAAGAATTTTAACACAGTTAAGGATTAGATGTTCTTTTATTTCCTTATCTATCTTGGATTTAATTACTTAATAGTATCTCTTTCCAGTACAGGGGAAATCATTCAAAATTCAAGTTGAACGTTTTGTGAAAGGAGTGATTTTAGTCCTATTAGTGCTCCATCAGGCACCCATGCCACTGCAAATTTTCTTCGGAAAAATATATGTCCAGGAAACAAAATCAGACAGATGGATAAATTTGTTCCATAAATGTGGAACAGAGAGATTCTTAGCTATCCTCCTTTACCTTGCCATTCTCTTTATGTACAAGTTTTATGGTACTGTTAGAAGTAACTACCCTTTCCCAAGAATTGTCTTTTAATTCTTCAAGCCCTTCAAACTACTCATGGGGACTGGCCACCTATTTCCCCAAAGCCTTGTCTTCAGTGGGTATTTCATCCCAGGTGATTTAGTAAATAATTTGATGCTGTGATTTCTGAAGAACCATCAATTAATATAAATAGGATTTTCACTGCTTTCCATTCCACCAGGCCAGATATTAGACCCTTTGCTTCACTCCTTTGTCATGATAGACTGTAGTCTGCAACCACGCCTCTTCATTTGTTCTCTCTTTCATTCAGCAAATGAAACTAACTCTGCTTGATGTTAGCAGAAAATGGATTTGTTAAACAGGTACTGGGTAACTCACATAGCTTCTTCAAAGATATACAGCAAGAAACAATGATTAAATCACACCGTAAAAGTAGTCTGGTAAAAATACACCTGTGCTGTGCACTTAGCTGGGAAAGAAACTATCTCATATTTGCAACTTTAATGGTGGGAGGCAAGTTCTGCTTCATGTGGTGGTACTTCTACAAACATGGAAAAGCAGCTCTTGTGTTAGATGACCATGAGGTGCACTACACTGTAGCAGACAAAAAACCAAAAAACAAAAACACCTAAATTCCTTTATTTGGTCTGTATTCTTTAATAGTGTACATTAGTAGATATGTTAATTAGCAAAAAGCCCCATGTGTCACATAAATTTATAATAGAACAAAATGTCAAATTGTGGACTCTTGTTTTAAAACTCTTGTTTTTATAGGATTGGGTCAAAAATATCATAGAGATGATATGAGGATTTGATCAATATTTTTGCCACCGTTAGGTAAATTCTGGAACCACTGAACATTTCAATAGATGCTCAATGGTTTCAGAATTTATACCACTCCAGTAGATGTCCAAAGGTTCTAGAATTTATAGATAAATAACAAGAAGTATATATTAATGAGAAATTAAATTTTACTTGATAGATTTAACCATTTCCATTAGCCTTATTTAGGTTTATTGTTCAGGTTTCATTGAATTTGTTTTCATGGAAATGTAAATATAAAAAGGAAAATGTTTGGATAGACTACTACAGCTCTGTGTTGTGCTGCCTATTCTAGTTTACAGGATAAATAGAAATCAATGAGAAGTGTTCTACATCTAAGGGGCTGTCATGTTTCTCAAGAGACGTGAGATGACATATCTCATCCTGCTATGCCAGCATTCTACACATTCTGTCATCTATGACTGGCTACTCTCGTCGGCCTCTGCAACTCTTACAACTCTGTGCATTAGCTTATTCTTTCAGCCTTCTTTCCATTTTTTTGCTCTATCTGGTCACCCTCTGATAGCAAATCAACACTGATAGACAAGATTCCATAATTTGATACTTGGATTGTTTCTATTATTATAAAATGCACATTTATCACGGAACACTTTTGTAGTTTCAAGGTGTCGTTGGCAATTAATTAACATTTTTACGAATAGAAAGTTGATATTCCCAGAGAAGCTTAGAATTAGTGAGAAATTTCCTCTAACAATAACCACAGGCATAACTAACTTAAGGGAAACAAGACAAAAAAGAGAAGTTCCTTGGCCAGGCAAGGTGGATCATGCCTGTAATCACAACACTTTGGGAGGTCTAGGCAGATAGATCACTTGAGCACAGGTTTAATATCAGCCTGGGCAACATAGCAATACCTTGTCTCTATGTTTGTTAAAAAAAAAAAGTAAATTATATAAAAAATATAAGTTTCCAAAACATAGTATAATTGGCCCTCTGTATTAATGGGTTCCAAATCTTTGGATTCAAGCAACCATGGATCAAAATATAGGCATCTGTACTCAACATATACAGACTTTTTTCTTGCCATTATTTCCTAAGGAACACAGACTAACAACTATTCACATAACACTGATGCTATATTAGCTATTATAAGTAATCTATGGGAGATTTAATGTATCCAGGAGAATGTGCATAAGTGATATGCAAATAGTAGGCCATTTTAATTCAAGGACTTGAGCATCCTCGGATTTTGATATCTGAGATAGGTCCTGGAAATAATCCCCTATAGATACCAAGGGATGATTGTAGCTGTTTTAGGATTCTTTCTGATCAGATATTGTAAGCTTGTTCATCATGATCTCAAGAGAAACAACTTTAGATAATTGATCAAAGATCCATGTGTTTGTGCATTTGTTTCTCTATTGATGTGGCCTAATTGTCTTATCTGCCAACTGCTGTAGTAATTCCATAAAGATTCTATCCCTGCTCCAACTTTTATTTGCTTTTCCCTTTAAATTTGTATTTCTACTGATTCAAAGAAACTTGCTCTTTTGGAGCATTCACTGCACAGGGGCAGTATAGTTCATATATTAGTTTTGATTTTTTTTATCTAGATGAGTAAAAATAAAAAGTAAAAACCTTTAGGCAGTTATATATTCAAAGACTGTTTCTGTATTGTAGAAAATCATAAGATGAGAGCAATTTTGTTTTGGAAAAAAGAATATATATTTACAAATTAATTACCTCTTTAAAACAAATACATTAGGTAACTCTTTTCAAAGTAAGATATATAGGCTCCTATTTGTAAATTGGTTAACAAATAGCTTAAGTCCTTGACATTTCAAATGTTTTCTTTGAGTCCCAAAAACCAATTTGAAAATAAAAAGCATAATCAAATTTGCCAATTTTATTCAAATGTCCAAAACATTCTAGTTGAATTTTGACAGAGTTGATCATTCCATATATTGTTACTTACTAAAACTGAGAGTTGTCTTATCTGGAAAGCCAGTGATTTGACAATTTTCCTCTTGTTCCCCAAAATTTGCTTTCTTATTGTTTGATAGGTGCACGTTTTACCCAGAAGTGGCTCAATAATGCTTGCTTTGGATTAGAGTCCTAAGCAATATTTTTGAGAAGATTGGAAATACAGTTTATATAGAAACGAAAAATATGATACAATCTTGAAGTTTTGGAACTGGACTAAGGGGATTATTTAAGAATAACTGACAAATGTGTTGAATCCTCTTCAGAACAGTGCATGATTGGGTCAGTTGGGATGAGAGTAATTCTTCAGGGTGTTGTAGAAGTGACTATACTGAAGAATGCTTTATTTCACCTTTCATCAGGTTCAGTATTACCTGATTATGTTTTAGCTCTTGAGAAGCATCAAATGACCTGAATATTAAGACTCTGCTGCTCCCAGTAACCACTGAACCCTGGCATCAGGTAGTTAAATTTTTTCCTAGAGTAATAGACACATTTTCAACTACATGGCAAGAAGAAAAATATAAACCAGAAGTTTAATTAAGTATAGGTAGAACAATTAAGGAACAGAAAAGATATCATTTAAAGCACTTAAAGTGGCCTCTTACATAAAGCTTGTTGATAATGGATGATGTATTAAATAGTGTTTTGAAGTACTATGATCCTATATAAATTTAAAGTATTATGATTCTGAAGCATTGATGATATTTTTCAATGTGAAACTTTTAAAACATTTTTGTCAGAATAATCAAAAGTGATTACTCTTTTTGTAGCTAATAAATATTTTTAAAGCCTATGTAGGAATAGAACATGAAGACTATGATGAGTTGCCAAGAACGAAGGATGTCTTTTTATAAACAAAATTCAAGTTAACTAAATCAATCTGTGTTCTCATTCTTTTAAAAACTCTTGTAAAATTTCATTCTCTTTCTTTTAATTACTTCTAAATAGTTACACATGCACAATAAACATAACTGGAAGAATATTTAAATTGACCAAAAAGGGCAGCATAAACAATTAGCTGAAATGTATACTGTAATCTCTAAGCTAAGAAAAAATGAAGACGGCAAAAACATTTTGTTTTAAAATATTTTCAGATAATGAAAACCAAATTTTCCATTCCAGACTAAAAGATACTTTTGAGACTAAAACTGTCAAGTGGAATCTTGTTCTTTTTATAAAATACTGATATTATTGACATTAGATTGTTTCTAAAATACACTGGAGTTCATTATACACCAAGATAACACTTGCTTGGAATTTATGCTGCTGATTTATAAGCTCCAGAGAAAGAAGTTCATAATGAAAGCACTGACGGCATTGTGTTTAAATGTACATAAACCTTTGCTATTATGATCTGTTTTATATTTCATATTTATCTATGAATAATTTATTTTCTATAAGAAACGCCAATATGTCAAATGAACAACAGCCGTTGCAAAGCGTGCTTATTTTCTGAGGGAATCAGAAAAAAAGCCAATTTAGAATTTTAATAAATAAACTAAAAACACTAAAAAGTAAGTTTTCCTTCCCCCACTGGGAAATAACTTCACCTACCACTGAGAATCAGAAGACTTGGTTGCAGTTCTAGAGGCCAAAACTAGATGGTGCTCTACAGTAGTTAGTACTTCAAGTCAATTCCAAAAGTTTAGAGTAATGGGATTTAAGGGCTTTATTAAGGATGTATTGCATGAATTTCAGATTTGATTCTTCTTCCTTTTTTCTTCCACAGACTTTCATAGGGGATAAGAAAGTGGATAATATTCAGAATTACACAGCTCTAGGCACTTTACAAGCATGTTTTTCTCTTTTGATTGTCTTAGTTATTCCCTGTCCCACTTCTCAGCCCTTATCCATCACTTGTAAAATTATCAGACATACTAGTATCAGATGAGGAAATGAATTCTAGAGTAATAGTTAAGGGAAATGTTTGGTGTTGTGCAAGTCAAATACTCGGCCAGAATTAACACTCAGGTCTTTGATTTATCAAGACTACCTACCTTAACTAACAAGATGAGAAAGTACAGTCAGTAAGACTAAATTCATTTTGGGGATGGAGAAGAGCCAGTAGTAACACATGGTGGTTGTTGTTTCCATCATCATAGCAGTTTTTGCTCCCTTTCTTGAATATCCTTATTGTTCCCTGTCCACTTTTCTGAGGATCTGTTCATAGAAGAGGAGAAAAAAGAATAGGAAGGAAGAGAAAATGCTCACAGACCAGCAAATTCCATGTGTCAGGCACTAATTTAAACATCTTACATACGTTTCCATATTTACCTTTTGAGGAAATCAAAGAAGGTATAAATGAATGACCGCCCCTTTTATTTATGAGGAATCTGGCATGCAGCTAACTCCTCAAAGTCAGTAAGTAAGTGTCATTCTAAGGATTTGGCCACAACTTTGTCTAATTCCAGAACCAATGGGGTTTTCTACAACTACCATTGTGACATTAAAAAAAAAAAAAAACTGGTTATAGTCTCTTTCCTAGTGCCTGTCTGCATTGAGCATGCCATAATTCTAGGTTTATACTGTGCGATGTACTGTCCTATGTATTATCTTATTTAATCCAATAGCCAACTCTGTCACTATGAATAAAAGTGAAATTTCCAAGCTTAACTCTCTCATCAGTGGCAGTACTTAGATAAGAGCCCAAATATTTTCATAACAAATTTTAGTTTTAAGGTAGAACTTAAGCACACAAAAATGATCAACTCATACATTTTTGCTATTTGCTTTATTTCTTACAATTGATATAAATGATCGTAATTTACAATTTTCCTAGTCAATAAGGGATCAACAATATGTGTTAATACCATAATTTCTCAAAAATACAAATAAAACTCTTCCAATTACATTTTAACAATTGTCTATAAGCATATTTATTATGTCATATATGCTGTTAAGAATATAAACAAATAGATTATTTTTTCCTTCAAGTTTTTAATAAATGCCTGGGTAAGACATATATGAAGATTTATTCATTAAATACTTATTTGCTGACTACTGTGCAAAACCATTCTAGACACTGCAGGAGCCAGAAGGATGACCGAGTCAGAGCCCCTGATCAAAAGGACTGATGAACAAGGACCTGCCCAGGTACTGCCACATCCAGTCATGGATTCCTTTGTCTAGACACAATCTTGGAGAAACCACTTGCAATTTGAGAGAAATGCCATTAAATTCAGGAGAAGGCCTTCAGTTCCTGATTGATATATTCAAAACTCGTATCAGAAAAGGGACTCTTAAAATTGCCCCATCACCAGATGTAAAGCCAAGTTTCTTCCCTCCTCAACCTTCCACCTACTTCTGCCTCGCTTGTCACGATTGCCATGTACTTGGACACTTGAAGAAAGTGTTTATCTAAGTGTAATTCATTATTGATTGTGTTGCATGGCTTAAAATCTTTAGTTTCTCCACTGATTTCTGAATATTATCCACTTTCTGATTCATCATTCAGAACCTTAGCAGCAGACCTCCATGTGACCTTTGTTTTGCTCTGTGAGAGAATTTTCCGATGGCTAATTATTAGGATGGTCTTACTCCCAACCAATTTGTCTTTTCCACTTCTCCAATTTGTTCCACTAAAATTAATTTTACAGTTGACATTTTATAGTATTTCATTAGCTTTCCTCAACCTTTGATTACAATATTATCACATAACTGAGAATGATGTTCATACTGAAATGAAAACCTACTGTTAACATGTAAGTTTTATAAGAAGTGTAATTTTTAATATTGTCATTTTCCATGGTAACTGCAGGTTAGCCTTGATGGGTTAAGGATCAATTTTACTTTCATTTATTACAAAAAAAATCTGGAAAGTACTCTCAGAGTCAGAAAGTCAGTGAACATTGGTGTCTAAGTAGGTTAGTATTATATATATACAGTTGATTTCTGGCACCAAAACTTCTTAGCCATCTAGGTCAACTTTTATTCCTTGTACATTACAAAGAACTGTGATACATTTTATCCCATTAAATCTTCATGTCATCTCTGTGAAATTTCTTTTTGATTTTTTAAAAAATCTCCAAATTATCCAAGAATAAAGGAGGGATCAGATAAATGAAGGGATTTTCCCAGGGCACACAGCTATAAGACACATGGAACTGAGATTTCAAAATTAGATCTAACTCTAAATAGAGTACTAACAGCTCCTAGTTAGTACTACTATGCATACTACTACTACATAGCACCTACTATATTCCAGGCATGGCTCTAGACATTTTACAAGCATTAACTAACACAAACCTCACAACAACACTTTGATGGAGGCAATATTTTTTGTCTCCACTTTACATATGAGTAAACTGAAGCATCAAGAGGTTAAGTAACTTCTAGCAGCGGAATGTGGTTTCAAACTCAGGCTGACCTCTGTTTTGCTAACTCTTTATATACTACTGGGTAGGTTTTATAACCACTTTGGTATCTCATAGAGGTTGTTAGAATTTAATGGCATAAAATGTATCATGGCTCTTCGTAATCTGTAAGGAATAAACATTTATCAGGCTATGGGAGAAAAAATTTGATGTCAGAAATGGAGTACACATACATTATATTGGTGATTCACATTCCAGCCAGATAAAGAATATAAGACTGCAATCAACAGACAGCATCAGAGAATATGTATTGTGAACAGCTTATCATTTACCGTTTTCTCTTCAGAATTTCTTTGAGATGGTTAAGGAATCTAGATCAGAAAGCTTAAGGGCAGGAAACACAAATATTGGAGGTCACAGGTCTAGTCCATATTATTATTAACCTACTCTAATTCTGCTCCTATCTTTGTTTTTAAATGATTGCCTTCTCATCAAGACTGGTTTAAATTGCCTGCTTGGAAATTCAGGGGCTTACAAAAAATTTTAAAAGACCAAAAATTTCACTTCCATTCAGACTGTGCAAATATTGTGAAATGTCACCAAGGGATTAATCTTTTTTCCATTATTTTAGATTTTTTTACATCACCTCCGCTCATGTGCCACTGCAACTTTAACTGCTTTTTAGGACATTTAGTTCTGATCAGCTCCCATCCTGAATTCCTAGCTTTGTCCTACAGTGGAAACCTCATTTATTTTTGCCCTGGGTAAACAGTTTATGCTCATTTATAACTCAAAGCTACCTGGGCAACTGGGTGATTATTCGGTGAATCTGATTAATAAAAATAACCAAAGTAGGTAAGGGCTGGAATAACTTTAAAAAATTAAAGTTAAACCCAGTCTTTCCAGATAACTGTCTCTCTTCAGCACTTTAATTTCTCTATAGATAGAGCTTCAGGGCTGTTAATAAATGACATTAAAGAAAGCATCCCTTTTTCTCATTATATTCTTGTAATAGTCTATACTATCCTTTGTCTATATATAACCTGCCTACACAGATACTACTTGGCTATTGTGTTTTTTGACATGGTGCCTTTAAGCCAAGTCTACCAACTCTCACTTGGCTAATAAAAAACCTCAACTCACATTCATAGTGGACTGCATTTTCTTTCACTTCCTGTTGCTATATACTCTGAAATACTTAGGATGTACTCAGATTTATTTTTCACAAGAAGCTGTATTTTGGTAACATGTATTAATAAGGAATATTTGTTACTGAGACACTGAACATGGAATGTGCTTATGGTATATTTCCACTATAAAATGTAAGCTCCAAATACCATAGTAAGATTGGCCAAAGCAAGTTTAAGAAGTGAAAAAGAAAAAACTCATAGGAATCTCAGGAAACTCATAGGAAACTATTAAGGCCATAAATCATAAGTAGATTTTCTTTCTAATCCCAGCAGTATACCGTAAAGGATAAAGATTTACAGTCCTTGTAATTTTATTTTAGGTACTATAACTGCTAGTTCTATTCTTAGTTATATAAATGTATCATTTTTCACTCTACAAAACTATTTGCTTCAGTATCTTCTAGCCAGTGAATTCCATGTGTGTTTTAAGATTTAACACATGAGAAATTTTTAAAGTTAGTTGCTTTTGTTGACTTTTAAAGCTTTTTTTTCATTATGGTCATTTAATATGCATTTTGTTTATAGTTTCTTTTAAAATTTTTTATTGTATATATTTGAGTTATATAACATGGTGTTTTTATATACATATACATAATGAAATGAGTGACATGATTACTACAAATTTAGATATCCATCACCTTCCATAGTTACTGTGTGTGTGTGTGTGTGTGTGTGTGTGTGTGGACTGAGGATACCTAAAGTCCACTCTTTTTTTTGAGATGGAGTCTTGCTCTGTCGCTAGGCTAGAGTGCAATGGCGCGATCTCGGCTCACTGCAACCTCTATCTCCTGGGTTCAAGCAATTCTCCTGTCTCAGCCTCCTAAGTAGCTGGGACTACAGGCACACACCACCATGCCCGGCTAATTTTTATATTTTTAGTAGTAGAGACAGGGTTTCACCATGTTGGCCAGGATGTCTCCATCTCTTGACCTTGTGATCCACCTGCCTTGGCCTCCCAAACTGTTGGGAGTACAGGTGTGAGCCACCGCACCCAGCCAAAATCCACTCTCTTAACACATTTTTAGTATACAATGCAATATTATTAACTATATCCTAATGTTATACCTTGTATCTCTAACTGTATCATACATAACTGCAAATTTGTACTCTTTAACCTACTTGTCCCCATTTCCTCCCCCTCCCTACTCCTGGTAACCACTGTTTTACTGTTTTTATTTATTTAACTGTTTTTTTAAAGACTCCACATAGAAGTGAAATCATACAGTCTTTTTCATTCTGTGTCTGGCTTACTTCCTTAGCATAATGTCCTCTAGGTTCATCCCTGTTGTTACACATGGCACTACCTCCTTTTAAAGGCCAAATAACATTCCATGGTAGATATATACCATAATTTAAAAAAAAAATTATTCATCTGTTGATGGATACTTAAATTATTTCCATATTTTGGCTATTATAAATAATGCTGCAAAGAGCAAAGGAGCACAGAGATCTCTATGAGGTGCTAATTTCATTTCCTTTGGGTATATACCCAACAGAGGGATTTCTGGATCATATGGTACTTCTAGTTTCAATTTCTTGAAGCACCCCCACATTGTTTTCCATAATAGCTGTCCCAATATACATTCCCACCAGCAATGCATAAGGGTTTTTTTTCCTCCACACTTTCTCCAACACTCACTATTTCTCAGCTTGTGTGAGATACATCTTATTGTGGTTTTGGTTTGCATTTCCCAGATGATTAATGATGTTGAACACTTTTTAACATTTATATTGGGCATATGTGTGTCCTCTTTGGCAAATGTTGATTCAGGTCCATTGCCCATTTATAAATTTGGCTATTTGATTGTTATTTGCTATTGAGTTGTGTGAGTTTCATATAGTGTTTGGATGTTACCACTTATTAGATACATGGTTTTTAAATATTTTCTCCCATTCCATAGGTTGCATTTTCACTTTATTGACTTTTTCTTTTACTGTACAGAAGCTTTTTAGTTTGATGTAGTGCCACTTGTTTAATTTTGCTTTTGTTGCCTGAGCTTTTGGTGTGATATAAAAAAAATCATCAAGGTCACTATCAAGGAGCTTGTCCCCCAAGTTTTCTTCTAGGAAGAGTATGGATTGTTTCATGTATTTATTTTTCATTAACATTTCTCTTATTCTCATTACAACTGTCAAGTTGTCTTTGGCACTATAATGAACATAGCTAAGAATTTTAAAAGAATGTACATCACTACTTTAAAAAATTGCCTTGTCTCCTGGGAAGATGATATGTAAATATATTTGGCATAACTGGCATGGCATCTCCCCACAGAAGTACAAAGGAGGTTCTCAAATGGTTCTCAAATTAAAAATTTCTGCCCACCCCATATACATTGTTTTCCATTACCCTTTCCAGTAAAGTGGGGAGGGATTGCACTCCCTAAGTACCTATAGATAAATTCCCATAAATTGAGACAAAGCTTTATGTCTTAATGCTGTGGCCTTCAAACATTAGTATTATAATTACCCAGGAAGCCTGTTAAAGGACCAAGTGCTGGTCCCATTTGCAAAGTTTCTGATCCAGTAAGTCTGGGGTGGGGCAAGAGAATTTGCATTTATAGCAAGGCCCAGAGGATGCTGTTGTTGCTGCTACTCTGGAACAGCACTTTGAAAACCAGTGCCCTCATGCATGAGAATAGGGATATTTATTTACTTGCTTGTTCTTGATCAAAAAACTGTATGTATATAACTGAGTAACATATATTTCAGTTTCTGATATTTTGCTTTCATTTTCTTCATGGGAATGTGAATTTTTAAAAATGAAGATGTTAAAAGCAATAAAGAGCAATGGATGGACTTTTTACTTTGCACATGAATTTTGTTATTGTTTCTCCATTTTGTACTCATTGCAATGTTTATTGCCTCTCCTTTCTTAGAGGCTACCCTTGCGGAATTATTGCTATATGCCATTAACATGTATTTTGCAGGTGAAGAAACTGAGGCACAGAGCGATTTAGTAGCATGCTCAAGTCATACAGCTAGTAAGTGGCAGACATGTGATTTGAACAAAGTCGGTCTGACTTTACAGCTTGTCCTTAAACAATGTGCTTTATTACCTTCCAATCCTTCAGAAGGCATAGCAATTATTTAAATAACTTTTGAAATAGTCGGAAATGTACTTTGGGCTGTTAAAATAGTCATTTTGAAAAATATTTTTGAGACTAATGGTTAGATCAGATTATATATGGTGCAAAAACTTTTGTAGTTAAAGTCAGTTGCAAAAAAAATAAAGTATGCCATTTCTTATAAGACCTGATCTCTAATAACTTTTCAGATTTTTGCACTCTGCCTTCAGTTGACAGTCTATTCATTAGCCCCTAAAATGACTGGGCACTTTGTTACTTCTGAATCCTTGCTTATGTTGTATTTTTAACCTAGTTTAAAATATTTCTGTTCTACCCCCCTAGGTGAGAATTAATTGTTTCTTTATTCGAGACCCTCAATGTGCTTTTTACTACTCATGTCTTTCCACTTTGAACCAGAAAGTCCTTATCACATGTTTGTCTATTCCTTTAGAATCTAAGCTGTCTAGGGGCAAAGTTGGACCTCACTTATCTCCATCCCTTTTCCTATACTCCTATTTCTGGTTGCACCTGGCTCAGGACTGAGTAAAAACAACTTGAAATGTATATTACTGAATGACTACAGACAATAAATAACTTAACTTTTAATTATTGCCTGTGGCCACTCAGCTATTAGGTTTTGGCTAGAGACTCTCAAAACCAGGTGCTGTAAATTCCTGTCAGACCTAATTTTTTTTCTTCAAGATTCTTTTTGTAACATTTGTGCTCTGTGACTCTCTGTTGTGTTACCACCTATTTTACTAGCATGAATGATTTCCCATTTTCTTCTCTGTATTTGTGTCTATTTCTTTGATCTGTGGCAAATGTGTGGGGTAGCTCTCTCTCACCTACTCTAACACCAGCCAGTCTCTGAATGGCTTACATTTCAGCCTGCTATTCACAATATACATTTCAGGTTGTGTTTACTCAGAACTGAGTAAATTCAAAATCACCTCTGCTCCAATCTCAGTTATTGAACATGTCCAAAACATTATAATTCTTCCACATCCTTGACTTTGATGAGGTCATGTGCTATAAATTTGTCCGTATCCTCTAAAAGTTCAAATTTCTCTGTCTTTTAGCTCCCTTTTTCTTATTTAGTGGTTTCATAACTGGATATCTTAATATGATTCTTTCAGTCCAGCTAAGATCCAGTGTTTAGAGGCACTGCAAAATCAATGTCTACTAATAAGTTCAAAACATTTTCACTTCTTTTATTTCTTGCCTTTGAACACAAAAGAAATATGAAAAATATTTTGAATGAAGGCACTCATTTCCAACATAAATATTTGCCAAGGTTTATAGGCTTGGACCTGAGAAATGTTTTTATTTTTTTCATATTCTTTCTCAGTGAGTTGATTCTTTTCTGTTGTATTTTTCCCCACTCTACACAAGTTTCTTTTATGAGTCTTTAAAGAAAGTTGCTAATGTCTTAATGCCTGAATTTCTTTTCAGATTAATTTTTCTTGATTTCCTTACCCTTATTTTTAATCATTTTCTCTATTTTCATCTGTGAGTAGCAGATATATATGTAGGTTCAGTTACGCTAAATAAAAATTAGGTACCAAAATATAATTATTCACCCATGTTGGTATACTTGATTTAGGAAAATATATGGATGATTATTTGCAAGCTATGAGTCAATAATTATCTGCATTTAAACTTTAAAATGTTATACTAAAAATAGAAATATGATTTTAATATGTCAGACCCTTATACAGTTAGAACTGTAATATCAATTGAAAAAAGAATAATGCAAAGAAATTAAAGCATTGTAAAATAAGTTTAAAAAATCAGGATTCTTTAGCCACTTACCCAATAAACAGATGTTGAATTCATATTATCCACAATCACTAAGGGAGATATTAAAGATACTGAGCCCTGAAAGGAACATACTTTCCCAGAGGTTACAATTATATTACGTTTATTTACTACTTGTATCACATAGGTGTGAAAAAAGATACTATAGGGGATATTAATGGATTTTATATAGGATAGTAAAGAGATATCAAGTTCAGAGAGTTTTATTATTATAAATTATAAAACATTAGGATAGGATATGTGTTTGCCTCAAAGGGGTCTGATTGTTTGGCTGCAGCTCTCTTAAAGATCCATAGAGCTTTAGATGTGAAAAAAACTTAGATATTATTTAGTCCAAATTCATCACTTTACAGATTAGGATACTGAAATCCAGAGAGAAAGTTAGATGACTTATTCAACATTGATATAATGTAATGAACAAGAGTGTAAAACTGGTGTCTTTATTTTCTGTTCACCTATCCATCTATTTATCCCTTTTTGTTTGTTTGTTTGTTTTTGTTTTTTGAGACAGAGCCTCGATTTGTCACCAGGGACCAGGCTGGAGTGCAGTGGTGCGATCTCAGCTCCCTGCAACCTCTGCTCCCTGCAACCTCCACCTCCTGAGTCAAGCAATTCTTCTGCCTCAGCTTCCAGAGTAGCTGGGACTACAGGCGTGTACCACTACACCCAGCTAATCTTTGTATTTTAGTAAAGATGAAGTTTCACCATGTTGGCCAGGATGTTCTTGATCTCTTGACCTCGTGATCCACCTGGCTAGGCCCCCCTAAGTGCTGGCTCCCAAAGGCCTGAGCCACTACTACCGGCCCTATTTATTCCTTTAACAAATATTTGAATAGACCTGGGAATAAAAATATCAGGGCAAAATAAATAAGTCATCATTTGCTCTCAAAGTTCTTATACAACAAACTATAATTGATGGAATAACATAAAGAGGCTAAGTACAATGACAAGTGCAGCATAGATAATAAAAGAGTAGTCATGTGGGTGTATGTGGGATTCCCAGATCAGTTTTGCCACACAGCCTCCTTTTCAACTTAGGATAATTTCAATAGATTTTTAAAAATGTTGTCAACATTTTAGACAAGCAGATAAAGATTTTTACTTTTTTTGGTGTCAACAACATTTTAGACAAGCAGATAAAGATTATCACTCTGTCACAATGCAATGGTGCAATGGTGGTCTCAGTTCACTCCAACCTCCGCCTCCTGGATTCAAGCCATTCTTCCATCCCAGCCTCACAAGTAGGTGGGACTACAAGCATGTGGCAGCACACCCAGCTAATTTTTGTATTTTTAGTAGAGACAGAGTTTCACTATGTTAGCTAGGCTGGTCTCAAACTTCTGACCTTGTGATCCGGCCTCCCAAAGTGCTGAGATTACAGGCATGAGCCACCATGCCTAGCCTCAAAATTTTCACTTTATTTTTATGCTGAAAGTGTGGGCAAAAACAAGTTTTACTTGAAATGTCTTGTTTCATTTAACATTTTGGCATAGATATAAAAACCAATGCATTTATTGATTAATTTTTTATTAATTTATTTTTCTTTTGAGATGGAGTATTACTCTGGCACCAGGTTGGAGTGCAGCGGTGGATCTTGGCTCACCACACAACGCCTGGCTAATTTTTTGTATTTTTAGTAGAGACGGGATTTCACCATGTTAGCCAGGCTGGTCTCGAAATCCTGACCTCAGGTGATCCACCCACCTTGGCCTCCCAAAGTGCTGCGATTATAGCTGTGCGCCACCAAGCTTGGCCAATGTATTTATTTTTATTAAAAATTTCTGCACCAGGCGCAGTTGCTCACACCTGCAATCTCAGCACTTTGGGAGGCTAATGGTTAGATCAGATTATACATGGTGCAAAAACTTTTGTAGTTACAGTCACTTGCAAAAAGGTGGGTAGATCACGAGGTCAGGAGTAGGAGACCAGCCTGGCCAACATGGTGAAACTCCATCTCTACAAAAAATTAGCTGGGTGTGGTGGCAGGCTCCTTTAATCCCAGCTACTCAGGTGGCTGAGGCAGGAGAATCACTTGAACCTGAGAAGCAGAGGTTGCAGTGAGCCAAGACTATGCCACTGTACTCCAGCCTGGGTGACAGAGTGAGACTCCAACTCAAAAAAAAAAAAAAAAAAAAAGAGAAAGCTTTGTGGTTTGGTCTCAGAAAAGTAGCAGGCGCCAGTTGAGAAAACTGCGGCCCCATCGGAAGTCTTACCTCGACACTTCACTCCATGGCAGTTCCCGAGACCCGCCCTAACCACACTATTTATATCAACAACCTCAATGAGAAGATCAAGAAGGATGAGCTAAAGAAGTCCCTGTACGCCATATTCTCCCAGTTTGGGCAGATCCTGGATATCCTGGTGTCATGGAGCCTGAAGATGAGGGGCCAGGCCTTTGTCATCTTCAAGGAGGTCAGCAGTGCCACCAACGCCCTGTGCTCCATGCAGGGCTTCCCCTTCTATGACAAGCCCATGCGTATCCAGTATGCCAAGACCGACTCAGATATCATTGCCAAGATGAAAGGCACCTTTGTGGAGCGGGATCGCAAGCGGGAGAAGAGAAAGCCCAAGAGCCAGGAGACACCAGCTGCCAAGAAGGCTGTGCAGGGCGGGGCAGCTGCCCCCGTGGTGGGAGCTGTGCAGGGGCCTGTCCCGGGCATGCCACCAATGACTCAGGCACCGCGAATCATGCACCACATGCCGGGCCAGCCACCCTACATGCCGCCCCCTGGCATGATCCCCCATCCAGGCCTTGCACCTGGCCAGATCCCACCAGGGGCCATGCCCCCACAGCAGCTCATGCCGGGACAGATGCCCCCTGCGCAGCCTCTTTCCGAGAATCCACCGAATCACATCTTGTTCCTCACCAACCTGCCAGAGGAGACCAACGAGCTCATGCTGTCCATGCTTTTCAATCAATTCCCTGGCTTCAAGGAGGTCCGTCTGGTCCCCGGGCGGCATGACATCGCCTTCGTGGAGTTCGACAATGAGGTACAGGCAGGGGCAGCTCGCTATGCCCTGCAGGGCTTTAAGATCACCCAGAACAACGCCATGAAGATCTCCTTTGCCAAGAAGTAGCACCTCCCCCTCCCCCGTGCCTGCCCCTTCCCCTATTCTGGGGCTGCCCCTTTCCCCCTTGGCTCAGCCCCCTGAAGGTAAGTCCCCCTTGGGGGCCTCCTTGGAGCCGTGTGTGAGTGAGTGGTCGCCACACAGCATTGTACCCAGAGTCTGTCCCCAGACATTGCACCTGGCGCTGTTAGGCCGGAATTAAAGTGGTTCTTTGAGGTTTGGTTTTTCACACACAAAAAAAAAAAAAAAAAAAAAAAAGTTTCAGCACAGTGTTTCACAGAATAAATAAATACAATGCTATATTTTATTATACTTTTTAAATATTGTTTTTCTTTTAAAGAAAGTTTGAAATTTGAGGTAATACTAAATTTGCTACTTCAATTTAGTGTAATTTAAGTCAATTTAGGAAGGCATATTTGTTGCTTTTATCAATTATTCATGAAAAGAAACTTCCAATTCTGACAGTCAATTTTTATTAAAGGAAGATATGAAGTTATTGTTTAGCATACATTGCCCACTGAGTTCCATGGAGTGAAAATAAAGTAGTGTGTAGCTTTACTAATGAATTCAGACACTCAGTGTTGACTCCAAGTCTCTTTAAAATTAGGTTGAATTTAAATATAGTAAAAGCCCAGTTCAACACTTGGCTTATTTTTATAACGCTGTTTCTCATATTAAAATTTTGATAACATAGTGTTCATTTTATTACAACTTATTTTTATTGTTGTCTTTCAAAAATATAAATAGCAATAAGAACACATGAACACTTTCTATTTTTTTTCTTAATGGGACTACACAGAATTATTATGCATAAAGCAGACTTCGAAACAGGTCTAGTATATCTAATTTGTAAAACAGAGTGTACATGGTTCAACACATAATGCATATGCTATAATTACAGGGTGAAGGTGTTTAGTGTGTCCAAAAAATTTTGGTAACACAACTAGACTATCCTTCCATCCATTAGCCCTTCAAAAGGTTTTATATACCATAAAACATATGGTATATTTTTAAGGTGAATAGTATTTCTGAAATACTCCAGAACACTAAAATTTTGCTGATAGTTATATCTATGATCTGGATGCCCCAAGTGTCTTTATGTTTGAATTATTAAAAATGAAAATCTTGGCTGGATGTCATAGCTCATGCCTGTAATCCAAACATTTTGTGAGGTCAAGATGGGATGATTGCTTGAGCCCAGAAGTTTGAGACTAGCCTGGACAACCTAGTGAGACTGCATCTCTACAAAATTTGTTTAAAAATTAGCTGGGTGTGGTGGCTTACAGCAGTGGTGCCTACTACTCAGAGGCTGAAGTGGGAGATCACTGGAGCTTGAGTGGTCAAAGCTGCAAAAAAATGGAAATCTTTATTTTGTAGAATTTACAGAAGTCCTAATCTAGACAAAGGCAATTTTTATACTGGTTAAAGGTTGTGGCTGCTATTTAAAATTAGTAAATTTGCTTATAATCTAGGAATATACAAAAATGCACTAGAATACAATTTTAAATAATTTTTAAGCAAATACCATTAAAAACTTTCAAGATTTTAAAGTTTTGATATTTTATCACCATATTTAAAATATTGACTATTCCTGATATGATGGAGTTTCTATCACTAGACTTGCATTTATGTTTGAAGTAGCAAAAAAGTGTTCTTTTTGGCATTCCAACCAACCAGCAGAGGTTAGTGTGTAATTTCTAGTCAAGTTGTTACTATTTGCTGTTTTGCTTTGCTTTGTTTGTTATTAATTCTTGCACAATTAGCTAGGACATCATTCTTTACTCAATTACAATAGTATCTTCAGAGAAATAATAAAACAGAAACTCTATTTCTCTTACATGTATCAATGACATATAAAATATTTCCTCATAAATCTAAATTTAGCCCTCTGGAAAGAATCTAAACTATAAGGGAGGTGGATACTCTTGGCAATGGTGTGGTATGCAGTAGAAACAGTACAGTCTACATTACTCAGCAGTCTTTTTATCTGCAACGAATGGAAATTTAAATTCAAGTTAACTAAACCAACAACAACAAAAAGAGAATTCATTGACTAACATGATAGAAAATTCCAAGGTTTCATCCTGCTTCAGGGCTTGCTTAAGTCAGTCAAATGAAGTCATCTTTCTCTTTTTATCCCTAGCTCTAGTTTGTTTTGTGTTGGCTATCTTCCAACAGTAAGCTATCTGTCTGAGGTGGCCTCCAGAAAACTCTAGACTTACTACTAACTAGTCCAGTGAAAAAAAATTTCTCTTCTGAATTATCCTAATAAAATCCCAACACTAAATATCACTGGATGACTTGGATCACGCTCACACCTTTGAACCAATTGCTATTACCAAGGAGGTAGACTACGCTCACTGTGCAGGGCTAAGTCACACGCCTACTCCAGGATGAGAGAGCTATGATCAGCTTCATTTAAATAATGTAGACTGAAAGTGGGGAAGACTTGGTAACTGAAAGGAAAATCAGATGATGTTACCAAAAGAAAGATGTTGAGTAGGAAAAAAAAAATTTAAGTCTACCTTACTCTCAAATTCAGGTGATTTTAGTATACTTAATGATAGGTGACTTCTACTGACTCATTTTCTTTTCCATATATGATATTGATTTGGGTGTCAAATGACTAGCCTTAAGAATGTAGGTTTGGCCAGGCACAGTGGCTCACACCTGTAATCCCAGCACTTTAGGAGGCCGAGATGGGCTGATCACTTCAGGTCAGGAGTTCGAGACCAGCCTGCCCAACATGGAGAAACCCTGTCTCTACTAAAAATACAAAAAATTAGCTAGTTGTGGTGGCAGGCGCCTGTAATCCCAGCTACTTGGGAGGCTGAGGCAGGAGAATCGCTTGAACCTGGAAGGGAGAGGTTGCAATGAGCTGAGATTGTGCCACCGTACTCTGCCTGTGCAACAAGAGTGAAACTCTGTCTCAAAAACAACAAAAAAGAAGAATATAGGTTTGTATTAGAATGAAGGGCACACACAGCCTCTGGAAGCAAGTGTATAAGAAATTTTCTCTGTAGTCTCAGGTCAATATAAAGGAAACAAAGATTTTAAGTAGTTTAATTCATTGTTTTAAAACACACATAAAGTCTTAGTATTCTAGTATTTATATAACATTACTTTTTGTATTTCATCGTTGCATATAAGTATAATATTTAAAAATATGAATTCCTGATTTTTCCCTTTATTTATAAGCTGGTTTTCTCTTCCAACATGAAGGTCACCATTATAGTTCCAGGGAAAAAAAATAGGAGACAGTAGAACCCTCTTCCCTCTTCTCGGGAAGAGGGTTATAATGTAGTGGGAAGCCTGCCTCCATTGTCCAGAGGTTTGTGCAGAGAACTGAGGAGGCAAGGTAAGAGAGGGATTTGTAGCACTAGACTAGGGAGACCCAGTCAGCTGAAAGAAACCACTGGATCCTTACTAAGCTGAGAGGGGATAGACAAGGGGTTTATTAACATCAGACATTAACAGCAGGTGCAGAGCTGTGAGTCAGCCAGCATGCAGATTACGATTGTACTGGTAGTTTATAGTCGCATCCGTATTCTTAGATACTCGCTTTGTACTGGTTTTTGTGTTTTTACTTTCACCATCAATTAAATGACTAAGTTCAGTGGCTGGTCAGTCAGTGCATATCCAAGGACTAGCATGAGGCCAGCATTCTCCCTTTTCCCCAATGCCACCAAGTGATTTACAGTTCTCTCCCACACATTCAAATGCCATCTTGAAGATAAATAAAGGAAAATGAAATGATTTTGCAGAATTATTGTAGATTAACCCATGTAATCTCTTCAGATAACTGGACTGTGCTAATATGTGAAAAACAAATTCAGTATTAAACCTACTTCCTAGTGTGTGGGTGGGTAGGGTTGTAAAGATTAGATCAGTTATAGAGAAATAAAGAAGTTACATTATATGCACATCCAAGTTGTGGTATGTGTAAATCCTTATACACAAACCAATGAACTAGCTTTAAATGTAAATTTATACTATTAGCCACTAGCAGGGGGCCCATTAATTTACTCATAGACATTTAGCTGAGATCTCTTTGTGTGATGTTAGTGTCACATAAGGATGAACTTGAACCTCATTAGGCTGCCTTTTTGTCTAGCTAGATTTAGTAAAGATTATACTTTTTTAAAAACTAGGTCACCTTGCAATGGAAATAGTAGCAGAGGCTAAAGAAGAAAGTATAAAAAAAAAGTTTTAATAAATACAGCATGCATAGGATGAATATTCTGCTTATACCAGATACATATATGATTGAAAGAAAAATAGGTAATAAATAGGGCAAAACCACTGAAATATATTATTTATGTAGAAACAAATACAAATAGAAAATTTACAAAAGAAGATAAAAATGTGGAAAATATTCATTTTAGTTTCAGTAAAGATAAATCATGCATATGATTTATATAAATATAAAAGGACCCCATCTCATTATTGAAAGAACATATTTTGTATTGCTGGTGAAATTGTAAACTTGTGTGTGTGTGTGTTTAGTAATTTAGCAGTATTCGAAAGAAGGTAGATGTTTTCAGGAATACAACTTAAAGAAGTAACCTCAAATATGGAAAACTCTGGTTTCACAAATATGTTGATCATGTTTTTGAGTAGTAAAAATGTAAAAACAAGCATTCCAAAGTAGGAGAATGATTAAATATACCTAATTGTTTAAGTATTATGAGGGCATATAGGACCAAAGCAAAATGTTTCTTTACATTTTTAAAGGAAAAAAGTCATTTTAATATGTTATGTTACTGTTATATCTAATGAGAAATACACATTTTTTAAGAAACAAGATAATGTCAGAATCATAAAGGTTTCAGGCATTATTTTTCTAGTTTCCAAATACTAACAGTGTAGTCAGATTATTTGTTTAATGGCTAAAATGTATAAAGAAAGAAAATTGCTGTGGGGACATAATTGAGTATCTCTGAGCCCCAGTTTTCTTTACAGATATCATCCAATATAATCCCTCATTCAAGTTTTCTATATTCTAAAACTCTGTAATTTATGATCTATAAATAATGAGCATATGAGAGATTTAGTTTCATACTTCTTTCAAAATATTGTTCCTAAGATTCCATGGAAACAGAGCATTACCATCTGGTGGGATATCTCATAAATAAGAACATAAATAATGCATTTTAAAAGTTTGTTGCATTAATAAATATTTCACAAAATATAGAAGTTATGAAAAAGAAATAATTATTCAGCAAAAGCAAAATAAATACTTAACAGTCAGATTGTTTAAAAAAAACCTACTTTGTGCAAAGCATTGTAGTAGTAAAAATGAGAGAAAGTCTCTAATTAGATGAAATTTTAAATTGAAAAGTTACATTAAATATAAAGCAAAGTTCACTCATTTTTTGATAAGTATATTTTTATGTGTTTTGTTTAAAAATCTTTGCTTATCACTAGGTCGTAAGCATATTTTGTGATGTTATATTTTAAAAGCTTTGTTTTCTGCTTTATATTTAGATGTATAATCCAATTGAAGTTGACTTTTTAGAAATATGGTGTCATGTAGGACTCATCTTCTACATTTATAGTCACCTTTCATCATTTATTAAAAACATGTTATGATAGACTCTCCTTCTTCTCCTGCCCCATGTGCCACCTTCGCATATATATGACACAATATCGCATATATATGGGTTTGCCTCTAAATCCTCAATTGTGGTCTGTTTGTCTATTTTGTACCAATACTTAACAGTCTGAATTACTGTAGCTTTACAATAAATCTTGAATTTTGAAAGTTAGCTTTCTTCATCATAAAGATTGCTTTGGTTCTTTGTATTTTTATATACATTTTGAAACCTGCTTGTTGGTTGATGCTCATACACTTATAAAATAACTTCTGAGATTTTGATTGGGATAAGTTAAATAGACAAATTTGTGAAAAATTGATATCTTTACAATACCAAGTTTACCAAATCATAAATATACACCTCCATTTATTTAGGCATTTAAAATGACTTCTTTTATTGTTGTATTTTTTTCTATGTAAAGGCTTTCCACAATCAGATTAAAATTATTCCTTGGTATTTTTGCATTTTATTGCTATTGTTAATGCTATTTTGAATCTATATGTTTTCAATGGAGAAATATAATTTTTATATATTGATGATCAATATTGAATTCATTTATTAATTCTAGTAGTATATCTAAAAATTCTTTTTTCTGCCATTTAATTATCAATGATGAGAGTTCTATTTTTTCTTTCTAATCTTCATATACTTTTTTAGTGTCTTTTAAAATTTTTATTTTCCCCTTTATTATTCCTTTAGCTATGTATTCTTTTGCTATTATTTCAAAGTGCATATCTTAAAGCATAAAAAATGAAAACTTATTAGAGTTCCATAAACTTCAGTCCTTTTACTACCACCAAACTAATGACCTATGAACACTTTATCTTCTTTTATGCTATTATGTATGTAGTGTGTGTATATCTATATATATCTATATTTAAAATCATACTATACATTTTAAACTCAAAAGTTTATTACATTTTGGTTTTGCCAGTGAAAATTTATTTTGTTTTACTTATATATCTTTCTATTGATCTTCCTTCTTTCATGAATTTTTATGCTGCCTTCTAGGATTATTTTCCTTCTGTCTAACAAACTCCCTTTAGTGTTTTCAGTTAGGATCATTGTTAAATATCTTACTTTTGTTAATTTGGAGATGCTTTCATTTTCTCTTTACTATAAAGGATAATATAGGGGTCTGGAATTCTAGGTTGGCTATTATTTCTTTTCAACACTTTAAAGAGTTTATACCATAGTCTTCTGGCTATTATTATTTTTTCAGAGAAGCTGTCAGTTTTTTGTTGCTCATTTGCAATTATGTCTTTTATCTCCCTCCACAAGCTTATAATTTTCTGAAGTTTTACTATGATGTGCATATAATTGGTTTTCCTTATATCCATCTCTCTGATTTCATACCATTTCTTGAATCTGCAGCTTTATATCTTTTATCAATCTTGGAAAAATACTGGCCATTTTCTCTTCAAATATACTATTGATCTATTCTCTATATCTTATCCATGGGGGACTCTAATTACACATAAGTTAGACCTTGCATTTTGTCTCAGATGACTCTGGCTGCCTTCTATTCATTGGTCTTCACATGAATTGTTTGGTTATTTCTACTGACTTTTTTTCCAATTCCACCAATATTCTCTTCTACTCTGTCTAATTTAAACTCATTTATTGAGTTACCTTCAATTATTGTGCAGGTGGTTTTCTATTTTTTACTTCCAGAATTTTCACTTATTTGTCACATTTATTTTTTGCTAAAAACTCTTAATCTTTTCCTTTAATTTCTTGAACATATTTTTCATAGTTATTTTCAAATTCATGTCTGGTAACTCCAGTGCATTCCAATCTCATCTCTGAATCTAACTACCATTCTAGCATTGGACAATATAAACTCCATATGTCACTGTTTCTCACCTACCAAATAAAGAGGTCTATTATTGAGATAAACAAAACTACTTTGCTCTTACTACTTGAAGCATCACCTTACAATATTGAGCTGTGCTTAGCCATAAACTGTAATTAAAAATAAGAGGTTTATGCAAGATTATCTCTAGATTCTTTTCTAGATCTACAAGACCTAAGTTATGGCTATTTTCAAATATCCTCCATGTTTAGTACTATGCTAGGTACTATGGAGACATTTATCCAAATTTAGTATTTAAGGGAATAAGACTTAGACTGAAAACCTCATGGCACCTCTCTTTTTTTGCTGCTTTACTTGTCTTTAGCACAGTCAGTGGCACAGGGCAGGTGCTCATTAAGTACTGTTGAATGAATAAATGAGTAATTTGGCTAACTGTATTAGAAATATAGATAAAGGGACAGAACTTATACACATTTGATGAAAGACTAATAGAAAATAGTAATTGGTTGAACATAGGAACTGGAAGAGGAAAGATGTAAGGAAATGATAATTACTATGCTCTGTTGAGCATTTGCTATATATCGGATTCTGTTCTGAATGTGCCATAAACATTATGCCAGAAAATCCCTATAGTTTCTCTTTGAGGTAAACATTCAGAGCAAGGCTAAGTTATCTGAAAGTGGCAAAGGCAAGATTCAAACTCAGCTTGGTCTGACACTAAAGCTTATTTATAATCATTATTTAACGATGCCTAAAGTTTTAGGCAGAAAGACAGAAAAAATATCTTTTCATTGACAATTAAAAATCTGTAAACCTAGACATACGAAGATAGAGATAGATAGATAGATACCGATTGACATATATAAAATAAAAATATTCTTTGCCTTTGGAGGTTTTTTCTTCTCTTCTTTGGTGTTTTTTTCCTACCCTGAAAGAAAATATACTCTGTCTTCCTCATAAATCCATAACTCAACTGCCAATGAGTACAGAATCTTTAAAGATTTTATGTAATATAAGATGGGTTCAATTCTTCATATTCCAGAAATAGATTTTTAAATGCAAACATACATATTACACATACATAATTCCCCACATAAACAGGAGAGAAATATATTTTCCTTCACATAGCAGATCAGTAAGAAAATATTTCACTAGTCCAGTAATCAAACGTAATTTCCAGAATTAATAAGAATAAATATTCTTGTTCCTCTTTCAAATGACACTTTAGTGAGTGGTTATTGTATCTTATGGCAAAAAGTAAATTTAAAAAAAACTCAAGAAAGCAGTTAATAAATTTTATTTTACATATACAATATGAAGATAACACAATTTTATCACAAGGATTCAAAATAAAAAGCCTAGAAAGAATTTAACGGGATAAGTAGACTAAAATGAACACTTCTTTCTATTGCCAGCTTATCTTCTACAGTAGATCACCATGTAGCAATTAGAGGCAACGCACTCTCAGACCTCATCTCCTACTGTTCTCCTCGTTTGCTCCATTTTAGCATCACTGGCATTTGTGGCGCTCCTTGTACACAACAAGCACATTTCAAACTCAGGACTTTCATACTAGCTTTTTCTTCTGCTTGTAATATTCTTGCCCCCAGGCATCTCCATAGATTGCCCTTTTATTTCTTTCAGGTTTCTGTTCAAATGTTACATTTTTAGTGAAGCCTTCTTGATCACCCTTTGTAAAAGAGTAACCCATGCCCTGCCTTACCTTCAACAGCAATCCTGGCACTAACTCTTGCCTTCTTTTATTTTCCTTTATCACTTGTGTTATCATCTGATATATTCTATATTATTTGCTTATTTCTGCAATTACTAACCATCTCTTCCCTTAGGATACAAGCTCTATGAAGAAAGAATTTATTTTGTTCGATTTTGTATCTCAATGACCACCACAGTACCTGGTGCATGGTAGCCTTCTAACAGATATTTGTGGAACAATTGAGTGCTAGATGTACACGGAATCATTTTCAGAAGGTTTCCAACTCTTCTAAGCTAATAGGAGGTTATACACAGAAATTTAGCTAACTCTTCCAATTAAAACATAGCGTTGGCACAGGAAAAAAAATCACCATGCGTTCATTTTTTTCTAGAAGAATTATTATACATACCTATAAATGTTTAAACCAGAAGTATTGATGGAAAGATTTTGAACTGTCTCCATCTCAATTAACTTTTCTATCACAATTCACCTAAGGAACATGGAATCCTGTCCTATCATTTGGTTGTTTCCAAAGAAGTAAAAACTGCAGGGACCTTAATAAATATTTGTTGAATTGGAACATATATATATTTATATACATTTGTCATGTATATATTCTATTACAGACAAAGTTCTGTGACATTAGAACCTCTCATTTAATTATTTGATGAAGAAATATTCTATTTTCTCTTGTGCCTCCAATGAAAACAGAAGGCCAAATGCTCCAACCTTGTAAATTACCAAGGTATTAACCAAAGCCAGCTGCAAGGTGAAACTTATAAATGCCCCTCTTTTTATAAGAAGTCAACTTGAGCATGTGTTCTTCTTGGTATTATATAGTATTTGATCTCTCTTATACATGCCTTCCAATTTTTCAATAGTACATCATCTTCTTTATGAGGTTTCCTTTATCCCAATAATGTATTCAACATTCTCTGAAGAAAACACACACATACACACAAATAAGTTCATTTTTAAAGTCCATTATTTGTATACAGCATGTGGTAACATAATAAAGGACTGAGGTTTTTAACTGTCTATTTAAAAAAGTACCTGTGATATTAATTAAGATATTTATATGAGTGCCAATGTAAAACCATGAAGAAATTGGTCAACAGTATTTAAAACTGTAACAGTAACTTAAATTCACAATGAAGAGATGTTAGAACAGGAGACTCAGTTTTGCTTAGAGCACAAGTCACGCTCTGGTAGAAAGCGCTTAGAGAAGCACTTAACTCTTGCAAGCATCCAGGAAGTTATTTTAGCATTGTAAGACACACAGTGCAGTAACATAGGCACTGAGGCAGTGCCCTAGGGATAAGATGGCCAATTAACAACGTTTGCACAAAAGCTTACAAGACTGATCCACTGTTACTTAGGTCCCAAATCAGATTTTTGAAAGTGAATCCTAAGTAAAAAGGTGAGGACACTAGGCCTTTCTATCTTTTGATGTTTTGTTGGTGTTTTATATGCTCTGAATCTTGGGTCACCAGTCAGGCATTAATGCCTATATTCCTGTTATAATATTCATAAAGCTTCCTTTCATTCTTGAAAATGTTCCTGTTTGGGAATAAATTGTCTGGCCACCCAATATAAACCCTTCTGCATACATCAAGTGAAAAGCTTCTTTATCTAAGAGGCAGGAGTCATCCAAGACCTTCTCTTTGCAGACCACGCCCTTGGAGAGACTCATTAAGATGAAAGACACAAAAAGGCCTAAGAATTTATTTACTTTTGATGATTTAAAGAATACATCTTGCTGTTTGAAAATAATTTCAAAATTATGTTTTCATATTTATATAAACATGATTTTAAAATATGGACAATTTTTAACTTTAAATTTAGTCTTGGTTATATGAACACTACTGGGACTTCAATATTTAAAAAATATATTATACCAAATACCGGTATTTTTAATAACTGGGTTATTATTATGTTCTCTTTTCCCAAAATAAACCCACAGTCTCACAAACAATGAGGGATTATTAAATAAAGGAAGAAATGTTAGGATATCATGTCTATTTTTTCCACTGATTATAACCTGACATTGTCAGAGATCTGGTCCTTTACATAGAGTGGGAAATCTCCAAGATGACTAAAGGAGGTTGAGTAGTGGCTCAGACCTCAGCCACTCACTAATTAACTTAGCTGCTGTACCAGGAAATTATGTGAGTAAATATGGCCATTTACATAACTGACTTGATATTCAAATCACTGGATTATTAACATAGTATTTTGCCAAGTCTTATGCAAGTGACTTTTGTCTAAAAGAAATCTAAACACTGAATCCACACATATATTTTTTGATTATTTCTTCAAGCCCATAAAACAATTTTAAAATAGTGTTTAATTGTCCCTACCATGTCTATATATCTGTAAGAGTCTCTGCTCATAATTATAATTATGATTTATGAAGAACAAAAAAGTCCATTACTGAAGTTCTTTCTCTGGAATCCCCTACTTTTCTTCTACTGCCTTCTTTTCTCCTTTCCTCAGTTTATCTAAGGTGATTGGACAGTAGTCATCCAGCGCTATAGCAACTCCAGTTCAGATTCAGGGACCAAGAACTTGTAGAACTTGCTGCTTCAGACTATTCCATCTTGGAGAAGCTCATGCAATTCTAAGTTGCCCCTTCTGTGCCCTGCCCCTCTTTCTCCTCACAATGTGACAGGAAAGCACTTGGAAAGGCTCGTGCCCTTGCTTGGCACTCTAAGGCAAATTGTAACACATGGCCTTGACTGTCATTTAAATAGGATATTGTCTCCTTTCCCCCTTTTCTAAAGGATGAGCATTTGAAAACAAAGCAACTTTAATTTAATTTTTATGGATTAAAGGGCATAGAAACATGATTGGCTCAAACAATTTTAAAGGTCTATTGATAAACCTATATCCCTGAGATATAGGTTTGTTCTGAGCTTCTGTTTCCTTCAGCCCTTACATCCAGCCCTTCAGTGAGTCTTGTCAAGTCTATCTCTAAAATGTGTCTCAAATTTGTTTACTTTTTACCTTCTACAAATATCATCCTCATTGTAGCCATCACCATCTCTTGCCTGGGTACAACAACATCAGAATGGTCTCTTTATATGTATTCTTGCCTCACTACAATCTATTCTCCACAGAGAAGGCAGTGATCTTTTAAAAACAAAATCAGGTCAAACCCTCCAATACATTCTTACCTTGTTAGTATACAATATACACTCTTCACTGAACTCTAAAAGACCCTTCAGGATTCAGCCCTGGACTATATGATCTTTTACCTTTTCCATGCCCTATTTCGCTCACCTGCTTCCAGGCATGAAGCCATTTCTATGGTCATTGAACAGGCCCAGTTCTGCCCAATCTTCCACTGATCTTTGCAGAGCTGGCTCTTTTGGCATTCAGGTTTCAGCTGTAATATTACCACCTTCAAGAGGCCTTCTACGGCTATTCCATTTATAGCTGTCCCTTGCAACCTCCACTGGAACCACATTATTGTGGAGACAGCAAACAGGTTTTTGTTTTGTTTTGATGCTAAATTTGTAAAGGCTAGGTGCAAAAAGTTCTGGTACCTTCCTCTCAGGCCCCTCAAGGTTTGAAGACTGGCTTAATAGTCATTGTCACCAGAAAATCAGTGGAAATGCAGAAGAAAAGGGGTTCTTCTGGAAGAGAAAGGATTGAAGAGATCTCAGAGAGTCTCTCCTCACCATATTTGAGGTATGGGATCTGTCTCCCTGGGACTTGTATTTCTGAAATCTAATGATAAGACCCACTTCTTTTGAGATTTCTGAAGGAGGGATGCCTGAAGGACATGTGGAAACTACAGTTTACCATTTCTAAGAAGGAAAGGATAGGGATGTCCACACCCCAGTTCTCCACATTTCTGGGAGAGGATGAGTAGAGGATCTCTTTACTTTCCATGATCTCATGTGAAAGTGACTGGCATTAGCTGAGGGATAAGACTTGTAGAACTGCACTGATAGTTGCTTAGTGGCATTTCTGGAGGCAAGAGACATTAAGTAGTAGATATGGGACATACCACTGGTAGGAGCTGAATGAAGATGCCCTTTGTGCATCCTCCTAACCATAGAAAATTACCAGTGTCCCAATTCATCACCCTCTTATATGTGTCCTCGATGCAATGTGATTTTGAAGCTTGCCCCGTCAAGGGATGGAGCTTTGACTCTTACCTATCCTGTGACTTGCTTTGGCCAATAAAATTTGGTAGAAGTGATTGTGTGTCAGTTCTGAGCCCAAGCTCAAAAGGCCTTTGAGCTTTCATTCTGTCTTAAACCCGTGGGATATCTTGGACCATGCTAGCCTGTTAGAGGATGAGAGACCATGTGCAGGAGAGATGACTTTTCCAAGTAATGCACCTTCCTACCAGCCAATACTCTTATGCCCTGTCAGCTGGTGGTAGACACATGAGAGAACCTAGCTGAGAACAGCCACGTTCAGCCTAGACCAGATGAATTTCAACCAGCCAACTTGTAAGCAATAACAAATGGTTATTATTTTCACCTACTGAGTTTTGAGATAGGTTATTATGCTGCAATAGCTAATGATACCTGAGTGAAAAAAGCTGAATACTGTCTAAGAATACCATTTGTTACCTTCTTTCTATGCAACTGTCATTCTAAGACAAACCACCATCAGACTGACACTGATGGAGAAAACAGATCTTTCCTTTGTATCTTAGCCCATTTGAGCAGCTATAACGTAAAACCATACATGCAGTAAACAACAGAAACTTAATGCTCATAGTTCTGGAGGTTGGGAAGTCCAAGATCAAAGCAGATTCAGTATCTCGTGAAAGTCTGCTTCCTCACAGATGGCCATCTCCTTGCTATGTTCTCACTTAGTGGAAACGAAAAGGGCCTCTCCAAGTCCTCTTTTATGAAGGCACTAACCCATATTCATGCGATCTCTGCCCTCATGGCCTGATTACCTCCCAAAGGCCTCATCTCCTATTACCTTGAGAGTTCGGATTTGAACATACAAATTTTGAAGGACAAAAGCACTCATATCATAGTGCTCTGTCTCAGATGGCAGCTGGGTCCGGATGTAGCTAGCATCCCAAGTGCTGGGCCAAAACTGAGTGATCGCACCACAGCAGAACCAGCTGAGCAGTGACCACGATTAGGGATAGGATTAGGATGAGAGCCTCTGTCTGGCAGCCAATGCAAGCAAATCTTTGGATAAAAGATAGTGGACTTAAGAGGTTTTAATGTTGCTATCTGAAGCACTAGAAGTTATTATGAGGTTTTTGTTAAAAATAAAACAGCTCTATATGGAAAAAATTCAGTATTTTTGGTTAACATCTGAAGTGATTTAAAAGAAGTATAGATTTATGAACTATCATTATTTCCTTTACTAGCTGTGTTTTATGACTTCTCATAATTACTTTAAAAGGGCTTTTATAAACATAAAAGTTTACATTTCAAATGGGTAAAAATGGGTTTCTGGTAAAATAACTTGACAGCAAGAATGTCCTCAAATATCAAAAACACAGGTAAATCTGTCACCTTTGATAAAGAACAGAGTCAAGTCCAATTTATCTTGTTTTGCCTTAGTTGAATAGTCAACTATGCAAAGCTCTTTGCCTAGTCGCTATGTTGTCATTTTTTTCTCTTTTAAGCCAGCAGAGACTAAAGCATGTTGCAGCATATGAATTAAAAAATTCTAGGTCCAATCAATTAATTTATGGTTTTGTTTTCATTAAAATTATTTCTTGTTGTATACATATTTTTCTTTTTCATAATATAAGGGGTATAATGTAACTTTGCCAGGTAACTTTGAGGCCTCTACTCTGCCTGAGCCCCACCAAACTGTTCTTTTGGGTGTCATAGCTCTCAGTTGCAAACAGGTGCTTGCAGAACATTTATTGAGGAAGTGGTTGAAGACTAGATGCTAGAGCGTAGTGAATATGACCCTGAACTTTGGAATGAGACATATCTGGGTGCAAATCCTGACTCCATCAGAGATTTGTTCATAGCCTTATTACACTGTAAAAATAGCACAACAAAATTACTGAAGGAGTAAAAAAAAAAAGACGAAATATGTAAAGCACTTAGTACTGTGTCTAGGCTAGCACAAGGTGATTCTTACAAAATGATTCTATGAAAATTATGGAATAAGCTAAACAAATTCTACATTGAAAATAAATGTTGCAAAAAGAAGTTACAACAAAAAGAAGCACAATTTTGTAGACATAAACTTGACATAATATAGGAGCCAAGCGATCATTTATGATGTGCCAATGTTGAATTATTCTTTTAAAAAATGTTGTAGACAGACTTGGTTGTTTAAAAATATTTAGGAGTTAGATCATTTTTCACGTTCTAACAATAATAAGAGATTAAACAGGGTTGTGCTCTATTATTGATAGTGTAAATTTACCTTAAGTTTGGTAAAAGAATGAAGAGAACATATGATGAGGACGTTTTCAATTGATGATAGTCTTATCTTCCTGTGTTGCTGTCCTTAGAGTCTCTGCGCTGGGAGTCTTTTATAGGTGAGAACAATTTTTCCTGTGACTCTTTTATCAGAGGAATAATTCCCTTAGATATAACACAAAAAGGAACCCATCATTTTTTCCAAACTGTGAGACTCAGTCCATACTTCGTCATTAGAAAATTTTATGTCCTTGATTATTTAACCTCTACAGATTTCACTTCAATGAATATTTGAAGTCTATATTAAGGAGAATTAATTCATCATACTTGATGTTCCAGGTATTATTAAAAATGAGAGGACCCAATTCCAGTCCTCAAGGAGCTTACAATTAAGCCAGAGGACAAAGTACAAAACTATTTCTAAAACAAGGCAGGGGAATGTAGATCATCATTAAACACAAATTGTGTTCTGTGCTGTTCAGAGGCATAAGAGGGTTTGATTGATGGGAGGAGGGCAGGAAAGGAATCACATTATAGCTAACACCTGAAGTAAGCCTTGAATGGCTGACAGAATTTCCATAGCCACTTCACATTTTGAGGGGAGGCAGCAATATGAGTATGCTGAGACATGCTCATTCTGCCGTTACAAGTCATTAAATCTGGTTGTAGTAAAATGTACATTTAAGGGAACTGATAAGAGTAGATTGGGTGACACTGTTCAAGACTGAATTCAGCAAAAGGTTTTAATTCAGCAGAAAATAAGAATCTCATGTTCTTCATCTGAATAAGAAGTAGGCTTGTTCTCTGCAGATTCTTTCAATAAACATTTATTAAATAAACAGTAAACCCATAATTTCATAATTATTTAGTTACAATGGCCCTCCCAGTACTATGACTCTATAATTATTTGTAAGTATATTTATTTAGTCTAACAAACAGTGGATGGATTTTGTCCACTAAAATTTTTTTACTCTGATGTTTCTACATTTGAACATAGTCCCTCCACCTTAAAACTCATTTAGAACCTTATATCTACTTTGCTTATTACATTTTGCATTTTTATATCCTATTATTATTATATATTTATACATGTCTGTTTTTTTTTTCCTCAATGTTAAACTACAGGCGGTGGGGCCTACATTCAATGTATCTTTGTATACTCTGGAGTGGCTAGTTTAAAAAGTGTTCGAGAATATATGTTGAAGAAATGAACAGTTTAATTAACATCTGCTTCCTAGTGAAATCACTAGACTCAGTTTAAATGGTTTAAATTACATACTAATTTTTACCTGGAATATTCTTGTTGGAAATGATTGAAAACCGTATTTAAAAGGCCAGTTTCTCGACTCTCTTAATACCACTGCTTTATTAATTTGTTGGAGAGAAAACACGTTTTTTCATGTTCATTATACTTTTACTACAACAGTAACACATGTTCACTGTAGAAAACTTACACATTACATATAACCAAAAGGAAAAAAATCAAAATCATCATAAGCCCAACCTATAAGTAACCACAGTTACTGTTTTAGGGGAGTTTATGATGCAGTCTATATGCATTTTTTAAATGCTTTTAATAAACATGGCTAATTTGCCCTTTAGAAACAGTGAACTATATTACATGTTCCTGGAATTGTTGAGAATGCTCTTCACTTATACTAACACCACGTCTAATCAGTAATATTAATTTTGGCAGAATGGATAGAGGAAAATAGTTCCTTTATAAATGTGCATTTTTCACATACTAATTAAATTGAATATTTTTCATAAATTTATTGACCTTTTCTATTTCCTTTGTAAATTTCCTCTTTGCTTTTTGGCCTATTTTTCTATTGGGGTATTTCTTTCACTCTCTCTCTCTCAAATGATTTTTCAGAACTGGATGTATATTAATAAACATTTTCCCAGGTCATTTGTCTTTTACCATATTTCCTTTCGGAGTCACTGATCCCTAGGAAGAGAGTCTAATAAACTAAGTGATTGTGTCTTCCTTTCATTTCTAAACTGAGTAAATGTCATGAGCTAGAATGTCTTCTAGGAAAGAAAGCAAATCTAAACACAACCAGTGTAATATTATTTTCTCTATGAAGAGAATTACTTTCAGAAACAATGGTAAACACAGCATTTAAAATAAAAAGATGCCCTAATTTACTTTTGGCAATTACTAAGAATTTAGAATTGATACAACTACTTTCTTTTTTACCCTTAAGAACATCATACGTAGTGCTGGCCTAAAGAGGAATATAATGGGAAGTGCATGCTAGGGATGACAAGTCAGATTTGGTAATTACAGTTAACAGTAACGTCTGTTCATCCACTACTGATGCATTGAAGTATTTCAATGGGATATGTAAGGGAGTCATGTATGGCTGTGCCCCATAAATTCAATAAAGAATGAACACTCTTATGGTTTGGTAACTGAGAAGTTAGCTGGGGGCAATGGTGAAATTCTTTCTTCTTGAAAAATGGAAACTATGAAGGGGGGAAAGTGAAAGACACTACAAAAGGGAACAAGAGCAACATGACATTTTTCTATACTTCTATACAGTATAGAAAAAAGAAACAGACATAAAGCAGATGAGATTAAAGGCTAAGGAGAAACATATTTTAAAAATGTATTGAATCCAAATTATCAAAAATGGTACAGTGATGATTGTAAATTGTTAAATTTATATCAGTGGGGCATTACAAATATGGAACAGGTTTTTTTTTAATGTTTTCAATGGAATTTATCCCTCATATGACACAAAAACATTTAATTTTATCTTCCTTTAGGCACAAATGTTGAAAGAAGTTTGTTTTTTAAATCTGTTAAAGTTTTTAAGTACATACATGCACACAACTGAACTTGGTATGTGCTGCAAGCTGTTTGTTAAAATTTAGAGTCCTGTCAGATTCCCCTAATATTTTCATGTTTACCAGCAGTAGCTTCAGAAGCAAAGGGAAAACCTGATCATTTATAATTGTACTTGGTTTAGACAAATAAAAGGTGTTTTGTTAAGGGTTCTAATTGAAGTCACTTTAAAATTCAATAAAGAGAATTAGCTAAAGAAGCAAACAGTAGGTATACGATAGTTTGTGACCATGAAACCAGCCTATATTTAAACCATTTCCTGAAAGAAAATAGAGAAATATTTGTTGACCTGGGGATGCTGGTGTATCTAGAAACAGAATAAGCAATAGATAATAATAATTTGGAATTTTATTTATTCATTTCTCACTTTCTTCCAAAATCTTGTTTCAATGTTATAAATAAGAAAAGGGGCATTTTGAAACAGAAACAAAAATATAAGCATTTAACTCTCTCATAAATATCTTAGCAATTATGAAATTATTAAAATGTTTAAGAAAATAACTCTAAAATAAACTAGAGACAAAATTGTGGGCTTCCTGTTAGGTAGTTTTAAAGCATTACTTTAAATAGTATCAATTAAGTGTAAATAAGGTGAATTTAATAATCTGACAAAGAAATAAAGCCTGGATACCCTTAGTTCAATTCACTAGTGATGGAAAGGCATATAAAGTACAACTGCTTAGAGAAAGAAAAAAATCAAAGGGACAATACCTCAAAAATATAGAGAATGATCACCAAAAGTCTTTTGAATCATGTTTTTCAAATGGCCATTTGAGTAGTGTGACTCATGCAATATCCTCCCCCCTTGGCCTCTTTCCACAGTCAGCCAAAAATTAGTGGTGAAAATCACATGAGAGGGAAACGTATCAGGTGGTTTGAATACGAACATGGTTTGCATCACCATCAATGTCGGACTCTAAAGTTTAAAAAACACGAGTGATACATTAATGGTTTCATTCCTATGAAGTGGAAAGGAGCTATGTTTAAAAATTTTTCTTAACATCTTTATTTTTTGCCAGCTTGATTTCATTATTCCCTGATCCGTGAGCCCTGACATGTGAATTATATTTTCTATGGTTCTAAGGTAACTTTTAAGCTTGATGATTTTCACCATTGTGAATCAATAATATAATTTAGCCTATTTCTTCCACTGTGGCAATACTGAAATAAAAAATGTTAAACCAGTTTATCTGTTTTCTAATGCCTGGTTTTTACTCTTCTGAATTCTATAAATCATTCTGTTTCTCATATATATACAAACATATGTATACACTGTATATATATTCACATGTATATAAATTTACTATATATGTATATATAACTATATATATGCTTATAAATATCCATATATACCTCCTATATATGTATATAAACCTACTATATATGCCTACAAATATATATATATATTCTCTCTACACACACATACGTGCACCTACACAGAAATCTGCAGGAAAATGACACCTTCAAATATTCAAAGGGATGCCAAAAGAGTTCCAAAGCCAAGACTGCTAGCACCAACCCATGAAAAGATGTAGTTAAAATCACAAAATACTTCTGTGAACACTGAGAAAAACCAAACCATAGAAACGTTTACATATGAGCATGATTAGAAGGTGGGCAAACTGCCTAATTAACTTTATATAAACTCTTGACATAAAAGTGAAAAAATGAAACGTAAATGATACCTTTTCTTAGCTCAACCGTTAAAAAAGCCAATTACCTACTTGTGAACGTTTGCCACATACAATAATACTTTGAAGACACTTCATAATCAGAAGTGAGAAACTCTAGGCACCCAACCGTCATTTTATCTGTGAAACGCTAGTAAAACATAACCTGAAAGGCATTCCTCCCAGCTCTAAGGCGACATCAGTGTTATTAAGGAAAACCTGTGCCTGAGTTGGCTGAGTACTGTCTTGCGGAGTCCTCTGTCCTCGCGGAGTGGGAGGGTCACACTGGGAGAGACTAATAAGGGCAGAGATGCGTCCCCCTTCCCCACTCGCAGGGAGCTCACTCCTCCGCGGTGCCGCAGCCGTGTCCGGACTCCACTGCGCCTCTGAGGGGCTCAAACACGAATTCAAGGTAAGCTGCGCGGCTTTGCTACCGACCCTTCACATGTCCTCTCACATATGCCCGGGCCATGTCATCTGCTCGTGTTTCTGGTTATCTGTGTGCATCTGCTTTTCAGGAAAATGTAAAAACTGTGCTAACACATGGAAATATGTTTAGGTGGATAAATAATGCACACCTGCATACGTTCCCATAGGGGTCTCAAGGATGGGACCAAAAGCGTTTGGCAGGAGACGGCCGCTACATACCATGTACTTCGTGTTCCCATGTTCACATGATGCAGGCTGCATGCATTACACTTAAGTTCTAGGTGGTTTTTCTGGTTATGTGTGTGTCTGTGAAGCGTAACTATGAGCACTGTTGAAACGGGTAGAGACAGTCATCCAATACATTACAAAAAAAATATGTGGGATTAAAGGAGGTAAACAAACTCAGTATCAATTCATGCCGTTAGAGCGCTTTTTTTTTTTTTTTTTGGACGGTGTTAGCCCTGGAAGCGAGGGAGCCAGTTAAGGGGTGTAAGCTAAGAGATTCGGGGTTCCACACGCTGCCCAAGGGCCCAGGGTTACCTACTCCACATGCGGGTGTTTCTCTCTAGTGCGGCTTCTGCGGGGCGGCGCGGGCGCGGGTGCGGGCGGAGATCCCGGGACTCCAGCCCAGCCACTTCCCGGAGCGTCCGGCCCTGCTCCTTAATTACCCTGCAGCAAGCGCAGCGCGGCCGGCAGGAGCGCCGCCGCCGTCCGACGTCCTCGTTTCCGCTGCCGCCACCGCCGCCGTCGCCGCCGCGGGAACGTCCCAGAAGCGGTGCGAGGAGGACGCGGCCCCCGCCTCCGACGCCACAGCTGCCGGAGTCCCGCGGCCACCGCCGAGAGCGCGCCCGCGCCGCCGCCGCCGCCGCCGCCGCCGCCGCCGCCGCCGCCGCCGCCTCGCCCGGGAACCGGGAGGCGGCGCCCCGCGGCCCAGCTAGGGCGCTGCAGGGTCGTGAGGAAGTTTGTTGGCCAGGAACCAAGCACACCGTTGGGCACGCTAGTTCCCAGAGAGCTGGTGGGCGCGTAAGCGAACCGGGTTAGAGGTTACTGAGGGAGTGGGAAGTCCGGCCAGAGGGTGGGCAGAGGAGCGGGGGGGACAGGTGGGTGACACAGGAGCCGCAGAAGAGCTTCATTTGATGAGAAGGTGAAGAGGCAGAAGGACCAGCGTGCCTTGTCAGCCTGAGGGAACAGTGGGCTGGAGAGCAAATAGAGGAGGGCCTAGAATGCTTATAATGAGTAGTTTTGATAGAACAATCCGGAATAGAGGCAAGGGAGTGATCATGAGCCACAGCTTGAGATTGGGAGATGGAAGGGTAAAGGGAAATAAATTGCACCACCGCCCTCAACCCCCAATTCGGAAACGGTTTACTTAGTCTCATCTTCTGCTTGGATGAGTCTGAGGATTAAGATGCGAGGATAATCGCTCTGCTCCAGAGGAATTTACATTTGCCTGTTAATGGAGGAGATAAAACAAAAACACTCCAATACCTATTTCCAGCCTTTCCGCGACCCCCCCGCCAACAAAAAAAGGAGAGAACACCGATGCCTGCCCCTCTGTCTGAATCAAACACTACTATAATTCTTTAGGAGATTAAAGGAAAAAAAGAAAAGAGCCCCAGCGCGTCTGTGTGGTCTTAGCATCTCCTTGGGTGGGAAACTTGTAGGACCCTCTCTAAGTAGAGAGATCTTTGATATGCGCCTGCAAAGCTGAGATAGTTAGGTGAAAAACATGCATAAATGCCCCATCCTGAGTTGGGCTGACAGGGTTTTGGGTAGGAATATCTCTTCAGGATGAAAAGGGGGAGGGTGACCCCCAGAGGTAGAAAATTTATGTTCTCCTTAGGGGACAGAAAATGGAGAAAGTAACTGGTAGGCGCTCCTGTCAGGTTTTGTCCTTCCTGAGCTAAGTGGTAAGGGACCTAAGCTGGGTTTCCTAGGAAAGGAGCGAGACAGTGTGGCAAAAGAGCAGAAAAGTGAACCTGAAATTGAAATGGACAGGTCCGAGAAAGAGCCAAATGGTGAAGAAACCCAAATGTGATTATTATCACAATTGGGACATCATCTCCATATCTGAGTCATTCTCATCCTAGAAAACCATCCAAAACAGATGGGAGCTGATGGTATTTTCCAAAAATGGAAAATTTCCATTTACTTTCTGGTCCTCCAGTTTAATCTCTCCTGCTGCAATTTTAGTTCATTTTCTCCAAGCAGGCAGAAGTGCCAGTGTGGGTACATAGAGTCAGTGGTTCTAGAGGCGGAAGAAGATATGAACTTAGAAACCATGGGAGTGTGACTAATTGGCATCACAAATAAAAATTCAAGGGAAGAATGAAAAATAAACTGAAATGCAAGGAAGCAGGTCTATAGAGATGCTAATATATAACCCTGAAAAGATGCTGAATAAAACAGAATGAATGGGACCAGAGTTGAGTCATCTGAGGCAGGCCGCATTGAGGATGTACATCTTAAACAGGCAGAGAATAACTAGCTTAGCAGAAGAAATCGAGCAGGGAGGGCATTCCAGCCAGAAGAAATTGCATGTGTGAAGATTTAGAAGTGGGAGCAAACAGTCATGTGCCTGCTAAGACAGAGAATCCAAGCAGGGGTGAAATCTGAGATGAGTAGAGCAGACAGCACCTGCCAAGGAGAGATTGGAAAGGAGAGGCTAAGAAGCAATGGGCTTTTTAGGGTGTTATTTTGTAAGCCAACAATAAAATAATCAGATGAGCAAGTTGCATATTAAATTGGATAGAAAGATGGTGAATGCAGAGTAAACTATTAGGCCTCTCATCTGCGCATATGTTATGAAGCACAAAGAATTTCTGACCTCCTCTCTTTAAGAGAAATCCAAGGTAATTGTGAAGTTGGAAGATTATTAGATCAGAAAGCTAGTAGAGCCCTTCACATTCAAAAAAAAAAAAAAAAAAGGAAAAATGGATGAATTTGAAAATATGGCCATATAGTATATATTAATTTAAGATGATATTAGATTATTATTATAGATATATCTGTGGAAAACAGAGAAAAAGAATTATAATCAGAAAAAAATGTAGGTCAGTTGTGATGGTTGAAATTGAGAATGGTACTGGAAAAGTTGATGGAAACAAATTATAGTTCAGAGAAGTGAGTTGGTAAAACAGCCAAGTTTTTGAGAATGGAGAGAATAGGTTAAGCATGCTCAAAGGGAATCTGAGATTTGAGACCCTCTGAATATAGACACCAGTTTGGAAGTAACAGAACAAAATAACAAAACTGAGGAAATGTGATAGAGTTGGATAGGTTTCAAAGTAGTACAAACATTGGGAACTAGGGGGTATGCTTTCTGTTGAGGCAGAGAACAATTTCAGTAGTACTATTTTTTGTCCCACTTAGTAACTAAAATTATGTTCACTGAGCTTTTAGTAATTTTTACTTCTCTATCATTCTTTTCTTCATGCATGTCATTCTACTGATGTTAAGTCCATACCTGTCTACATTACTTAATGGTTCCCACCCTTTCATTTGTTTATTTTTAGTCCAAATGTTTTGCCTTAGACTGTATCATTCTACAGATTGACCACATGAATTTTGTACTAAATGTCAAGTTTAAAGATGACACAGATGAATAAAATGTAATCTGTTTTCTCTAAGATGTTCAAGCTAGGGAAGAGACAGAATGCAAGGCAGTTATAGCAGAACTGTGTGCAGAAGCCTAAGTGGGTATTGAGCTCTGTTGGATCAGAGGACAGTGAGTAGTGAACTCTGCCTGGGATGATTCGCACAGACTTTATGTAGGACATGGCATATAAGTTTCACGTTGAAGGCAAAGTTAAGTGTTTTCCAGATTGGAGAGGATTGAAAGGACTTTCCAGCAGCTAAAAAAGCATGTGCAGGAACCTGTGAATTGTGAATGATTTGGTGGCAGAGAGCGTTTGGAAGGAGGTAGCAGGACAGGAGACTGGATAGATGAGTTGAGGCTCCAAGGTAAAAGAGCCTGAGTGTCTCACTTTGGAGTGGGCAATGAAGAGCCACCAGAAAACTTTGAGCAGGGCATTTAAGTGGCTAGGTCTTTGTTTTAGAAATATAATTCTTGGCCGGGCGTGGTGGCTCAAGCCTGTAATCCCAGCACTTTGGGAGGCCGAGGTGGGTGGATCACAAGGTCGGCAGATTGACACCATCCTGGTCAACATGGTGAAACCCCGTCTCTACTAAAAATTACAAAAAAATTAGCTGGGCACGGTGGCGTGTGCCTGTAATCCCAGCTACTCAGGAGGCTGAGGCAGGAGAATTGCCTGAACCCAGGGGGCGGAGGTTGCGGTTAACCGAGATTGTACCATTGCACTCCAGCCTGGGTAACAAGAGCGAAACTCCGTCTCAAAAAAAAAAGAAATATAGTTCTTGAGCAGTTGGGAGGTGGAAATAAAGGGAACAAGATGGAGGAAAGGAATCTAGTTAGGAGTCTATTCAATTTTCCAGATTAGGAATGGTAAAAACGTGAACTAAGGCAGTTTCAGTGAGGATAAGACAGTTGGTATGGATTCAAAAGACATTTACAAGTAGATTTGATAGACATTGACAGAGATTTGATATGGGGAGGGGGTGAATAAATTGAAAATGATTCTGAAATTTTTAACTTGAATTCCTAAATTAATGATGATACCTGTAATTAAAATGTGAAAGTCATGAGGTTTCTGTAGAATATAATGAGGGCAGAAACTTTGCCTAAATTGCAAAAGACGTCTGCAAACTTACTTCAGTGTCATTACTCCAGCTACTGATAAAACTGTGAAATAATGCTAGACCTAGTCCTAAACTCTTAGGGATATTGGCCTGAATTTTTTACTCTACAGGCTTGGCTCTTTAGCTGGTTTTCTCTAATAGTTTACAAACTCTACTACAGCTTCACTAAAGATAGATTCTAAAGATTGGTGAAAGAACAGATGTGTAACACCTGTTGTTTTTGCTTATTTACACAGTGCGTCACTTCATAAAAACAGTATGACCAGATTTTCCTGGTGGAGTTATGTATGTATAGGCATACCGGATGGTGGTCAAGAAGTTTTGATTTAAAAATCAGCCTCCTACATAGTCACACATCATTTCCCTTTATAATAAACCCTCTGAAAACATGAGTTCTTTCAGTCATTTAACAAATTAAGTCTACTTTTTTGAGAGTTGAGATGCTATGTACATTAAATGTAACAACTTATGTAAAGCAAATAAGTATTCTCTTTCTATTTTCTCCTCTTTATCTCTTTTTTCATGTGTCCTTTCCATATTATTTTCTATTTTGGTATTGGCTCTAACATTCTGACCTTTTACCTAACACCAAGTTTCAAAGATGTACAAAGAACGCTTTAAATTGTTAGATGGCATAATAGTAAAAATATTCATGTTTCATAGGCAGATTTGATTTGACTCACTCAAAAACTGGTGCTGAGGGGCTCCTATCTTATTTAGCAAGCCCACTATCCTATCATTTTATGTACATATTATTCTTAGTTTTTTTTTTTTAACTTCTTAATTTCTATCTCTCAAATAAAACATGGTGTTTGTTTATTTTTGAGCTCTGTGACCAGAGTGGCACCATGGACTTTCCCTATTTGGCTCACTGCTGTATCTCCAGTGATTGTGACATAGTGGAAACCTCATCCTATCAATAGATAACAACAGGATATCTAGATGCCAGGTATTAATAGGATATCAATAGGTATCAATATTGATAAGATGAGGTTTCCTAATGCCTATGATTAAGGTAATGAGTAATGATTAAGGTTTCCTAATGTTCCTCTCTATTCATTTTGTGTTTACTATATAAACACTATATAAACAAATAAAGTTTAATAAGAACTTTAAAAAAAATCTATTTCTTATTCAAATATTCTTGGTTTGGATAGGTGCCTTAATGATTTCAAGAGCTAGATTAAGCAAATTGAAGGGACAATGACGTTTTAAAATTCACTTACCCAACTGGTACCCAAAATTATTTCATATGGCAAATGATGGTGAGGATAATGGGTTAGGGGTAGAGGTTAGGGCTAGGCCTTCAGCCATTTATTATCTGTTTGCTGCTATGAGAAATACATTACAAGGAGGGCTGTCTGAATGATTTTAAGCCTTTATGGGCTCCATCAATGTTGCCTACTCAAGACTGCCAGTGCTGGGCACACTCAGCCTTGTGACTTTAGTACTTTATAGCACTAGGGAACTCTCTGGGGTCTAATAGAATTTTGATAGAAATAGCTGAAAATTTAAGAAAATACATGTAGGAATGTGATATGTCTGTCCCACATCCTGAGAGAAAACATCATGTTATAACAGTAAAAGCTTTTTAGTCAGGCAGACTAGAACTTGAATCCCAGGCTTTGGGATTACTCTCTGAGCTTTAGTGTTTTTTATCTGCAGAATGGAGACCGAATTCCTGTCTTCAGTACCAACATTAGGCTTGCTCTGGACCCTACATTTTAGAAGACTGCACTGTAGTCTTGCTCTGGATGAGTACCTGCTCTCAGGGTTAGGCATTTACAGAGCTAAGGGGACCTGCCCACCTAAAACCTGAGCTTCTAGACCAGGCTCTGGATAGCCAAGATCTGAAATTTCCTGAAAAAAAAAAAAAAAAAGACCCTTAACCTCCTGCAGAGTCTGACATACCCCATCCTTGGGTCCATCTTCCCAGGGAAAGACCACAGGTGTAAACACTCCTAGGCCCAAGGTATGGTAAAGAGTTAGCTGTTTGCAGGCATTGTGGACAGAGCTTTGACTTATTGGCATATTACATACGTGTGTGTAAGGATTTTCACGCTTCCAGTGGACGCAGGAATAAAGAAAAAATGAAGGATGAGCTTTGGTTCAGGCCAGAGGACGACTCACCCCATAGTGCCTGCTCTGTTACATTCTAACTTGTCATGGACTTTCAATACTTTGTGAAAGTATTTACTGAAGCAAAATGAAAAAACATTATTTTTATCAGTGTTATTAGCTTTATTTTAACTTTCAAATATTTAAACATATGGTATGCAGACCTCTTGCCCTGTACCCTGTCAGTGTTTTGGGCAGCTATGCCTGCCTCTTGAGATACTATGGTTATTATAATAAGATATCATATATAAAATAAATTCTACTTCAGAAAATGAGACCATATCTGACCAACTGTCTCAGTTCATTTTCTGTTGTGATAACACAATATCTAAGACTGGGTAACTTACAAATAAAAGAGGTTTATTTTGGCTCACAGTTCTGGAGGCTGAAAAGTTCAAGATCAGGCAACTGCATCTGGTGGGGGCCTTCCTGCTGTGTCATAACATGGCAGAAGGTAGGAGGGGCACACTGAGAGCCAAACTGGCTTTTATAACAGACCCACCCTCAAATGATAATTAACCTAATGTCTTAAAGACTCTACCTCTTAATCCTGTGACATTGCGGATTAAGTTTCTAACACATGAAATTTGGGCAACACATTCAAATCATAGCACCAATATTCTCTGTAGCCTTCTAAATAGATATTGTGAGCCATCTTAGGACAAACTTGAGAAAAAAAATTGAGGACCTCAGCATTCATATGTATTTGCTTGAAGTTCTTCATTAGCTGCTCCACTGAGAAAGCATTAAAGATCTGTATTACAGCCTAACTTTTATCTGGGAGGAGCAACATATTAAAGTGTTATACATGCACTTGAATTCATTTGTAAAACTATCTTGATAATCACCTAGCTAGGACCTGCAGGGACAGGAAGGAAATGTGGGAAGTTTTGATGAGGAAGGAGGTTGTGGACAAAGCCAATAATTGAGAAATCCAGAGAAGGTACCAGAGGAGTGTTCAGAGCATCAAGAAGCAGCCTGAGAATTGCAGGTGTCTGGGGATGGTGAGAGGTTTCTTGTAGGAAAAGGAAAGTTTCAGAAAGACTCAAGGGAAGCTTTGACCTTGTCAGTTTCATTGAGGTCAACTTGTCAATGCCTCCAGAAAGGTTTAAGATCTGAACAAATTGTTTTTAAAACCTGTACAAGGATTTATTTTGAGACCTTGATGAAAAGTTTTTCAAATATTTCTAGCTGAATGAGCTACATTTCCATTTTATCAGGATCTGAACAACTGAACCCTCAAATAGTAAATACATTTTAGAAATGTGCAAAGAGAAAAAGTATTCATAATGATCCTTGAAATAGGATCTTGTAATGCCTTAAGAATTATTTTTAAAGATTCCAAAATATTTCAAGATTTGTTAATTGGCAGTCTCTTAATTTAAAAAAAAAATTCAACAAATATGAATTGAGTCTCTGCTTTTCCAAGTACTGTGCAAGGCACCTAGGATACAGTGATGGACAAGATAGATATAGTCCCTGCCCTCATGGAACTTAGAATTTAATGGGGAGCAATAAACATATGTATACAGAAAAATATCTAAGAAGAATGGTACCATATGAGGCTGGAGAAGTGGATAGGGGCCTGGTTATTTTGGACTTATAGGCCATAGAACAGCTTTTGAACTCCATTCAAAGTACCATCAGAAACCATTAAAAGGTTTGAGGCAAGGAAGTGACATGATCCAACTTTCATTGTAAGAAAATTTTTCTACTGCTATGTAGAGAATAATTGTGGTCAGGATTCAGTAATGGATGGGGGAAACCAATAGGATGCTGTTGAGGGGTCTAGACCAGGGTGATCTGAACTGGGATAGTAGCATAAGAGAAATAAGTGGATGTGAGATGTGTTTTCAGTAACACTGACATGACTTCTTGATGGTCTGGAAGTAGGAGATGGGGATAAGGAAGGTAGAAGAATCAATGGGATCCCTGGGTTTCTAGTTTGAGCATTTTGATGGGTAGTAACTATTGAGACTGGGAAGAGCATGAGAGGAACAAGTTGTGGTTGGAAATCAGGAGTTTATTTGGATGTATTAAGTTACAGATATCTGTGTGACATCTAAGAGAGAACTTTGAATAGGCAGCTGGATACACAGTCTAAAGTACAGTGAAGAGGAGTGGATGGGCGATGTAAATTTTAGATTAAACATCTTACAGATAATATTTAAAGCCAAGAGAATGGTGACATCATCTAGGGAGACATTATAAAGAGGAAAGGAGGGCTCACAGATCCCAATATTAAGAAATCAGATAGAAGAAATATCTGAGAAGATTTACAAGGAAATCCCAGAGAGTGTCAGATCAGAGAGGCCAATAAAAGAGGGTTTTAGGAAGGAGAGAATAGTCAGCTATTGGAAGTGCCACCAAGAATTGAAGAAGGGAAGAGAAAAGGATTCTTTTTTCAAGTTCCTGCTGAACTTGGTGAGAGACGCTTCAGTAGAGTAGTAGAATGGCAATTCTTCAATAACTAGAACATTTAGTCAACTAACCATAAACCTTATTCTGCAAATACTCTGGTTAAATGAAATAGAAGCTAAGTGGCTTAAGGAAATAATTAGGAGATGTCAAGATCAAAGCTTATAGCTTTGTAGTCCTCTGGTTCTTTGTCGTTGAAACAGAGACCAAAGCTTCAGTGAACATAAATTTCTAGGCTGCTTCGACACTTCTCCATTGTCCAAATATCAATATCAACCTCAAGCTGAAGAGACAGGTATAACTTAATTTTTCTAATTATTGTTTATTAATATATACAGCAAACCATTATAATATCAGATACCTTTTGAATATTTACTGGGTTAAAGCCCCATATAATAATACACTTTCTGTACATTAAATAATTTATTGCTAGTATTATTTCATATTCATCAATTTGAAGATGAATAAGTTAAGGCTCAGAGAAGTTACATAGCTTCTCCACAAGTAGCAAAGTCCAGACATGAAGCCATGATTGTAAGCACTGTGCCAAACTACTAATGTATCAACTGATAGAAATCACTTTTCACTAAAAATATAACCATGGATTTCTCTAAAAGTCAGATCAATATTTATGAGTTTTTTCCTTTGAAATAGAATGAATTTATTTAACAATTACCAACTGACTTGAAATAATAGCTAGGATAACTTTGCAAAGTCATATGAGGATTGGTACTATATCTAGATGAAATAATTCAAAAGAAATAAGGCTTAAAACCAGCTGTTTGAGCTGGTTTAGAACTACACATACAGTTTTAATATTGCAATTGCTGCTTCTAGCTATTCATCCAGAAAGATCTGAAATCTTGAATTAATTTTAAAATGCTGATCTTAGAGGATATGGCACACACAGAATACCAAAGAAGATGGTGGCTTTAGTTTTTGTCTAAAGAGTGTCTATCGATAGAATTTAGTCACTTGTATAATGAATTCTTTCATATTTGACTCTTGATTTAACTTTGAATGATGGCACATAAGTGATAAAGCATTTACTTGCATATTTAGACCTCTTAGAATAGCTGTTTTAATCATTCTGCAATTACCAAATACACTGAGGGAGTCACTATATTTTCACTTGCAATTTATTTCCACATTAGTTGCTTCTCTAAAAAGAAATAATTTAAATGATGTTTAAGTTTTCCATTACAGGGTTTCTATTTACTAAATCTTCTATTTCAGTACCTAAGGAGTAGAAGTGTACATATATATATATATAAATATAATGAAATATTATTCAGCTTTAAAGGAGGAGGAAACTGTCACAAAGCACAACATGATGAACCTTTAGGACATATGTTAAGTGAAATAAAGTCACACAGATACAAATACTGAATGATTCCACTAGATTAGTGAAATTCATAGAGACAGGAAGTAGAATGATGGCTTCTGGGAGTTGGGGGACAGGAAAATGGGAAATTTTTTTTAATTGGGCATAGAGTTTCAGTTTTGCAATATGAAAAAGTTTTGCAGATTCTGGGAATGGTTGCACAGCAATATGAATGTATTTAATTCTACTGAACTGTGTATTTAAAAATGGCTAAGAATGTAAATTTTATATTTTGTGTATTTGGCCACAATTTTTAAAAATTAAAAATGTGTCAGTGTAAGTGTAGTTTGAAAAATATGTAAAGGCAGAGAAAATTTAACTGATAAGCTGTATCAATATCAATAATTTACTAGAAACTAATCTGAAAATATTTTCAGAGCTCTTACCATACAGATTAAGGTATATATTGATATACACAATTGCATATATAATCATATATCCTGTTATATGATGATATATAGTGTAAAATTCATTGTTTTGCTTTGGTAAGATTTTCTGGAGATGTTGAAAGGAGCTGCATACAACAACTTAATTCAATTTTTTTTTTTTTCTGTTGCAGATCCGTGGCCACTTGTTCTCATGGTTTCAAGGCACGATGAGACACACTGGCCCTTGGAAACTTTGGCTTTGGATGTCAATGTTCCTGCTTCCTGCTTCCACTTCCGTGACCGTTAGGGACAAGACAGGTATCCAGGCCAACCCTTTGCCTAATCACCAAATGTTATTTATAGCCTTTAAATCATTAAAACAAATCTTGTTAAGATTGAAAAGGCATAGGTGAATCTACTATAACAGAATAAATTATAATTCATTGCTTTCTTCCATGATGCATATCAGGAGTTCCTAAAATTACCTCATTTTTTTAATATGCATAGTCTATTAGTCTAGCTTTTCCTTTTGTCTTTGATATTTACAAATATACATGTATGCATGTGTGCCTGTGTGTGTATATATGACATTGTATATCTCTCCCTTCTTCAAGAATTACTTATTCAAGTTATAAGTATGGAAACTCATTCCTAATCAGGATTAACACGCACATATCTAATCTGAATTAGGAAAAAGTGAAAAATAAGATAGGAAGTATAAAAGGAAATATAGATTAATTTTATGTCCATTTTATAGTATCTCAGATGAGGCAAACAAAAAGTTGACAGATCTTTAGAGCACTTTTTGAACTAAATAGACAATATTTATTTGCAATTATTGTATTTATCAGTCTTTTCATAAGTATTTCCAGAAGGCTTAAGGGCAGTTTGAAATATTTACCTTCACCTCTGCTTTTTAAAATTGATTATGTGGTGGTTAATTTGGAAGACTTTTCTTGAACATTGAGTGTGTATAAGTTACTTAGCTAAATGTAATTCGTATTACAAGGTTGATTAGACACATTGGGGAAGCCATTTGCTAGGGAAAGAGAAGCTTCATTTTGCCCATGCAAAAGATCACATATAATGTATTCTGATGATAATCATATGTGATTATATATTCTGAGACTGTATTATTCTGCCTATTCTTTTAAATATTTTTTTAATAATTTTTGCTAAATAAGTGTAAACCCACTCTAGCAGAGACTTTGGAGTTTGAGACACACATAGAATACAATTACTCATAAATATCTAACACATCTTAGTCTTTCAGGGTATTATGTAAGCGTTTATGATTTTTTATTATTTGGCAGAAGGTGCATTTCCTAAAATAATTCACTTGAAAGTTTGACTATTCTGTTATTGTACAAAAGACATCCTGTGGCTGTAATACAATTTGCGGGGGAAACGCTTTCTTTCTTCAGTGAGAAATTAATCAGCCGTGACTCATGGCAACTACAACTATGTAAAAAAGGAGAAGAGATGCATAGGGCAGAGGAGTTTATTCTGATACTATTGTTATTCTTCTGAATTTCTTTTTCTCTTTTTGTTAGGAGATATGTAGGTAATGTGCTTTGCAATTTAATCTGAGATGATAGGATCTTTTTAGTTAGAAGGACGAATGAATCTTTAGTTGAATAGGGACAGTTTTTAGGCACATGTTAGTGGGGTAGTAAATGTTCTTGATGATAGCAAGGAATTGAAGGACTTAAATAAATAGTTCTACAATTTTAGCATGAAAAAGAATCCTGACGTATTTGATTTGAGTCCTCCTCTCACATATTCCCATTTTGCAGGTCATACTGGGGTGGGATTCAGTAATTTACATCTTTAACAAGCTCCACAGATGAATCTAATGCAGGATATCTGTGGAAAACTCTTAGAGAAACACTTACCTTTGGGATAATTACCAGATGTTTTGGTTTTCTTTTTCCTTTTCACCTGTTTACCTTCCATTTTATGCACCATTTTATGCCAAGTTTCCTTTTTTGTTGTTATTTTATTTTGTTGTTTGCCTTTAGTAACTGTTTTTTTTTTTAATTATGGTAAGTACACTTAACATGAGATCTGCCATCGTAACAAATTTTTAAGTGTATAACACAATACTGTTAATTATAAACACGATATTATACAGCAGATGTCTAGAACATGATCATCTTGCATAACTAACACTTCCCCATCTTGGGATTCCCCTGAATGTTTGCTTTTGTAGCTCTAGTATCTCAACTCTTTAATCAGATTATATGATGTATATAGGGCTACCAGAATCCATATATTCTGGTCCAATTTACTTTGCTGAATTAATCTTTATGAAAGATTTTCCCAACAGTGTGAATTCAAAATTAATCTGAACTCTAACAAGATTCACTTAACATGAAGCATTAAGGGAAATTAATAAAAGAAAAAAATAAGTTTATTTTTATCACGCCATTTGGTAGAGTGTTTGTGAAGCAACACGTACTGAACGTGTGATGGAAATTGCTTAACTTCCAGTATCGTTTGTATTAATTGAAAATGTCAGCACAGCACTGTCAAAGGAATTATTAAAGAATATGTATGACATGCTGGGCATGGCCTGGAAGGAGACCCTTCTTGTGTCTTGTGTATCTGATTCACAGTGCAAGGTTCCCTTTTTAGTTTCCTCATGTGCAGACCTGCACATGTGGTCACTTACCATTTACCAGAGGGAAGTGATTACATCTAAAAATAAAATATAACAAATCTGAGAGAGAGGCTAGGGTTTCAGCGCTGGAGTCTGTGAAGTTGTCAACAGTTTACTATTAAACCTAAATATATGACGGATAGATTGGGTCTTTTAATTGCTTTACCTTAACACTATGGTATGTTTAATTACTTGGAAGTGTCCCAGTTGGGATATAACTTAAGAGTAATATGGAGAGATTCAATAATAACTTGAATTTTAAAATCCTGACGGTATTAGGAATTTAGTCATTTCCTATCCTTTCATCAATTTTACTATTATATTGAGATCATGGGTTAAGATATATTTGTTTATTTTCCTACTGCAAATGAACTTCCATTTGAATGTGACAGTTTTAGCTCAGTTACTTGTCAAAAGAAGGTGGGGAAGAGAATTGTGTTAAAATATATACAATGCTAGAAAATCTCAAAACTTGTGTTAGTTGCTTAGAATTCTTTCCTCTATTATAGAAAACATCTGTTCTAAGGTAAAGGTACTAAAGAAACAGAAACACAGAGTTTTAAAAAAAAAACAGGCCAAATAAGTAGAAATGACAGAATGCTTTTTAAATAACACATTTTGTCTTAATTATGATAAATCTTCACTTTAAGTGTCCAGATTGACTTGATTATAAATTTAGGCCTATAACTATTCACATAAACCCTTCTAAGATAGTTTTCTATGAATTACAAGGAATTACAGGGAAAAAACTATTATTCTAAAATGTAACTTTTACTAGTTGGAAAACATTTCACTCTTTTTTTTTTGAGACGGAGTTTCACTGCTGTTACCCAGGCTGGAGTGCAATGGCGCGATCTTGGCTCACTGCAACCTCTACCTCCTGGGTTCAGGCAATTCTCCTACCTCAGCCTCCCGAGTAGCTGGGATTACAGGCGTGCGCCACCATGCCCAGCTAATTTTTTTGTATTTTCAGTAGAGACAGGGTTTCACCATGTTGACCAGGATGGTCTCGATCTCTTGACCTCGTCGTGATCCACCCGCCTCGGCCTCCCAAAGTGCTGGGATTACAGGCTTGAGCCACCGCGCCCAGCCCAAACATTTCACTCTTAAACTCAGAGTAAAATGTATGCTGTTATATAGAGATTTTCTGTTTTTAAGAATTTCTTGTGTTCAATATTGGTACCATGTAAAAATCCTTCACTGACAAATGTACTTTGTAACTCCTAAGTTTTGAAAGTGGAGGAAAGCTTCACCATGATTAGATAAATAATATAACTTCTAACTAGGTAATAATATAGCTTCTAACTAGGTATTTTCCTTTGGAAGAATTAGAAAAATGTTTTGGATCAAAGATAAGAAATAGAAATTCTGTGACCTTTTCTGACCACTGTTAAAAGGGCCATGGTCTTCCCATCCCTCACCAAAACAAACAAACAAAAAGCTCTGGCCGGTGATGCATCACACCTGTAATCCCAGCACTTTGGTAGGCTGAGGCGGGCAGCTTGCCTGAAGTCAGGAGTTCGAGACCAGTCTGGCCAACATGGTGAAACCCGTCTCTACTAAAAATGCAAAAAAATTAGCCAGACATGGTGACGTGTGCCTATAATCCCAGCTATTTGGGAGACTGAGGCAAGGGAACTGCTTAAACCAGGGAAGTGGAGGTTGCAGTGAGCTGAGATCTCACTACTGTGCTCCAGGCTGGGCAACAGAGTGAGATTCCGTCTCAAAAAAAAAGGAAAAAAAAAAGCTGTGTTCCCATTTTTTCTTGTTTGTTCAACTTCCATATTATTTTTGTTTAATTCTTGTCCAGTGTTACTTTACCTATTTTTTGTTAACTAGTGTTTTTGTTCCCCAACCTGATGTACTCGATATTCCTTCATCAGATATATTGGCAAAGTATGACATATACAAGGGGGCTGAGGGCAACTAGTAACAAGGAAATGAAGAGACTTTTTTTTTAGAAGATATTTTTAAAAAATGCAAAATGCCTAAAGGCTCTTGTTTTGATTCATTTATGAAAGGAAAATAAGCCAGTTCTCTACCTATGGTATATTGTTGCTCATTATCTTCCCCAACTCTAACCTTGAGGAAAGAACTGCCATGAGCTTTGTCACTATTTGTAAAGAAAATTATTTTTCATAATGCATATTAGAGAAAACTGCTACATAGAACTTCTGTCAAACTTGGCAGATTTTAATTGTGACTTTACATATAATAATAATAATTTCATATATGATCATTCTGAAGATATGAAGAGATAGGAAAACCAAAGCAGGAAAAGGGACAAGAGATGTGTTTCAGTTTCTCAGGAGACACTCCTTGCCTGTTCTCTTTTTATCTCACTCCCTATGTGATCTCATCCCTCCCATGTTTTTACATAGGATTTATATGTCAGTCACTCCCAAATGTACATCATAGCCCTCACCTCTCTTTTGAATTTCATTTCTAACTGTCTATTTGATAACTCCATCATTTGAATCTCTTAATGGTACGTCAAATTTAACCTTTTTAATTTTTTCTCTTTCCCACTATAGACTAACTTACTCCTTGCCAAATTTTTTTTTATTTTTCTAGTCGGCTTTATTTCAGTCAACTAACCTTTATCCAGATAAGCAAGTCAACTCTCCCTCCTCCCTACATTTAATCTCTTATTACTTCCTGTTGGTTCTTGTATCTCTCAATTCCTTCCAATGAAATTGAAGATGTTTTCCATTTTCAGTGTCTTCTCTGTAGTCCAAGCTACCATCATATCTGGGCTCACAGAGTGTGGCTGTATGACTAAGTTTACCAGGTAAAATACAGGATGCCCAGTTAAATTTGAAGCTTCAAAAAAGAATAATTTTTTAGCATAAGTATGTTCCAAATATTCCATGGGTCATACTTATACTAAAGACATTTTTATTTATCTGACATTCACGTTTAACTGGGAATTCTGTATTTTATTTTATAATTTTTTTTTTTTTTTTGAGATGGAGTCTGGCTCCCATCACTCAGGCTAGAGTACAGTGGTGTGACCTAGGCTCCCTGTAACCTCCACCTGCTGGGTTTAAGTGATTCTCCTTCCTCAGCCTCCCAAGTAGCTGGGATTACAGGCATGTGCCACCATTCCCAGCTAATTTTTGTATTTTTAGTATAGATGGGGTTTTACTGCATTGGCCAGACTGGTCTTGAACGCCTGACCTCAGGTGACCCACCCACTTCAGCCTCCCAAAGTGCTAGGATTACAGGTATGAGCCACCGTGCCCAGCCAGTAGTTCTGTATGATGTGAGGGAGAAGAGGTTAACTTATTACACATAGTGGTCAGGGAAGGCTGCCCTCATGTGGGGACATTTAAGCAGAGGCACAAAGGCAGTGTAAGGGCAAGGCATGTGAACATCCAGAAAGCAGTCACTTGGTCCCCAGGCTCTAAGGCAGAGGCATGCTTGGCATGTGGGAAAAATAGCAAGAAAAACTAGGAGAATGGAGTCAAATGAATGAGGGGGAGGAGGTGTGAGGGTACATGCTCCCAAGAAATGCATCTGTGCTTTGTGTGTTATCCAGATCAGATTTCTAAGCCTGAAAGGTCAAAGGCTAGACCCTGGACTCTGGTAAATTCACCAAAGCAATAAAGCCTGTCCTGTGAGACCTCTTGGAAGATGGTCAACCTTTACCCTGTAGGACCCTTCCCAGATATCAGGCAGACAGGCAGGTTTCTGAATGTATGCCCTTCAGTACCTCTTGGCAAGCCTTATTTCACAGTTAATTTAATATATATGTGTGTGTGTATGTGTATGTGTGTGTGTGTGTGTGTGTGTGTGTGTGTGTGTATATATATTTTTTTTTTTTTTTTGAGACAGAGTCTTGTTCTGTCGCCAGGCTGGAGCACAGTGTCATAATCTTGGCTCACTGCAACCTCCACCTACCCAGCTCAAGCGATTCTTCCACCTCAGCCTCCCAAGTAGCTGGGACCACAGGCGCATATCACAATGCCTGGCTAATTTTTTGTATTTTTAGTAGAGATGATGTTTCACCATGTTGGCCAGGATGGTCTCAATCTCTCGAGCTCATGATCCACCCACCTCGGCCTCCCAAAGTGCTGGGATTACAGGCCTGAGCCACCGCACCTGGCCACAGTTAATTGAATATTGTAATATTGTATTATTCAAAACGCATTGTTATTAAAGTACAGATGTATGGAGATAAGTGCATTTTAGTTAAAATATAATTATATCTTGACCAGACAAATTATGTTTTCTTTCCCTGCAATCACTAAACTGGTATATAGTGTAAATAATACTAAGAAGTCTCATTGAGCTGCAAAGAGTATTAACAGAACATGTTTACATTTATTTTGCATGACGACTATACTTTGATTTTCTCTTTGTTTTTGTAATGCACAAAGAATGACTTCATCTCCTGGCTTTTCCTAAGGCTGGAAGCCACTGTGTCCAGAGAGCAACTAGTTTTTTTAGTCTGACTATGAGACGTATACACAGATCTTTTAGGTATGAAATCAGTTGAAAAAACAAAATATTAAAAGAATGGATTGGCTGGGCGCGGTGGCTCACGCCTGTAATTCCAGCACTTTGGGAGGCAAAGGTGGGTGGATGACGAGGTCAGGAGATCAAGACCGTCCTGGTCAACATGGTGAAACCCCGTCTCTACTAAAAATACAAAAAATTAGCTGGGCATGGTGGCGCGTGCCTGTAATCCCAGCTATTCAGGAGGCTGAGGCAGGAGAATTGCCTGAACCCAGGAGGTGGAGGTTGCGGTGAGCTGAGATTGCGCCATTGCACTCCAGCCTGGGTAACAAAAGCGAAACTCCATCTCAAAAAAAAGAAAAAATAATAAATAAATACAAGAATAGATTTTAGTGGTCTGAGCTTCTTAGCCATTTGAGAGGAGAAAAACAGAATTCAACATACTTTCAGGGAATAAGAAAAAATGCGGAAAGGAAGGGTTTCAACAGGCCTTTGGTGAATTTATATGAATGGGTATAGAAAGTATATATGAATGGGTATAGAAAGTATCAGACAAATGGGAGGAAAACTTTTATCGAAAGATGTTTTCTGATCTTAAGATAAGAATGCCTAGCAATATAATAGGAGGTCAAACCAGTAGGATAATACAGGAGATTAATGAGATTAAGGGGAAAAGTGATTGTGTGTGTGTGTGTGTGTGTGTGTGTGTGTATGTGTGTTTAAGCACATGTTTAAAACTGTGGGTGGGAGCATAATGCACTTCTACTAAAGAATGAAGAGAATTTCTGGCCAGGCGCAGCAGCTCACGCCTGTAATCCCAGCACTTTGGGAGGCTGAGGTGGGTGGATCACAAGCTCAGGAGTTTGAGACCAGCCTGGCCAATATGGCGAAACCCTGTCTCTACTAAAAATACAAAAAAATAGTTGGGCATGGTGGCATGTGCCTGTTGTCCCAGCTACTCAGGAGGCTGAGGCAGAAGAATCACTTGAACCCAGGAGGCAGAGGTTGCAGTAAGCCAAGATCATGCCACTGCACTCTAGCCTGGGTGACAGAGTGAGACTCCATCTCAAAAAAAAAAAAAAAAAAAAAAAAAAAGAATTTATTCGGTATGCTATTCTTTTGTTTAAAATATGTGTTTAAGAAGCAATATTCAATACGGAGGGGAAAATGTTGGTTATAGGAAACTTGTATTTTGTTTCTACTCTACCATTGAGTGGCAGGCTTTGTGATCTTAACTCCTCTTGGATGACTTGTTCTTAGGGGTAAGCATCTTTTTTAAAGTATGTATTTTCTTTGTAGGTAATCAAGATAAAATCATGTTATACCCAAATATGATCTAGCTGCCTTGTTTTGGCTCTTTTTTCTTTTCTTTCTTTTTTTTTTTCTTTTTGATACTGAGTCTTGCTCTGTTGGCCAAGCTGGAGTGCAGTGGCATGATCTCAGCTCACTGCAACCTCTGCCTCCTGGGTTCAAGCGATTCTCCTGCCTCAGCCTCCTGAGTATGTGGGACTACAGGCACGCACCACCACACCTGACTAGTTGTTTTATATTTTCAGTAGAGAGGGAGTTTCATTATGTTGGTCAGGCTGGTCTTGAACTCCTGACCGCAAATCATCGGCCCATCTTGGCCTCACAAAGTCCTGGAATTATAGGCATGAGCCACTGTACTCAGCCCCTTTGGCTCCTTTCAGTACCCCTGACGAACTCTGTAAATTACCCAGGTCCTTCAAGCTAAATAAGGAGGAAAGTGAGGCTGATAGTCATTAACATCTTAGTATGAGGTTTTTTTATTATTATACTTTAAGTTCTGGGGTACATGTGCAGAATGTGCAGGTTCTACATTAGGTATTTCTCTTGATGCTATCCCTCCCCTAACCTCATGACCCCCCAACAGTCCCCAGTGTGTGTTGATCCCCTCCCTATGTCCATGTGTTCTCAATGTTCAGCTCCCACTGATGAGTAAGAACATGCAGTGTTCTGTTTCCTGTTCTTGTGTTAGTTTGCTGAAAATGATGGTTTCCAGCTTCTTCCATGTCCCTGCAAAGGACATGAACTCATCCTTTTTTATGACTGCATAGTATTCCATGTTGTATATGTGCCACATTTTCTTTATCCAATCTATCATTGAGGGGCATCTGGGTTGGTTCCAAGGCTTTTCTATTGTGAACAGTGCTGCAATAAACATATATGTGCATGTGTCTTTATCACAGAATGATTTATAATCGCTTGGGTATATACCCAGCAATGGGATTGCTGGGTCAAATGGTATTTCTAGTTCGAGATCCTTGAGGAATCATTACACTGTCTTCCACAATGATTGAACTAATTTACACTCCCACCAGCAATGTAAAAGCATTCCTCTTTCTCTACATCTTCTCTAGCATCTGTTGTCTCCTGACTTTTTAATGATTGCCATTCTAACTGGTATGAGATGGTATCTCAATGTGGTTTTGATTTGCATTTCTCTAATGACCAGTGATGATGAGCATTTTTTCACATATTTGTTGGCTGCATGAATGTCTCCTTTTGAGAAGCATCTGTTCATATCCTTCACCCATTTTTTGATGGGGTTGTTTTTTTCTTATAAATTTGTTTAAGTTATTTGTAGATTCTATATATTAGCCCTTTGTCAGATGGGTAGATTACGAAAATGTTCTCCCATTCTGTAGGTTGCCTGTTCACTCTAATGATTGTTTCTTTTGCTGTGCAGAAGCCCTTTAGTTTAATTAGATCCCATTTGTCAATTTTGGCTTTTGTTGCCATTGCTTTTGGTGTTTTAGTCATGAAGTCTTTGCCCATGCCTATGTCCTGAATGGTATATAGGAATGCTTGTGATTTTTGCACGTTGATTTTGTATCCTGAGACTTTGCTGAGGTTGCTTATCAGCTTAAGGAGATTTTGGGCTGAGATGATGGGGTCTTCTAAATATACAATCATGTTGTCTGGAAATACAGACAATTTGACATCCTCTTTTCCTAATTGAATACCTTTTATTTATTTTTCTTGCCTGATTGTCCTGGCCAGACTTCCAATACTATGTTGAACAGGAATGGTGAGAAAGGGCATCCTTGTCTTGTGCTGGTTTTCAAAGGGAATGCTTCCAGTTCTTGCCTATTCAGTATGATATTGGCTGTGGGTTTGTCATAAATAGCTCTTCTTATTTTCAGATATGTTCCATGAATACCTAGTTTATTGAGAGTTTTTAGCATAAAGGGCTGTTGAATTTTGTCAAAGGCCTTCTCTGCATCTATTGAGATAATCATGTGGTTTTTGTCTTTGGTTCTGTTTGTGTGATGAATTACATTTATTGATCTGCATATGTTGAACCAGCCTTGCCTCCCAGGGATGAAGCTGACTTGATCATGATGAATAAGCTTTTTGGTGCGCCACTGGATTCAGTTTGCCAGTATTTTATTAAGATTTTCACATCAATGTTCATCAAGGATTTTGGCCTGAAATTTTCTTTCTTAGTTGTGTCTCTGCCAGGATTTGGTATCAGGATCATGCTAGCCTCATAAAACGAGTTGGGAAGGATTCCCTCTTTTTTTATTGTTTGGAATAGTTTCAGAAGGAATGCTAGGAGCTCCTCTTTGTACTTCTTGTAGAATTCAGCTATGAACTCGTTTGGTCCTGGACTTTTTTTTGGTTGGTAGGTGATTAATTGCTGCCTCATTTTTGGACCTTGTTAATTGGTCTATTCAGGGATTGGATTTCTTCCTGGTTTAATCTTGAGAGGGTGTAAGTGTCCAGGAATTTATCCATTTCTTTTAGATTTTCTGGTTTATTTGCTTAGAGGTGTTTATAGTATTCTCTGACGGTAGTATTCTCAACATTTGCTTGTCTGTAAAGGATTTTATTTCTCCTTCACTTGTGAAGCTTAGATTGGCTGGATATGAAATTCCATGTTGAAAATTCTTTTCTTTATGGATGTTGAATAGTGTCCCCCACTCTCTTCTGGCTTGTAGGATTTCTGCCAAGAGATCCACTGTGAGTCGGATGGGCTTTCCTTTGTGGGTAACTTGACCTTCCTCTCTGGCTGCCTTTAGCATTTTTTCCTTCATTTCAACCCTGGTTAATCTGATGATTATGTTTCTTGGGGTTGCTCTTCTTGAGGAGTATCTTTGTGATGTTCTCTGTATTTCCTGAATTTGAATGTTGGCCTGCCTTGGTAGGTTGGGGAAGTTCTCCTGGATAATATCCTGAAGAGTGTTTTCCAACTTTGTTTTATTCTCCCCATCACTTTCAGGTACAACGATCAAATGTAGATTTGGTCTTTTCACAATCACATATTTCTTGGAGGCTTTGTTCATTTCTTTTCATTCTTTTGTCTCTAATCTTGTTTTCTTGCTTTATTTCATTGAGTTGATCTTCAATCTCTGATATCCTTTCTTCTGCATGATTGATTCAGCTAATGAAACTTGTGTATGCTTCATGAAGTTCTCATGCTGTGTTTTTTAGCTCCATCAGGTCATTTATGTTCTTCTCTAAACTGGTTATTCTACTTAGCATTTTGTCTACCTTTTGTCAAGGTTCTTAGCTTCCTTACCTTGAATTAGAACTTGCTCCTTTAGCTCAGAGAAGTTTGTTATTCCCCACCTTCTGAAGCCTACTTCAGTCAATTTGTCAAACTTGTTCTTTGTCCAGTTTTGTTCCCTGGCTGGCAAGCAGTTGTGATCCCTTGGAGGAGAAGAGGCGTTCTGGTTTTTGGAATTTTCAGCCCTTTTTGTGCTGATTTATTCCCATCTTTGTGGATTTATCTACCTTTGGTCTTTGAAGTTGGTGACCTTTGGATGGGGTCTCTGAGTATACGTTCTTTCTGTTGATGTTGAAACTATTTCTTTCTGTTTGTTAGTTTTACTTCTAACAGTCAGGCCTCTCTGCTGCAGGTCTGCTGAAGTTTGCTGGAGGTCCACTCCAGACTCTGCTTGCCTGGGAATCATCTGCAGAAGCTGCAGAGCAGCAAAGATTGTTGCCTGTTCCTTCCTCTGGTAGCTTCATCCCAGAAGGGTACCCACCAGATACCAGCCAGAGCTTTCCTGTATGAGGTATCTGTTGGCCCCCACTGGGAAGTATCTCTTAGTCACAATACTCAGGATGCCACTTGAGGAGGCAGTCTGTCCCTTATTAGAGCTCGAGTTCTGTGCTGGGAGATCTGTTGCTCTCTTCAGAGCTTTCAGGCAGGGATGTTTAAGTCTGCTGAAGTTGTACCCATAACTGTCCCTTTTCCTAGGTACTCTGTCTCAGGAATGTGGGGGCTTTATTTATAAGTGCCTGATGGGCTGCTGCCTTTTTTCAGAGATGCCCTGCCCAGTGAGGAGGGAGTCTAGTGACACAGTCTGCCTGCAGAGGCCTTGCTGAACTGCTGTGGTGTGGACTCTGCCCCATTCAAACTTCCCAGCAACTTTGTTTACATTGTGAGGTTGAAACTGCCTACTGGAACCTCAGCAATGGCAGACGCCCTTCCCCCCACCAAGCTTGAATGTCTCAAGTTGAGCTCAGACTGTTGTGCTGGCTGCAAGAATTTCAAACATCTTAGTATGAATTTGTTAAAAACATTTGCATTTACTTTTGAAAAAGATCTGTTAAGATTCTCTAAGCTGTGCATATTTTAAAAAAATTATAAACATTTTAAAAATAAATTTTATTGTGTATATTTGAGGTCTACAGCATATTATGGGATAGATATAACTACTGTAGTGAACAGAATAACAAATCTGTCATATCACATACTTATTTTTTTAATAAGTGGCTAAATCTTATTTAACAAAAATCTCAAATACAATTTTATTGTATTTTGTTAGTCCTTATGTTGTACTTTCCATCTCTAGATACAGTCATCCTACATACCTGCTATTTTGTATCCTTTGAAGTGCATTTCTCCATTTCCTACTCCCTCCCACCAGTGATAAATGCTGTTTTATCACTGGTATCTGGTAAATGCACAGAGATAGATATAAATTCTCTATCTCTGTGCATTTCAGCTTTTTTTTTTCTTTTTTTGAGACCAAGTCTCGCTCTGTTGACCAGGCTGGAGTGCAGTGAAGCAATGTCAGCTCACTGCAACCTTCACATTTTGAGTTCAAGCAATTCTCCCGCCTCAGCCTCCTGAGTAGCTAGGACTACAGGTGAACGCCACCATGCCCACCTAATTTTTGTATTTTTTAGTAGAGATGGGGTTTCACCATGTTGGCCAGGATGGTCTTGATTTCCTGGCCTTGAAATCTGCCCACCTTAGTCTCTGAAAATGCTGGGATTACAGGTGTGAGCCACTGCACCCAGTCATATTTAAGCTCTTTTAAAAAATATCCCACATGTGAGATCACACAGTTTTTTTTTCCTGTTTCCTGTTTATTTCACTTAGCATAATATCCTTAAGGTCTGTCTATCCTGTGGCAAATGGAAACATTTTATTTTTTTTAAGGCTGAATAATATTCCAATGGATAAAACGTCTAAATGTAATAACAAAAACCATAAAACTTCCAGAAGAGATCATACGGGAATAGTTCCCCAACATTGACCTTGGCAATGATTTTATGGATATCACATTAAGATCTCAAACTACAAAAGTGGAAGTAAATAAATGGGACTAAATCAAACTAAAACACATCTACACCACAAAGGAAGCAAACGACAAAATGAAAAGAACCTACATGCTGGGAAAAAATCATTGCAGACTACTTATCTCATAGTATCCAAAATTTATAAAGCATTTTTACAACTCAATATAGGTAAAACAAATAATTTTATTTTTAAATGAACAAAGGATCAAAACACATATTTCTACAAAAAAGAGATAAAAATGGCCGACAGGTATATGAAAAAGTGCTCAACATTACTAATCATAAGAGAAATGAAAATTAAACCACTATGAGACATTACCTCATAACTGTAAGGTTGGCTATTATCAAAAAGACAAGAGATAACACAAATGTGGCAAGGATATAGAGTAAAGAGAACTCTAGCACACTGTAGGTGGTAATGCAGATTGGTACAGCCATTATGGAAAACAGTATGGAGATTCTGAAGAAATTAAAAATAGAACTACCATATGATCCAGCAACGCTTCTTTTGGGTCTATGTCCAAAAAAGATGAAATCCCAATCTTGTAAAGATATATCTGCACTTCCATGTTCATTGCAGCATTATTCACAATAGCTAAGACATGGAAACAACCTAAATGTTCATGGATAGATGAATGGAGAAAGCAGTGCTTTTTTTTTTTTTTTTTTTTGAGGTGAAATTTTAGTCCTTACTTTTGCAATGGTCCAAAGTCTTTGAAATGACACAGGTCTTTGCCTCTGTCTACCTGATATGATATTTGGATATTTGGGTCTTTTCTGTAGTTCTTCAAGGTACATGTACATTTGCTCAAAAGTATGCTTTTATATCAAAGTATTTTAATACTTAAAGAAATGAACATCCCCACATTATGATAGCTATTTCCACTACCTTGCCATTTTTGTGTAATTAATCCATAATATACATGTATTCAGATTATTCTGGTTTAAATCTTACACCTAAATAATTAAGATTTAGGTTTTTTTTCAGCTTTTCACCTCGAAACATATGTGATAAAGATATAAAATGGCATTTGATTTTTATAAGGACTTTTAGTAAAGAAAGACTTTCATAAATATTGCTAGAAATGTTGAATTCCATTCATTTCAAAGTGACAAGTTTATTACTTTGAAATCATCATATATTTGCTAAGTCCTTAGAAGAATTTAAAAAAGATATATACTGTTTCCAACTTGGCAGTAGGCCAACATACCTCCCTTCTCATGACCAAAGTCTCATAATGGAAAGTCCCTTTCTACTATCTTGGTACTCTTTTTGCTAATTACCTACTGGGGCTTCCATACATAGTTGTGAGTAATTTAATCTTATTTATTATGGTTATATAGTCATTCATAGTCATTATAAAAATATGATCAGAATGTAGGGGTTTTTTTGAGTTTTGCAAGAATCATTTTTAGCTGAAAATATTTTCTCACAGAGATGCTACTTTCCTCCTTTTGTTGAGACATTACACACACTAAAGTTGACAAATCTTAGTGAACAGTGTAGTGAATTTCTAAGGATGAATTTATACTCCTATGTAACTACTACTCAGACCTACACATTCAAAACCCCAGAAGCCTTCTGTGTACCTGCTCTTAGTTAACATTTTACCATGGTAGCCACTACACTGACGTAGATTAGTTGTACAGTCTCTAGACCTTCATATAAATGGAATTATACTGTATGTGTTAATGTTGCAGGACTTTTCCTTAGTTCAGCGAAAGATGGAGTTCTTTATCCCATGGCCATGAAAATTCAGGCTCACAGACAATTTGAATAGTGGGTAAGACAGGGTTTATTGGGTGAAAAGGAAGGAAAGGGGGAAACATGAACTCTTGTTAGGCCAGAATACCTGCTAGAGCACTTCCTACAAGGCCATTTGAATCCCAGGTTCCACGCAGAAAGAGGAAGGGCCTGGCTTCTCCCTGTGGCAAAGGGTGTGAACTTCCCAAGGCTCCACCTCATTGGGCAGGCTGTTTGGAGTTTCTTCAGGGACCCCCTTCCACCTGGCTGTCTCATTCCTCCTCTAAAGAAGTACATCTAATTGCTGCTTGATTAAGGATAAGGAGGAAGACTGATTTTAACTGCTTCCTGCTAGCAGGATGTGCTGTTTTGGGGAAATGGCAGTCTGATTTCCCTCAGAGGTGTATCTCAGTCATTGCCATGAATGCCAAAGCAGCTTTCATCCATGAAGTAGGGAGTGCCTAGAGAATAGGAATTATCCACTCTCATCTGTGCCTCTATCCCCTTGCTTGTCAGTGCCTTGGAGTTCCCTAGACCTCACTTATGCCATGGATATTACATGTAGTTTTTAATCCATGAAACAGGAAGTTTGGGGTTGGCTTAATCGGGAGGAATCAGCCATGCTCATTTGCGCTGTACCTTTTCACAATAGCCCCAGCAGAATGGGCTATTGTCAGAGGCTCTAAATTGCATGACCACGTGGTTTAATGGCCTGAAGTCAAGAAGAGACAAATCGGGTTATTAGAAAACATGTATCAAAATGAAACAAGGGGAGGGGTAAGGACAGATCAAAAATTCCAAGGCCTTTTACCAGTTTGCACAGGGAGAGGGAGGCCAAACACCCAACTAGCAAAAAAATTTTTACCCTTTTGCTGGAATGTTGGGTTTCTAGGTTTCTTTCTCCTAAGCCTAAACCTAAGCCAACTAGTTTAAAGTTTGGGAAATTAACTCTTTCCAGTTTGGAAGATGCATCGGAGGGGAGTGTCCCTGTAGTACTGAGACACAAGTACCTATCAGTGAAGAGAGGACAGAGAAGTAAGAAAAAAAAACAGGGCACCTTTTAAAGGAGTCCCAGGGGTTCAGGATGCATTTGAAAAGGGCAAAACGGCTGTGAATGGCTACCCATCTAGAAAGAGGGGAGCAGGCATCTCTGATTCCCTTCTCTTCCTAGCAGATAGCTGGGGTATATGAGGGAGAGAGGGAAGAGCATCCTCTTACCCTCTTTCATCCTTGCATCCCCGAGTCCTGGCCACCTTGGCAGGTTCTGCCATGAATGCCGAAGCAGCTTTCATCCATGAAGCAGGGAGGGCCTAGAGAATAGGAATTATCCACTCTCACCTGTACCTCTATCTCTTTGATTGTCAGTGCCTTGGAGTTGCCTAGACCTCATTTATGCCATGGATATTACGTGTAGTTTTTAATCCATGAAACAGGAAGTTTGGGGTTGGCTTAATCGGCAGGAATCAGCCATACTCACTTGCGCTGTACCTTTTCACTTCCATTATTGTTTGCCTCTAGATCCCTCAGATCCAGTTTTCTAACCTAGGGATTTGACTCAAAGCTTAGAATTGAGTCTGGGATAAAAATGTGTCTTGGGGGGTTACATGGAATCATAAGCAGAAGGCTAATTTAAAACTGTGAAACTGAGTCCTCCTCCAACAAGGGAGGGGAAAGGGTGTTTTGTGACACATCCAGATAACTGGTAGCTATAGTCATGCTTGCTAAGATTTGGGTACATGGTGTTTGACTTTGGTTAGCTTTCTTGGTCTTTCTCTAAAAGGAAATCTCTAAGTGATGGCCATTCTATTTATTCCAATTGCCTGGCAGGATTTACAGGATAAGTGCTCAGAGCTAGCATATTGATTCAGATTTCTTCATTACCCATCCCTTTTGTTCTTTCTGAGCTGCAGCTGGAGATTGTTGGTTGGTTCACAGGAACAACCAGGGTTAGCCTAAAATGTAAGCAAAAACTTAAAAACAGCTAGTGAGTTTAGAATTTAATGAGAAATACATAAGTTTTGAAACATGATTTCTCTCTCTCCAGTTCTCATTTTTGTTAAAACACAAATCATCATAGGACTGAATGGTTTTCAAAATAGACTTCAGTTTTTTACTTGGCCTGATTATTTGCAAAAAAGTACAGTAAGAATAATTATTCTTATATCAGTTTTTTGGATTGGCTTTGATGGAACTCTGTTCTCCAAGGAATCTTAGAAAAGACCTTTTAAAGCTAAGGCCAGCCATGGATTTATCCTGAAATACCTGTATGATGAGTGATCCTCTCCTCTTAAGGTCCCATAATAAACTTGGAGATTCTAGACCTGTTAGAAAGTGACATTCTTTTTTTTTTTTTTGAGACGAAGTTTCTCTCCTGTTGCCTAGGCTGGAGTACAATGGCATGATCTCAGCTCCTGGCAACCTCCACCTCCCGGGTCCAAGTGATTTTCCTGCCTCAACCTCCTGAGTAGCTGGGATTACAGGCATGTGCCACCATACCCAGCTAACTTTTATATTTTTAGTAGAGACAGTTTTTGCCATGTGGCCAGGCTGGTCTCAAACTCCTGACCTCAGGTGATCCACCCATCTCAGCCTCCCAAAGTACTGGGATAAAAGGTGTCAGTCACTTGCTCAGCCAAAAAGTGACATTCTTTTTTTTTTTTTTTTTTTTTTTGGTGAACATTTAGTTTATTTCCAGGGTAGTGTTTGGTTGGTTGGTGTTTTTTTTTTTTTTTTTTTTTTTTTTAATTTTTTATTGGATTATAGGTTTTGGGGTACATGAGCAGAGCATGCAAGACAGTTGCGTAGGTACACACATGGCAGTGTGCTTTGCTTTTCTTCTCCCCTTCACCCACATTTGGCATTTCTCCCCAGGCTATCCCTCCCCACCTCCCCCTCCCACTGGCCCTCCCCTTTTCCCCCCAATAGACCCCAGTGTTTAGTACTCCCCTTTCTGTGTCCATGTGTTCTCATTTTTCATCACCCACCTATGAGTGAGAATATGCGGTGTTTCATTTTCTGTTCTTGTGTCAGTTTGCTGAGGATGATGTTCTCCAGATTCATCCATGTCCCTACAAACGACACGAACTCATCATTTCTGATTGCTGCATAATATTCCATGGTGTATATGTGCCACATTTTTCCAATCCAGTCTTTTATCAATGGGCATTTGGGTTGATTCCAGGTCTTTGCTATTGTAACCAGTGCTGCAATGAACATTCGTGTACATGTGTCCTTATAGTAGAACAATTTATAGTCTTTTGGATATATACCCAGTAATGGGATTGCTGGGTCAAATGGAATTTCTATTTCTAAGGCCTTGAGGAATCGCCACACTGTCTTCCACAATGGTTGAACTAATTTACACTCCCACCAACAGTGTAAAAGTGTTCCTTTTTCTCCACATCCTCTCCAGCATCTGTTGTCTCCAGATTTTTTAATGATCGCCATTCTAACTGGCGTGAGATGGTATCTCAATGTGGTTTTGATTTGCATCTCTCTGATGACCAGTGACGATGAGCATTTTTTCATATGATTGTTGGCCTCATATATGTCTTCTTTCGTAAAGTATCTGTTCATATCCTTTGCCCACTTTTGAATGGGCTTGTTTGTTTTTTTCCTGTAAATCTGCTTGAGTTGTTTGTAAATTCTGGATATCAGCCCTTTGTCAGATGGGTAGACTGCGAAAATTTTTTCCCATTCTATTGGTTGCCGATCCACTCTAGTGACTGTTTCTTTTGCCGTGCAGAAGCTGTGGAGTTTCATTAGGTCCCATTTGTCTATTTTGGCTTTTGTTGCCAATGCTTTTGGTGTTTTGTTCATGAAGTCCTTGCCTACTCCTATGTCCTGGATGGTTTTGCCTAGATTTCCTTCTAGGGTTTTTATGGTGCCAGGTCTTATGTTTAAGTCTTTAATCCATCTGGAGTTAATTTTAGTGTAAGGTGTCAGGAAGGGGTCCAGTTTCTGCTTTCTGCACATGGCTAGCCAGTTTTCCCAACACCATTTGTTAAACATGGAATCCTTGCCCCATTGCTTGTTTTTGTCAGGTTTATCAAAGATTGTATAGTTGTATGTATGTTGTGTTGCCTCCAGTGCCTCCGTTTTGTTCCATTGGTCTATATCTCTGTTTTGGTACCAGTACCATGCTGTTTTGATTACTGTAGCCTTGTAGTATAGCCTGAAATCCGGCAGTGTGATGCCCCCCGCTGTGTTCTTTTTGCTTAGAATTGACTTGGCTATGCGGGCTCTCTTTTGGTTCCATATGAAGTTCATGGTGGTTTTTTCCAGTTCTGTGAAGAAAGTCAATGGTAGCTTGATGGGGATAGCGTTGATTCTGTAAATTACTTTGGGCAGTATAGCCATTTTCACGATATTAATTCTTCCTAACCATGAACATGGAATGTTTCTCCATCTGTTTGTGTCCTCTCTGATTTCGTTGAGCAGTGGTTTGTAGTTCTCCTTGAAGAGGTCCCTTACGTTCCTTGTGAGTTGTATTCCAAGGTATTTTATTCTTTTTGTAGCAATTGCGAATGGCAGTTCGCTCTTGATTTGGCTTTCTTTAAGTCTGTTATTGGTGTAGACGAATGCTTGTGATTTTTGCACATTGATTCTATATCCTGAGACTTTGCTGAAGTTGTTTATCAGTTTCAGGAGTTTTTGGGCTGAGGCGATGGGGTCTTCTAGGTATACTATCATGTCGTCTGCAAATAGAGACAATTTGGCTTCCACCTTTCCTATTTGAATACCCTTTATTTCTTTTTCTTGCCTGATTGCTCTGGCTAGAACTTCCAGTACTATATTGAATAGGAGTGGTGAGAGAGGGCATCCTTGTCTAGTACCAGATTTCAAAGGGAATGCTTCCAGTTTTTGCCCATTCAGTATGATATTGGCTGTTGGTTTGTCATAAATAGCTTTTATTACTTTGAGATACGTTCCATCGATACCGAGTTTATTGAGGGTTTTTAGCATAAAGGGCTGTTGAATTTTGTCAAATGCCTTCTCTGCGTCAATTGAGATAATCATGTGGTTTTTGTTTCTGGTTCTGTTTATGTGGTGAATTACGTTGATAGACTTGCGTATGTTGAACCAGCCTTGCATCCCTGGGATGAATCCTACTTGATCATGATGAATAAGTTTTTTGATTTGCTGTTGCAATCGGCTTGCCAATATTTTATTGAAGATTTTTGCATCTATGTTCATCATGGATATTGGCCTGAAGTTTTCTTTTCTCGTTGGGTCTCTGCCGGGTTTTGGTATCAGGATGATGTTGGTCTCATAAAATGATTTGGGAAGGATTCCCTCTCAAAAAGTGACATTCTTAACTGACCAAAGGTCAAGAACCCTGCACAGGGACTGCAGAGACAAGAGTATGAGGCCCCTGGGCTTTCATCATCCATTAAGTTGAGATTGACTCCTTAAAGGAAAGCATACCCTTCCAGTCAAAGGCTTGGTAAAATAACCACTTTCTCCAATTGTGTCCTGCCTGCAAAGAAAAATGCATTCTTATTGTACTGATGCAAACAGCTGTATTGCTATAAGTTAAGAATACTCACAGAGAATTTCCAAATTTTGGAGGAACCAGGCAGAGAGAAACAAACATCCTCCAAATTTTGTTCATAGGAGTATACCTTACTGAATTTTTAAAGGTAAATAGTTTGAAATAAGTTTGCTTGACTATGAAAACCCAAACAAGGATCAGCAATATTCCAACCAAAAGTCAAAAAAGGTTGCTTCATCTTTCTGAGTTCAGTCCATTTAGTTAACTCTTGTTTTGCTTGATATGCATGAATGTTTCAGCTCTTCATGAGTTCTGTACTGTTTTCCTTTATTCCAACGTTACAATTTCCAAAGTTGTCAGAAGCCTGTATTTCAGAGCACCTGTTACAGTTCTATAGCTTATTATAAACTGTCTTTTGAAAAGGATTAAAACAGGACAGCAATTGTCTGTGAATAGCAAAAGGTAGTTATAGTTAGAAACACAACTGACAAAAAAGTTTGGTTATCTCCCTGGTTTACAGTAACTTAACACAGCAACTAAGGACTAAGCTCTGATTTTTAACTTGCCCATATTCCTTTCTAAGGGCTCTGGGGTTTCATGCCCTACAAACCATAAATTCTCATCAGATGGGTTTTACTTAACCCTATATATCATGACTTACTTTCCAATCTGACTCTGGCATAAAAAGGGGAAAAAATCAAAATGTTTTATCCCAAAGTAAATTTCCTTGCCATACCTGGAAATTGCCCTGCAAAGTCTCTTGCCTTCTGCTTTTTTCTTGATCTCACTTAACATATACTTTTTGGGTTTTTCTTAGAAGTTCTTATATAGGTATAGCTTTCCAATTTTCTATCTTTTGTAATTTCTTGTTAATATCTGGCCAAGTATTAGTTACAAAATGAAGCTTTAACATCTGTCATTTGAGGGGGGTCTTCTAATTCTTGACCTGCATATTTCCTCATTTGCTCTTTGAGTCTTTGTAGGAATTTTATAGGTCTTTTTATTATCTTTCTAATATTCTAACATTAGGCCTAGAGGACTATTAGGAGAAAACTGTTGCTAGTTTTATTCTTTTCATCTCTTACCTTACTTGGGGTATTTCTCATCTTGATAGTTTTGGGGTGAAGCTTAATTTCCCTTACTGGAAATTTCTTGCCTTTTGGGGTGAGGCTCAATTTCCCCTACTGGAAATTTTTCACCTTCCCTACTATAGGAGGTTTCTGTGAGGCTCAATCTCCCCTAATGGAGATTTTCTCACCTCTTTTTAACTCCAAGACATCCTGACCAAGGAATACTTCACCATCCCCCACAGCTTTTCTTGCCTTGGTGTGTCCTGACCAAGGAATACTTTACCGCCCCCATGGCTTCTCTTGCCTTGATATGTTCCAACAAAGGAATACTTCACCACCCCTGTGGCTTTTCTTACCTTGGTCCTGACCACCAAGGAAATACTTGGTTGCTATTGCGACATTTCTTATCTTGATCTGTGCACAGAGTTACCTGGTTACCCTGGTATGTGATGATCTTTTTTCCCCAAGTTGTTGATCTGTTTTTTCCTGCATTGCTGAGAGTCTGGGTTTATTTATCACAGTGGCTGGGTCTTGATTCCTTACTCCTGAGGCTGCTGCAATGAGGCAGCAGGGTACGCCTCCTCACAGGAGAGGTCTAGACCCTCCCTGAACGAGAATGGGAATTCAAGATGAACCCCCAAATCATTAGAAAGAAACTTTCAGTCCCACAAAAGACATAGCACTTGAATGTAAGTTTCCTCACAAGGCAATTTACTTGTATAGAAAGGTGTGCCTCACAGCTGGAGCAACAATGAGAGCACACCTAAACAAGGGAGGGGAAGGGGTTCTTATTCCTGATGCAGATAGCCCCTACCATTGTGTCATTCCCCTATTGGCTATGGTTGGACCACACAGTCTAAGCTAATTCTGATTGGCTATTTTAAACAGAGCAGGTATATGCGCCGGAGTGGTGGGGCAAGCAGTTTTGGTAGGACAGAGAGTTACAGAACTGGTGACTGAAGATGACTTAGGTCAGAACAGGTAACCAGGGGTGACTCAGAATGGAGTAGGTGACCAAGGGTGACTCAGGACAGAGCAGATAACTAGGATGAGTCAGGACTAAAAATATGTGAGTTAGGAGGGGGATGCACGAGGGGGACGTGTAGTTTTACTCTCCTGTAACCAGGGGAACAGATGTGAACTACTGATTAGAGCTGGCTGAAAGTTAAAACAATTTTAGTTGCCTACTAAACTATTATGTGTCACTTTTGCATACACCCAAACCACAAAAATTTTCTGCTTATTATGAAATTAAAGGAAAATATTTAGTAACAGGATAAAATACCTTGTAATAAAGCCTCGTGGGTATAATACTCCTAGTCATAAGTTGTGATGATAAATATATCTATACATATATACATATTTTTAATTATTTTTCAGAACAATGCCTATGTTTTGTATAGCTAATTGCTATAAGTCTGTAACAGAAACCAAGCTTACAGTAATAGCTCAACACATAAAAGTTAAAAATAAGTCAGTCTTGTAACTTTGCCTTTTGGTTTTATTATTGACCTTTTTTTACTGAAAATAATAATTTTGTAATAATAAATAATGAATGTCTGTCTGCATCCATACCTATATGACCTAGAACAATTAATTGGCTATGTCTTTTGACTCCGAAGGCCCTCAGCTGTAGGGAGTCCTATGGGGGGAAAAAATGACACTGTAGAATTATGACTTCTCCTGTGACAAAACCTTTTTGCTCCCAAATACCAGTATAAGGTGCAACATAAAAGTGGTGGGAAAAATAGATTTGTCTGCTGTTAACAATTCTATAGCAATTTAAACACTAAGGACCAGGTGTTTCTTGCATATCATTTGTAGCCTCCTCAGGATGCTATACCTATAAAGATAAATTGGCCATAAGAGGGATTAAATTTATGAAATTCTATTTAATGTTGGTCCCACAGTTTTCAAATGAGATTTATCATAGGGTTCATATAACCCTTAATAAGGAGGGTAAACACACTGTAAGTCTAATCAAAGAATAAGAATGATGTATGTGGGGGTTTTTCTGGCTGATTGGGTTGTCTATGGCCCTCTGATTCTACTATAACCTTGGACGCCAAAGTCTTCACTATCTTTATTATATTTGTTACTATATTAACATTAGACATTTTCTTGTAAATGTTATGCCAGATACAGTAAAAGGAAAGGCACAATTAAATATGTGGATCATGATAGCTCAGAAAACAGATCTGATCTGGGATTTTTTTGTTGTTGTTTAGAATGAACCCTAGGCCTGACTCCATGTCACTCCTTAAACAATTGGCTATTACATCAGGACAACTATGTCCTCCCCTCATTATCCAAATTGCTAATATGTAAAACTATTACTATCAAACCAGACTACTCTAGGAATGAACCATCCTAGCACTGTGGGACCTTGACAAATGACCATATCAGACAACTCTAGGAATGAGTACCATGGGACCTGCTGCTGTTGGCCTGAATATGCATTCTGTGGAATGCTTTTTGGCCAAGAGTGGGGAATGAGGACTAAGCTCTGATTTTTTTATCTTGTCCAAATTCCTTTCTAAGGAATCTGGTGAGGCATGCCCTACAAATAATAAATTCTTGTAACATGGGTTTTATTTAACCTGTATATCATGACTTACTTTCCAGTCTGACTCTGGCATGAGGGAACAAGTTGAAATGTTTTACCCCAAAATATGTTTCCTTGCCATACCTTGAAATTGCCCTGCAAAGTCTCTTGTGGGAAAAAAATCCACATTCTACAAAGAATTCCTTTCCACTTTGTTTTCCTTCCTTTCTTTCCAGATTCAGGATAATCAATAAGAGCCAGGTACCCTTTTAAGTCTGATATGAAACATTTTACAACCTGCTCTTGCTCTGAAGTCTACTATCTGAGAGATTCCTCTGCACAATAAAACTTGGTCTCCACAATCCTCTGACTTACCCTGAGCATTCCTTTCCATTGATCCCAGGTCTTCAGATAAACTCAACCAATTGTTAACCCGGAAATGTTTTAATTTACCTACAGCCTGGAAGCCTCGCCCAACCCCCACTTTGAGTTTTCCTGCCTTTCTGAACCAAACCAATGTATTTCTTAAATATATTTGATTGATGTCTCATGCCTCCCTAAAAATATATAAAACCAAGCTGTACCCCTGCCACCTTGGGCGCATGTTCTCCTGAGGGCTGTGTCAAAGGCCATGGTCATATTTCCTATTTGGCTCAGAATAAATCTCTGAAAATATTTTATGGAATTTGACTCTTCTCATTGACAGTAGTTTCAATTATCTGTTATAATTCCTAGCATTTTTAACTTTAAGATAAAACTTGGTAAGTTGCTTTAATTGCGTACTAACTGCAGCCAAGGTTTGCTTCTTAATTAAGGGTCTGTTTATTCCCTATGTCCCCAATTGTAAAGCCAGGAAGTCAAATAGTTCTCAAAACCCAAAAAGCGCTTTCTACCCTTAAAACACGTAGCAAATCTTGCATCTGATCTGCAGTTTGCCAGTAATCTTAAGGCTGTTTTTATTTCTCAAAGATTAAAGTCATGTGAACAGAAAGGTCCTACAGATTTTATATTCCCTTTAACAATTACTTGATCCAAGCGCTTGTCTTACTTTGCGACAAATTCATCAGAGCTCTTTCGACAGACATTACACACAGTAGTACACACACAGACACGCAGAAGAAAATCTAGTTGCTGGATGGGGCCGTTTAAGAGACAGGGCTGGGAAAACATACAGATACCAAACCAGAAAGAAACTTATTCCCTAACACAGGATTGCTAAACAAAGCTTTGCCAAGCAGTTACAGGCCATGCCACCAGGATGTAAAAACAATATGGAGGCTTGTAGTATAAACCATACAGACAGGCAAAGCACACCAGATTGGCCACAGCCCAAGACTAGCCCCACAAATCCTTTTTTACAATTAAGCTTTACAGAAAAAATAAACAGTGATCATTAGGGAGAGGGGATCTGGCTTAGCAAAGGGGGAAAATATCTTTAAAGCTTAACTCCTGATGGGGTGGAGAAGGGAAAGAGAAGAGTTTTTAAATATCTGGGGAAGAACTTCTTATTTTTATGCAACTAATTCCTCCACCAGGAAGAAAAGATTAAGCTTAATTACTGTCCAATAGAGTTAACCCCATTAGCCAGGGAAGGGGAAGGCTGCGGCAGCAGGGAGTGGGGATCAGCTGGGCGCTGCTGTTTACCAGGTCCTGAAAAAGGAAGAAAAAGACCAGGTAAAGGTCCCCGACCCCAGGAAGTGACAGGGGGTGATGGTGTGGTTTCCCATAAGCTCAGAAGTCCAAAGAAGAAAAGGCTTAGAAGCCACAGCAAGATGTTTTGTGTTCCCCTTTTAGTCACCACTTCTTGAGTCCCCACTTTGCACACCAAGAATGTTGCAGGACTTTTCCTTAGTGCAGCAGTAAATACTGCCAAACAGTTTTCTAAAGTGTACTAATTTCCACTCCCACAAGCAATGTAGAATAGTTTTTGTTGCTCCACATCCTCATCAACACTTGGCATCCTCAGTGCTTTAATTTTAGCAGTTTAGTGCTATCTCATTGTTGTTTCACTTTATATTTCCCTGATAACTAATAATGTCGAGCACCTTTTTATATGTGGGTTGACCATTTGGATATTCTCTTTTGTGAAGTGTTTAAATCTTTTCACAGATTTTTACAATAAGATTTTAAATCTGTTTTGTTATTGATTTGTGAGAGTTCATTGTATATTCTGGAAATGATATTGTTATACCTGAGCGAGTTGGAAGGAAAGCGCCACACTCTAAGTTCCAATTGAGAGTCCTTTATTGCCAGTGACCAAGAGACGGCAGCTAATGCTCAAAATTCTCTCGGCCCAGAAGAAGGGGCTTGATTCCTTTTTATACCTTGCTTAAGATAGACGAGGGGGAGTCTAGCTGAAGTGGAATTTACAGAAACAGAACAAGCAAGTTAGATAAGGAGGCTGGTAACTAGGAGGCAGGAGGTTCCCATGATTGTTAATTACTAAAGACGGTGTACACAAGCAGTTCTTATGATTGCTGGTTACCAAGGGGGGTATTCAGTACTTGCCATACAATCAAGGGGGGTATTACAATAGCAATTGGGCTTTCCAAGCAGGATATGGTTACAATGGTTATATGCCTCTATAGCTCTAAGTACAGCATGACCCAGCACAGTAGCATGTCCCAGGTATGCACTTAAGGGAGAAATGGTTGGAGGGGTGAGGCAGAGTTTAAGATGGAGTCTGTCTGGCTCTCAGCAAGATGGCATCTGTCAGGCCAACACAGAGTAGGTTAGCACAATACTATATTGTATATATGGACTGGAGGTACCTTCTAATTTATGGCTTGGCTTTTTACTCTTTCAGTGTTGTTTGAGTAAAGATTTAAATTTTAATGGAATTCAACTTAGCAATCTTTTCTTTTGTGATTAATGGTTTCTGTGTTCTTTTCAAGAAATCTTTGCTATCCCAAGTTCATGAAGAATGTTTTCTTGTAGATGCTTTATTGTTTTACCTTTCACATTTATTTCTATGATTATCTTTAGTTTTTATGCATGGTGTGAAGGTTCAAGGTTCAGCGTTTTTCTATATAGATATTGTATTGACCCAGAACCATTTAGTAAAATGACCATCCATTTTCCACTGAATTGAGTAACCTTTCTGTGGTAAATAAGGAGACCATATGTTTGGGGTATGTTTTTGTTTTTCTGTATGGGTACCAACACCACATTATGTTTTTTATATCTGGTAGTTTAAGCTCTCTAGCTTATCTTCTTTAATTTTAAGCTCTCTAGCTTGTCTTAATAGTAAATTAAATTAATTTACTTTTTTAGCTTTTCTTCTGTAGTTATATATAAATTTGAGAATCAGCTTGTCAGTTTCCCACACATACACATATGTCCCATACTGTTGGGATTTTAATTGGTATTGCTCTGAATCTAGAGATAAAACTGAGAACTGACATCTTAATAAATTTAAGTCATGCATTCTAATACTTTTAAGTCATGCATTCTAAGTATTTTGTTTATCCCTTCACTTATTTAGGTCTTTAATTTCTCTCAGGCATGTTTGGTAGATTTTAGTGTTCAGATCTTGAATGAGGTGTTTGGGTTTAATAAAAATGACTATGAATCTGAATTAATAATTGGTAATGTTTATAAAATCTCAAATAATTTTACTATTTTTTAGAGGCTGCAATTGTGTTAAGATCTCTGAGATAGCAATTTCCATATTAGCTAAGCAATATCTAAAAGTATTTAGTATTATAATTTCACTTACTTTACAAATTGTGTTCAAAATGTTTTTTGCAATGTAGTTGCTTCTTACTTTTAAATTTGATTAAATGGTAGGATTATTTAGAATCTAATTTATTTTCTGGTTAAGTATATTAAGATGGTACCCTGTTGCCACACCTGAGGTCTGTGATATATTTCTTAAATAAAGGGGGAACTGGTGAATTGGAAGTTTCAGTTTGGTTTTAAGTAGTTTACCTCCTCTATATCAAAAACTTCTCGCTGGACATGGTGACTCACGCCTGTAATACCAGCACTTTGGGAGGCCAAGATGGGTGGATCACAAGATCAGGAGTCCAAGACCAGCCTGACCAACATGGTGAAACTTTGTCTCTACTAAAAATCCAAAAATTTTGGGGCTTGGTGGTGTGCCAGGCTTGGTGGTATGCACCTGTAGTCTCAGCTACTCAGGAGGCTAAGGCAGGAGAATCGCTTGAACCTGGGAAGTGGAGATTGCAGTGAGCCCATATCGTACCACTGCACTCCAGCATGGTGACAGAATAAGATTCCGTCTCAAAAAACAAACCAAAAAACTTCTAAGTTGTTAAACCCAAACATCAATTTTAAACACAGAGAATTAAAGTTGTGATTGCATGATGCCAAAATATTTAATCAATTTAGTTTGAATTTTTAAACTAAGAGTCTTAACTGTCCAGTAGTACAGTTATCTTGGCATAATTCAAAAATTGGCTGTAATTTTGTCTGAATTAACTAGTAAATTTGCAGAAGCTAACCTGATTCCATTTAAACATATCCTAAGATGTTGAAAAATTGATGTTTGCATATTTGTTACCATATTAGTTTGTAGTGAGTAATATAAAACATGTACATTCACTGAGTTGAGACTATCTTTTATTTCTTTGAATATCACTAAGTGCCTTAGCACAAAAGTAAACTTTCTCAGTGATTTTATCTATTTTTTAAAAGTATAGACTACTTTTATATGGTAGAGGTCTTTGCTTCTTAAATTTTATTTTGGTAACTTCCATGTATGTTCCCTTTAGTTTTAAAAGTTTAGTATCACCCAACACCAAAACTTGAATTAAAGTTGTGATAAAATATAGTAGTAGTTCACTTGTTTTACTATTGTACGTTGAATATGAAAGTTTAATGATGTTAAAACTAGCTTATTTCTAAATGTCAAGGATACATAAAGTGTTCAGATAATAGTTATGTTTTTATCCTCATTTTACAGAAATTTAATAAATGGTTTAATTTATTTCCATTTTATATTAAGTTTCTGACTGTACTGTGTATTTCAAAGTCATTTGAAGAATTTGATAGAAAACATAATGCAAATCTTCTGTGCTTTTTTTTTTCCTTAATAGAAGAGTCATGCCCTATCCTGAGAGTAGAGAGACATCAGCTGACATATGACAATATAAACAAACTTGAAGTTTCAGGTATGCAATATAATCCTTTGCAAAATAATATTTTATGTAAAATTATCACCAGATACTAGATATGGAATACATGTAGGTGAATCTTTGACACTCCAATTTAAGATCATAGCATTAATGTAAAAATGTTAAGAATTATTTTTATTTTTTATTTTTTTGAGACAGAGTCTCACTCTGTCGCTCAGGCTGGAGTGCAGTCATGCAGTATCAGCCTGCTGCAATCTCCACCTTCTGGTCAAGCAGTTCTCCTGCCTCAGCCTCCTGAGTAGCTGGGACTACAAGTGCATGGCTAATTTTTATAATTTTCGTAGAGATGGTGTTTCACCATGTTGGCCAGGCTGGTCTCTAACTCCTGGCTTCAAATGCTTCATTTGCCTTGGCTTTCCACAGTGCTGGGACTGCCGGCATGAGCCACCACACCTGGCCCACAAAAATTTAAGGTAGATGATGTAGAAAAAATTCTGAGAGCAGGATTCTATATGTTTAATCTGTGATCAACAACATCTCAACCTCTTGGAGAAAAAAAGGTTATTTAAAATTATAAAAGTTGTGCCCATTGTAGACATTTTGGAAGAAGAAAAAAAAATTGTGAGAAGGAAGATGTCACCACCCAGATAAAGACAAGATTACCATTTTGGTTATCCTTTTTATCTTTCCTTTTGGTAATCTTTCTATCTCCTTCTTTTCCTCTTCCTCCTCTTCTCTTTCTCTCCACACTCATAATTCTTCCATTCCATTTTTCTTCTCATCAGTATACATTCTTTAAAGCATAATTTTTAAAAAGTCTGCTTAGATTTAAACTGAATGGCTGTACTATTTTAAATCTAATTTTCTTTCTTTAGACATCAGAGCTGCTACAGTGAGTTACACTAATTTTTACTTAAGATAATTCCTAGGGTAAAGGAAATTAAAATTGAGTTTCTTTTGAAATATATTTATGAATTTTTTTTTCCAGAAAAGTAGCTCTATGTTCTATATGGCAAAGTGAATCTCATTCTCTTTTACCCTAAAAGGAGAAAAATATACTCAGGAGGCTGAGGCAGGAGAATTGCCTGAACCCAGGAGGTGGAGGTTGTGGTGAGCCGAGATCGTGCTATTGCACTCCAGCCTGGGTAACAAGAGCGAAAATTCGTCTAAAAAAAATAAAAAAGGAGAAAAATAAAATCAAGACATTTTGCTGATCCCAAGCAGCAAGATTTTATTTGAAGTAGATCAATCAATAGTTAAGGGCAACACAAAATCCTGTTTAGAAATCAACATTTCTATTAGTTTATTAAATTCAATAAAACTGCTGTATTGAATCGTTTGTTACCTTTTACAGGTTTTGATCTAGGAGAGAGATTTTCTTTGAGACGTGCATTTTGTGAAAGTGATAAAACCTGTTTCAAATTGGGAAGTGCACTTCTTATTAGAGACACTATGTAAGTAAAAAAAATATTTTCTTTATGTTTAATAATATGTCATAAATTATTTTCTAAGGAGATTTCAAATAATTTGTTTTAAAAATAAAGTTTCTTAATAGCATCATCCTCACTGGAATGCAGTGGTAAGTGTATTTGTTAATGTATTTGTTGTTTATAAAAATCATTGCAATCTAATCTTTGTTCTACAGTGTAAATACCATTTATACGTACAGAAAAAGGCATGGTCATTAAAGAATAATAATTAAATCCATTTCTGAAGAAATATTGTTATGTTTAAAGTAGATGTTTTAGTTTTTTCAGTGTAAACATTAAAACATAAGGCATTATATAGATTCAGAGCCAAAAGACTGATATTTATTATATATATTTTTGGATTTTCTATGCTTCCTAAGTTAAAATAACAGAATTTAGCTCTTATGTGCTTCTTTCATCTATTCTCCATGTATAGAGTACATGGTAAATAAAAAGCTGTTACGTGCTTTTATTTTTAGTCTTGATACTCATTTAATTTTAAAACAGATTTACCAAAGGTTTCCCTTGTTATTTTTATTTTCTGTTTTCTATGGATACACTCAGAGTTAAAAAAAGAAATCACTTTCCATTCAAATAGTGACAATTTATCAGCAACCTTACAGGGCAACAGTGATTCCCCATATAGCTGGCAATAATTAAAGGATGAATTGATAGTAATTCAGAAAGCTGAGTCATCATACAGCCAGGTAGCACATATGGTCAGGATAATTATTCCTGGAGTCCAAGCTAAATATTCCCATATATGAATATACTGCAATAAAAATCCATCAAAATTCTATTTGGCTTAATATGCAGCACAAATGTTTTTATGTGAAAATATGTATGTATGTTTTCACTTCCTGGGCAGTAGCCTAATATTTAAGACAGACAAGACTGGGACAGTTTCAAAATTTGAATTCTTAAAGGCAAATAGCATTAATCATCTCATTGCCCTTCCTCAGATATTCTGGGTGAATGAGGTTCATAACTCACATTTTCCTTGAGAAAAGTTTCTTTTAAACTTATTTTGTGATACTTTGGTAATTTTCATTTAATGACTGAAATGGTTCCTTAAAAGTAAACTGCTTAATACTTAACAAGAAACAAGAATATTAAGGAAGGAAGGAATTTCAAATCAGGGGATATAATGGGTGATTATTAGGTGGGACACTTCAGCAGATGTAGCTGTATGGGTGTGTGCTACAGCGGCCGCTGTTTAGGTGGTCTCATAAGCAGGCATTAAACTCTCAGGGCACAGCAATTCCATGCTTAAGTATGCATATGTCATAAAGAAAAAATGAGAGGCACAATATTTCTTACGTGTATATTCTCTCCCACTGTCTTCTTTTGGATTTAAACCCCTGTAATTCTGGTCAGATGGCAAAACGATTGGAGTGAAACTTTTTAAAATTCATTGGACTACCTGTGAGAAGACTACAGCTAATTTTAAGTAGCTACGTTGGAAAACTTGCTGCCACATTTAGACAATGCTATTTTTTCTATGAATTCATGTGATAAATATTAGGCATGACTTGGAATTTGTTTTCTGAATTTTGGGTTCTAATTCACTGCCCAATCCATGGGTAATAAATGTAAGTGAATTTGCTGGTTCTTTGGAGTAGAACCCTGGTACCTCCACTAAAGGAAACCAGGGAGTGTCTGGTTTAGCTGACCAGCGAGTGTCAAGTAGCTTGGCTCATTTCCACTTACATTTCACTTGTTGAGCCAAGTATGCTAGGATGCTTCTCTTGCATGATGCCATTTCGATTTTTCAATGAGACTGGAGTAAAGTTGCAGCTGTTTATATATTTGTAAATAAGCTGCTTTGCAGAGTCAGCATGGGAAAAGGCAGATACTATGTTATATGGAAAATGCGGATACTTTCTGTGCCTGAGCTCGCTTTTATTTTTCTGGCATATCCCAGGTGAGATTCATGAGAGGAGAGGCTAATAAGTATGTTGGTCTGATACCTGTTAGGCATACTCAATGCCTTGAAGCTTGCTTAATGTAAAAATCCCAAAGATTGCTTTTGCAGGGCTTACCAGATAAACATCTGTCAGGTCCAGGACACAGGTACTAACAAGGGTAAATCATGAGCCTCAGGCAAAATACAAGTCACCATTTATCCCTGGATAACAGTGCGGTAACCAAGGGCTTCTGCCCTGGGCAATAGTACTACACCTAATCAGCTCCCCATGGTTCTTTTTGGTCCTGTACCCATGCTAAAGTTATAGGGTAGCTATGATAGCCCACACAGACAACATATATCTTCCCTGGAGGATGGTCTCTTCCTCAGCCATTCTCCTACAACTCAGCCATTCTCCTACCAATGGTTAATTGTGGAGGTCACACTTTAAATATCCAAGGAATAACTTATAAATTATACCTCAGACTCTCCCCACAAGGGCCACAATAGCCAACCATCTACAGTGAGGGGCTTGGAGGGTCCAGGGCCAACACCAGGTTTTTGTTGTTGTTGTTGTTTTCCTACCTTTAGGGGCATTGGGGCAGGCACTAACAGATTTCTGTTCATCCCTGTACCTGGTTGGAGAAGGTCATCCTTCCTCTAATAGATCTGGCCACATGGCCTGTCCCTACATGGGTCAGTGACTAACTAGCTAATTCTGTAACTTTCAGGTAATCAACCACAGGTTAAACCCCGATAAACTGCCCAGTATTGGTGCAGATTACCACAGGTGTCACCTCTTTGATCATCACTATGTACACTGCCTTGAGTTCAACTTATTAACTACTTTATCTACACTTGGTTTTAAACCATATGGTGTCAGTATTAGGCTGGACTCTCGCAACAATGAAGGCAGCAGCAGTATTCTCGCTAGACCTATCTGTATACCATGCCCATCAAGAATGGCAGGGGTGCCTCAGGCTCCATAGCCTCACCTTGCATTAGGACTATAGACTTCAAGACCTCTTGTAACTCTGCTGCTAAGGGACTTGTACTCAGTGTACCTCACTGCTGCAAGTAAGTGCCCCACTTTGCTAAAGTGGATGTCTGCACCGTCTTTATCCAGGGGGTGCTTACCTATGAGCGTACCCACCCCACTCATGGATAAGTCATCTGCATGATGATTGTAGTCTGTTCTACCATGCTTTTATGAGCCTGAAGGGCAGCATAGGCAGTTACCAATTGCTTCCCAGTATGGGGATTGTTATTCAGGAATGCACCCATCCCACTATTAGTAACTGCTTCTCTGTTAGCAAAGACCGGAGCTCAGCTCCCTTCCATAGTTGAAACCAAAAGCCTACTGGCATTCTCAGGTGCTCCGTGCACTGCTATAGGCCCTGTATCTGTGGTCATATGCACATCTAGCTACAAGGGCACCTCTGGTCAACTACCTGTAGGGCTTGTGCCTGCTAACTAGCCTGTGTGGCTACCAGGAAGACTGTCTTAGCCTCATCATTCCAATCCCAGGCAAGAGGAATGTTGCTGCTTCTAAATCTGCAAGAGAATCAGAGGTTAACATAACATCATTAAGTTCATGACACATGGTGGGGCTATGCATATAGCCCTGCAGCAACACGGTAATAGTTAATTGTCACTCTCACATGAAGGCAAACTGACAGCTTTCTGCCCCCACCAAGGGCTGCCATAGCAGTAGTCACTTCATTTAGGCAGCACCCACATATGGAGTGAGAACAGCAGCTAGAGAGCCAAAAGCACTCAGGGGCACTGAGCCCAGGACAAGATTCCTCATGTGGGAGGGAAAGTGTTTATCATCTGGCCCCCAGGTATTCAGATCAAATGGCCTGCTCTATACCCATCTCCCAGAGAATTTGCACCAAATGAATATATAACTGTCCTTTACTCACAGTTTATGGTATTTCTCTGGCATCATAGCAAACAGTCCATATGGCAGCCATTAGCCACTCGATTAATGTGTGTTCACCATGCTCTGTGCCAACATTGATACAGCTACAGCCGCTGATGAAGGGAAGGGTGAGTTGTGATAAAAGCCAGCTTTTCCATCTCAGAGGTGGAGCAAGAAATGCTGTCAGCCCCCTCACCCCAAAGGTGGAGTAGCTAGGCAGGGAGGGGTTCTGGGTGCTACTGGCACTGTTTACCTAATTCTCACAACTCAGTGCATGTATGAGCACTATAAGAGGTATGTTCCACCACTTCTGGAGGAGCCCTGGGCACTCCTCTAGATTCCCATTAGATGCTTATGTTCCACCTTCTGATGGATCACAGCATGAGCCCGCAGTGGAGGAGCCTCCTCCTCCTCAGGATCAGACCAATTGGGAGTGTCCAGCCTGGAAGATGGACTCAAGATCATACTAACAGCTGTTGCTAAGTCCTGTTCCAGGCTGTTTATCTGGGCCTCCAGGTACCCTGCTTACACCTGGATGTCCGTCACCCACAGGTTCTGCTTCAAGCTCTGCACTGGGGCCCCCAGGCACATGGATTGTACTGGGAGGGAGGTCCCTTACCTGTGGGATTGAGCATGTACTTCACGCAGGACAGTCAGAAATGCCCATCCAACTCTGCCGGTGAAGGTGCATTCCTTCTCAGTGTTGTGTGCTTCCAGCTGCCTCAGTGCTTTCTCCACACTCACAGGAGACCCATCCACTGCCTCCCACATTTCCAATGGGGCCCATTCAAGCAGCACCGCTGCCACTGGGTGCCACAGCCCATGCTTCAGCCGCATAGCCAACCCGGGAGCCCTCAGGGGCCAATTATCAGGTCCATGACTACACCAAATGTTATGCTTGGGGTCAGGTTCTATCTCATGCTGAGGTCCGAAGGGAGTGAGTGGGTGAGCAGATAGCTAAAAGAACATTTGGAAGACTATAGGCAGGTGAAAGTTAGTTTTATTCAGCAGCTCTCTCATCAGCAGCTTACACACACTAGCTCGCTCACACTGTTCACCCTGTCTTGGTTGCTTTGTCTGGCAGCTCCCACACACAGCTGGATGGCCGGCTCTCCCTTCAGGGTTAGCAGCTTAATTCTTTCTCTCTCTGGGCAGGAGTGAACTGAGCCATGTCCTGACTCCCTACTGTCCATCTGCAAAGACAGCTCTGGCTGTCTCTTTCACTGGGCATGAGTGTACTTATACAGTGTCAGCAGGGCAATTATACATTTTACAGGCAATAGTGACCTAAGGCCAAGAGATGGCCTTCCCATGGCTATGATAACAAATGGAGTTATATGCCTGTGCTCTAAACTCACTGAGTCACTGTGCATGTTTACCTCAGCCTACCCTTGACCAAAACACATCCAGCTTCCTTACAACATCGTAGTACACTTAGATGTGGCACAGGCTCAAGGGACTTCTGAGGGGCTTTATGTGTTTTGTTGGATTTAAATTTATGTCCATTTCTTCTATATTTATGGGATAGCAAATGGTAAGTATTTGGGGACTTTAGAAGATTCTGGGTGGCCTGCTACCTAGTTCTCTAAGAGTTTTTTTTTAGAGGAAATTTTCTTTGCTGCGTCTATCTACAAGTATCCCTGGTTATTTAAAAGAGATAATTCATTATTTTTATACATACTGATAAATCTATATCCAAGAAGATTATACTTTGATTATTTTTTAATTGTGTTTTGGCAGTTATCAGGGGTAGTTGATAAAGTATTGAGTAAAAAAAGACAAAAACACACACAAACACACCATGCGATTATCTACTTCCATTAGTTGCTTCAATGGAAACTTAATTCAAATAAAATGTTTTAGTATTAAATATTTTAGATGAATATTAAATTTCTACATGCTGTGGGTTCTGAAGGAACGACACACTCAGCTTGATCGGCCAATGAAGAAATTGATTTCAAATGTACCAAGGAAGTGAATTTTCTGATTCATTATTTAATTCAAGTATGGTAAAGAGCCTTATCTCTTAGCCTCTTGATAGCTACTGGCTGTCTGGAATGCAGCATTGAGAAGAATTCTGGGGCCATGGAGGGTTCAGCAAATTAAAGTGCTATGACCCATTAAAAAAGAGAGGGAGGGAAGAGTGAGCATATGTATTTCATATCTATATTCTCTCTGATTTAGGATGATTTCTGTAAGCTGGTGGCTTTTGCGATTGAAGCCGTGCCTAAGAACAGGGAAATGAGGCTATGTGTGAAAAAATCAACACAGATTAAATTTAACATGATGTATGAGCTTGAATAATATAGTTAGACGCAGTGGTGTAAATGAAATATGTGATCGCCTTAGTATTTGTTACAAATAACTAAATCTCTAGTGAAGAGGAGTCTTCTTTCTTCGTTTCTCTGTTTCTCTCATTAGATTGATGTCTGCTTTATGAAAATAGAGGCAATTTAGTTTCATAGCTTTACATGAAAATAAGAGGTAGCTGGTAGGAGTTATTCTAATTTATGTTTATGTATTTATAAACATAATAATCTTCAGCAAGTTGAAAACCAAACTATAAGTTTGGAAGGTATATAATGTTTTTCAGAAATATTTGAACTCTGGACTTTAACAGTTCCCTTGAAAATAATCCTAAATATGGACAAAACTGTTAATATGTTGTAGCATGATTTTTACCTTATCTTTTCTACTGTTCAATGATTTATCCCATGGGACTACCTTTTCTACATGAAACTTTACTATCTTCAGATTTTTTATCATTATAAATAACATTGCAACATACAAGAAAGTTGTTTTTCTCTGTATTTAGGATTATTTTCATACAATTGATTTTTAGAAAAAAAATTACTAATTCATTTTTAGGGAGCTTGATATATACTACTAATTATATTCCATCATTGTTTTCTCCATGTATTCTACATATTTCCCAATATCTTCTGTAGCACTAGGCATTCTCATGTTAAGATTTTGTGTTTTGTTTCACTTAAAACTTGTGCAGTTACAAATAGAAGCTGTAGTTTCTATTTAAAAATGTCAAAGAAGTTTCTAAAATGTATCTGTTTTTCTAAAGGGTGAATCAGAGGTAGCATTCAGTAAGTCACTAAAATGAATGCAGTCTAGTCTAGGACTTATCCTTTTATTCAACAAGGATTTGTTGAGTACCACTGTGGGCCAGGCACTTTACTAGGTTCTGAGCTTACATTGGTAAAACGATGTGTATCTAGTCTTTCTTTCCTAGAACCTGCTAGAAAGATACACAGTGCAAGGAAAAGATACACTTCCTTCTTGCTTTGCCTTGATAGAAGGCAACTGAAATGTATTGCCTTCTATTGTTCAAGCTTAGACTGTGTGACTCAAATTTCACCCCTTATAAAGGCTTAACTTCCTTAAGCATCATGCACAAAGCTGATTTTCAATGTTTTCATTCCTTCCCTCTTAAGGGACTATTTTGTAACCCATGGTTCATTTATATTGCTCTTCTTTGAGTTCTCTCCAAGTTCTCAAAACAAATTCAGAGCCTGAAAACTTATTCAGAACTATGATACTGAAGCATCTACTTGCTGAGTGTTTCAGAAGGATTACTTTACAATTTCATTAAGCTCTAGAGAATGCCTATTTATGCATCCCTTGGGTTTTCATTTGGGGCATTCTTTCATTGTATAGATAGAAATTTTCCTGTATAAGGATAGGTGACTTAGTTACAAAGTTGTACAGCTGTTTTTGTGGGATTGTATGACTGTTACACATGATCGTATATGTCATCACTTTATTTCCTTCATTGCAGTTTGGCATACTAAGAATCTGAGGTTAGTCGTTAAGTCATATGTTTTTTAAATGGAAAGAACATATACAAATATTTACTTCTCAATAGTCAAAAGAACTTTTTTCGAGAAAAATTAGAATTTTTAATAGGTAGTAATAATAAATTTCTTAGTATAGAAATAGATATTAAGATGTAATATAATGCGAAATATCAGATCACTATTTTCATTTACCAATTTTGCAAACCTTTAATATTATCATCATCAAATTTAAGTAAATTGTGATTTTCCTCTTTCAGATTTCAGATAATTCAGCATTGGGAAAAGTAGAACATATCAGTGATTAATTGTATATGTGTAAATTCTGCAACGTTCATATGACTTAAAGTTTTTTATTGGACTTGAGCACTTATCTGTTAGCCAGAGAGAAATACGTTTATTTAAAAGTTACAGAAACATTTTAAATTTAATGTCTATTTGTGAACATTAGTAGATAAAATCTTATAAAATTAAAATATTTTCATGTTTCACATGAGTTAAAAATGGAAAAACCATAAATAGATTTATATATTTAAGAAACTAGGCTGGGTGCGGTGGCTCACGCCTGTAATCCCAGCACTTTGGGAGGCCGAGGCGGGTGGATCACGAGGTCAAGAGATCGAGACCATACTGGTCAACATGATGAAACCCTGTCTCTACTAAAAATACAAAAAAATTAGCTGGGTGTGGTGGCGCACGCCTGTAGTCCCAGCTACTTGGGAGGCTGAGGCAGGAGAATTGCTTGAACCCAGGAGGCGGAGGTTGCGGTGAGCCGAGATCGCGCCATTGCACTCCAGCCTGGGTAACAAGAGCGAAACTCCGTCTCAAAAAAAAAAAGATACTAAAAAGTTCTTACAGTAATAAACAATAATGTCTATATTAGTATAGACATTATAATATTAGTGCCTTCAAAGAGTGTATTCTTAACAATTAAATTACTCAAAAATTGAATGGAAGTGAGAAGCTGCAATTCATTTACACACATCCAATTTCTAGCCTCAAAGGTACATAAGGTTTCTAAGGAAAAGAGGGTAGATTCTCATTTCTGAGGAAAAAAAGAGTAGTTTTTCACTTGTCTTGTTGAAACACAGGACAGAACACTAGTGAAGAGTTTGCAGAAAGAAGTGTAAGATATGGTTCTTGCCTCTAGGAAGTGTGTGATATCTCCTTGTAGGGGTAAGAAATGAAAACAAACTCAATTATAATTATAAGCATACAGTTAATGTTTTAAATGTTCAGAGGAGGACAAAATCCTTTACAGTTTGGATAAGAAAAAATATCTTGAAGACTATGAGATTTAAACTGGGCTTTGAAGAGGCTACTGAGAGTCAGAGATGAATCAAGTACTGGAGAAAGGAAAAACATCCCAGATGAGGGAAGGTCCTGGGAGTTTAGCACATGGAAAAATCCAATAAATATTATTATATGAGATAATTTCTATATGAGAAAAATATTGACAACCCAATTTATCCAAGGTGGCAGGTGGTTTGATTTTCTCTGATGCTCACCAACGTTACATAAGCCCCTGGCAAAAATTTCAAAGAACTTATATACGATTTTCCCTACAACATCCAGGTGGCTTAAGTTCTAATGAAAGTCTGTGGTCATTAAAAATAGGTAATGGGTTTCTTATATTGTATCATATAATCAGAAAGGCATTATTTTTCTTTAGACTCCACTGCTCACATCAGAACTCCCATTCTTTGGCCAGGCAGGTAATTGTTCGGATATATAAGCCTTATAGGGTAGGTATTACATCCACCCGATTCATGTTTGTGTCCTTTATGGTACCTGACACACAGTGGTGTTTAGTGCTAGTTGAATTGATATGATCTTAAGTTTAAATTAAGGGGTATTTGAAATTTATCAGTACAGTTATTTGCATATTTTAGGCAACCAAGGATTTCTTTTTACCAGCACATCTAGAAGTAAGGCACCTTACTTCTAACTCTTGTACTAGATCTTTTTACCAAAGAAGACTTAAGGACAAGGCACATGTGACTACCCAGTTTCCAACAATGATAATTATCCTAATAATAGCACCTTACACTTATGAAGATTATATGATTTACAAAGTAATTTTGCCTTCTTATATCATTGGTACCACAATGACTTCTGTGATGTAGTACTGTATCACCATTTTATAGATGAAAAATGAGGTTCAGTAACATTAAGTAATTCACCTAAAATTTCAAAAATAATAAATGAAACAGTTGTGTCTAGAGCTCAGTTCTTCTGTCTCCAAATCCAGAATTAATTTCTACTTTATTATGGTTGATTACATGTAAATTATCTTATCTTGATATGTCTATAGGCCATTTACTTTGATAGTAGTGAGGTACCAGCTAAATGTACTACTTAGGGATCATCATAAAGCACAAATGTGCTCATAAAGTAATGAAACTAAAGTGTTCTACTCTGGTAATTACTTGGGCCAGTCTAATAGGCATTGATTAATCTACCTCTATAGTTGGATTATATATTAGAGTTTTTCCTTTTACCAATCATTCTTTTATTCAGTAAATCATCCTTATAAGGGACAGCAGAGCTTTTCCTTGGTAGGGTTGTGTGAATGTATCCATGCAGTGTACCCTGCAGGTTTTCAGAGTGTACAAAAGAAAGCAGGCACGTGAGTATGTACTTTAGTCCTATTTTTAATCTTAATTTGGTTCATAAAAATGCTATGAAGACTACTTAGTTATTATCCTTAAGTGGTTGCAAATGTGTTGCTTTTATAATGATTGTAAACCTACAAAGAAGCATGGCCTTAAATTTATGAATTAGAGAATTGACTTTAGTAGTGCGTGAGGCTTTGTTTTACTAGTGCTTCAGAATAACTTTGTAACAATTCTAAAGATTTTTTTATAGGCTGACTGGACTCATAAAATAGCATTACATAGTCTAATCCTACTTCTCAAACACAATCAGATTGTAAGATATAATTATCATTTCAATAATAAACTTTGAAACCTATGTCAACCAAGGAAGAATAATTGTGCCAACTGATAAATCATTACTTAAGTCATTTCAATTCTTTTAACTTAACTGCAATGCTAATCAGAAAATAAACATGGTAGCAGAAAAACTATACTTATGTAAGTTTTTCTTACATAAGATTCATGTAAGTTTGCTACATCTTGTTTATTATCTCATTTAGGTCAGCACTTATTGTTCCTAAAACACATTTTTTTTCCAGATTGGGTGAAATGCTTATAATTTTAGACTAAAATAATAAAATACTAAAATTATTAACTTCATTAATTCATTTTACCATGGCTATATCTAAGTAATTTGGAAACAATCATAAGTTCAGTGAAAATGTTAATATGAACACATGTGGTGATACCATGCAGAATTAACATCTGGTTGGTTTAATATGAGATTGAATTGACCAGATGTTTTGTGTTCAAGTTATTTTTCTTATTTGAACAATCTCAACTTCTTTTCTCTACTTCGTAATTTCTTAGTTTCAGCTGTCCTCCCTGGAGGCCACTCTTCTTTCAAAGGTTAACCCCTTCACTTGTGCTCTTAATCCTCTCCCAGCCAGCCTACTCTAAGACCTTGATCTGCCCGTGATCCCCTTGCTCTTGGGTCTTCAATGTTCCTCTCCACAGTATCCTGGCCACTTACTCTACAAATATATACTTAATCCTTCCCTATTATAGAAACATTTTCCCTGGACAGTCCCCTTTATTCACAAACTTCTTAAAGGAATAATGTTACTGTCCACTTTTACTTCACACATCCCTTAGCCCATTCAAATCTGACTAGGACTTCATGAACACTATGGAAATTTCTTCTTCATAGTTGCTTGTGACAGCTGTACTATCTTCAATGCCAGTGTTGACCTAGGTGTTGCTGCCTTTGTGAACCCATTTCTGTCTCTCTCTGTCATACCATGCCCACCTTTTCTGCCCATTGGATTCCTACATATCCTAGAAAGCTTAGTACACATGCTACATTCTACACTCAGCCCTCACTAATGTCCTTCAAGTTTCCTCCTTTTCTTGGTGGTCTAAACCACTTTTTCTATAATTCTTAAATAATTCTGACTTACATAATCTAAATATTCTCAGGCCTCATTAATATGTGGATTTAAATGATATTAGATTAACATCAATGCCTAACTTGTTATAACTTCTACTTCCAACATACATAACTGCTTAAAGCCTACTCTTATTATTTCTGGGAGCCCTAAAGATGATGCACATGTGTTATATTCAAAAACAAATATGCTTTTCTTCTTGTTTTCTAATTTTCTCGTCAATGCATGTCGCCATTGCCATTGCTGGGAGTCCTCTCCATGAAAATGCTTTTCCAAGACCCAACCAACCTCTGCTAATGGCTGCTCATTCTTAGCCCACAGGTACCAGAGTTACCTGTGGCTTATGACTGAGTGAGCTGTGCATGTATGCTTTGGAAGGTGGTGGCAGAGATCTAAAGACCCCATGTATAACTGTCCCCTAACTCTGAGACAGTGTTTCTTGGGCACAGAGCCTCACAGAGTATTTAATAAATATCATTCTATCAACTCCTGGCTCACCATCATTTGTGAGGCTCAAAAGCTAGTAGAGGCCAGGCACAGTGGCTCACACCAGTAATCCCAGCATTTTGGGAAGCCAAGCAGGCAGATTGCTTGACCCCAGGAGTTCAAGACCATCTTGAGCAACATAGCAAAACCCTGTCTCTACAAAATACAAAAAAAAATTAGCCAGGTGTTGTGGTGTATGCCTGTAGTAGCAGCTACTTAGGAGGCTGAGGTGGGAGAATACTTGAGCTCCAGGAGGTTGAGGCCGCAGTGAGCCCTGATCATGCCACTACACTCCAGCCTGTGTGACAGAGTGAGACCCTGTCTCAAAAAATTAAAAAATAAAAGATACAGATACTAAGCAATTCTCTCTGTTATTCTCATGTTTGCCTCTCTCTTCTGATTTACCCAAGATAAGAATTTAAAATTTCTTTTGGTTAAGAGGGCTATATAGAAAAAAATATTTTATGGCATATTATCATTATTTATGGTATATTGTCATTATTTCTACATTCCACTTAGATGCCAGTGAAAGAAGAAATTCTAACAAAGTATTTTATTGAATTCCCAAATGATAATAAATACTCACTATGAGCTAAACCCTGAGAATTTAAGCATGGATAGACACAGTCCCTACCATTGGTCTGTTTGGAAAGACAGGCCGAAAGTGAGCTATTATGGAACATAATAGCAATTTTTAGATCTATGTATGATAAACTCTGAGAGAACAGATGAAGCAAGGAGAAGCTTCATAGAGGAGTAAAAAGTTGAGCCCTTGAAGTATGAATTCATCAGGTGAGCCAAGGGGCCAATGTGTGTTTTGGTAGTTAGAGGGAGCATCGTGGTAGTTTTTTTTTTTTTTTCTGTTTTTTTTTTTTTTTTTTTTAATTTTTTATTGGATTTTAGGTTTGGGGGTACATGAGCAGAGCATGCAAGACAGTTGCGTAGGAGCACACATGGCAGTGTGCTTTTCTTTCCTTCTCCCCTTCACCCACATTTGGCATTTCTCCCCAGGCTATCCCTCCCCACCTCCCCCTCCCACTGGCCCTCCCCTTTTCCCCCCAATAGACCCCAGTGTTTAGTACTCCCCTTTCTGTGTCCATGTGTTCTCATTTTTCATCACCCGCCTATGAGTGAGAATATGCGGTGTTTCATCGTGGTAGTTTTAAAGGTCAAAGCAATTTGAGGGATAGTGAGAATCCCATGTGGTTAATGAATACAGGTGAGAAGAGTATCTGGAGGTGGAGAAGACTTGAAAGTGTGGACTGTTCTGAGAGGTCTTACTTGCTGGTCTGAGGGGTTTAAACTTTATTCATATTTAAAAAACTGGAGGTGTGGTAGCAATAGCATTACCTGCTAGAAATAAACAGCCGAGTGCATATGCCATAGGGAAGATCACAGCTTTCAGTTAGGTCTAGGACCTCCCAGACTGATCCTAAAGCAGCAGCTGAGCTCTTGGACACAAGGATACTTCAGAATTTAGAGGATCTTTTGGGGACAGGGTTAGGTTTAGTCCAGGATTTAAAACAAATCTTTCCTGGCTGAGGGACACCTGGTAAAACTAACCTTCAAAAAATCCTCATTTCTAAAGAGCAGATTGTCTAATTTATCCTTGGTTTTTGTTGTCAGGATGGCATCCAGTGGGGGACTTATTTTCAATGGGAAGTCATTTACAATGCCACATTGAACAAGTGCTAATCAGAACAGGCATGAGATTATTAGAGAGTCATCCAAGCTTTGTTTTCCCATTAACAACCTATCTGTCTGAATCCCCTCAGCAAACACAAAAGGGCTAAGATTTCAGAGTCTCTGTGGCTGTGGAACTCCATCATCATCACCCAGACTGGAAGGAAGGCATTTCAGACAAACTCTCTAGGCCCTGCTAGCCAAATTGCTTGTAACTGACAGGTGATGGTGGGTGTCAGCTGGGAAAGAAATGACTTACTATAAACTCCAAGCATCTCTCACTTCACTCTCAGGAAATGTAACTTGTATCATATTTCTCTTCCTGGAAGATATTCAGCAAGTCAGAGGCCTCACTGATACTTGTAAATACGGAAGTTCTTCCAAAACCCTGCCTCACACTTATTCAGAATGGCAGAATTAATTTGGAAGCCAGTTCTTGATATTTAAAAATAGATTTTTTTCCATTTAGCCATTTAATTTTATAAGCAAAAATAAATAAATAAAGCTTGGTCTTGTTAAATATGATCTGGAAAATTCACTCTAGTGCTATCAAAATAGCACTTTGCTGTAAGGCTTATGCTTTGAGCTGGTTGAAGAATCACCTCCGGAACCATTGTAACCAGTGATTAAACTTTTTAAACACTTTGCTGTGTGAATGTATCTTACACTCAATTTTTAGAACATCATTTACAAAATGAAATTTGGCTAGAATAATAATGTCATCTTGCTTTTCAGTTTATGAGCACTGGAGTTGTAAAAGTTTGTTCAACTTTGTTCTTTGTTATATTTTAGTTCTTGTCTCACATTCCTTATTATTTATTTAAGCAAAAGAACAAACAAGAAAATGGTAATGATGGATTTTTCTTCCTCATCCTCTCTTGTTCTGTAGCTTGATTTTATCCTTTCCGTTTTCTATATTTGAAACAGAGCCGTTACTACACAGGGATGTAACCACATTACAAACTGTGGTTCTTTTAGGAATACTGAACAAAAACATCCAATTGAACTTGCTATACAATGAAATTGCTAATTACTTAATATACTAAGGAGTAAACAAATTTATGAACTTCATTATTGTTTCTATTTTTCTTGACAACAAACCACAAGAGCCTAATTATAGAGAATAAATGCAACCTACTGTTTGCTTCTATCTCCCCATAAAACAACTGTCAATAAATATGAGCATGTATTTTAAAGTAGTAAATTAATTTTTAAATTTTCTGCTTTTCCCCAGCTTTGTCTTGCTTACAATGCTAACCATCTGGAAGGGAGTATGAAAAGCAAAGCTTATACTCTTAAGGCAGTTTTTATTGGTTTCTCATTAATCGGACAACTGGGAATGCTCATTATTTGTTCAGTTGATCTCTGTCCCTGGGAGGCCAGATACTTCACCTTCATTAAGTTAACTTTGTGGATAGCAATGCCGGGCCCTAACTTCACAATTCAGGGAATGATTAGAATGAAAGTTTACTGTATGCCCGGAAAACCATAATGTAGGATTGATGCAAACATTTCTCTTTCTTTCCATCATCATTTGAGATATTTACATGATCATTATTTTTACATTTTAAGAACTCACTTATCTTTTAGTTAGGTTGCCATTCTACTGTTGTTCTTCCCAAAGTATTAAAATCCCAATGTATTACTTTTCATTGGGAAAATAAAGACAGAGGTATTACTTATTAGAACACTTTGTGCCTTTCTTCACATTCCCTAGGTACTAGTACACATACTATTCTCATAATTTTCACTACTTCCTGAAAATTACACTCATCTTTAAAGAAAGGCTTGGTGAACCATGGCACAGGTTTACCTATGTAAGAAACCTGTAAATCCTGCACATGTACCCCAGAACTTAAAATTAAAAAAAAAAAAGAAATGCTTGGTGAAAACTTCTAATTTTTCTAGAAAATGATCTAAGAAATAGAGAGAAAATATTCCTGATTTGTTTTCATCTTCTTTAGCACAGATATCTTTTCCAAAACCCAATAAGCAGTAATCTCTATTTTGAAGTTATAACTGTGTGTTTTGTAAGGAACTGTAATAATTTACCTTTCAGGGCTACTGATCACCTAGGATGTGTGCAAATGTTGGAATAAATAGTTTGCTTGGAGTGTAAAATATGATTCATTGTTGTTTTTGTTAATATTATAGTGTGATTGTAAACCTTTTATTTATTCATTTCTTGAAATTAATATATTTACTTATCCCTCCTTAATACTTAGAAAAATAGAGACCATTTTCCCCCTCATAGTGCCAAAATATTACTTTTAAGTCAGGTTGGTAATGATGAGGGGAATTTTATTCTTAACTAAAAAGATACAAGCAACTTGATATATTGGAAGAAACTAACCTTAGAATTAAAAATCAGGAGTTCAAGTTCCAACCTGACCTCTGGCAGAGTAATGGTGGAGTAGTTATTTAATGTCTGCAGCTTTAATTTCTCATTTATGAAGTGAGATGATTGATCTAAATTACTATCAAACTTCCTTCCAGCTTTAGGAGTATAGAACTGCAGGAAACTATGATGTTTGGTCTCTTATGACTGAAACATTTCCAAGGACTGGAAGATTTTTATGAAGAACACTTTTGGTGAAATCTTGGAGCAACTATTATATTTTGCTATAGCCTGTAGAGATTTTAAACTTCTTTTTGAAATTAAGAAAGTGATGTGTTGTTAATGGACTTTTTTTTTCAAAGTTTTTGATTAACCTGCTTTAGAATCACACAAGATTTGACTTTTCTCTCTGCTGTTTTCCTGATGAATGATATAGCAGTCTCATAAGGCATCCATATTAAGGCCTTATGCAAGCTAACATAGATTTTATGCTCACTACAAGTGTTGAGCATCTACTAGGACTGGTTATAGGCATCATTGTGGATTTTTATGAATGGAGCAAATTTTTATGAATGCATCCTATATGCAAGATGCTAGTCTAGGTACTTGATTTACAGCCACAAGTTTTGCAAGACCATGTTTTTGTTGAAATCACGTTCCACAAAACAGGGAATAAATATGTAAATCAATATTTAAAAAGTCAGGTAGTTACAAGCCCATAAAGAAAATAGAACAAAGTAATGTATTAGGTAGTTACTAGGGTGAGGACAATCTTAGGCCATTCAAAGGAAGTGATATTTGAGCTGAGACCTGCACAGTGAAGAAAAGCCTAAATCAGGGGTGTTCAATCTTTTGGCTTCCCTGAGCCACACTGGAAGAAGGATTGTCTTGGACCACACATAAAATATATTAACACTAAGGATAGCTGATAAGCTAAAAAAATTAGAAAAATAATCTCATAATGTTTTAAGAAAGTTTACACATTTGTGTTTGGGCTACATTCAAAGCCTTCTTGGGCTGCATGTGGCCTTTAGGCAGTGGGTTGAGTAATCTTTTCCCAGAAGACCTCTGGGAAAGATTGTCCCAGTAGAGGAAACAGGAAGTACAAAGGCCCAAAGTCTCAATGAGCCTAGTGTGTTCAAGGAGCAAAACTCAAGTCACTGTGCCTGGAGCCTGAGTGCCACACAGAGACTGGAATAGGAGATGATGTGTCAGAGGAAGGCAGGAGTCAGATCACATCATGCCTTATGAGTCATGGTCAGGGACATGCATCTTATTCAAGGAACCATGCAACACTTTTAGAAGGTTGGAAGTAAGGGAGGGACATAGTCTGATTTTAAAAGCCCATTCTAGCTGCTATGTGCAGGCCAGACTGTAAGGAAAGGGAAAGAAGGAGGACAATCGGGACACTATAACAGGAGTCCTGGGGAGAGATGGTGGCTGCTTGGCTTAGCATGGTGATAGTGGAGATGGAGAGAAGTGGTCAAAGTCAGCATCTGTTTTGGTGATAAAAACAGTAAAGACTTGGGGAGGTGGCTCATGCCTGTAATCTCAGAACTTGGGGAGGCCAATACAGGCAGATTGCTTGAGGCCAAGAGTTTGAGACCAGCCTAGGAAACATGGTGAAATTCCATCTCTACAAAATACAAAAGATTAACTGGGCATGGCTGCATGTGCCTGTTGTCCTAGCTACTTAGGAGACTGAGATGGGAGGATCACTTGAGCCTGGGAAGTTGAGGCTGCAATGAACCATGACCATACCTCTGTGCTCCTGCCTGGGTGACAGAGTGAGACCCTGCCTCAAAAAAATAAACACACACACAAAAACACAAAAACCAGTAAGACTTGCTGATGGTTTAGACACAATGGGGGATAGTAAAGGAAAGACATGAAGAAAGAATGACTTGTATGGATTTGGGTGAAGCACCTGAGTGAAAAGCCATGTCTTTTCTGAGATGTGTAATCCTTGTAGAGGGACATGCTGGGACAGCAATACAAAATGTTCAATTTTAGTTATTTAATTACGATGTCTTTCCCCTCCACATGGAAATGCCCACTAGGGATGTAGGTATGTGAGTCCAGAGCACAGGAGACAGAAATAGACAAGGTTTGTCTCACATCCCTTCCTTTTTGGAACTTTCCTCCCAAACTCCTATTACCTTAAGGGGACACATTTACTACCCAAGGCTTAGCATCTCCTCTTTGTCTGTCTAACTCAGGAGAGCTTCCTACTGTGGATTTGTTCTTCCCTCTCTGTATCTTCCCTCTTAAAACTTTTTTGCTTCATAGCAGCCCCCACAAATCTCTGCTCTGTATTTTCCAAGGTGAAAATTAATTTTTGACAGTTTGTTAGTAATATGTGACTGACTTTCTGGGACTATCTCAATATTAGCAGAGCTTGTGTTTTATAAACACAAGCATTTTCCAGATAGGAAGAAAGCTCTAGTAGTAGACATTTAGGTGTTTTGACTTGTTAGTGAAAGCACTTCATACTTAGGAAGAATGTTGTATGTATAATCTATTTAATAACAATTATACATATATATAGAGTGATCAAATGCTTCCTCTCTCTCATGCCGAGATCTTTTTGGTAATCAGAAATCTTTTAGGCTTTATTCTATTTGTATTTCCTAATAGTTTTAAGTAAATTTTGACCAGAAAAAAATTTTTTCTTAATCAGGTAGGAAAGAAAATCTAGAAAATGAAGTTAATATGGAATTTAGACAAATATAATTCATTCTTAAAGTTCTATACAATGAAATTGCTTCAGGGTTAATAAAATGTTATTTTTTATTCAACTCCATGTATATTAGTCCTAGTACTTTGTAATTAGATATTCTGTTCTCAGTAAATGGGAAAAATATCGTCATAGGTATGTTTTTATTGGAAGGTTTTTTTGTTTGTTTGTTTTGCCTTTTCTCTTAATGCTTCAGTGATTTACTCATTATAAAGGCTATAGGTTGGGGATTCTAGACTTTTTCAACTTAATTTTTACCTACCAAAATAGAAGAAATAATATTAGTACCCTTATCAGTTTATAAAGAATTTGCCTCACCACTAACATATTGAGGCATATGGCCTTTTAGGTGTGTGAGGGGGTGCAGTTTGTGTTAATTTTCCCTCATCTCTGTCCTTGAAGAATATAGGGATAATTTATAGGTCACATTAGAAGTTAGGGTTATTTTTCCCAAGATGGGAATAGCTGTAATTTTTAAAAACCTGATCAGTAGCACAATTCATGCTCCTTGTAACAACTGAGAAAATATAAAGAAAAAAACCCTTCTTAATCTTAACACCAAGAAAGAAACATTTTAATGTTAAGATTTTTTATGAAATAAATTTTTTATCAGAGTCAAAGCTGCACTGACACTGTTTCTGAGATCTGGACACTGCTTGTACTGTAATTAGTCATTTTTAAGGAGTTCTATTTCTGATCATTTGGCCACTTCCCCTACATTTCATATGGTTTTCTTGATGATTAAACAGAGAGCTGCTGTACACAGAGATGTCAGGGAGCAGATGCAAGCTACATTTTAGATTTCTACAACATTGAAGTGAATTACAAGTTTAAAGGAGTCCAAGATATATGAATTACAAGGCTTCAGAGATACTCCAGATTACATCTAGAGCTAGCCCCTTAGCCTCAGAGGCCAGTGTGAGGTGGGCTCCCAGGCGACACATTTCCCTTAGCATGCTTGGATCACTTTGACCAACTTTAGTTTGACTGTATGATGTTTACTTAGCTATATTTTTTAAATATTGATTTTATATTGAATATTTTGTTAGTTGGTATATTTGTGCCCTCATTGGTCCACGAATATTTAGATGACCTTAATTAATGTGTAAAAAATAGACAATTTAAAATAAAGTATAAATTACACTTAAATTTTACTGAGTCTGGGCTCTTCAAAGGTAGGTTAGTACTAATTTATGTGGATAAAATTTTCATTTATGACATTAAACTACATACAACATGCATAAAATTGAGGGAAGGCAGGAAATATCCCCCCACTGAGAATTTCTAGCCCAATATATGAATGAATTTAGCAAGTAAAGATCAACAATATTTTTTTTAATGGGAGTATCACTGAATAAGCAATGGATAGGATTTCTTATAGGAAATTACACTCCATTCAAAATATTCAAGCATGGATATCTTAGACATAGCAAGCTGTCATTATATCTCTCTGGTAACAGATTGGTAACCCAATATGGCCTCTTTTATAACAGAAACTTTGGCAAGACCCAGAGAAACTATTCTGTGTCACATTAAGCATTTGTGCTTCTGTGGTATAAACAACAAGAATAGTTTGTAAGAATAGTTTTTTTTTTTAACATGTTATTTTTCTTCAAATAGCACAATCTTGGCAAGCAAAATCATATTTTGGTCTTGAATGCACAATATAAATTTCTGAAAGGGAAATATAGTAATTATAAGGATTTTCATTCATTATATACTTAGATTTAAAAATCAATTATTCCTTAAACATAACTAAATTTACTTCAATGTATATTTTAAAATATAATTATTACATATTAATATTGATAATAGTCTTATTTTTGTCACAGTAGGAACTACCATGAGATGCAAAAATATTCTCTCTAGATTATAAATTATTAAAAAATAATTATATTTAGGTTTGTTTTTTGTTTTTGTTTTTGCTTTTTAAGATAAAGTCTTATTCTGTCACCCAGGGTGGAGTGTAATGGTGCAATCTCGGCTCACTGTAACCTTCACCTCCTGTTCAAGGAGTTCTGCCTCAGCCGACTGAGTAGCTGGGATTACAGGGGTGTGCCACCATGCCTGACTAATTTTTGTATTTTTAGTAGAAAGGGTTTCACCATGTTGGTCAGGCAGGTCTTGACCCTGACCTCAATTGATCTGCCTGCCTCGGTCTCCCAAAGTGCTGGGATTACAAGTGTGAGCCACCACACCCAACCTCTATTTAGTTCTTCTTTATTAAACATCAGATTAAGCATGTCTCTGTCTCATTTGCTGGATCACTCACTCATTCAACAAATAGAAAACCTAAATGCACTTAGGCTTTGTGGGTGATACAAAGATATGTTAAATGCTGTCCTTGCTTTCAAAGAGCTTTCAGTCTTAATAACAGATGGACTAGTGACTGCATGACTATTATACTAAGTAGAAAATGAAGAGAAAAAATGTTTTTATTATCTTTTGCTTTGTAAGAAACCACCACAAAACTTAGTGGCTTAAAATAACAATTTGTTATTTCTGAAGGATTTCAGAAAATCTACTCCTCAAGAAAAGCAGTGAGAACACAGGCAAAAATTGTCAAAATCAATATATTCAGAACTTTTTAAGGGGCTTTCACAATCTAATGAGTGTTTATTCAAGAAAAACATTGAATCTCAGTAAGACTAGCGGGCTTTGTGGCATTTTAACTTGTCCTATTCAAATCCCTCTTTCCCCAACACATGGTAGGCTTGAAAACCAGTAGCTTCAGTTGAAAACCGGTAGCTTCAGAATTACAGTGAAAACTAGCAGCTTAGCAGCTGCTGGAGAGGGAAGAAAAAGTGTGAAGTACATTCAAAGCCCAATTTTCAGAGAATTGCTATTATTTTACCTGCCTGGTAGTTCCCTAAAAATCCCAACACATGGTCATTATTTGACCTGATCAGAGCTTATAAGAATAGCCTTTTCCTCTGGATATTAATTGAAAATAATCAGTGGTAATTGTTTAATCTTGCAGCTGCCTGAGGCAGCAGTTATAATTGGAATAAAGAAGAAGCTGATCAAAAAAAAAATGTTTAAAAGAAAAAACTGGGGAAGAAGACGTCCGTATAGAGTATTAGAAAGCTCCAACCTATTTGTAGGAAAGCAGACATGTATTTCTATGTACAGGGCTGTGTGCAAACTCAGGAAAGGCCTGAAAAGGCCTTAAACTCTTATTTCTGGCCAACTTCAAAGCTCTGAATAAGTGGAAATGAAGGCTAAGGTGATTTATAAACTGCCAGCCGGAACATTTAAGGTATTCTCTATCATACACACATAGGCCTTGAGCAAAGGCTGGGATGCTTTTAGGTCAAAGGCTTTTCACTGTTCAATCATTAGTTGACTCCTAAGCTAAATGAGCAGAGACTGCAATAGTCACACATGACAATGAATACAGACTTTACAGAATTTGTTCAAGAAACTGACTAAGCAAATAAAAAGCAACAACAATAATGACAACAAACAGCACCACCAGCAAACCATTGACAGGTAGAGTTTCATTTTCAGTGTTACCATGTTATATTATTTTAAATGTCTACTTTTCAATTAATAATTACAAGATATTCAAAAAAGGTATGCAAAACTATACTCAGATAAAAGAGTGACCAATAGAAACTGTTTCTGAGGAAACCTGGACATTGAACTTACTTAACAATAACTTTTTCTGTTATTTTAAATATATTTAAATAACTAAAGGAAACGGTAATGAACTAAAGAAAAGTATGAGAATGATGTCTACCAAATAGAGAATATCAATAAATAGAAATTATTAAGAAGCAGCAAATCAAATTTTTGAGTAAAAAAGTATAAAACAGAAATGAAAAATTTACAGGAGGGGCTGAAGAACTGATCTTAGGTGGGAGAAGAAAAAATTCAGAAACCTGAAGATAGTTCAATTAGTCTGCATAACAGGAGGGAAATAATGAAGAAAAATAAACAGAGCCTCAAGACCTGTATGATACCAGCAAGCATGCATAGGAATTCTAGGAGTGAAGAGAGAGTAAAGAAAGACTATCTGAAGAAATAAGAAATACAAACTCCTCAAATTTGGTAAAAATCATTAATTTATATATTCAAGAACCTCAACAGACTCTAAGAAGGACAAACTCAAAGAGATCCACACTTGGTCACTTGATAAACTGCCTAAAGTCAAAGACAGAGAGAATTTTTACAGTAACAAGAGAGAAGTAGTTGACCACATACAATAAGTTTTTAATATGAGTAAGCTGACTTCTCATCAGAAACCGTGGAGACCAGAAGGCAGTGAGATGACATAGTCAACATTTTGAATGGAAAGACTGTAAATCAAGAATTCTATATCCAACAAAACTATCCTTCAAAACTGAAGGTGAAATTAAGGATTTTAAAAAGCCAGAATTGAGACTAGCACAACTACCCTACAACAAATAGTAAAGAAATGCCTTTAAGCTGAATGAAAGGAAACTACACAGTAACTCAAATACAAACAATTAAATAAAAAGCACTGGAAAAATTAATTACATAGATAAATATAAAAGCCAGAATAAATGTACTTTGTGTTTCTTTTATTTTTTTCATCAGATTTAAAATACAGTTGGATAAATATATACATACATAAAGCAGTAATTAGAAATTTACATTGCTGGGAATATAAAATGTAAAGATGTGATTTGTATGACAATAGTACAAAGCAAGAAAAAGTTAATAGCCATAAAAGAGCAAACTGAAAAATAAAGCTAAAATATCTTATGTTATAATTGCATGGTCTTCAGTTGGGACTAGGAAATCAGTATTAGGAACTCATTTGCAAGAATTTAATATGATGAAATGTGTTTGGAAAATATGCATTTACTTATCACCAGTGTTCTTTAAAATTCTCTGTACCTCTCTCTACCAACAAAATCAAGTAACACTATTTTATTTCCTTGATAAATTTCTACTGTTTGTCAGACTGCAGTGAATTCTGAGGTTGTCTTCTGTTGAATATCTTGTTGAATAAGGAAACAATACTGTAATCTCTTTACTCATTTTTATACACACCAAGCTTTAACAACACTGTACCAGAAATCTTTTTTGAAAGGAGAGAAAGAAAAGTACATAATAAATTATAAGTTCACTGAAAAAAATGTGACTGAGATGTTTTGTTACACAGAACTTTATACCTAGATTTTCTTTTCTTGCCATCTTCAGTTTCCACACAAAAGTTCTTTGTTTTCCTTCCACAGTAAGATATTTCCCAAAGGCCTTCCTGAGGAGTACTCCGTAACCGCCATGTTTCGAGTACGAAGAAACACCAAAAAGGAACGGTGGTTTCTGTGGCAGGTTTTAAACCAGCAGAATATTCCACAGGTAAAATACCATTAGAGTTGTGCTTATTAGTTTTCCTTGTGTTAGATTAAGCCAGGTGAATTTTTTGAATTGTGTGCACAAATTTGCGAGTAAATCTGATATCCAAATGTTCTGTCTTTTAGAGGGATCATCGAAAAGGAAGTGCAAATATTCTCCTACTTAGGATGATCTTGCTGAGATCCAAAATATGAGAGTATAGTGGATGACATAGTGTTAGTCTTTGTTTTTATTTTGCTTCTAGGTCCATCCATATTTTTTCTAAAGATGTCAAACTGCGGCTGGGCGCGGTGGCTCAAGCCTGTAATCCCAGCACGTTGGGAGGCCGAGGCGGGTGGATCACGAGGTCAAGAGCTCGAGACCATCCTGGTCAACATGGTGAAACCCCGTCTCTACTAAAGATACAAAAAATTAGCTGGGCATGGTGGTGCGTTCCTGTAATCCCAGCTACTCAGGAGGCTGAGGCAGGAGAATTGCCTGAACCCAGGAGGCAGAGGTTGCGGTGAGCCGAGATCGCGCCATTGCACTCCAGCCTGGGTAACAAGAGCGAAACTCCATCTCAAAAAAAAAAAAAAAGATGTCAAGCTGCATTCTCTTTACAACTGCTTCATTGACTAATTCCTTCTAACGCATTCTTCATCTTCTGTCATCTCTATTGTTATATATTATTTTTAAAGCAGTTCATTGTTTCATCAGGCAGCTCTTGGTGAACAAAGATTGAGACTTAAATATTTATCCCATCAATACAAATGTATGGAACACATGCTATATGCTAGATAATGACAAGGAAAAGAGAAAGAGATCTAAAAAAAAAAAACAGAACTTGTGGGCCGGGCGCGGTGGCTCAAGTCTGTAATTCCAGCACTTTGGGAGGCCGATGCGGGTGGATCATGGGGTCAAGAGATCGAGACCATCCTGGTCAACAAGGTGAAACCCCGTCTCTACTAAAAATACAAAAATTAGCTGGGCGTGATGGCGCGTGCCTGTAATCCCAGCTACTCAGGAGGCTGAGGCAGGAGAATTGCCTGAACCCAGGAGGCGGAGGTTGCAGTGAGCCGAGATCGCGCCATTGCACTCCAGCCTTGGTAACAAGAGCGAAACTCTGTCTCAAAAAAAAAAAAAAAAAAAAAAAAAAACAGAACTTGTATTTTCGGGGAGCATAAGGTACTAAGGAGATGACATCTAGGAGAACAACATAATGCAGCATAGTTATAATAAAGTGGAACAAGTGCATTGGTAGAGTTAAGCTTAGTGTTAGGTGGTGACAATGGGAGCATAGAAAGGACAGCTCATTGGAATTGTGGGATAGAGAGAGCAGGGATCTAGGAGAGCATGTGGAAGGGATGGCATTTGGGCTGAAAAGAGGGAATGCTGGCACTCCAGGGAAGGGAGAAGAACCTCGGAATTTCTTATTGGCACCATACATTTGTACTTACTTCTACACAGATCTTTGAAACGTTTTAAATCTTCACTGATCTTTTAATCTGTTAATACAGCTATACTTTTTTGATGAGTAGATGAACCAAAAGAATATGTCCTTTATAAAATATGTTTTCTCTGTACCTTGCAAAGTATCAATGGTGAAAAAATTGATCTTAGTTTCCTTACTTAGGGAAATGATCATATTCTTAGTCTTCTTAAATTGGTAACCTTAAATTCCTGCATTACTAATACAGACCAATGATTTATATATTCTTATAAAATTATATCTATGCTAATATAAATTATGTATATATAAATATAAATGATTTATATAAACATTTAAAATAACTACACACACACATAGTCTCTCTCTGTCTCTCTCTCTCTCTCTCTCTCTCTTAGATGTTCTCTTAGGAAGGAGCATATTACATTCACCAGAATGCCCCATTTCTAAACCATTTTTGTAGCAGTATTCGCTGTTCTTTTGTTTTAACAAACCTGGTGGAAACAAGTGTCATCTAAAATATTTTACTAAGTGCCCCAGTTATACTAACATGCATCATGAGCTTTTCTTTGTGTGCTTTAATAAGTTTGAACATTGATATTTAAAACATTTAAAGTTACTTTACATTTTTGCAGATTTCTGTAGTAGTTGATGGTGGAAAGAAGGTGGTGGAATTTATGTTTCAAGCCACAGAGGGAGATGTGTTGAACTACATTTTTAAAAATCGAGAACTTCGTCCTTTGTTTGATCGTCAGTGGCATAAACTTGGCATTAGTGTACAATCCCGGATCATTTCACTCTACATGGATTGTAATTTAATTGCAAGCAGGCAGACTGATGAAAAGGACACTGTGGATTTCCATGGACAGACAGTTATTGCTGCGCGAGCTTCAGATGGCAAGCCTGTGGATGTAAGTTGTGATGTTAGTTGTGAAAGAACGAACATTTCTAAATTTTTTAAAAAATCTTATTTAAAAACATCCTCCTTTTATTACTGTGTAAAATATTCCCTTATCATCGATTTTGTGAATTTGATTAATTTGCCATCAGATGTGTGAAGAACAGCTATGTTATTTCCAACTATATTTTCACATATATTATTTTCACTCCATTTTATACCCATTTTCTTCAACCTGTGAATTTAAAATAATTTAAATTTTAAATTTAAATTAATTAGGTCATACCTTAAAAAATTAGATTGTTAAAAGTAAATTTTGGTGAAAATTGAAAATGTAATACAAAATATAATTTTACTCTAAGCTCATATGTTTTAAATAGAAAGGACTGGAAAAAACTGAAGTTTAAATTAAATGGTTCCAGATTATCTGCTATTTTTATTCAAGAACAATAGACCATTTATCCTTACAAATTGCTATTATACAAAATAGCAATTATTTTGTATTGCAAAGTTTTTTTTATAAACTTATAACAGTGTTTCAGGGTTCTATTCTACTAAAATAGTCACTAAATGTATTAGTAGGTCATTTGAAAGAGAAAAATTACCTAGTAAAACCCTTTTGGATATAAAGTTCCTTTAAATATTACACTTGAGGCTAACATGATATAAATTTATTATTGATTTCCCTAGAGAACAAGACCTATAATCTTAAAAAATTATATATATCTAAATTTGATGGCTGTACATTTTCTTAGTGTGTTATGTATAAATAGTTTATAGTTTATTTCCTAGAGTTTTTGCAAGAATGGGATCCAGTCTTAGACCTCAACCTAAGAAGATTAAGTGTTCTATGTCCTATGTCTCATTAACTTATCACCCAAGGAAATAATTGATACCACAATTTGAGGCTAAAGAATATCAAGTGAATCCTTATGAAAAGAACATAGGTGAAAACCATGGTATTTCAGTGGTTTCAAAATTTAATGTGGATTCTTGATTCATTTGAGAATAAACTTGAAGACATGTCACAATGCTGCAGTTATTTTTAGAGATAGTTTCTATTTGAGTTAAACAAGCAGAATTTTTCGTATTTTTGTAAAAGATTCTTGGTTCTACTAAAACTTTGAATGGATTAATTTTTCATCATCTCTGCACATGCCCTGTGATTCATAAGATCTGTTGTGGTGTAAAAATGTATTTGGGCTGCGTGTTAGTGGAAAAAACATTCTCATGATTGATTTTTATCTCACATATCCCACCTGTGTGTTTTTGTGAGAAAGTGACAAAACTGATAAGATTTCTTTTTTTAAGTCAACTCAGCATTTTGACAAGCATCAGTACAGACTTAGGCCTAAACATTCTCCTTCTAAAGCACTGTATCAGTGAAGCATTCCAAAGTAATGAATGAATAAAGAAAGCATAAACTATTCTGACTGTGGTTGGAACTCAGTTAGATTGTAATCCTTGAAAATTGATCATCTATCTTTAGTTAAGTAAAACAATTCATATGCAGGGCCTGATACAATGGATGGTACATAATAGGAATTCAATATTTATTATTTTGATAACAGTGATGATAAATAAGTTTTAGTTAAGAACGAAATTAATTGGAGTCCTCATTCTTCATTCTTCATGATTCATATGTTACTGCTGGTATTTCATTATACTATGTAAGACAGTGTATTTAAACTTTATAAATAAAAATTAACCTTAATCTCGCAAAAAGTTATAGAACATAAATCACTACATTTCATTTAGTCTCATGATTTTGCATTGTCTGCAAATCTTAGGCTGTTCATGAATCTATAAGATGTCTGGAGTTATTAATGTATTCTATGAACTGAATTGATTTTGTTCATTTGAGATGTAAAGTAAAAGTTATAACTTTTTTCCTCCTTTTTTGCTTTTAAAGTTGGAGATTCACCACTACTCACAAATGCCTACTTTCCATTATCCTAGGATAATTATTATAAGATTAGAGTTGGGTCTTTCTATATAAAGTGCTTATTGGTCTCAAAGTAATGCATTATTTAATACAACATTTCAGTGCTTGAAGAATTCAAACAGCCTATTTAAGAATTTGTTCTACTGATATTTTATCAATAGTCAGTACTATACACTTTTTCTTAGGTGGTGATTTGATATTGCATTTAAAAGCATGATTATACTTTCCTTGAACTACATTTAATTTCATGTCCAAATGCCAAAAAAACAGAAATCTGCTAAGCAAATAGAAAGAATCAATTATTTTTATAAAAAGGTTGTTAGCCTTGCTTGAATTAAACCAATATAATATAAAATCAATAGATTTTAGGCAGAATTAATGAACTATAGATAAAAACATTTTTTTCTTATTGGTAAGTAAACACCTATATAGGAATCTGGAAGTACAGATAAGCCTTTCCCATCATGTGCTCATATCTTTAATCTAAAGTTTTATCCTTTTTTTTTTTTTTTTACTTTAAACGGCCTCATTTTATGGGCATACATTATTGTAGTGTAAAACAATAGCTTTCTATTTTATTGTTTGAAACAGCTAACCTAGGTTTGCAATTGCTTTCATTGCCTGATTTCATTTATCTATAGATCCATCTCTATATCCAACTCTATGTCTCTCAAGTAGTTCATGAAACAATGAAGCCTACATTTAGTAAAAACATTAAAGTATCTACCAGTAATTCATTTACATTACTTTTCTTTTTCTTTCCAATTAAATTACTGTAGTTCTTAACTTCCTGAATGTGATCCTCAAAAAACTAATGTTTCTTATTACTAATTTTTTAATAGATTGAACTTCACCAACTTAAAATCTACTGTAGTGCAAACTTCATAGCTCAAGAAACATGTTGTGAAATGTCAGACACTAAGGTAAGTTAATTTTCTTTGCAGATGAAGAATGAATAAAGCCAATTATCTTTTAGTGCGTAGTTTGTAGAGTCCAAATGTAGGGTAGCACTGAGTGTGTTCTGTTGAAACCAGGTGAATAATTTGTTCCAAGTAAGAAAGCCTTCATAGTGCTTTTTCACGGTTACTTTTTATAGTTTTAATCCCAGAATTTCACCCTTAATTTCTGGGATAATATTTCCTCACTTTTAACTCAATATAACTAAAAAAGAATTTATGCCTTTCTTCCCAAACTATGTTCTGATAGCAGCACCATTATTTTCCAGTTACAGAAGTTTTAAATCTATGATCATACTTTACTCTCACTAATTTTTTTTTTAACCCTGTCACCCATCCTGGCTAGCTTTCCTTTGACATAGACTTTTCATCTTCTTCTTCCATTTTCCTATTACTTCCGAAGTCCACCTTAATCTCATGTCTGGGCTGTCAATCATTATTGCATCAACTGCCTTCCCCATGTCCTGCCCCTGTACTTTGCAGCATAACCAGAATAAGTCTGAGTCACTGCTTTGTATATTCATTCACTCTTCCAGCAAGCACTTTGTTCAAAACACTGATCTTCTAGACACTGTGCTAAGGAACAGGGCTAACAAACACGAATAAGGCACATTTCCTGCCCTCTCTTCTTCTCTTTCAAGTCCTTAAGTGTCTCCCATTGGAAACAAAATATAAATCTAGTTCCTTATCTCTGGTTCTAAATATTCCCAACCTAACTGTCCAACTGTTACTTTCTTATATCAATCTTTAATTACAAGAAGAACACTAAATTCAATAATTTCTATATCTGTCATTGTAAGGGTCATGTGTGCTATCTTATACTAGGCATAATTATATTTGTTTTTAAATTTATTTAAGTACAATTTAGACTCAGTAAGGGAAGTTTTACCTTTATAAAGTTTTTATTCCTATGCTTCATTTGGAGAAAGTAGACAATCATTGTTTCATTTGTTGACTTATTAACTACTAAAAGAGATAAATGGAACAGAAAGATATTCAAAAGGGATTAGTTCTTTAAAAAGTACAGAAAGAACTTATGAAAAGTAAAAGTAAAAGGTGAAAATGCCTTTTCTTTGGATCTTAGATTTCCTAAAAGTTCTATACTTGGCATAGAAAATTACACAATAATTTTATCAAGAGTTTATAATTCAAAAATATTTTTAACTTTCGTGGCTCACTTTGGGTAGTGGAATGAGAATATGACCAAGTGACTTAAAGCAAAGCTAAGTCTTTCAAATATTATATATTTTGCTTTGTAACTTGGCTTTATAAAGCATGTATCCAATCCATTTCATGTATCTCATTCCAAGTAAAATGCAAGCCAGCCAAATATCTTTCTATAAATATCTGAAAAGACAATTTAGAATGCCAGTCTACAGACTTAAATACCTAGACTTCCTGGAGCTACACATTTAAGTCTTGAAGGTGTTAATTCTCCAAACGTTTTTTAAAATTATGCTTTTTTGATGCAAAAGTTTTAAAAATAATAACTTTCTCTGATTGAACAGTAATATAATGATCTTTTGATATGTCAGAATATTATATACTTGACTGGTCATCATTGCCTTTATCATTATATTAATATAGTAGGCACTTTCCACTGATTTATGAAGAAATTATTTAAGAAGTATAGGTGATGAATTACCAATGGTTGGTTGGTAATTCAAAGCAAAACATGATCTCACACATTATGAACAAGAGATTTTTAAATCACATTTTGAAAAGATTATTTGGGAGTTAGTTTTAAAGAATAGAAATTAAGGTGGAAATTTATCTCCAACTATGGAAAAAATAACAAAAGACTGTATTTTTTGCTGACAATTATTTGGAGGGGATATCACCATTCATTTAATGACTAACAAAAAATAGAAATAAACTACATTTTATAAATAGGAATGTACAGTTGGAGAGATAAATAATTATATAAAAGCCATTTAAATGCATCTGCTGTACTTCTGATACCAGTTGTATTTATTTTCTTTTTTCGTTGCAAAATGTTTTGAACTTAGAAATTTTTAATGTAGTTGCTTAAGTATCTAATTTTATCCTCGAATTTCAAATCACACATGTTTTCTGGTTATCAGTATTTTATGAAGCATTTCAAAGGCAACATTTCTTGAAGATCACCTATAAACATGCTTCCTTGTTTCTGTTAGATTTTCAGTTTCTAAAGTAGTCAAGTTTCATGATGATAGGCACAAAAAGAATGAAGAACAAATATTAAGAGAAGGATGAAATCAGTAACAGTTGTTGAAAATAAATGAGAAATGTGGTTAAAATGTTAAGGGCTGATATTGAATACGTTTCCAATCAAAACCAGAGGTTTTATGAGGAGAAGAGTCCTTACTTGTGTTTGGTGTTGCCTCTAGGCACTGGAGTGTGGAGAGGTTTATGGTGAAGGCTGAGACATACTTTTAAAGTTGTTTAAATCCTCAATTTAATATAGTGACTCAGTTATCCAGAGCAAAAATATGAATTCTAAGTAGGTATTTATTATCTGACTTTGAAGCCATGAGGTAAGAACTGCCTGAGAAATAATATCAAATCACATGAGATGAATGAACTGTTTTGGTGATAAACTTGTTCCATTCAAATGTACAGTAGTTTTTAGAATTTTGGATTTGGGATAAATAACTAATCGTGAATTCTGGAGAGAGTAGATTTGAAAGAACTAGTGCCAGACAGTAAACTACTTACAGTATTTCTGGGTGCTAGTTTTGTTGCATTTTTTATTGTAATTATCAAATAATTCAGTTACTACCAATTTTTTTTTTTTTACATTTCTTATTTCCAACTTAAGTTCAGGGTACATTTGCAGGATGTTCAGGTTACATAGGGAAATGTGTACCATCGTGGTTTGCTGCATGGATCATCAAAATGAATTTTTATTACAAAAGTTATCTATGTGTATTGGAAAATATAGCCAAATCTGTAAAAGAAAATAAGTATCAACTGTGATCTCAACCACTGTAGATAAACACAGACAATATTTTAGTTTTGTATCCTGAAAATACCTTATCTCACATTTATAACTTGTGGTTTACAAAGTAATGTATTAACTTTCTCCTAGTGCTTTCACTTCATGAAATTGTGAATTCAGAGTTGAAAACTCTTGTGAGGAGCCTGGTACATGATGTTGAGAATAAAGAATGTGTTTATCCTTTTCAGATTCTCCATTTGGATTAATTTTTTTGAAAAAAAAAAAAAAGTTCATTGCTTTGTAATTAAATTTCACTTTATGTTGTCCGGCATGCTCTGAACTCACTGGATAAGTATAAAATCCACTACTTGTCTGTTGCAGTGAAGACATTTTTAATAAGTTTAAAGAACAGTAGAATAGAACAAAGTATACTTTGATTTAATAAGCATTGTCTAAGAGTGTAAAAAGAATTTATTTTCTACTTTAGATGCTTTAATAATAATCTTGTTGAAGGTAAGCATATTTTATAGGTTCAAATTATGTGCTTCAAGTTTAATTTTTGTTCCCAAAAGACGTATTCACATATTGTTTTTACAAATTATTTTATTGCAACAGTACAATTATTATAAATGTATGAAATTTCTGTACTTACCAAAAAGTTACCTAATGTAACTTTAGAACTCCTTACCAAGACTATCATTTTAAATATTTTTCTTGTGTGTTGTCAGTATAAGAAAACACATGGGCTCAGGTGGAAACAGCAAATGTGTGATAAGCATTCTCACACCGGTGTCAACTTTTGGTTAATAAGAAAGCAGTTCTTGCAGGCAACCTCAGAAATCCCTAGTTTAGTGGGAACTAGTGTTGGAACATCAGAATGTTTGGAATTAATCCAATTTCCTAAAGCATCTTTTTGGATTTTAGTGCCTAGAACAGGATGGTTTTGGAAATATTGCATCATCATCAGTAACTACTCATGCCAGCAAAATGTCTGCATATCTTCCAGTAAAGCAGGAACATAAAGACCAGTGCCAGTGCATTCCGAACAAGGTATGCTGGTTTTAATCTGTGCACACTGAAAGCCCCCCCAGACTATGAGCCCAGCTCCTTGAATGGAGTCTCTGTTCACAGAAAGTATCTTGTCCTTCAATGTTTGTTGAAGCAAATACCTCAGTTGCTGGGGTGGGTTAAGAAAAAGGCATTGAAGATAGGACTTCCTGGATTGTTATCTGGATAGTTCTCCTTCCAGGGCATCAACTAGAATTAATAGAAAGGTGAAGGGAGGAACCACCTGTACAACAGGCAAGTACTGAGCACTTAATGTGTGCTAAGAATAGGCTGAAGTTCTGGGAATTCACAGTTGAAGAAAACACTGCCTGCTCTTCAAAAATATACTCAAAAATAGTTTACATTGTATTTCTTTTTCCATGTAAACTGTGTTTTTCCAGCATCCCCAGATTTTCAGCCATCTGTCTCCATCCACCATAAGTTGTTAGGGGAATATAGGGAGATGCTCTGTTATTACTCAAATAATTTTTTCATCTGCACCAATATGATCCCCTGGTCAAGAACGCCAAGCCATGGATCTTTATGAACTTCCTTTATGGATGTTAATGTCAGTCATATAGACTGTGCTACAAGGCTGAGTGGTGTCTTGGTGGCTTTCTCCAATGCCCATACCTGAGGAAAGGAGAACTTGCTCCAGTTGCTATGGAGCAGAGTATGCCCTAGCACTGTGACCTAGTACATGTCCTCGATTTACTCATCCACCACTACTTCAACTCTTGGCTGAACCTGGATGGGGATGGAGTGAAAATTTAAGGGAAATTTTCATTTTTTTAGTGGCTAAAATCGCATAGTAAGTGCCATGGAAAAGACAAGGTTCAAGGGGAGGGGCATAGAGAAGGAGCATGTGTTCTAGCTCATGAAAGGTCTGGAGGAGATGATGCTAAATGGTGTTTGGACATGCCTATTTTCCCTTGTTCACATGGCTCACTATTCCTCACTCTAAGCATCAGCTTAGAGAACAAAGCCTTATCTTGCTATTGTCAGCTTCATATTTATAAACTATTTGGCTTTAGATCAATGTGACAGAATGTTTGCTAACACAGATATGCATTTTTACTCAGGGAGAAGCAGGATTACCAGGAGCTCCGGGTTCACCTGGGCAGAAAGGGGATAAAGGAGAGCCGGTAAGAAAAAGCAAATACTGATGGGAAAAAAAGGTTTTGTTCAAGAATGACTTAAAAATGTGTTCATCTCATTTTTCTATATTCTGTACAAATACATATTTCTGTAAAAGGCTATCAAAGACTATATTAAAATGCTGATTAAGAAATAAGAAAGACTATCAGTCTTCTAGTCTGCTTTTGAATTTATATTGGCAGGCTGGTGTGAACTTTGGAAAGATCTGGAACTGCTAGTCTTTGTGCCTTTAAGCTCTAGCAAAACTGTGAAGCAGGAAAATCTGTTTTCTAGCTGTGCCCTAGCCTTCTTTAGCATTCCCTTTCCCAAATCCCTGTTGAACTCTTGCTTCTCTTGTCTTTTGATACATCCCCAGCAGAGACTTTTCTGTAGCTCCCTACCTTTATTTTTGAAAAAGATTTTTGAGGAGGGACAGGCCATTTATTATTGCTCTTTAAAACATATTTCTTGGGGTACTTTTACTTTCAATATCATTGTATGAAAATTCAATATAATTGAACAATATCTGATTCTAAAGACTACTTCAATCAAACTAAACATACAAGTCATTTTACCAATAGCCAGTATTTATTTTGTGCTATGTACCAATAGCCAGTATTTATTTTGTACCAGACACTGAGAAGAGTGTTTTAGGTATGTTATCATACTTGATCCTTACAATTATTTTTCATGTTAGGAATTAGTATTAGCATTTTACAGATGGAAAAACTGAAGTTTAGGGAGGTTAAATTTTTGCCCGGTGCCACATACCTTGTGGCCAAACTGGGATCTGAACCCAGTAGGTCTGTTGACTACTCTTAACCAGCATCCATTTTGAAGCCTGCACTAAAATAAAAATTGCTATGTTATAAGAGCAATTCAATATTATATATCTGTGCTTTTTGATCAGAGTACTTCCACTTGTAATATTTCACTTTTAAAACTTCATTTAAAAATGCCAGCCTAATATCTCTATCCTCATTTTACAGCTGAGAACCACACATAGGTAAAATGATGTGCCCAAGGTATCACAATTAGGAGGACTAAGAGAGTAGAAAGATCTCTGAGTTAGTCCAGACTCTTCCTTGGTTAGAGGGTGAATTTGGCTAAGCCACTCAGACTCTCCATACTTAAGTTTTCTTACCTGCAATGGAAGGTGTTCTCACTTATTTGTTCTGTCTATACTTTAAAGTGACATAAAAATGCCTTAAAAAATGCATGTGGCTTAATTGTTGGTGACTGTGATTTATGCGCATTCACATACACATTTCTTAACTTGTCTTTTCACTTCTTTGATTTACCAGTTCTATCATATTTAAGAGTGCCGGCATAGGAAGAAATTTCATATATTGGTTTTAGGAAAAATACCCTGCCTACTAAAAAAAAATTCTGTGTCAGAAGGAAATCCTATTTGAATAATTATTTTTAAAATTATTAAATCAACTTTAAATTCTTTTTTAAAGATTAAGTATTTAGTCACTCTTGATAGAGCCTATACCTTTTAAGGATGCATTTCCCTGTCCATTCCCTTTAATCATAAGTATACGTCTCTTACTTAACATCTAAATATTTATTTTGTTTTTCATTCATTCATCCATCAACACCTATTTATTGAGCTCCTGCTATTATAATAAAAGATGTGCCAGACGTTGGAGCCTTCACAGTAATAATAAAATACAGGGCCTGCTCTCATCGAGTTTACAATCTTGTAACAGTTTTTCACAGAACATTCCTCCTTCTGTGGAAGCTAAAACCAGTAGAAAAGAACTTGGAAAAATTAATAAAAATTGATAAATATTAGCCAATTTATTGTATTTTAATCTATAAAATATACTGAAATGTGTCTTAGAGTAACAATGCATTATATGACTTCTCATCTGCGGTATGTTTTAAGGATATTAACATTTGTTTTAAATTCCATGATAATTCATAATGGCAAGAGATTTTAGTGGCAAGGTTAAAACAGCTGGAATAAAAGAAATGTATAATCTATACAACAAATAATTAATCTGCATATTTCCTTTATCTTTTCAATACATGCACCCACATTTGATTAAACCAACATTTATTCTGCCTTTTAAAAATGACTTTAGATGACCATGACCATGAATGCATTCAACCTTCCTGACACTTGTAATAAACATGGATGTATTGTTTCATTTTAAGGAATGGAGGATGAGCTTATTTCTGCTCCTATTGCACTATGTGATCCTGCAACTTTAATGTGCAATAAATAAAGAAGGCTTTCCTTCATGTTTGATTCTGCCATGTAATTGCCATTATTAGAGCAGGTGCACAAAATAATGCCTACATAACACAAAGATTGAAAGTCATTTTGCTCTACGACATATTCAGTGAAATTGTGAAATAATCGAAGTGCAATGTTACTAAGGGAATCAGATGTTGTTCTAAAGATGTTTGATGTTTGATCTGTAACCCTAAGAAATAATATTTAGAGGAGTTAAAACAATATGTTGGAAAGAGTACCACTTTGGAGCCTGAACCACTTAGGATTGAATCCTTTCCAGCTCTTACTTGCTTTGAAAATTATCCTTAATAAGATCTACCCAGTGGTTGATGGTGAAGAAGGAATGCAATATAACATGTATACAACACTTAGAACCTGGCATATTATAAATACTCACAGATATATGTTTCTCCTGCTTTCCTATCCACCGTATAATTGTCGACAGTTTGAAGGAGAGATGGAGATAACTATTTCAGGTTGAGTTTAATTTCATTTGTGGCTTGATGAAGAATAAAGAAATCTTTATTGTGAGATAATCTCTTAGAATTTTCAATTGATTAGATGTAAAAATCTTGAGTTATCACATACTATTTGTCGTAAATGGTAATAATTTATTGATAGTTAATGTCTTCAAAAGATTACTTAATTACTTGAATATTTCATTCAACTCTATCTTTTGATATTTCCAATATTACCTGACCTTTTCTAGAGACAATGTGCTAGTTTTTGTTTTGTTTTGTTTTTGAGACAGAGTCTTGCTTGAGTGCTATAGCGTGATCTTGGCTCACTGCAACCTCCGCCTCCCGGGTTCAAATGTTTCTGTCTCAGCCTCCTGAGTAGCTGGGATTACAGGCACCCACCACCATACCTGGCTAATTTTTGCATTTTTAGTAAAGATGGGGTTTCACCATGTTGGTCACACTGGTCTCAAACTCCTGACCTCAGGAGATCCACCCACCTCGGTCTCCTAAAGTGCTGGGATTACAGGTGTGAGCTACTGTGCCCAGCCCATTCTGCCAGTTTTAAAAATATATTCCTTGCATTGTTTTACTTAGATAACATTGATTAGAAGGCATCTAGACACAATTATAATTTACTTCTTATCATTAACTATGTAATACTAGTCTTTTGGTGCATTTTACTTTTAGCCCAATGTAGTAAAGTGAGAAAAGATTTGAGAATACAAGTTCCACATCTCTTTCAAGTTGTATATCACTACAATACAGTATTTCTAAAGGTGTTAATATTTTTATTTTAATTGATGCATAACAATTATACATATTTAGGGAGTACAGTATGATATTTTAATTCATTCATATAGTCTGGCTGATCAAATCAGGATAATTACATCCATCACCTCAAATGTTTATTATTTCTTTGTATCAGGAGCATTCAAAATTTTACCTTTTAGCTATTTGAAAATATGTAATACACCATTGTTAACCATAGTCACCTTACAGTGCTATTGAACAGCAGAGCTTATTTATTCTTTATAGCTGTGATTTTGTAACCATTAACCAACTTCTCCCTATCACCACTCCCCACCCTTCGCAGCCCCAGTAATCATTATTCTACTCTCTACTTCTACGAGATTAACTTTTTTAACTTCTACATATAAAGGAGAACATGCAGTATTTATCCTGTGCCTCACTTATTTCACTTACTACAATGTCATTCTGGCTCGTCCATGTTGCTGCAAATGATGGGATTTTATTCTTTTTTATAGCTGGATGTCATTCTATTGTGTGTATGTGTTATATATGTATATGTAATGTAAATATATATATATGTATATATATACACAGATAACATTTTCTTTATCCATTTATTCATTTGATGGACACCCATTTTGATTCCATATATTAGCGATTACGAGTAGTGCTGTAATAAACACAGGCTTTCAGATATCTTTTCTGCATACTTATATCCTTTTCTTTGAATATGTATCCCCAGTGGGATTTCTGGATCACATGGTAGTTTCATTTTTAGTTTTTTGAGAAGTGTCCATACTGTTCTCCATAATAGCTATATTGATTTACATTTCCACTTAAAGTGTTCAAGAGTTCCCCTTTCTCCACAACTTTGGTAGCATTTGTTTTTTTGTTTTTGTAGTCTTTTTAGTTTTTGTCTTTTTGATAATACCCATTCTCACTAGGGTAAGATGATATCTCATTGCGATTCCAGTTTGTACCTCCATGATGATTAATGATGTTGAGCATTTTTAATGTATTTATTGGCCATTTGTATGTCTTCTTTTGAGAAGTGTCTATTATGATCATTTGCCCATTTTAAAATCGGATTATTGGGGTGTTTGTTTGTTTGCTGCTGTTGAGTTGCTTGAGCTCCTTGTATATTGTGGATATTAATCCCTTGTCAGATGAATACCTTGCAAACATTTACTTGCTTTCTGCAGATTGTCTCTTCATTCTCTTGATGGTTTCTTTTGCTATACAGAAGCTTTTTAGTGCATATTTGTCTATTTTTGCTTTGGTTGTCTGTGCTTTTGAGGTCTTATCCACAAAATCTTTGCCTAGACCAATGTACCAAAGCATTTTCTCTACATTTTCCCCCAAAAGTTTTATAATTTCATAATTTTGGGCTCTACATTTAAGTTTTCACTCCATTTTGGGTTGATTTTTGCATATGGTGAGGGATAAGGATCTAGTTTATTCTAAATATGGATATGTAGTTTTTCCAACACTGTTTATCAAAGAGACTATCCTTTCCTCAATGCACATTCCTGGCACCTCTGTCAAAAATCAGTTGGCTGGAAATATGTGGATTTATTTATGGGTTCTCTATTGTGTTCCATTGGTCTATGTGACTGTTGATAAGAATCTAAGGTGTTATGCTTTGAGAATTCTTACTTTAATGCAGCAATTTCATAAAGAAAAATTTCATTCTTATTTATACACACACCCTGTGAGTTAGACAATTATTCTGAGTAATCATGTAAGTAAATCCCATCCTACCTGAGCCAAAACCCACTAATGACTTCTTGTATCTCTTAAGATAAACCCCAAAGCTCTAACCATGGGCTATGAGGCTTCACATAATGTGTAGAGCTCTCTCTAACCCCACTCTCCATTCCTTATATTGTCTCCTACCCTCTTTTGTTCATTTTTACTCCAAGTCCTTTGTACTAGTTATGTATCCTTGAAGTGTTCTTGTACATATCCACTTGGCTCTCTTCTTCACATCATTTAGGCCTTGCTCAAAAATAGCTTTAAAATAAAAAGGCCTTCTGGCATCTCTATATAAAAAGCATCCTTCCTCCCACCTCTATCCTCTTACTTTGCTTAGCACTTTTACTGCCACCTGACATGTTATCATCATGCATCTATTTCTTCCCCTGTTGGAAAATGAGTTCTGTGAGTCTGTATATAGAACAACACATAAATAATAGGAGCTAAAAATATGCTGAATGAATGAAGAACACTACACCTCAAGGAAAGTTTAAATAATTAACTCGATCCAAGATGGCGGATTAGACACAACTCCAGTGCACAACACCCAGTGAGAGAGATGCAGAAACCCAGGGATCTCCTAGCTCCAACTGAGGTATCAGATGCATTTCAATGGGTCTGGTCCAAGGGTGAGCAAAGCCCACTCAGGGCAGACCGAGGCGGGGAGAGGTGCTGCTTCACCCAGAAAGTGCATCTACAGCGAGTCAGAGCCTTCACCTCTGGTGCTCTGGTCCAGATACAGCGCTTCTCTCAAAGCCTCAGCAAAACACAGAACGGGGAATCTTTGCAGTCAAGCACCGGGAATTGCGAGTGCGGAGTTGAATTAAGAGTCTGCAGACTGAGCTATCGCTGTCCAGAGAGAGAGGGAGCTGTAAGCAGGAACAGCTGGGTGGCCCCTACCCCATGACTGGAGAGAGAGAAAACTGAAAGGGGAGACTGCCGAGTGCGGCTGGGCGGGTTCCTAACCTCACCCACAAACCCCAGAGAGCTAAAGCTCTGACTCTAGTGGCTTGCGTAGCCAGTGTCAGAGTCTGAGATGAAACCTGAATGATCCAGCCCAGTGGAGGAAGGGCACAACCCACCATTAGAGGGGTGGGACTGGGCTACGTGTTTTAACAAAAAACATGGGAAGCCTACGTAGCAATGGGATGGCATTCTTGACAACCCAGCAGCACCTACAGGTCAGTGGAAGAGGCGGGTCTAATCTCCCAGCATCAACAAAAAAGACACAGGAAGCTTCCCTAGTAACCTGAAGGAGTCCCTAGAAACCCAGTAGCACCCTCACAGGCAGACAAGTGACCTCATCAAGCAGCTCTCTGACACCACAGCCAGGTAAATCCACAAAGAGGAGAAAAAAACAGCGCAAAAAAGGTGAAACCACCAAAGACCAGAACACCTCTTCTCCTTCAAGGGATCACAACTCCTCAACAACACAGGATCATAACTCCTCAGCAACACAGGATCACAACTTGAACAAGAAGGAGTGTGATGAATTGACGGAAACAGGATTCAGAAGGTGGATAATAACAAACTTTTTAGAGCTAAGGGAACACGTTCTAACTCAATGCAAAGAAACCAAAAACCTTGAAAAAAGTTAGACAAAATGCTAACTAGAATAACCAGCTTAGAGAAGAACATAGCCAACTTGATGGAGTTGAAGAACACCGCACGAGAACTATGTGAAGCAAACACAAGTTTTAATAGCCACATGAATCTAGCAGAAGAAAGGACATCAGAGATTGAAGATCAACTCAATGAAATAAAAAGAGAAGGCAATACAAGAGAAAAAAGAGTGAAAAGAAATGAACAAAGCCTCCAAGAAATATGGGATTATGTGAAAAAACCTAATCTACGCTTGATTGGTGTTTCTGAATATGATGGGGAGAATGAATCCAAGCTGGAAAACACACTCCAGGATATTATTCAGGAGAACTTCCCAAGCCTAGCAAGGCAGTCCAAATTTCAAATTCAAGAAATGCAGAGAACTCCACAAAGATATTCCTCAAGAAGAGCAACCCCAAGGCACATAATCATCAGATTCACCAGGGTCGAAATGAAGGAAAAAAAGCTGAGGGCAGCCAGAGAGAAAGGTCAGGTCACCCGCAGAGGGAAGCCAGTCAGATTCACAGCAGATCTCTCAGCAGAAATTTTACAAGCCAGGAGAGAGTGAGGGCCAATATTCAACATCCTTAACAAAAGAACTTTCAACCCAGAATCTCATATCCAGCCAAACTAAGCTTTATAAGTGAAGGAGAAATAAAATCCTTTATGGACAAGCAATTAATGCCCTACAAGAGCTCCTGAAAGGAACACTAAGCATGGAAAAGAACAAGTACCAGTCACTGCAAAAGCAAACCAGTTGGTAAAGACCAAAAATGCAATGAAGAAAATGAGTCAACTAATGAGAAAGAAAACCAGCCAGTAACAAAATGGCAGGATCAAATTCACACATAACAATATTAACATTGAATGTAAATGGCCTAAACGCCCCAACCAAAAGACACAGACTGGCAAACTGGATAAAAAGTCAGAACCCATCTGTGTGCTGTATTCAAGAAACCCATCTCACATACAAAGACACACATAAACTCAAAATAAAGGGATGGAAGAAGATTTACCAAGCAAATGGAGAATAAAAAAAAGCAGGGGTTGCAGTCCTACTCTCTGATAAAATGGACTTCAAACCAACAAAGATCAAAAGAGGCAAAGAAGGACATTACATAATGGTAAAAGTACCAATCCAACAGGAAGAGCTAACTATCCTAAATATATACACCCCCAACACAGGAGCACCTAGATACATAAAGCAAGTTCTTAAGGACCTAAAATGAGATTTAGACTCCCACACAATAATAGTGGGAGATTTTAATACTCCACTGTCAATATCAGACAGATCAACGAGACAGAAAATTAACAAGGATAGCCAGGACTTGAATGCAGAGCTGAACCAAGCGGATCTAGTAGACATATACAGAATGCTCCACCCCAAATCCACAGAATATAAATTTTTATCAGCACCACATTGCACTTACTCTAAAATTGACCACATCATTGGAAGCAAATGACTCCTCAGCAAATGCAAAAGAACAGAAATCATAACAAACAGTCTATCAGACCACAGCACAATCAGTCTAGAACTCAGGATCAAGAAACACACTCAAACACGCACAACCACTTGGAAACTGAACAACTTGCTTCTGAATGTTGACTGGATAAACAATGAAATGAAGGCAGAAATAAAGATATTCTTTGAAACCAACCAGAATGAATACACAACTTACCAGAATCTCTGGGACACATTTAAAACAGTCTCTAGAGGAAAATATATAGCAATAAGTGTCCACATTAGAAGAGTGCAGAGATCCAAAATTGACACCCTAAAGTCAAAATTGAAAGAGCTAGGGGAGCAAGATCAAAAAAAGCTCAAAACCTAGCAGAAGACAAGAAATAACTAAGATCAGAGCAGAGCTGAAGGAGACAGAGACACAAAAAACCCTTCAAAAAATAAATAAATCCAAGAGCTGTTTTTTTGAAAAGATCAACAAAATAGACAGACCACTAGCCAGATTAATAAAAAAAGAAAAGAGAGAATAACCAAATAGATGCAATAAAAAATGATAAAGGGGATATCACCACTGATCCCACAGAAATACAAACTACCCTGAGAGATTACTACAAACAGCTCTACTCACATAAACCAGTAAACCAGGAAGAAATTGATAAATTCCTAGACACTTTACTCTACCAGAACTAAACCAGGAGGAAGCTGAAACCCTGAATAGACCAATAACAAGGGCTGAAGTAGAGGCAGCAATCAATAGCCTACCAACCAAAAAAAGTCTAGGTCCAGATGGGTTCACAGCCAAATTCTACCAGATGTACAAAGAGGAGCTGGTTCTATTCCTTCTGAAACTATATCAAACAACACAAAAGGAGGGAATCCTCCCTAACTCATTTTATGAGACCAACATCATCCTGATACCAAAACCAGGCAGAGACTCAACTAAAAAAGAAAACTTCAAGCCAACATTCATGATGAACATCAATGCAAAAATCTTCAATAAAATACTGGCAAACATATTGCAATAGCATATCAAAAAGATTATCCATCAACATCAAGTAGGCTTTTTCCTGGGGATACAAGGCTGGTTCAACATACACAAGACTATAAATGTAATCCACCACTTAAACATAACCAAAGACAAAAACCACATGATTATCTCAATAGATGCAGAGAAGGCCTTCGATAAAATTCAGCAGCCCTTCATGCTAAAAACTCTCAATAAACTAGGTATTGATAGAACGTATCATAAAATGATAAAAGCTATATATAACAAACCTACAGCCAATATTATACTGAACAGGCAGAAGCTGGAAGAATTCCCTTTGAAATCAGGCACTGGACAAGGATGCCCTCTCTCACCACTCCTATTCAACATAGTATTGGAAGTTCTATCCAGAGCAATCAGGCAAGAAAAAGAAATAAAGGGTGTTCAATTAGGAAAGGAGGAAGTCAAACCATCTCTATTTGAAGATAACATGATTGTATATCTAGAAGACCCCGTCATCTCAGCCCAAAATCTTCTGAAACTGATAATCAACTTCAGCAAAGTCTCAGGATACAAAATCAATGTGCAAAATCACAAGCTTTCCTATATACCAATAACAGACAAACAGAGAGCCAAATCAATAGCGAACACCCATTCACAGTTGCTACAAAGAGAATAAAATACCCAGGAATACAACTAACAAAGGATGTAAAGGACCTCTTCAAGGAGAACTACAAACTCCTGCTCAATGAAATAAGAGAGGACACAAACAGATGGAGAAACATTCTATGCTCATGGTTAGGAAGAATCAATATCGTGAAAATGGCCATACTGCCCAAAGTTATCTATCGATTCAATGCTATCCCCATCAAGCAACCAATGGCCTTCTTCACAGAACTGGAAAAAAATACTTTAAACTGCATAGTGCAGACAATCCTAAGCAAAAAGAACAAAGCTGGAGGCATCACACTGCCAAACTTCAAACTATGCTACAAGGCTACAGTAATCAAAACAGGATGGTACTGGTACCAAAACAGAGACACAGACCAATAGAACAGAACAGAGAACCCAGAAGAAACACCACACATCTACAACCATCTGATCTTTGACAAACCCAGCAAAAACAAGCAATGGGGAAAGGACTCCGTGTTTAATAAATGGTGTTGGGAAAACTGGCTAGCAGTGTGCAGAAAGCAGAAACTGGACCCCTACCTGTCACCTTACACTAAAATTAACTCCAGATGGATCAAAGACTTAAACATAAAACCTAACACCATAAAAACACTAGAAGAAAACATAGGCAAAACCATCCAGGACATAGGTATAGGCAAGGACTTCATGACTAAAACACCAAAAGCAAGGGCAATAAAAGCCAGGATAGACAAATGGGATCTAATTAAACTCCAGAGCTTCTGTATAGCAAAAGAAACCATCATTAGAGTGAATCGGCAACCAACAGAATGGGAAAAAATTTTTGCAATCTACCCATCTGACAAAGGGCTAATATCCAGAATCTACAAAGAACTAAAACAGATATACAAGAAAAAAACAAACAACCCCATTCAAAAGTGGGTGAAGGATATGAACAGACACTTTTCAAAAGAGAACATATAGGAGGCCAACAAACATGAAAAAATGCTCATGATCACTGGTCATTAGAGAAATGCAAATCAAAACCACACTGAGATATCATCTTGTGCCAGTTAGAATGGTAATTATTAAAAAGTTGGGAGACAACAGATGCTGGAGAGGATGTGGAGAAATAGGAATACTCTTATATAGTTGTAAATTAGTTCAACCATTGTGGAAGATAGTGTGGCGATTTCTCAAGGATCTAGAAATAGAAATTCCATTTGACCCAGCAATCCCACTATTGGGTATATTGCCAAAGAACTGTAAATTGTTCTACTATAAAGACACATGCACATGTATGTTCATTGCAGCCCTGTGTACAATAGCAAAGACCTGGAACCAACCCAAATGCCCATCAATGATAGACTGAACAAAGAAAATGTGGTACATATCCACCATGGAATACTATGCAGCCATAAAAAACGATGAGTTTGTGTCCTTTGTAAGGACTTGGATGAATCTGGAAACCATCATTCTCAGTAAACTGACCCAAGAACAGAAAGCCAAGCACTATATGTTCTCACTCATAGGTGGGTTTTGAACAATGAGAACACATGGACTCAGGGAGAGGAGCATCACACACAGGGGACAGTTGGGAGGGTAGGGGAGAGATAATGAGGGGTGAGGAGGGAGGGGAGGGTGGGGAGGGATAACATGGGGAGAAATGCCAGATATAGTATGCACCTAAAGTAAAATAAATAAATTAAAAAAAAAAGAATTATAAAATCAACCATGGGAGAATTATAATGTGCAAGATTCATAAACAAATAGCACAGGGCTTCTGCTTTCACCCATGAAGTAACTGCTTTAGGCATCTCCTCCTATAGTAAAGAACTATAAAGTATAAAATAAAAAAAATAATAATTAACTCAGCTGTTTCTAGAAACTGTAAGTTCTCTTTCCTAATTTTCCAGGGGACTCTGCTGAGCAAGGCAAAGATTCAGTTTTCAAGGAAAGAGTTAAATGATAATATATTGTTAACTTTTGTTCTACATTTTTTCTTTTAAAAAACAAAAATACTTTTCATATTGATTTAATCAGGTTTAGCTTAGTGTTGCCAAGTTAATGAAGCATCAAAAGTATTTAGCAAAAAGAAGTTTTGGCAGAATTTAATATGTATCTTTATTTGCCTATTTTCTTATCCACCATGATTTATTACTTTTTCTTTTTTTGTAAAGGTGGTGATCCCCTCTCATAGAATAAAGTGGTTTTAAATACTGCTGGTGTTTAATTATCTAGTTGTGATCAGTATTCTACATCAGGACACCTAATCAAGTGATTTTTAACCATTCTCTTTAAGACTAAATTTGTATAACATTATTTGAAGTAATAATTAATACTTTAATTTAGATTCAATTGTAATAATTTTCTGAATCGTTTAATTCCTTTTTGTTAGCAAGTGTAGTTAGCAACCTAATTCCTTAGCAACTGCATTGCTTTTTCAGTTCTTTAAGACCCTTGTTAATACCCTAACCCATTTCAGAGTTGAAATTCTCTCAGAGTTTTGTAAAATATCAGTTCAATTTTAATGTTCCTGAATCTAAGGGGAAGTGTTACCTGAGCCCTATTTTGGGAATTATTTTCCAGTTAATTTTTGTATTATTATCTTTCACATCTCCAGTTATTTTGCCAAAATGTGTTGACTTTATGAAATGATTGCTTTGCTGATATGGCTTTGACAGAAAATCAAAACAGTTTAAAATGGAATAAGTTAGCTTATTTGACTTCTTAGTCAGAAACTGGTATTGATTTCTTTCTGCTTCTCCTGCCTTCCAATCCCACTATAAAGGCTTCCATTTTGAGTAGTATATTATGCTAACCTAGAGATGATGAGTAAGTTTCCCCTCATTTTCTTTCCAATATGACATTACTCATATGCCCCTTCTGTAGCCATACCACAAGAAACATTAATTAAATCAAAATATGTTCATAATTTTTTAAAAGGAATACCTTCTCTTAGTAGTAACCTCACAGAAATAAGATTCATTATTATACTTTTGACTTCTTTTAGTATGTCAATATAAGAAATAATAATGTATCTTTATCCTTTCTAATCCCATATTGAATATATTGAAGTAATTAATGGGGTTTTTCTTAGATCAGTTTAACCCAATCTCATGTAATCTATAGGAATTCACTTGAAGGTGAAATTTACTTGTTGGCCTTCATCTGAAATTAACAAATAGTATCTAATAATAGTATTACATATTCATAAAATTATAATATATTTCTTAATTTCTACCAAGTTTTAATGATAGAGAAACTCATTCAAAAAGTATATATTATTTTCCACTATTTCAAGGATAAATTTATTAGACTGAATTTGTGATAGTTCTTTTAAGGAAGCCATAGATGATCCATAAACTTCCTTGCACCTGTTTTTCATTCCCTGCTCAGCAGTTAGATAGAAGATCAAGGAAGCTGATAATTGCATTGACCAAAATTTAGGGTTTTTCCTGGAGGATATAAAGGAAAGTCAGACACACTAAGTGAAACAAATAGGGATATTTTAGAATCTGAAATTTCATGACCTACTTGAATTGAAGCATTGGATAGGATGTAGCTTTTAATTCATTTAAACTCATTTATCATATTAATCAAAGTAACAATTATTCCTTACTTTTGATAAATGTAAAAGAAATTGCAAAGGTGAATTATGTATTTCTGTGTGAATATGATGTCTAGTTTTAGTTATGATTAGTACTTAGATGTTTATGAATTACTGATTTTTGACAATTTATTGATTTGGCTTCTGGGCAATATGAGGAAGGAACTTGAAGCACAAACTTGGTGCAAGCAAAAGCAACTCATCTAGGAAGAGGTGGATTCTCTTTAACAACATTAGTAATTTACTCACATCTTTAATTTCCTAGTAAGCATTTCTGTATTTTAAGGTACAGTTGGTAATAAAGGTGAATTTGGTGCTCCTGGAATTCCTGGGGAAAAGGTATGATGGCTTGCTATTTGATTAATATTTATGGTTATTTTATAAAGTTGTATCAGATAGGATAGGAAAATATATAGAATAAGTTTTATTAGTTTAGGGGTAAGCAAACAGTGGCCCTATAGTAGCGCTGTCAGAAACTCCCACTGTATGATTTTGTACATAAAGTTTTACTGGAACAAAGCCACACTAATTTGTTTTTGTATTACCTAAGGCTCCTTTATGCTTCATGGCCAGGTTAAGGAATTGTGGCAGAGATTGCATTGGCCCACAAAATCTAAAACATTTACTCTCTGGCCCTTTGTTGAAAAAGCCTGCTGATCCCTGCTCCAGAACATTGGCTGCTATTCTCAGCCCCAGGGCCTCTTAAATTCACCATTTTATGTGATATGATATCTTAATATGCATTTCACTGAAGATAAAAATTAGGTTATTTATGTAAAGATCTTATAATATAGACCATAGGATATATTATAATTAAAAATATAAGAAATATATTTTAGTCCATCAATAAAATGCTATACCATAGCCTATAGCTCATAAAAGGATTGATTTTTATGTTCCTCCTCTAATACCACAGAGATGATTCTAAACAATAAATTCACTCACAAGATGTTATTGTTGTAATTTAGCATCTCATTCAAGTTGTTTTTGTAGAATATTTAAAAAATTGTTGTAGTTGTATATTAAACTGCAATTACGTTGTTGTATTCTTCACTATATATAAATCTATATTAATAACTTTGCTAAATTTTTTAAGTTGATGCTAAGAAAATTATCTTCTTTATGAAAATATACTTAGTATAAGTTATTGTAGCTGTTCCAGCTGCACTGATTATCAAGCAAGTCCATTGTGTCTCATTACATAGAAGGCCATGACCATTGTGATTTTATTCATCTAAAATTGGCACTGGAATAACTGAAGCTGAAGTGGTAGGAGGTTCAGAGGTTGTCAGACAGATATTTTTTGAGACCTTCTTAAATGTATCTTGGGTATTTAACTGCTTTATTGATGCTACTTTTTCCTTCCACAAATTATTCAGTCTTATATGCAAATTCTTTATCCCTATAGGAATTAACTACTGGACTTAGTAAATTCCAACAACTCAATTGAAAAATAATACCTTGCTGCAAGTTGATGTTTATTTGGGCTGTTCTCCTCTTGTTTAAGCATGCTGGTGGCATTAATTGATGATTCTTCATCATAAATCAAAGTTTCTTTAAATACTTGTTCAAAGGTCTAATTCTTTAAAAATATCTTTTCTATAGAGAATATTATTCAATGATGTAAGGAGATGCCCCAATCCAAATTTATCTTGTATCCTTATTCTACCAACCTTTTTCTAAAATGCATCACAATAATCTGATTGTTTAGATTTCAGATCATTAGGAGTTTTTGAATTATTCTGAACCTGGTACCCTTTTTTTTTTGAGATGGAGTTTCGCTGTTGTTACCCAGACTGGAGTGCAATGGCATGATCTCGGCTCACCGCAACCTCCGCCTTCTGGGTTCAAGCAAATCTCCTACCTCAGCCTCCCAAGTAGCTGGGACTACAGGCGTGCACCACCATGCCCAGCTGATTTTTGTATTTTTAGTAGAGACGGGGTTTCACCTTGTTGACAAGGATGGTCTTGATCTCTTGACCTCGTGATCCACCCGCCTCGGCCTCCCAAAGTGCTGGGATTATAGGCATGAGCCACTGTGCCCGGCCCCCTGGTACCCTATTTTAAACCGTATGCAGAATCACTGAAGTATGTGGACTATAAAGTAGATTGTTTGACTTTTTTGTGGGATGTAATTTAAGACTCATATACATTTATATAATAAATTGTGGGGAAGTAGGATAGAATTCCCTTGGAATGCTTTAAAACAGAATTTATCAAGATTGCATTAATTTTAACACTCCAAAATGGAATCCCTTGGATTCTTATATATGACAACCAGGTGCAAACTACTACTGATTGAGTGTGGAATAGGTTCTTAACTCCTGAAAAGGTGATGTCAACAGACTGACAATGTAAGAACTAGATGAAGCATTCAATAGAATCAATCCTGTCAAAAGTTGATCAAATGAATTGCAATCTAGGACCATGATAGTAAGAAAACAAGTCCAACAAGTTAAGTATGCAAACCAAGACATTTTCTAGAAAATAATAGAGTTTCTTAGAAAACAGAGGGCATTTAGGACAACATGAAGGAACTAGAGCAAGTCAGTATTTCAGAGACAGGCACTACTCAGAATCAAAGATTTTATTTCTTTTCCTAGAAGTCTACTTTTGGAAAAGAATCTTGTGTGATGATTCATCCTATATTCCACTTCAAGTAAAACTTCAACGAGTATGGAGGAATATACTGGTAATCTAGTTAGATAAAGTAATTCTGAAAAACCGAAATCCTCAGCTCTTGGGGCCCATTTGGTCAAAATGATGACTGAGAGAGTCTTACAAAATCAGTTAATGAGTGTGTCTGTGTGAAAACACTGTTCCCAGAGAACTTAAGAAGCTAATATCATAAAGAAGCAGCTGTTTTTATAGTGTTCTAAAACCATGGCAAAATTGTCCTGGCAAATACTCTCTCATGTTTCCTCAAGCAGTTTTCTTCTGGGTCTAATTTACTTGTGTCGTTCTTAAAGGGCCTCACAGACAATTAGAGTTCTTGTAACTTCCAGTGGTGCTAAATGTGGTAGTGGATTACATTTAGCTCTTGGTTCCCGGATTCACGCATCATCAGAGGCCCTAATTAGTGGGTAATATCCTTCCAATACCTATAGAAGCACCGAGTCTTTGACCATTTTCTCTTCCCAAGGTCTCAGTCCCTGGTGGTACTAGCTACTGAAACTTGTCACTTCATTTAGCTGTTAAAGTTTTTCACTCTTGAGTGAAAAAAATGCCACCTTAAGAATGTTTTTCTCACTTCTGTAATCCACAAGTTACTACTTATTTAAAATAATTCTAATGAATGTATGCAAAATGAAAACAAGAAAGTTACTAGCATATTATCTAATGATAGGTTAATACATTGTACAAATTTTTTAAATTAAAAAATTTAAAAATCATACTTGTGAGGTTTATGTTTGGGTGAAATATTTCTGCCATCTTATAAGAAAAATAGTTTGTTAGATTTTTCTAAGTGAATTCTTAAAGAAAAATTATCAGTTCTTAACGTGTGTATCTTCAGGTCTCTGTCTCCCACATTTGCCTTAATGTGAAATATGTGCATCTTCCAGAGTAACTTATCCAGTATCCCTAAGCTTAACTTTGACTCTGCTTCTTGGCAGTTATAATTCTGTTTTGTTTTATTTTTTACATCAAATTAGGAGTGTTTAAAAGTACTGTTAAAAATAAAATAAGATGAATTGTTTAAATGTCTCACATGTACAATACCGTATAACATGTATCTCAGGTATAATATCTCAAAGTGAAGATTTTTTCCTAAAGCTTAGTATTTAAGCTAGGAAACTGATTTATATTAATGAGTGAAGCATTCTCTGAGCAGTATGAAGTATTAATTTGTATATTAACTACACTTTACACTTATATCAATGTCATACTGCAATAAATCAAGTGATTTCCATATAAATAATATTATTCTAAAATAAAACTACAGTTTGAAATTTAGATAGGTAATAGTAGTAATTTTTTTTAAGTCAAGACTCTGAACAATGTATTAGTGTACTGTGGTGGCATTTTTCTTCTGAGACCAAGGAGAAAAGATAGTACACAAAACAACACAATTTTATAAAATATATTTATGGAACATAGGGATATGAGGACTCTAAGGATGAAGTATAGCATTTAGTTATTTAGTTATGTTCTTTTGTAAGTGTAATGCTTATCACCCAGTATAGACATGCAGTGGCCATTCTTAATCTAATATTAGCTCTAATCTAATATAGTCTTACCATTCAATATTGCAGAAAAATAACTGTCCCCTTTACATTTAGTCAGCACAGCTTATGATTCTGCTTAAGAGATTTTGTAAGTGTTCTGTTATGAGTTCATTTAAGAAAATCAATTCTGTTTAGCAGTCTTACTAGGTAGCTGGCAACTTCTGGTAAGCTTCGATGGACAGAAGCCACTGTCAATCAAAATGAGTAAACTGGATGGTTCCATTTCCATGAGAAGTGAATGGCTCAATGCATAAGATCACATTCATGCACCCATACACACCCATACACACACACACACACACACACACAAACACACACACACATACAAATACATGAATATATCTGCTCACACCGTGTATCCTCATGATATGAAGTAGGAAAGTGAGATGAGGATTTGAACACTAGGAGCAAATTTGCCCTTACTGTCCAAATCTAACACTCAAACCATGTTTGTTTTTATTACCTGAATATTTCAAAGAAAAAAATTGCCTCATTTCATACTTTACTTATGTATGTAAATATAACATATATCTTTTGAGAAGTGGGCATTTTTTTCTAAATAGGAATAATTATTGTCCAATAATCTTATCCTAATAATGTGACAGTAAAAATTGAACAAATATAGAGCCCAATTTATGCTAAAACTCATAATCTGTCTACTAAATTACTTTATATTTGCCCCAAAATGTTTATTTTAATAGGAAAATTTTTACTAAGTTAATTTGCTCCCCATGGAGTTAAGCATAAAGTAAATCATAGCCATATTACTTTACCATGCTAATATCAAATACTCAGAGATAGACTGCCTGTGTTTGAATTCCAGCTCAAAATCTTACTCTCTAATTTAGAGCATGATACTCTAATTTAGAGCATGATACTCTAATTTAGAGCATGTCAGTTTTCTGTTTTATAAAACCGGAATTATATTGAATCTACTTCTAGCTTTATCTTAAGGATTAAACAAGATTACTCATAAAAGTGCCAGCCCAGTACCTGATATGTAAATATTTAGTAAACAACAGATGTAATTTTAACAAACAGTTAGATGATTCTACTATTCTAGCCTTACTATGGGACCAAATTAGAACTTATTTGAGGGAATTTATACACTTCATCTTAGCCAAAAGGCCAAGAAGCAAACACTTGGGGGAATTTATATTATTTCTTCAAAATATATTTACAGAAAAATGTTGAAATAAAGCCACATGTCTTATGTAACTTTGACCTTTCAAAGTAAAGCTCAAATATTTTAGCAAACCAATGAATTCCTCACTTAATATAAATATGTACAAGAATATAAACTTTTACAATAATAATAATAGCAGCCATTTACTCAGTAAGTGTTATATGCTAAATGCTATCAGGAGCCTTCTTTACATTATTTCATTCAATCCTTACAACACCTGTGTGAGGTAAGATTTATTGTTACCATCTCACAGATAAGGAAACATATCTAGAGAGAGAGAAGAAAGAAAAAGAAACTTCCTCTAACTTTGTAGGCAGAAAATAGTAGAGTCAGGATTTGAACCTCTATCCATGAAAATCCATAGCTCCCGCCCCTTTGCCATATTATCTCATCTGGATAGCTCCTCAAATATTCAGATTTCCTTGACACAGGCAGTTCTGAATTTGATCTTAAATTTGTTTGCCTGCTGGTTTAGTGAGTGAACTGCATGAGGTTTGCTTTGGACATTCTGTTCCAAGGAGGGCTGTGTCCCTTCCCTTTAAATCCATGGACCCCTTTTAAACTGCAGCTGACCCTAGGGATTCTGACTCCCTCACCTTTATAAGATTACGCTCATCTATTAAGAATCATTATGCATATGGTTTTTCACCAAATCAGAGCATTTTGTCTAACTTTACCTTGTGAAATAAGTATTATAGAAAACAATACTTGCTTGGTTTCCAAGTATATAAAGTGTGTTTTCAAACTTTTCACACTTGACTCTCTGGAGATCCTTAATCTACCCTGCATGCCCATGTCCAGGCAGCTCAATCATGGTCAATCTGCAACCGTAACCTAATGCAACACCTAATGTAGAATTTTTTCTCTTTATATTCTCCGCCAAATAAATATGTATAATTTATTTATCAAAAACAAAAATGTTTAACTTAGTACCATGACTTTATTAAAAAAATAAAATAAATAAACCTTCTGAAGGTAAAAAAAACTGTATGCATTAAGGCACTTAAGAATACATCTGATAACATGATGAGAGAGTGGCCAAATTGCATGTCTTAAAAATAGCTGGACTAACTATCCTCATTATATGAGGATATGCTTTGGACAAAGGGCCTCTTCACCATAAACTCTGAAACCCTCAGTCACTGCAGTGAGATGAGATTGAATAAGGCAGATCCATTGTTCCCTAACAGTCTTTGTATTTCTTTTCTGTTAGGAAATGAAATGACTATGATCTTTGAATCTTGATTTTCCCTAAAAAGACATTTTATGAGAAGACTGCAGCTTCAGAAAGTAAAGGCAGATGCTGTTACAGTTTACGTAAGTGCAGACAAGGCCAGTCACTGTTGTGAATTATAATGAACTTTATACCATTGCTGGTCCAGATGTAGCGTTAATGCTTCAGAGACTCGGAAACTTACAGGAATGTAGCATAAAAGCTAGAGAATTTTTAACCCGTTTGGCGTCCTATCTGTATTTCTAGCTTCACCTAATTTTTCCATGGGTATTCAAAATTAAGCTTAATTTTAGACTTCCTAAGTTTAAAACATAAAATGCCTAATGGCATGTGACAATTTATTATAGAAACTGAGACTATTAAATGAGGAGGAACAAAAAAGACAACTTAGCTTTATTCTAACAATGGAATACTTCCTGCCTATAAAATTATTAGTCTTTATAAAACAAGAGTGACCTCTACTTTAAAGAAAATACTTAAGCAGAGAATCACCTGTATATCTGTGTAATTTAGAAAATTCTTTAATGAATTACTATATAGTCAAATCTACACACAGGATTGAACTTTTAATCATAACTAGTATTCATAGAAAAAATTACCACAAAGAAATCAGTTTTGTAAACCTACTTGCTGGCTTCACTTATTTAAAGTACAAGGAAAAAACTTGAATTATCAGTGAAAAATTGTTGCTCTTACATGGAATAATTGTCATTTAATTGTCTTGTCTATAGACATACATTGATACAATATAGCACTAAAATAAGCCCAAACATAAGAAGGGCAAAGGTAACAGAAGGACAGGAAAAAGAAAAAGAAACTTGCTAACTCTGCAGCTGATTTTATTTCTTAATGGTTTCTTCTTCCCTTCTAATGCCTTCCACTCACACCCCAAGTAGAGCAGTTGGCAGGGAACACAACAGATGGATGACAAGCTCAACACATGCAGTATATCTGGCACCCAGGCACTTGACTTTTATTTGCTAAACAGCCAGATTTCAAGAACCTAGTCTGCTAATGTTCCTATTTGGTTTAATGTACTACCAGTTTCTAGCACATAAATATTAAACTATTGCCATAAGAAAGCTCACACACTCTGTTTCTCTGCATAGTTAAGTGGCTAATTATTTTATTCTTGGTGTAGCTTGTTGAGATACTGAACAGTGGAGTTAAAGATTTAACTGGTGGCCGGGTGCGTTGGCTCACGCCTGTAATCCCAGCACTTTGGGAGGCCGAGGTGGGTGGATCACAAGGTCAAGAGATTGAGACCATCCAGGTCAACATGGTGAAACCCCGTCTCTACAAAAAATACAAAAAATTAGCTGGGCATGGTGGCGCGTGCCTGTAATCCCAGCTACTCAGGAGGCTGAGGCAGGAGAATTGCCTGAGCCCAGGAGGTGGAGGTTGTGGTGAGCCAAGATCGCACCATTGCACTCCAGCCTGGGTAACAAGAGCGAAACTCCGTCTCAAACAAAAAAAAAGATTTAACTGGTATCTTATAAAGACATCTATGATTTTTTATATTAGAATTTTTTTAAAGTGGCTCTATCTAAAGGAGCTTTTAGCCAGACACATCAGGGACTGCCAAAGCCAGTGTACGGTATTAAATGAACCTGTTAGGGAAGATTAGAAGATTTGAGTGGATGATCACAGATGATTGGTATCTTCCTTTCCTACCACCATCATTGCATTTTCAGATTATTATACTCAAGTCCCATGCATTTTTTTCATGAATTCTCCCAGGCCACCAGGCAAAATTACAGCTTATCCACTCTGTTCACATAGCAGTTTATTTATATCACCAATATATTGTGTGTCTATACCTCCTACTAAATTGCGAGCTCCTGGAGTAGAAGGACTTGGGATCTGTCTCATCTCTGTAATCTCAGCACCTGCACTGATTCTGGATAAGTGTTTCATGAGTTGCTCAGAATTCAAGGACTTAGCCCCAAGCTAGAAATAGGAAAGAGAAATAGAGAATGATTGTTAGAAAACTTTGTTGAGGAGAGATCAGAAAAGCCCCCCAATGCCAGCAACACTTCAGTGCAAGTCCTTCCTACTCTCTACAGAGGCATAATTTAGGGAAACAGAAAGGAATCTCTTTTCTACACAGGTTTACAGATACTACTTCCTAGAATTAAATATAATAGAAATGTGTGCATCTCCAGAATTTGCTTTCCATTTTGGAAAGTATGCTTTTCCCTCTCTCTCAAACACAAATCTTCAAGTTATATTGCTTTCTTTTTATCCAAACTAGATTTGAAAATCTCCTAACTTTCTTATGACATTGTTAGGATGTGTTCTTTCTCCATATCTTCACAATTATTTACTTCAGGGGTAGAGATAAGTAACCAATGGCTTCAGTGCATTTAAGGTCCAGTACAGGTAACTGATATGGAATATAACTGTAAATTACTCATCACGAGGAATACTCCAGGCAGGAAACAGTTTGCAGTTACTGCTGTCTCATTGTCCTCAATTAGGAGCTGACTGAAGACTCTATCCTTCTCTGTATGTCTTAAAGCATCTTTTAGTTGTTAGAATTCTCTATTCAGATGTCAATCACTATACTTCAGATATTTCAGTAGATGATTCACATTAAATAAGTATTTCTCTAGTATTTTAATGAAGTTTCAAGTTTTTTTAAAGACTGTCTTACAGTTAGTCTCACAATAAAGTGAAAAGCCCAAACACTTATGCCTGACACTTTAAGAAAATCATCACAGTTACATAGAAGCCCAGATTCTGTAGTGGATTGTACAACATTAACTAAGGCTTAATTCCCTGTCTTTGCTATATGTAGGAAGAAACTTTTAGCTCTCCAAGGCATTTCAAAATTACTTGGGGTTTCTTTATGTTTTTCATTTGAGTAACTCTTCGTACAACTTATATTTAATTAATTTGAAAAGGATTGTAAAATAACATCCCTTTGACAGGAAAACTTAAGGGTTGTAGTTGACTACAAATGTAGCATATGTAAGCAATTTAGTTAAAACAAAAAGCAAATTGTATTGATAGAAGTACAAAACTATATGGTATCCAGAACAAAGTGTGTGTGTGTGTGTGTGTGTGTGTGTGTGTGTGTGATGGTTTTGCTTTCTATTCTGTGTAAGACCATTTCTAGGATGATGTGCTGAGTTCTGAGTGCCACATTTTAAAAGACATGACTGACCAATGTGTGCCCAGAGAACAGGGACCATAGTATTAAGAGACTCCAAATTATCATTTGAAAAATGAGTGGTTTACTGAATAGAAGGCTTGATATTGGCACAAAGGGATATCATGTATAAGACGTATGACATTTTTTTCTGTGTAATTGCAGACAGAAGGAATAAGACTGATGGGCGAAATATGGGGAAGGTTAATTTGGGTTCAGAAAGCATTGATACAGTAACCACACAGTGAATTTCTTTTCTTTGCTCTCCACAATGCAAATGAAGCAGCAAAAGTACTTGACTTTAAGCTTTAAGTAGGGTTAGTGCCTCGTCACATTCTTTGGCAGAGTTGTTGTACATAAATGCATGAATTTATATTTGTCTTTATATTTAAGATCACCCATCGTGCTTGTTTTCTAGCTGTATGCACCTGAAATAGGTATGTACACACATATACATATACACTCAGAATAGATTTTAAGAGAGAAGTTGAGTTAGCTGCTGCTAATCACCCATACATACATTTCCATGATCAAGACATGTATTGACCCATAGGAATAACTAATAATAGGATCTCATTCATTTAAGATCAAAGTGTTTTAAATTGGCCTTATCTTCAATGTTAATGTAATTAAAATATCCCCATGCATTACCTGCATTAAGGATTCAGCAAATACAAAGAATTCAAAAAGTTTGAGATTTTAAACTCTATGCAATACATACATTTTTTTAACTTGGTAATTTATTTCTTAGAATGAAGTCCCAAAATATAGAAGGAAAAATTTCTCTCCTTGAAATAAAAGGATTAGATTGGATAGCTGAAAAACATAAAAAATATGTATTTTTATTAAAATTTCCTGAAACATTTAATGGACTGCCAACAGTTTAAGAACCATAAAAAAAATCAATTTCTAATGATTATGGCTGAGAAAAGCAGAACTACAGTCAATAATGTAGAAGTTTGCCTTAGTAATAAACAAAATCAAAATCAGATTTACTTTTTACTGCCTGTTTTATTGGTTTTAGTCCTAGAATCTTGGCATTCCACTTCTAATATTTTAGTTATTTTACACAATATTCAGGTAAATTTTCTCTTAATAAATATGAATGAATTAATGGGGAAGTATTGATATATTTCCAAGTAGACACTAAATTCATACAGAATGTTACGCTTCTAGAAAATATGTTCTAAGTAAAATGATAGGTCAATCTTTTAATACACGAATGTAATATTAGAATCTCAGATGTTTTAATCAAAGGCTGAATGCCTAACTGTTAAAAAAAAATCACCACAAAATAGTATATAACTTTCTACTTTCTGGGTTGAATGCTAGTTATTTGCAAATTTTTTTGTCTACCTGCTTGCTTTATCTTTATTTGCTTGGTCTCATTATTACTAGGTTTGTAAACTCTAGCCCTAGGGAATGTGATTTTTTTTTAAATCAGGTGTCCTTCAGACAACATATATTTCCTACATAATAAGAAATACATTGTTTCTAATGTTAAAAGAATCAAGAAAACAAATAATAATTTATAGTTTATGCCTAGCTATGCTTACTCCTGAAAAATACGCAGTTATTGCAAGGAGGTAAAATTAAATTCTGTGATCAGTTTTTCAGAAAGCAACCAGTTAATCCTAAACTTCACCTACTTTGTCCCAAAAACTTCTCAAGGAGGTTATTTTGGATTTCGGAAAGGGTACTTCTTGATTCTTCTGTGACATTAAAGACATGTTATGTATTATAGTAATAATCCAGGCAATGATACTATCAGCAGCAGTGTTAGATTTCTCCTGCTTTATGTTACACAGCTTTGTTAACTTGCCTTCCTATAGTTTGAATTTGTACCTGAAAAAGAACACAAGTCCTTTCATAGAAAAACCTATCATAGAAAAAAATATCCCTCAGAAACAAGTTTTGAAAGTTATGGTTTCTATGGGAATCATTTATTGTGATTTTCTTTTAATAATGAACTAAAGTATTGATTGGAAGCCAAAGAAGAAGCATCTTATTTCTTCCTTGGACTAAAATTGTCAGTAAGGAGTGACAGCAGGAGTTCAGAAAAAAGCAACTAATGTATACCTTCCAGTAATTTTAGGAGGACATTTATTTTATGAATAGAATTAAATTTGCCCTCAAACTGCTTGTGACACATAGAACTTTAAACCTGGGTGTCAGAGGGAGCATAAACAAAGGCTTCTTCTGTTGACATAAGTTAGGTTTTAGATAAACACATTTCCCATGAGATAATCGGTGATGTCCATTGAGTTATCGTTGAGTCTAGAATTAAGTTTATAAAATGCATTTAGTCAAGAAAGAGCAGAGGCCAGTTAATGCTGGCCACAGGAAAACACAGTACTTTAATTAAAACAATCATAAAACCTGTGTCCATTAAAGACATATTCTCAATATCACAGCTTTAGAGACTTTTGGTACCCAATTAACAGTGTGTGTGGGTGTAACACTAACCTGACATATGGCAGAGTAGGATTTTGGGTGCCAGTACTTAGAGCACCTAGTGCATGAGTGGGCTGTGAGTAAAGAAAAAGAGAAGATACTGTCACTACTTTTTTCCCAAAAAAAGTATTTTTGGCAGTGTATACCATATTGGCTTACTTTAGTGGATAATATCACATATCTCGTGACTGTGTGTAACTTGTAATATGATATAAAACATTATATTGGATCAACTGATGAAAATAATCTGCTCCTTATGGACAAGTGGACATACTTTTGTGATGAGTAACAGGAGCTCCATTTCCATAGACTGTTCCCTGATACCAAATACTTAATGTGTTTTCACTATTACTTTATCAAATGATATTGGACATTTCTAACAGATTTGTGTGATATATGATGTCTAGAACTATAACAATTTGTTTAATGATAGAAATGTATTTTTACATAGATAAGTAGGTTTTATTTTGTTGATTCTTTAACATTTAATTACATTTAGCAGCAAAGTTTTACTTTAGTATATACTGTGATGATAGCTGTTATACTGTAGAATACTTTGATAATTTAATCTAATCTAAGAAAACCTCAGTCTTTAAAATAATTTGTGTGCATGTATGTAGCAGTATATCTCTGTTAAGAACCACTAAAACTTTCTTTAAAATGTGTTAATTAGTGAAATAATGAAAATCTCCTTAGAGATTTTAAAGTTTAAAGATGTGATTTTTTTCTTCATAGATTTTGAATTTTGCTTAAAGAATTCAAATAAATCATAGCTAAAATGATTCTAGGAAATGTTTAAAAACTGTTATAAATTAATTATAAATATTTGATATAAATAAAGCAGGTCCATGAAATTATTAGTGTGTTTTGAGCTGTCTAAACCTGGAAACTCAGAAGCCAAGTAAATTCCTATAAGCAGGAAAATTCCTAAAACTCCATTGAGAATGTGCATATCCTCCCAGGAGTATCTCATTCTAGCCTGTGTGCTGTTTACAAACCAGACTTGTCAAAGAGATGACCCCAGAATTCCAGCAATGGAAACTGATAGGCATCTGCCTTTTTACCCAAGACAGAAACGAGATGAATAGAAAGAACTAAAAAGTCTTCCAAGTAACTGCTTTATATTAAATGACATTGGGTTTGTGTTCAAAATTGATCTAACGGCAATCAGCAGCTATGGGTAAGAAAGTAAACATTCTTGTACATGTATGAGAATATATACACACATACATATATACATAATATATGTACTGAGAGAGAAAAAATTCTGATTTTGGCAAGAAGTCACTTAAAGCCAGAATTAAATCTTTTTCCAAAGAAAGTGTAGGGAGAGAGCTAGGTGTGCAGAGTTGAAGTGTATGAGCTCAAATTCCAGTTTTACCACCTACTTACTATGGAGTGACCTGTAAGAAGGTCATTGAAGCAATATTATCCACCTGATAGTTTTGTTGTCAGAACAGTTCCTGGCCCATAGAAAGCACTATGTCAGACTTTAATATTATTCCCAGAGGTTTCAATAAGAGAAAATGTAATGAGATACTAAATAACTAATGTGGAAAAACATAGGCTGTAGGGGACCTCAGTCCCAACCTCAGGTAAGGTAGGTGACCTCTGGCATGTTACCAAACTTCTCAGAGTCTCCATTTCCCTATTTTAAAAATTGAAGTGTGACAGTCCTGAATTTGGGAGATAAGAGATAAATGGAAAATCCTTGCACGTGATAGATATTCAGTATTGGGCTATTTTTCCCCACAACACTAGAGGTGTTTGTTAAAGACCACAAAAACATCTGTGTTCACGTGTCTTTATGAATACTAAACATTATTCTGTGTACTTCTTTTAGGGTGAAAATGGTTTACATGGTGCTCCAGGATTACCTGGTCAAAAGGTAAAGAGTTCTTAAATGTTTCATCTGAGTTAAGAATCTTAATATGTTGAAAAATAAATATGCACATAGTATTCTGAAAATATATTTGATTAAGCTGAATTTCCTCAAAGACTTTTAGAAAGCTATGGATGTCTTTTCAAAGAGAACTCATGGAAGCAATCCCCTCTTGAAGGGACCATTCTAGGAGGAAGCTTTGTCACAGAGCTTTAGTAATATGCTTCTTCAAATAAGTCAATAATAGTGCTTTCTGGGGGCTATGGAAGTGTACTTAGCTGCCCTGGAAATGTTTCCAGTTTTATCAGTCAGAGTCCAAAATGTACAATAGAACAAATCGTACTTCCTTTGGCTGGTTTTGGTTACCTTTTGCTTATCTACCTTTTTGTATATTTCAAAAGAGCTAAACATAATAGTTGCAATGACATAAAATACTAAATATTACAAAGATGCTGAAGACAACTATCTTTTCGAAAATATTTTTCTTTCAGAAGAAGGCATTCCTAATAAGTAAGGAGTTTTGCTTGGACCAGCCTGCCTCTTTCTATGCCTAGTATCTTTCTCTTTCTCTTTACCAAGGGGAACTTCCTTTGTGCTCCTCTACTATCCAAGGGCTGCTTTCTTCTTCTGGGAAGAAGCCTGGTTATCTGTGACCAGCATTACCAAAAACACAGAGACTATTATATTCTAGTTTCTTGAGGGGATGGGGAGCCACTTCAGGTGGGACCAGCTGTCATGGTATCATCCAGATAATCCCACCACAGGAGAGAGAGCGTTATTGATGTAATATTAGATGCCCACCAAAGCCAAGCATATCATTTCTATGCTCTGGAGATGTTTTATAGGTTTTGGCAACAAGATGCCAGAAGTTATTATGCATATAGGTTTCTCTGTGTAGCTGAAAATATCATTTAAAAATATATGCACTTATTTATAGTTACAGATTGTGTTAAAAATTTATTTACTTGGTGCAATAAAGATAATAAGATTGAACTGGCAGCAATAAAATGGCAGGCTTCTGAATTTCTTCACAGCAGCTCTAGACAAAACCCATTGATACAGCATGTGCTGCATCTGCGAGTCAAGTTGCAAGCCAGCCAAGGGATGTGCAGATTTATCTGCTGGGAAATAGTTTTGGACTTTCCAGCAGCTGTTTGTGGTGGCTGCATCATGCTGACATTGTGGCTGATGTACCGGAGGCATTTAGCAGCTTCAATGTCAGCTTGAATTAACAGATCAAGTTAAAGTTTATATTTTAGGAAAAAAGGTAGAAAAAATGTAGACCATGCATTCAATAATAAAAAGCAATACCTAACAACTAACATATATTCTTTCTTGGTGACTTTTTGAGGGTAGATGAAGCAAAAATAATTATTTAATTATATGCATGTGACACACACACACACACACACTTACACATGTATTGTTTAATCATCAAATTATATTATCTAATACTATTTAATTATATAATAATATACATATATGCAATTATGTATTTAAGTGGGTATATATATATAAAATAACATACTCACAAACTAAATATGTATGTATCTATGCATATAGATTTCTACATATATATATATAGCAAAAAGCTGGCATTCCCTTTCATATAATTAATTGAAATTTTATATGCCAAGGGTCACCTTGTTGAGGCATTACAGAAAAAAACTACAGATCAGAAACCCTCTATCTCTTGTCTCTGTACACTCAATAAATGCTTGCTAAATGCTTCTTATGCTCAAGGCCCTCCATGGGTAGAGAGATGTACATGACTCATCCCCAACGTTCACTTGCTGGCTATGTTGTCATGAGTGCCTGACATGTACAAGGCACTCAGTGAACTTTTGTTGAATGTATGAATGAAACATCAGTTAAGGGGGTAAATAAGCTTGTCAGATCAGAGAGAGTGTAGATGAAGAAAGGGAGACTTATACCTTTTAGAATAAATATCGTAATTGAGAGCCAGAGCCCTCAAAGCACCAATCCTCTTTCTGTGACTGAACCAGGATAGTAGACAGGAAAAAGCATAGCACTTGTGTTGAAGGTAGAGCCAGAACCCAAGGGTTCAAACCTGAGCTCATTCATCATGAGACACTCATCAGAATGGTATTCCATAGAAGTCAGCTTTCTAAGAAGGCTGTTTCCACTAAATCTAGTAAAAGAAATAATAATAAGAATGGCTAACTTAGTCTTTGCCAGGCATTGTGAGGATGCATCAAATTCTCAAAACTAGCCATTGAGGAAGATTGTATTATCATACTTATTTTATTCCTGAGAAAATTCAGGCTTATCAAGGTTAAATTGCCTTGGAAATTGTGAAACTGTAGCTTATACCCTAGAAAATCATTTATTTAGTATTTAGAAACATTTAAATCTTAAGTAACTTAATATTGGTTTAGAGTTTACATGTTAGAAGTGGTTATTTATAATTACTGATTTTTAATTGTTAGAAACATCATTTTTATTGTAAAAATTGCACATGTTATAGTATCATTTTTATTACTATACACGTCATATTACTATTCTACGGGGAGAGCAAGGTTTTGAAGGCAGCAAAGGAGAAACTGGTGAAAAGGCAAGTATCTCTTTTTACAGTCACATCTATAAAAGTAAATGTGTTCTTGAAAATGTTTTGAAATAGAATATTTAACTTGTTTTGTGCATTCCCTAAAGCAATTCAATAATTTTATAGATATAACTAAAACATTTGCTTTAGTTAGGTAGAATAAATATATTAATGATTGCCAGAAATCTTTCTAAACTTATTTGGAAGGTATTAATAGTTAAATATTTCTAGTTAAATTTGTTTTATTGATATGGAAATGATTTAAACATTGATAAAACATATTTTTATATTATGAAATCATTTACTCACTAAGTGTCCAATTGTTTAAATAAATGCTTTGTTTATATGTACACCTGTTTTATCAGTGGAATTTTTTTCCTGAAGGAATAAATAAGAACAACTAATTGTCAAAGTCAGGATCCCACAGAAAGGAGATGCCATACTAAAACTGGAATACTTTAAAAGAGTTTAATAAAGGCATGGTTTAAAAAGTGTGGGCAAAGTATAAGAAAACTACAAGCATTGTGCAGTATCCCAGTTCAGGTTACAGCAGACTCCTTAAACCCCACATGATTATGAGACCCAGAGGCAGAGAAAACTCTGGCAAAGGCTAGAGACAGGAGCTGAGGGTAGCACTCAATCCAAGGTAAGCACATAAAGGAGGAACCAGGGCAATAAACACCTCCATCCCACTATCTTCCAGCCCTCAGCTCTCTATGGGACCCCACCAGCCAAATCAAATTGAGAGCCAGTGGGATGGAGGAATCCTATAAGGCACAGCCTCCCGAAGTCCAGAGCAGGGGGATAAGAGTGGACAGTGGATCTTGAGGGACCAAAGGCAGAAGTCATACCGCTAATCTACGTGCTGTCATTTAAAGCCACCTACTTACAAAACTAGATTCTTGGTTTTGTGATTAATTTTAATAGAGTATTCTATGAGTATTTTAATAGAGTATTCTAATGTTAATAGAGTATTCTGTTTTAATAACTACTGAAAGTCATTTGATAGTGAAAATATTTAAAAAAATCATTGTTTTACAAATTCACAACTTTCTATTGAAACTACAGAGAATAGAATGCTTGATTATCCAAACTTTTCCTTCAGATAAACATTTGAATCCTTTTTCATTTCAAAATTGTTTGTTTTAAAAAAAATCATTCTTTTGTAACTCTTGCATACGTCAAGTGTATGTATGGAATTATATGGCCAGAGAATAGCTAGAAAAGAGAATAATCTCAAATTAGACAGTATTGCTTGTATTAAGCTTTCTTGCCAATGATCAGTTATTTGTTTTTTCAATAAGTATTTACAGAGAGAATGAGCATCTATTATAATTATAAGACAAATTACATATGTTACAAACTGCATGATAATTACTTTTCCTCACAGAACTCAGAAAGAGAAAAGAATGGCCATACTTTTAGAGATCATTTCATTAAATGATGACTATTTTTAAGGTGAATCTCTTTTCTTAGAAATCCCTTGAACATTTTTGCTTTAGAATAACAATCATTGGAAAGCCACGTCTTCAAATAAATTCTTTGGTTATACATATTCCTGATTTATTAAGTGGGATTTTACCTGTAGGAATAAGTAGTGAATAAGCAAAGACAGATTTATTCTCTGTAATTTAAAGTCACTGATACACTAAAGTCTTAGTAGTTGTTTTGAGAGTTTATATACATAGTTGGTATAGCTCAATAATAAATAGATTCTCACAGGCTATAATGCATTAGAAAACCATTCACCATTTTGACTTCAAGGATTTTCCTTCTGGTTCCTCATATCTATTAACTATTGCATTCAAATAGTCAATTTCACCACAAGGTAAAAATATGTTTGTAGAGTGATTGAAATATATTAGAAAAAAATAAAATATCAAACAGAAAAGACAGTATGTACCTTGACTAAGAATCCCAATTTAGATGATTTATAGTTAAATGCAAGATTCATGTAATAACCCTTATGTCATTTTGATTGGTGCAAAAGTAGTTACGTTACACCAACCAAATAAAAATGGTGTTCTGCTTTATTATTTGCTCTATATTAAATGTTTGAGTTTTTTCCACTGTTAGCATACTACGTATTCTGACCCAGAACTACAAGTATTTTTGCATAAGATAAATAATTGAGATCTTGTAAGTTAACTTTATTTCTAGATTAAACAAGAAAAGTCTACAAAACACACTGGTGTGACAACAGCATGGGATTCTTGGATTACTCACAACATAATTTGTTTTCTGAACAAAGTCAATCTAACTTGGGCTTTAATTTTTTTTGGAAAACTGAGTATACAATTTTTTTAAACTCACATTTCTTCTTTAATTACTCTATTGTGGCCTTTACTGTGTTTAATTTGGCTGAGTGATAAGTCACCAATTGCAAAGTACAATAATTCAGGAAGTTGTTATTGGTCAGATATGTCATATCTTCCAGAAACACATAGTAACTGGTCAAAATATAAAAACTACTTCTACTGCAAAAGGTAAAATGCTATGTGATGATTTTCAGGTAATATTTCTATAATGCAGTGGAAACCAGGTAGAGGAATCTACTTCCATTATGGCTAAAAAACTAGCATTTCAGGCTAACTGAACTCACTAGACTGACAAAGTAGTGCCTCAAAGAGTTGAGCACTCTGTCCTTGGTCCTGAGAAGAACCTGTGGCACTAGAAGAAGTATAAAATACTTCATTTGAGTATATTTCTGAATCTATAGAAACTTGTAATAACAGGGCGGAGGTTCATACACTCTTGAACAAACACAATTCACCCAAGTCAGTCCTGAAGTGAAAGTTATTTTAAGGGGTAGTTTTATCAAAAAGGTTGGTTGCTGGTGCTGACAGGACTCTCTCAGATGACAGCTATTTGCAGGTTTACCATGTCCTGGTTTATCATTTAGATGTATATGAATGACACAATCACACTTCACCATCCCTAGCTGGCAGAGTTAGGTGTGTATCACCCAAGAATACTTGGGCTCTCCAACAGTGTAACTCATGAGGCAGGAGGGATGAAGGACCCTCCCCATAGCTGATATCTGTATTTTGGCTTCTCTGTCTCTATAGAAGTGGTCTGCTGGGGATTTTCCTTAGGTTCCTTCAGTAATATTATGATAGCACATGGTGCTACTACAAACAAAACATAGAGTTCAATCCTCAGATAACAGTTATCCCCATAATATCTATCAGCCTTCCCAGCAATGATTTTGTCAAACTCTTGTTATGTAACCAAATGTAAATGCATGAACTAAGCTCTTAACATTACATTAGAAAAAGGCCATTTAGCAAGGATTCATGTGCTCTTCACTCCTTAACCCTGAGCTTTTACTTGATGTCCTTGTGACAATAGAAATATTACTTGGTTACATTTATGAAAAGAAGCAGCAAATAGAAAATGAAATGTAAATATCTGCCTTATTATACCATTCAATATTTTTAAGTAATTGCTTCAAATCATGTAAATTAGTTTGCTTTTAAAATAATGATTATTTTATGTTGTCACTCAAGCTCTGACTAACTTGAAGTTTTAGAAATAATTTTCTCAGAGTTAAACTTAACTGCAGAACCTATTGTTAAATATCATTTGATTGCAAGAAACATCCAGTGGCAACTGCTACTTATACTTTACTTTTCTTGTTTTATTACTTAAATTATAGTCAATTGTGGTTCATTAAAGAGTGATGTTTAACTTGGGCATATATGGTAGCAAATTCTTACCAGGATCTAAGATGCTTCTGCTGGTGTGGAACTTTTCCATTTGGGGAATTAAAGTTATCTGGTCTCTTGAGGGTCTCTTAAGTTTGATGAAAAGAAAAAAACAATCAGAGGAGCATTTCTTTGTGAACCATAAGACTGAAGGAGAGGCGGAAAGCATCCAACATGTGGCATATTCTGCAGCTGTGAGAGTCCATGGTTCAGCAAGGTCTTCCTTTCTCTTGTTTAGGCTTCTGGGCATCATCTATTTTGATCATCTTGATTGCTGATCTTTTCTTCCACTCTGGGTTACACTAATAACAATAAATGCAAGCACAAAACTAACAAGTGCATACAGTCCCTGCTTTAACTCATCTCTTAAAACTGTTGTTGGAAAACTAGTAAATTTGCAGTGACTTGTGATTTTTTTACTGTCCTCTTTTTACCAAAGTATAATCTAGGTCCTGAAATGCCATATGAGATATGTATTTAAATTAGAAAACTGTGTTTAAATATTTATTACTCTGGTTTTATAGTGGTCGCAAATATTTTTTACCTGACAGAATCCACTAGAAAAGCATTCCACAGACCCCTATTCCTAGTTGACTTATTTAACTCTACATTATTATAAGATTGTATATAAAATGTAATAGTCAAATGAATATCATTATTAAAATATCTATTATAGCCTAGCATAAAGAACATGTATATTTCACTACCCCAAAACTACCTAGGGTTATTTATAATTAAGTCATGATTTAAACATTTGTATTTCTCTTATCGTCAGTCAACATCAGATAATTTTTGTATGACGTAATTCAAATTTTTGTAAGCCAACCTAAAGTAAAATATATTTAGGCTTAGTGCTGATTGCATTAGTGTTGATTTTATTAGCACTAATTTTATATGCCATCTTTTGGCAATGTGATAGGAGGAATGGAAAATGCTTACTAGAAAATGTCTTCACTTACCTATTACATAGGTTGATCATTCATATTGGTTTCTTATCAAATGCATATTAAAAACAGCAGCAGTGAATTTATTCTTTTAGTATGTTGTTTTTTGTTTTCAGCATTAAAAACATATCAGCAACTGTGATATGTCTCATATAGTCCTAATATGTAAATGATAGGCTCATAAGCATGTTGGATAATTTACTTGGTAGCATTTTGTTCATTTATTTCTGATAGATAGATTTAACTTTTGTCTTTAACTTGTAACAACAAAAGTTAGAAAAGCAGACTATTTTTATACTAGTACCACAAATAAATTATGTCACCTGCCAGTAACTTACTAAAATATTGACTTCTAGCATTAAATATCATGAAATTATAGTAACTCAGAAAGTCAATAGTGATCATTTGTTACTAGAAACAATTATGACTTTAAATAAATCAGGACCTTTACACTGAAAAATATTTTCACTTTAATCAATTTCTCATTCAATTGTTGTTATGGTAATTACACATAGAACATGAGAATTTGAATGAGTGGCTGTGACTTTTGGCCACTTAAAATTTGGTATTGAGTGGGAAAAAGCCCAAATGAGGATTTATATAATATATGTAAACAATTATTATTCAGAACATAAACAAATTCAGAACATTCTGGGGTAGAATCTAGATCACTTCACAGGAAATGTACATTCTTAGTTTCTGGAGTACCACTCCTAAAACAGCCTAGACTTGTTTATTTTCAAAGTGATGGTGACATATCATAAAATAAATGGATTTACATACTTTTGTGTTCTGTGTTCCAGTCCAGCTCTGTAATGCCAGCTATATGAACTTCGATATGTTCCTAGATTTCTTTATTATAGTTTCCTCTTTTATAAAATGAAGCTAATTTCTACCTTATAGAATGATTATAGGAATTAAATGAGTGCCAGTGAATTAAAAATGTTCAATAAATGTTAATATCCTCAACAGCCAATGTATGAAAAGTAATATAAAATCTTAATATTTTGACAAAAATTAATTTGACAGAATTATTATATATTTTTATTTGTGTTATATTAATTCCTAATTTTTCTTGTGAATAAGTAAATAAAAGGAGGATGTAGTATTTAACTACTGATACGTGACAAATCATCCCAAAACTTAATGGCTTAAAACAATCATTTATTTAGCTTGTGATTCTATCATTTAGAAATTTACACTAGGCTTATCAGTGATTTTTTTTGGTCTCAGTTGATCTTATCTAAGTTCATTTGTACAATTCACCTTTGTTATCTGCAGGTTTTGCATCCAGGGATTATGCATCTGTGGATTTACCCAACCATTAATCAGAAGTAAATATTGAGAAATAAAAATTGAAAATAACAATACAACAATAACAATACAAATAAAAAATACAGTCTAACAACTATTTGTATAACATTTACATTGTATTAGGTATTATAAGAAAACTAGAGATTATTTAAGGTATGTGGGAGGATATATGTCAAAACTATGTCCTTTTATATAAGAGACTTGAGCATCTATGGACTTCGTTATCAGCAGGAGTCCTGGAACCAATCCCCAGCAGATTCTGGGGGAAGAATGTATATCTCTTTTCAGTTGCCAGGTTGGCTGAGTGTGGTTGGGCTAGTCTTGGTCTCTGCTAGACAACATGTTTCTACTCCAGATGATCTCTCATCTTCCAACGGTTATGCTGGACTTGTCCTCAAGGTGAAGGCAGGGATCCAAATAAGCAGAAGCACATAAAGCCTCTTAGCTTCCTTGCTTAGAACTAGTATGCCCCCACCTCCACCATGTTCTATTGTCCAAAGCAAGTCTCAAACCCAGCCTAGATTCAAGGAGTAGTAAAATAGATTCTACCTCTTGATAAGAGAAGCTGCATAGACACATTGCAAAGGATATAAATATATGGAAGGGCAAAAAAAGGGGATACTTTGTAATAAATCTAACACAAATGGTATAAAATTTTATTTTAAATTAACAGTAGAGTAGAAAGGTTAAACAGATTTATCAACTTTACTTCATTTTTCTTTTTCTCCCATCACCTAAAGTATTTAATTCTTAAAGCTAGGTTTATATGGTGGGATTTGGAGACTGTATCAAAACATATTTTGAATTTAAAATGGTAGAAACACTTTATATGTAATGGGAAAATATTATTTTTAAAATCTTAATTAGAATGGGAAAAGAGAAACACAATATATCAAATAATTAAACCAAGGAATGGTTTTGTACTCTTACATACCATCATGTACTTATTAATTTTAGCTAAATTAAAACAGATACTAGAATAAATGGAAAAAACAAGTTCAAGTTGAAATTTATTTTAGGATTTTATGATTAAAGCTTCTTGGTGATTATGCCTAGTATTCAAAACTAATGCACAAATGTTAAATACTGTTATTATAAATATAGCACTTTCCCATCATCACCCTAAAGTAACTGTTGTCCTGTTACCTTACTTCCTGTGAATTCTTCTTGGTTCACCTTGCAGAGTTCTACTGAACATCAGCATTTTATACAATTGTTTCCTTTATCCTAGCAATGTGTAAACTAAACTTCTGCAATTTTTAGGAAGGAGTTACTTGTTTGATTCCACAGTTGACTTAAAAACTAAAGAGAACAGATGGAGCAAAATAATAACTATGATTTTAAAAATCATAGCAATTTATCTGTGGCCAATGATAATTGGTATGGGAGTAACCATGCCAACTTTCAGTTATCCATGGTAGCAGGCAATTGAGAAAGAGTGATGGTAAATCCCACAGCTAAGCCAGAGGCTTAATGCTAGTCATTACAGATTGTATGTTATTTTCCTAATTCCTTACAGTGCTCATGAATAACTCTAATTTATGTGAACTATGTTTAACCCTCTGTTGTTTCATCACTTACTAGTAGTTATAGAAAAAGTAAAATTCCAGAGAGAGAGAGAGACAAATAAGAGGAGAATAACTATAAAGGGCTATAACATTTTATGAACATTAATTAGTCTTTTAAATTATTATTTTAATGATTGCATAATATTTCACTATATAGATACGTAATATTTTATCTGAGCATTCCCTTGTTGTTAGAAATTTAACAACATTTGTTAAATATGTTTTTCTATTTGTGTCATTGGTGACTTTAGCAAAATAATTTTGATAGAATAATGATAGTAGAAGCCAGGTTGGAGTTTGCTGAAGAGTTAAATTACAGGTGACCAATAAAGACACCATGCAGAAGAACCCTTGCAAGAACTAGCTGTGAAGGCAACAGCCACAGGACAGTAGCTGGAGAGGGTGTGGATTATTTAAGAAGACTTTATACCAAAATCCAAAGCAATCATAAGGTCCTTGGCAGGAAATACTCCTGAACAAGCTAGGACCCAAAAGAAAAGCACAGACTAAGTTCACTAATACAGAGAATTCCAAATGTTTTATACTTCCTAAGAAATGTCAGACTTAAGCCATCATCTTTAAGGAATTTCCATTAAAATAAAGAATAAGACAAAGGTGTAACAGCTATTATTTAACAGTATTCTGGAATTTCTGACCAATGTCCGTTTTACTTTCAAATCATAGTTTAAATCTGTCTCTTTCTCTCCATCTACCCCAATGTCACCAAAACATAATCATTAGTCACCTCCTAGCTAATCTCCCTGATTTCACTCTTTCTCATCCATTCTCCAAATGATAGCCTGAAGCATCTTTACAAAACTATTCATGTGGCTTCTATTTTTAAAACAGTTTAGTTGTTTCCCATTAGGTTAAAATCCTGAATCCCATAAGGTCCTGCACAGTTGGACGCAGACGTGCTTCTCAGAACTCATCTCTTCCCACATTCCCCTTTTCTGCTTCTATTCCAGCCACACCAACCTTCTTTCAGTACCTTGAATATGCCAGGCACTCTCCTGACTCACAATTGTCCATCAGTGTCTTCACTGCTTTGCATATTTCCCCCTTCATTAAGCTTCTCTGTCCACTTACCACTCTTAAAAGTCATTTTCTTGGAGGTTTTCTTGACTCTCCAAGATCGCCAAAGTCTGCTCCGTTATAATTCTCAGTGTACCCTTTACACCACACTGCACCTTTATAGCATTTACTACAATTTATAGTTATAAATGTACTGACATGAGGTTTTTGTTTGTTTTTCTTTCTCCAATAGAGTAGAAGCTTCAGGAGAACAAAGACCATGTCTGTCTGTGTACGTTTTTATCTCTAACACTCAATCAAATGCCTGCACATAAAAGTATTCAATTAACTAATTCATTGCTGCAGGGAAGTAGTATACAAAATTAAGTAGTGTTTCTTTTCAGCCTCCTGAAGTATTTAATAATTATTATCTTGATGCATTCAATTCAGTATTTACCCTATTGATTTTCAGACTCCTACTATTACATTTGTGAGCTATAGCTAGGGATAAAAATTAATTTTACATGCATGACCCTTAGAATTGTGTTCAAAGACAATATATAAAACATTAATATATTTAATAGTATACTAAAATTTACACAGGAAAAATTGGTTAACCTAATATATTTTCATTTTTTAGTATTTGTGAATCACATTGCCTTTTGGCAGGCACTATTTAGCTCATTATTCTATAAAAGAAAATACAGTTCTTTTAATACCAGATATTAAAATGTCTTTTGAATTTAGTAGTAATGTTAAAGGTTGTCTACTGGCTCCTGTGTCATAATTTTAGTTTCCAATTACAGTGGAACGTTGGGCTATTGACTGTAGTGAACCGAGGTTGGTTTTGATAAGGACATTTATTCACTCACTGTTTTATGTAATTTAAGGACAAATAAATATGAAAGTTTGGGGTCACAAAGAATAAATAGAAAAATCTTGATCCTCATTTGTATAATGATTAAGGCAGCTTGAGTTTTGATAGTTTCTTCTTAATCAGTGCTAAGTATAAAAGGGTAGTTTTACAATGTCTCTACATTTTGTTTTTATTTTGACCTTTACTCCATTTATCCTATTTCTTCACTTCAGGGTCTGGAGCTGCCTCAGAGCAGCTTTTGGTCTCCCCTTTCTCCTTTTTAGGATCTGCCTGTGCCATAGACTCAACTTCCTCTGCTCTCTGCTGGGCTCCTTGTCCTCAACTTCTCATTCATCTTATCACCCCACTGCTTTCTTTTACACGCGTTTGACTTTCCTCTCATCAAGCCTGATTTCCACTTCAGGTTACTTTCTTTCACTTTTTTCAAGTATTTTTGTATTCAAAAACAAGGAATAGATGTTTTAGGCAGTCCCTCACCACCACTGTCCCTGAGCATTTCTGAATGCAACTGAGTTTACATTAAGAATTGAGGTAAAGGCAACCCTTACATTTGGTGTGAGGTTTATACAAACAGGGTTTTTAGTGTACAAAAAAAAAAAGATGTGTTTTTTTTAAATTAAGAAAAACAGAATGGATTTAAAAATCAATCAACTGTTTCTGCTTAATACAATAATCAAATATTCAAAATTTCTGTTTTTAATAAATCTCAGTTAATAAATATGTTTTATTAACCAACTCTCTTTGTTGGATGTACATTTCAAATGATAAAAAGATAATTAATTCAATGTCACCAAATATCACATGACAGGTGTGTTATTTTTGTTTAGAAGCTACTGGCATGTGAACTTCTTTCACAATCAATGTAAAAGCAATTCACTTTATAGGAATTGCTGAACAAGTGTGTCCTACCAGACTGAAATAGCAGAATTCCACTTCACAGAAAACAGAGGTGCTGGTGCCGCTGCTGTTCCAAGTAGATGTTGCACAATGACTATCTGTTTTGTAAGTTTCTGTCTAGACTATGATTGTCTATTGCTTCATAGTCTAATCTCTTAAAAAATTATCATTGGTGTTTATTTTTCTTGTTAATCCTTACAGTCTCCTTTAAGAACTTCCCCATCAATGATCTGTTCTAATATCAGTAAAGGATCAATGAAACAAGACAGAAATCAATTAACATTTGCCTTGTCTTTTTTCATTTTTCTTTATTGTTCCTCATTTTCTGCTGTTAATTGTTTTATGTAATCAAAACTCAAGACGAAATGGTAAAGCGATAATGCTTTGGGCAAACATTTTGTGGAATGTTATTTTAAGTACCTGCACTTGTCCAGCCCTGGGGAGGAGTGTGGCAATACAGATGGCTTCAGCTGGCTGTATTCCAGGGGCTCAGTGATAGTGATCCTGCCTCCCACTTAAGGTTTACTTGTGTGTACAGATGAATCATGTAGTTCATATCTTGGTAAGAACTACAGGGCTGGGGCACATAATAGCACCCAGTTATCATTAGATCAAATCAAGGGTTCTTCCTTAAGTTAGCAGAAAGTTAGGAAGTCATCTAAATTGACTTTCATCCTTTCTCTGGATTTTGACGGGTGGCCCACCAGGCTCTGCTCATTAATGTTAATAACAAACAATTCTAACTTCTTTATTTTAAGCCAAAATTTATTCCCTATTATTTTGACCAATCTATCTCAGTTCTAACCTTTTATAACAACTCTTTCTCAGATTATGTATTCTTCCAAATGACTGACCATCTTTTGGAGACTTTAAGACAGCTTCTTAAACTGTCTCCTAAACATGAAGATGCATTCTCCTGAACATTTTCATGTAAGCATCTCAGCTTTGAGTGAGTGTCTCACTGTGCTTCATGGATCACTGCTTATGGATCCCTTGTCTTCCTCATAGTCCTCATCTTGAGATGTTATAATTCATCAGTGGACTGTTAGTGTAATGCTCAGAAATGGATAGAATTATTCTAGTGTTTTGAGCAGTGATTCATATAGGCAGTTTAATATATTGAAGGAACTTGGATTTAGTGGAGCTGGGTCTTTATCCTGGCTCTTGGATAGCTCATAGTTGCCCATGGCTATTTCAATGTCTTCACCTGTAAAAGGAGAGAGTGAGACTACGTTAGATCTAGAATCACACATGTTTAGAGCTAGAGTGACTTTGAGAATATATAGTTATTTTCTTGAGTCAGAATTTAAGCATTTACATTTATATATGCTGACTTTATTCTGGAAATTAAAGCCTAGCATTTCTATTAGTTAACTTTTAACTTTTGATTCTGGCATGTATTTTAATGGTAACCTTTTATCAGCTCCATAGATACGAATTCTAGGTCCTTGAATTTTGTAGACATAAATTCTAGGTCCTTGAGTAACTAATATAAATATTTAATAAGACATGACCAGAATACAGCACTGTGACATACCACTGGAGTTCTCTTTCTATGGGTGATGGCCTAATAGAAATGAGGGTAGAATTAGCATATTTATTTAACTGCTTACTTATTTACCTCACTAAAATTTAACCAACATTGATCAAACACATCCCAAGCAACTTTATTAAATGTCTGACTGAATTACATAAACCAAACTCATAACACATGATTTTTGTTTTCTGACATGGTATTTCCTACTGATAATCATCTTATTCTTTACTGAGAGTTCAAAACCAATTTGTTTAATAATTAAATCTAGAATGTTGCTAGGAATTAATGTGAAAGTTCCTCATCATTCATATATATATTTTAAATGAGCAAGCATTGGTGTGTCTAGGCCTTTCCTTCTCCAAGATTCTCAGAGATTCATCTCAGTGGCTAATTTCCATGAGCTCTTAGTTATCTGCCCTTAATCAGTCCTCTCCTATCTTAATGTCTATCTTGGTCTCAAGGATGGTTAGCTACAATTAGTGAATTACAAGGCCTTCAATTTATTTTCAAAATATTTTGATATCAACTGTAACCCAATATGATACTGAATCTCTTTCAAATGTATATTGGGTTTTAGAATACATTTGTTTATTCAGTCATACATTTATTTAATCATTTAGGACCCACTATTTTTTTAACAGATATTGTTTTCAGATATAAAAGAGACAAAATATCCTTTCAAAGAGCAGATATTAAGTGCTTGATGATGTTTTGTATAGGACCTGTGGGAAAGAAGAGGAAAGGGTAAATAACTTCTCCCTAGGAGAAGGAGGGGAGTTTCAGTAAGGTTCTTTAGTGAATGCTGAAGCATAGGTAAGAGTTCTCCAGAACAAAGGAGAGGCCAATGAAACAGTTCATTGTAAAGTATAGATAAGAACAAACTATGAGATATTTAAGGAACCAGATGGGGTATCTTGTGTGACAAAAAGAAAACCAGTGACCACCAGAGAGAAAAACAAAAGGACTTAAAAACTGCCTGAGTCACAGTTTCAGACAACACCCAAGGGATACAATTGCCAGGAAATAACATCAAGAGGATGCCTCTGAGCATTCAGGTGATGTCATGCTTAGCTCACTCTTTCCTGGTAGGGGTACCACCTGACCAAATCGTTGAGGGAATCCTCTTACTAGAAAACCCATCTGAAGCCACTAGACAAAAGATTAGAGGCTGACGTTCCTTTGAAAGGTTCAGGCTGGCTTAGGTAAGAATATAGTTAAGCTTTTTGCTTGGCATTTCCCAGGAATTTCTGAAACTTTGTTTTCATTATTCTTGCAATTTATAGAAACTGAACATTTTAATCTAATGAGGGATAATAGATGTGGCCTCTATCTAGGTTTATTTTGCTAGTTAACTTCCTAAAGCAACTTAATTCAAACTTTTTTATTCTGTCCTTCATTAAGAAAGAAAAGAAACAATATGAAATGTAGCCATTTCTTTCATTAATCAAACAAGATTTAATATTTGATAATCAAGAATAAGTGGTAAGTTTCTTGCTTTACCTGCTAATAAAAAGTCATGGTCATATGGCAAAAAAAAAACCACAACATTTTACTGATCTAAATTTCAGTAACTTACTAGCTAGAAATCTCATCTCTTGCTATGATCTTGCTTCTCAAATTGTCACAGGAATCCCCAGTGAATATGTGTTACCTCTGTGAACTGATCAGTATATGAGTCAACAACAGGCCTTGCTGTCATTCCCTTTGATTCCTGTGAAGAGGAGTAAGAATTTCAGGTACAGATGAGCTGGCAACTGAAGCTTTTGCTATATCTCTAGTTAGGTTGAGGTATAGCTGTTGGTAGATATACAGATACATAAACTTACATATATATATATATATATATATATATATATATATATATGGAGAGAGAGAGAGAGAGAGAGAGACAGACACAGAGATAATGTTTTGCATTTTATTTAATAGATAATGTTTTTATATGTTCCTGCAACAGTTTGAAAAATTACAATTCTTTGGACAAAAAAAGAAACAAAACACCTTAAATAGAAAAGTATACATTTTGTAAGACTCATTCTTTGATATAAAGAATAGTAAAGAAACCAATAAATCAAGAAAACAGTCCTAAATGACCCTGGAACCAAAGAGATAATGAAAAGGAAAATTCATGAAAATCAATGCACAAGAAAAATACTTTATATCAAAACATATGGATCATATCAAAAGCTATAATGAAGATGAACATATATAGTGTAAAATTTGTTTATTATAAAGAAGGAAATAGAAAAATAAAGGAAATATATTTTATCTTCTGTAATAATAATAAAGAGCCCCCCAGACAAAATGGCAGAGGGGAATTAATAAATATAGTCACTGAAATCATTGAAACAGAAAATTTAAAAATTGTAGAAAGGGCAAACAGATGCAAAAAACAAATACAGACAAAGGTTTAATAAATGGCTAAGAAAATGAATACATAAAATTCAATTATTCAATTAAGGAAACAGAAAATAGAAAATGGAAATAAGACAAGCTAGGAATAAGAAAAAAAATTGACCACAGGTAGTAGATGGACTTAAAGAGTTCTGAGAGACTATTATTTTATGTGTAATTTGAAAGAAACAAATTCGATAACCTAGAGAAAATGGATGATTTTTTGAAAACATATAAAAATTTGACAAAGAATAACTGGAAATATGACTATGGTAATTACTGTGGAAGAAACTGGAGAGGTGATTCAAAATCTACCATTAAATAAAGCACCAGGACTAATTGGATTTTTTAGCAGGGTTTTATGTAGGTAGTGTTATTTAAACTATTCTAGTTTAAAGGAAAGATAAATAGCCTTCAAGAAGTCAGCAAAATGTTAATACTAAGTTTAATTTTTCAAATATAATTTTATTTATTAATATAGATAAAAATATTTTAAATAAAATATAACCAAATAGAATTCAACCATTCAGCAAAAGAAAGATCAAGTAGGATAATACTATGAAGTCAAGGTGGATTCATGTTAAGAAATTACATATATATCAACATAATACATCAGCTAATTAAACCACAAAAGGTAAATGATTATATCAGTAGATGCTGAAGCTTTTGATAATATGCAATATTCACTCCTAATAAGATCTTCGGATAAAATAGGAATTGATGAAATATTTTTACTAAAACCCAAGAGCAAATACTATTCTTAAAAAGGCAAAACTAGATTAAAAATGAAATATGTGGAATTAAGACCTAAGGAGATAAAATTGCCATAATCATTACTTCACAAGAAAATTAAGTAACCTGTGTAGCACTAGAAAAACATAGATAAACTATCCTTTTTACTAATAAGTTGACTCTATAGGTAGAAAACTTAAGAGACTCTGGGAGAAAGTTTTTTTTTCAATTAAAAAGATAATTTGAGTAATTGGTTAGATACCAGAGACATATTGTAAAAACAATAGACTACTGGGCGCGGTGGCTCACGCCTGTAATCCCAGCACTTTGGGAGGCCGAGGCGGGTGGATCACGTGGTCAAGATATCGAGACCATCCTGGTCAACATGGTGAAACCCCGTCTCTACTAAAAATACAAAAAATGAGCTGGGCATGGCGGCACGTGTCTGTAATCCTGGCTACTCAGGAGGCTGAGGCAGGAGAATTGCCTGAACTCAGGAGGTGGAGGTTGCGGTGAGCCAAGATCGAGCCATTGCACTCCAGCCTGGGTAACGAGCGAAACTCCGTCTCAAAAAAAAATAAATTAAAAAAACAAAACAAAACAATAGACTTCGTTTATTTTAGCCTTAAATGACTAGGAATATAATGGGAAATGTACCATTAATGTAAGTAGTAAAAACAATAAGAATTTTGGGAAAATATGAATAAGAAAGGGACAAGATGGTATACAAACAAAATCAAAGGACATCAAATAAAATCTAAACGAACGTATGTAGATACCATTTTCTTTAAAATGATAACTTTAAAAGTTCAGTAATTCAAAATTAATATGTAAATGTAATGCAGTACAAACAAGAATTCCAACATGTTTTAAATTTTGTTTTCAAGTTGGTAAAATCTCTTAAAGTTTGTGTAAACAAATAAATAACTGAAAATAATCAAACATTTTTTGAGAAAGAGAAATTTAGTAAATGTGAACTTGTTTTACCACGTCATAACATTCTTTAATGTCACAGTAACAAAATAAATGTACCATGTAGAATAAAGATAGTTGACTAAACCTGAGGATCTAGAAATTGACCTCAGAAGTTATGCGATGTTAATTTAACAAATTTTGTGTTTTTATTTGTTTGAAAAGATGGAATATTCCATAGATGTATCAGCACTACTCTATCCATGTGAAGACTATTTTATACCCTATATAAAAATAAATGCCAGATAAATGAATGATTTATTTAAAAATTACAACAAAGCAATAAATACTTTGCATTTATATAATCGAGGATTAGGGGTATATCTAACCAAGATTTGGAACCCAGGGACTGTAAAGTAAAAGACAGATGTATTGGACATATAAAAATTAAATATTTCAGTGGTAAAGACCCATAATCAAAATTAATTAGAAAGTACTTGTTCTGATATAATATAATTAGTAGATGACCGGTTAATATTTGTACTTTCCAGAGAGTTTTTAATAACTAAGAAAAGACAACTCAGTTTTTGAAAATCGACAAAATGTGTGAATAGGCAGCTTACTAAAGAGAAAAATTCAAATGCTAATAAACATGTATAAGGCTCAGATTCGGTGGTAGTCAGTGATATGTAATTTAAAGCAATTATGAGATTTGGCTTTACACCCATTAGCCTGCCACCTGTTGCTGGATGTGATTCAAGGGAAAAGACATTCCCATACATTGCTAGTGGTATGTGTAGAGCTACAGTCTCTTTTAGAAAGCAGCTGGGTAACATCCATTCAAAAATGAAAAAAAAAGGCATAATTTTTTGACTTACAAATTGCCTTCTTGAAATCTGACTTTTATAACTATATTACATGCATGTGATGGCCTTTATTTTTTTAAAGTGGTATAAAGCTTTAATACAACTCCTAACACAAATTCTGTTAAATTCATGCATTTGCTGAGTTCCTAGAACAGTGCTCACACAGAGTTGACACACAAATGTTATAACACAGTATTACTTGTTAGATATACAAAAAACAAATGATACAGAGTTTTTGCCAATGTGGAATATACTGGTGTTTTGTAGGTACAGAAAACTGAAACTGAGTTAGTGTCTTTAACAAGAAAACACCTGAACACATTATGGAACATTTATATCATAGAGTATTATAGAACTATTGAATAAATTAGGATTGTGCTGGGTAATCTAAATTGATATATAGAATGTGATGTTAAGGAAGAAAATAAAAATACAGAAAAAGGTATATAATATAAACAATTTTTAAAACAAAAGAGATAAAAATCCTGATTGTGCATGTGTGTCTGTGTGCATCTAGTGTAATTTATGATTACGTAAGTTTGGAGAAAAAATTTGGAAAAATGCTTACAAACTTAAAAGTTGATAACAAAAGTCTGGCATCCGGAGAAGGGGTAAAAGACAAATTAAAAAGTAAAGAGAAGAGTGTGATTTATTGTCTTACTTCAGAACTTACATTATATTATATATATTCTTTATATTTTAAAAACATTTTACATTCATAAATTTTGTATTTTATATTTATAAACTTTTAAATTGATAAATTTTATATTTATAAAATATAGGTATAAATGTATATCATATTGCATATTGCAAAGAAAACATTTTAAAGTCTGTCCTAAAATATGCGTTTTATGTATTTAAGGATTAATATAAAATTATATATATATTTTAGATAATTTTTTAATTTGAAGAAAAGCACAAGAGAAATGGATTAAAGATAGGAAAAGCAGCAAAGTAGCTGCTACAATAATACACAAATGAAATGATCGAGGATCATGACAAACATAATGGCAGGATTGTTGCCATCATCTTGCCATCATGACAATGACAATGTGAGGATAATAGGGGAAGCAGCAGCAATTTAAGAACAAAAAAGAAGTTATAGAAAGAAAAAAGGGGGAGGAATGAAGAATTCTCTGTTCTGATGCATTGGTCTGTTTGTCTACACTTTTGCCAATACAATATTGTCAAAATATTATAGCTGATGTTTATAGTGAGTATTTAGTAGGAAAAATTCCTCATCAGGCTCTTTAAGATTATCTTGAGTATCCTAGAACCTTGGCATTTTTATATCAATTTTAAAATCAACATGCCAATTTCCACATTTACATACACACAACTTGCTGAGATTTTGAATGAATTTTCTTTTAATCTATACATGTTAGGGAGGAATTTACCTTGTAATAGTATAGAGTCACCCAATCCATAATATATCTGTTTATTTAGTTTTTTTTTAATTACCTGTAAGTAATGTATTTTAATTTTCAATGTAGAGTTCTTACATGACTTTTGTTAGATTTATTACTAGGTATTTGATGTTTTAAATGCTATTTTGAATAATTTTAAACTTTAACTTCCAACTGCTTCTAGTATATTAAAAGACACTGATTTTTGTTCATTGACCTATGTCCAGCCACATTGCTTTAATGACTAATTAATTCTAATAGTTCATAGACTACCATGCCGGTTGTGGATAAACAGTTCTGCTTCTTCCTTCACAAATCTTATTTTTTGGATTTTTTTTTCTTGCCATATTTTACAGACTAGGACCTCTGTTACAATATTGAAAAGAAGTGGTTATAGTGTACATTCTTGTCCTTTTTCTAAATTCAAGGTGGAAAAAAATCAGTATTTCATCATTAAGTGTGCTATAGGCTTTTGTAGAGACCCTTTCTTAGAATAAGAATATTGAAAATATAATTTGCTGCATTTTTGGAATATTATTCAAATATTGAACTTTAAAAGTGCTTTTTTTCTACATCTGATGAGATGGTAATAAAATTTTCTTTCTATTCTGTTAATGTAGTGAATTATAATGATGAATTTTCAAATACTAAGCTACCCTTGGATTCCTAGAATAGAGTTCATTTGTTCAGAATGTATAGTTTTTTCTGTATATAAGTGGATTCAATTTACCACTATCATGCTTAGGATTTTTGCATCTATGTTTATTAAAAAAAATTGAGAAATTTTTTTCTGGTAGTTTCTTGTCAAACTTTGCTATCATGGTTATGCTAAGATTATAAAATGAGTTGAATTCTGAAGAACCCCTTCCTGTTTTCTGAGGGATTATGTGTAATATCTGTATTAATTTTTCCTTAAGTGTTTTTAAGAATTCACTAGAAAGCCATAGGATCTCAAGGTTTCTTTGCGAAAGATTTTACATTATGGGTTTAATTATTTTGTTTAATTGCTTTGATTTTGTTTCTCCTGAAAATTAAAAAAAATTTTTCCAGTGGTTATATTTATAATGAGAACTACATAAAATATAATGAAGTTTCTATTTCTTCAGTCAACATCGGTTGATTTCCTTCCCTAGAATGGCTGAATTAAGATATTTCCACATCTTTCATTCCTGCCACTCTCCAACATCAATGAATGATATGTTTTTAGTTTTACCTTAGTATTGTTAATATGCTTATCTTTGTTACTTATTTTGGTTTTAAAGCCAACTTAAGTTGATTTTAAAGACTCTCTTTTAAAACATCATTACAAAAGATAATGGACTTAGACTACCCATTATTGCCACCCTCTTACTTCTCCCTCCTAATTTTTGTCGGATATATAATTTCAGCATTTTTTCAGTATTCATGTTTATATACTGTTCTTAAATAGCAAGCCCTAATTTTTCTCTTAATTTTAGTCTTGTAGCTGAATGAAACCTATGTTCATTGTCAATCTTTTGCCTGAAGTTTCTGTATCTTTCTCTTGGTGACTGATGTTTGCCTCCTAGTTTCTTCACAAAAAGTTAATGAAAATACATATGCGAAGGACATGGAAGTCCCCCAGACTTTTCTTTCACTTTATGCTTTAATGACAGTTTGGCTGTGTTTATAGTTCTTGGAAGATTATTTGTTTTCTTTGGGGCATTTTAGCCATTAGCCTACTATCACTGAGTGTTTGAATGTTGCTGTGGAGTTAGTGATATTAGCCAGCCTAAAACCAAGTTTCATAGGAGACTGATCATTTTCTTTGTTTTAAAGAAAGAATTAATGCAAATATAATAACCAAATGTATCATTTAAGAACTACATTTAAGAACTGGTAGCATTTGAAGGAAGAAAAAATTAGGTTTAATTTGTTAGGTCAAAATGTTTCCCTACCCAGTTGTAGTTGGGATCTCAATATAAAGTACACCTCAAAACATGTCTTTTAGGGAAAGAATTGTTTTCTTGGGTAAGAAAAAAACTTGAAACTGAATTCCTCCCTATTGAAATTTTCATAGTACAAGGTTAAAAACTGTATTCAATATGAGTTTTATTGTGTGGGATGGTTTTGGAATCTTTAACTGAATGATTCCATTTGTTTAAGTAGTGACATTCTAACTTTCAAAGGAAGAGACTTTGAGAGAATCAGTAGAAAATGACTAATGCCAAATGTGAAAGCAGAATCATCAATTTTTTTAACTCATTCCTTGGAAGAGAAACACCCTTCCTGCCATCCAGAGGATTATGGTCCAATGGCAAGATCAGCAACATTTGCAAAGGAGACGAAGAATGAGAGACAAACTCAGAGAGTCTTCAGTCAGGTCTGTTGAAGAGATAGCTTAATCAGGAATATTAGGACCACTTTAAAATGAGTATCAAGAGTGGAAAGTAGAGATATGGTGATAAGAAGATAGGACTTCTTAAAAAAAGTAGCTGAGTATAAATGCAAATAGCCAGGGCCCTAAAACTTAAGTTCCCCTCATCATTACTGAATGTTTTCAGAAATTTCTTAAACTTCTATTTCTTTGTCTAAAAAACTGTGGAAATTTTCCTTATTTCAAAACTTTGCTCAAAAATGTCTCTCCTGAGAGTCTTTGAAAGTTTAGGCCATTTAAAAATGCATATTTTTTTACTGAGTTAATAGTCATTATGGTCTAGTAGTGTGTGTAAGATATATCCGGGGACATCTTAAAATGCATATTATCATAAAATGCATATTTAAGGACTTTCTACCTACATAAATTGAATTTAATAGATTATAACAAGTCTAGTGGGCCCTTTAGGGTCTTTGGAAAACACAGTTCAGGGCCTCGTTAAAACATATATTCTTCAGGTCATATTCTACTTACAGAGTTTGCTTCAGTAACCTAGTGTTTGAATATGTTTGTCTTGCTTAATTATGAAAAATGAAAATAAGGAAATCTTTCGTTTTCGGTAAGACAGTCTACAAAGTTAGGAAAAAAGAAAATTTTCCAGTTAATTATATTGTTTTTTAGTTTCAAATAACATATATAGAAAAGTATCCATTAAAAATAATATCTTCCAGTAAAATGTTAGATGTACACATTTTATATATATATATATATATATATATATGAGAGGTGATATATAACTGACAAGAGTTCATGGTTGAACTGATACACACACACACACATATATTACCTCTTATCAGTTTGACCATCACCTCTTATCGGTTCAACCATCACCTCTCAAGAGAATGGTTCCTAAATCTATATAGGCATATATATATTACATATATAAAATACATATAATAAATTATATATGTAATATGTTTATAATATATGTACATATATATGTACATATGCACACACATGTATATGTATATATGTATGTATTTATATAATTATATATAATATGTACATATAATACATACATATTATATATGTAATATATGTATGTTTAGGTTATGATTTAGGAACCATATTATATATAATATATATATATTACACACATGAAATATATTTAATCCTCCTTTTATAAGTCAGAAATGTGAGGGATCATATGTTTCAGTTTAAGCTGAGGTTATTAATTGTTAATTACCAATGGATATGCTTTAATGAGAGGTATTTGGTATAAATTATATCCAGTGTTTCTCATAATGTGGTCTGAAAAACCACCGACAGCACAATCTCTTGGATGCTTAAAATGCCTGTTTCTGAGCCTCATTCCTGATCCCCTGGATCAGTAGTCTAGGCATGTGCCTTGGGAATTTGCATTTTAGTAAACTCCCTTAGAGATCGTTGCATAACAACTAAAGTTTGAGAGCAGTTATTTTAATCTATAAACCTACACACATAATGTACTAAATATGTGAAGCCCTATCTAGAATGAACTCTGCTTTCTGGGTATATACACTTTGAATGCAGAGTGTATACTACAATTCCTTAAACTTTCTTCAAAGAATGCTTATTTGGAAACCAGTCCTGGTCTCCACTGCCCAACTTGGTCTTATTTAGGAAGCCACTGAAATTTCTGGGTCTAACACTGAGTCATGGAGCTCTAACTTTGTAGCTTTAATTAGAAAATGCATTAATAAGAGATTTGAGTGCAATTACCCATTAGAAATTCTATTTCTAAGATTTTGGATATTTTTTGTGTTATATTGTGTGGTGTTATATTGTGTTGTCTTTGTTGTTTTATTTGAGACCATCTCATTCTGTCACCCAGGCTGGAGTGCAGTGGAGAGAACACAGCTCACTGCAGCCTTGACCTCCTGGGTTCAAGAGAACCTCCCACCTCAGCCTCCCAAGTAGCTGTGAATACAGGCACAACTTTGGATATTTCTTTAAAATATTTTTGTTGTTGTTGTTCAGAATCAAGAGGCATCACACCAAATTTGTCCACTCAAAGCCTATGGATATTCAGCAATGATAACTGACTCTTATCTCCAGCACATCACTAGCTTCACCAACACAAAACAGCAAAACAAAACCCCTCTGTCACGTTCATTAATCCTATAGTCTTCCTCAAAAGTGGAGTTATAAAAAATTGAATTTTATTACTTACTAATAACTCTATGTCTAAATTTGTTTTTTCTGTTTTCTCATTTTATAAATGCAAACATTATCCTCTCGACTCAGTGAAAATTAGACTTATTCGTGACCCGACATAAGGCTACACTGAAGGAAAATTCCTCATTGGCTACTGAGAAGGGTCAACTCTGATAGCTGAAATAAATTTAAAACAAATCTCACACTAGAGACTTAAAAGTCCTTCAAACGATTGCCTGGTTTCACAAACAACACGTTTTTAACATATAGAATCACCTAGAGGTCCTTATGTTCTTGTGAAATTTTCCAAATGTGAAAGACATAAGCATCACCATTTGTAGCACAGTTCTTCCCTTCACTGGCTTCTAAGACTTGAATCTAACAAAATGCCTCCCAGCTGTGCTTAACTGCCTTGTGGGGTTGGTTCTCAATTGTTGGTAAGGATTCCCTGCTGTGCTTACTTAGAAGCCTCCTAACATTCCTCTTTCTCCTGTAGATAACCCCTAATGGAATTGAGTTGTTAATATCAGAAAATTGCCCTATAAAATTTACTCAAGTAGTGGGCTTTATCAACCCAGAGTTGCAGTAAAGGCAAAATGTGAAAAGTTTAGAATTAAGTATGAACATCTAGTTCTGACATGGGAGGAATAAATTGAGTATAGCATGTAAGAAAGACAATTATTTGGACCCTTAAAGCTTTAAACTAAATATTCTGACTCATATAGGTTCTGAAAAAGACTAAAAAATTATTTACTATTGAATCTGCTGTAAGAAACAGATCTTTATTTTCGTTTTTAAAGAATTTTTAAAAATTAAATTAGAAATGACTCAAATATGCAAAAGTGCAGCATTATTACCATTTTCTTTCCCCATTCCTATAGGTTCATTCTCAATTAAATGCAGCCTCACCAGTGGTTTACGACACCAAAGGCAACAAAAAGGTTACATGTCATTTCCTGTACTCCTCATATTGGCTAGATTTGACTAAAAATTCAATAGTGAATTACAACACCACCATTATTCATGTAATAAAGACCAGAAGATAAACATTTCTCGGTGTGAAGTAGGATTTTCTGTGAAATATCTGAAAAAGAACTTCTGTCCTCCACCGTATGTAGGCTTTTAATAGTTGGCTTTTCTGGCCAGGCACGGTGGCTCATGATTGTAATCCCAGCACTTAGGAAAGCTGGGGCAGGCAGATTATGAGGTCAGGAGTTCAAGACCAGCCTTACCAACATGGTGAAACCCTGTCTCTACTAAAAATACAAAAATTAGCTGAGCATGGTGGTGCATGCCTGTAATCTTAGCTACTCAGAAGGCTGAAGCAAGAGAATCACTTGAACCTGGGAGGCAGAGATTGCAGTGAACCAAGATCATGCCACTGTACTCCAGCCTAGGCAACAGAGCAAGGCTCCGTCTCAAAAAAAAAAAAAAAAGACATGGCTTTTCTATTAGTTCCTAGATGAGAAAGTGGTAAAACAAGACTGGGCATGGTGGCTCACGCCTGTAATCCCAACACTTTGGGAGGCCAAGGCGTATGGATCACGAGGTCAAGAGATTGAGACCATCCCAGTCAACATGGTGAAACCCCGTCTCTACTAAAAATACAAAAAATTAGCTGGGTACGGTGGCGCGTGCCTGTAATCCCAGCTACTCAGGAGGCTCAGGCAGGAGAATTGCCTGAACCCAGGAGGTGGAGGTTGTGGTGAGCCAAGATCGCGCCATTGCACTGCAGCCTGGGTAACAGGAGTGAAACTCCATCTCAAAAAAAAAATATATAAAGAAAGTAGTGAAACAAACGACCATTGCTACTGGTAAAACAAATGACCATTTATAAATAAATGCTATACTGGAATCATTTGGAAAATTAGCACTACAGCTTACGAAAAGACTTGTAGCATCTTTTGTACCTTTTCATGGATCAGACAAGAAAGTTTACTGAGTTCTATGCTAGATGCTCTGGGGGAATAAAAAGGAACTAGAAAACAACATCCATGTATTAAGAGACTGATAATACTGTTGGAAATGCAAAACAAACCTCCTCTTCTCCTCCCTCAGCAGGCTCAATTTGCCTTATCAGTTCAATCATCACTTTTCAAGAGAATGGTTCCTAAATTTATAACTTAAACCTGAGTTATTTCTTAGAGTTTGGTCTACTTTGCCCAACTACCTGTTAGACATCTCCTCCTGGATGATCCATTTATTCCTTTGGTTCAGCATGTCTAAAACAAAACCCTTCTTCTTTCCTTTCACATCTGCTTTTCTTCCTGCATTTGCTCCTTTCTATTTGTGCTGATAACTAACATCACCATCCTCCTGGGCATTGTGCAAATATGAAACCTGTAATTTTTAACTCTTGCTTCTCCCCTGTCTCTTTCTGTCACATCTCATTTATTACAGCTGCCCTTCTTTTTCAGTCCCATGGCATTACCCTAAGTTCTCCTTTCCTTGCCTTTGCCTAGATTGTTGGAATAGCCTTCTAACTAAATTACATACTGCTAAGTTTTTTCTCTTAGTAATTTTTTCCCACATAACTAGCTCCATTAATCTCCAAAAACTACAATGCCATACCTCGATTCAAGATGGCGCGGTAAGAACAACCCAGGATTCCAGCTCTCAGTGAATGCGAAGAGGGTGAGTCAAAGCCGCATTTCCAGACGGATCTTTGTTGCCCACAGAACGGGGAAATTCCCAGGTGTAGGAGAGACACAGGACACCAGCGCAGCTGTTTTGGCTGGTGTGGCCACTTCAGCCGGTGCTGCAGTGCAGCGGCACTCTGCAACATGCCACACAAAACGCACTGGTCTGGGTGCCCTGTTAAACCGGCAATCTGAGACTTGGGAGGGCAGATTAGCATATCCATCTGATTAAATGAGACTTGGACAGTGAGCCAGACCAGGAGATTCCTGGGAAGTGGCGTTTGAGCCAGCGCAGTGGGTCACTGCACAGGAAATACACAGATCCCAGTGCCTTAACAGCAGGTGACTGAAATACCTGGGAGAGAGTCAATCATTCAACCTAAAAATAAATAAATAAATAAATAAATAAATAAACACTTTGGGAGGCCAAGGCGGGTGGATCACATGGTCAAGAGATCGAGACCATCCTGGTCAAAATGGTGAAACCCCGTCTCTACTAAAGATACAAAAAATTAGCTGGGCATGGTGGCGCGTGCCTGTAATCCCAGCTACTCAGGAGGCTGAGGCAGGACAATTGCCTGAACCCAGGAGGCGGAGGTTGCGGTGAGCTGAGATCGTGCCATTGCACTCCAGCCTGGGTAACAAAAGCGAAACTCCATCACAAAAAAAAAAAAGGTGCTTTGAGGCAGGGAGCCAGGGGAGCTGGCTCAGTGGGTTTCACCCCCACAGAGACAAACAAAACGGCGATTCGAAACGCTCTGGGTAGAGAGTTTCACTGTGGGCACAGCTGAACCCAGGACGGTGCAGCTCAGTGGGGGAGGGGCGTCCACCATTACTGAGGCAATCCGCCCCTACTGAGGTACACTCCCATTGCTGACACAGCCTTCTGTTGCTGAGGCAACCTGCCATAACAGAGAGACTCCGCAGCAGGGTGGACCCCACGCCAGCAGGGCGGAGCCTCGGCAGGCAAATAGTGACTAGTCTGCCTCCTAGCTGGGCAGGACAGTGCAACAGACACTCATAAAGAAAGCCCCAAACCCCCGAGACAGAGCATCTGAGGAAAAATAGGGTTTTATGAGTTCTGCTGCAGCAGACTTAAACGTAGCAGCCTAACAGCCCTGAATGAACAATGGAGCTCACAGCTCAGCACTTGAGCTCCGATAAAGTACAGACTGTCTCCTCAAGCAGCTCCCTGACCCCTGTATATCCAAAAAGTCATCACAAAAAGGACTGATCAGACTGACATTTGGCGGGCATCATTCTGGGACAAAGATAGCAGAAAAAGAAACTGGTAGCATCCCTCACTGTTCCGCAGCTGCTACAGGTGTACCCCAGACAAGCAAGGCCTGGAGTGGACCTCAGCAGTCATACAGCAGAGGGGCTAGACTGGTAGAAGAAAAACCAAGTAACAGAAATACTTCATCATCAACAATCTGGACGTCCACTCAGAGACCCAATTGAACAGTAGGCAACTACTCAGACGACAGGTGGATAAATCCACAAAGATGGGAAGAAACCAGCGCAAAAAGGAGGAAAACACCCGAAACCAGAACACCTCGCCTCCTACAAAGGACCAAAACTCCTCACCAGCAAGGGAACAAAGCTGGATGGAGAATGACTATGACGAATGACGGAATTAGACTTCAGAAGGTGGGTAATGAGAAACTTCTGTGAGCTAAAAGAACATGTTTTAAATCAAGGAAAAGAAACTAAGAACCTTGAACAAAGATTTGAAAAAAGATTCGAGGAAATGATAACAAGAATGGATAACTTAGAGAGAAAAATGAATGAATTGAAGGAGCTGAAAAACACAAAATGAGAACTTTGTGAAGCATGCACAAGTTTCAACAGCCGAATTGACCAAGCAGAAGAAAGAATATCAGAAGTCGAAGATCGACTCAATGAAATAAAATGAGAAACCAAGATTAGAGGAAAAAGCGCAAAAAGGAACAAAGTCTCCAAGAAATGTGGGACTATGTGAAGAGACCTAACCTATGTTTGATAGGTGTACCAGAATGTGACGAAGAGAATGAATCCAAGCTGGAAAATACTCTTCAGGACATTATCCAGGAAAATTTCCCCCACCTAGCAAGACAGGCCAACACTCAAATCCAGGAAATACAGAGAACACCACAAACATACTCCTCAAGAAGAGCAACCCCAAGGCAAATAATCATCAGATTCACCAGGGTTGAAATGAAGGAGAAAATGCTAAGGGCAGCCAGAGAGAAAGGTAAGGTCCCCCACAAAGGAAAGCCCATCAGACTCACAGCAGATCTCTTGGCAGAAACACTACAAGCCAGAATAGAGTGGGGGCCAATATTCAACATCCTTAAAGAAAAGAACTTTCAACCCAGAATTTCATATCCAGCCAAACTGAGCTTCACAAGTGAAGGAAAAATAAAATCCTTGGCGAACAAGCAAGTACTCAGAAATTTTGTCACCACCAGGCCTGCTTTACAAGAGCTCTTAAAAGAGGCACTACACATAGAAAGAAACAACCAGTACCACCCATTCCAAAATCACACTAAATGCTAAAGAGCATCAACAAAATGAAGAATCTACATCAACTAACGGGCAAAACAGCCAGCTAGCATCAAAATGGCAGTATCAAATTCACACATAACAATATTAACCCTAAATGTAAATGGGCTAAATGCACCAATCAAAAGACACAGACGGCAAATTGGATATAAAACCAAAACCCATTAGTGTGCTATATCCAGGAAACCCATCTTACATGCAAGGATACACAAAGGCTCAAAATAAAGGGATGGAGGAAGATTTACCAAGCAAATGGAGAGCAAAAAAAAGCAGGAGTTGCAATTCTCATCTCTGATAAAATAGACTTTAAAGCAACAAAGATCAAAAGAGACAAAGAAGGTCATTATATAATGGTAAAAGGATCGATACAACAAGAAGAGCTAATGATCCTAAATATATATGGATCCAATACAGGAGCACCCAGATACATAAGACAAGTTCTCAATGACTTACAAAGAGACTTAGACTCCCACACAATAATAGTGGGAGACTTTAACACTCCACTGTCAATATTAGACAGATCAACCAGACAGAAAATCAACAAGGATATCCAGGGCTTGAACTAAGACCTGGAACAAGCAAACCTGATAGACATTTACAGAACTCTCCACCCCAAATCCACATTGTTCTCAGCACCACATCACACCTACTCTAAAATTGACCACATAATTGGAAGTATAGCACTCGTCAGCAAATGCAAAACAACTGAAATCAGAACAAACAGTCTCTCAGACCATAGTGCAATCAAGTTAGAACTCAGAATTCAGAAACGAACTCATAACCACACAGCTTCATGGAAACTGAACAACTGGCTCTTGAATGTTCACTGGATAAACAGTGAAATGAAGGCAGAAATAAAGAAGTTATTCGAAACCAACGAGAATGAAGACACAACATGCCAGAATCTCTGGGACACATTTAAAGCAGTCTCCAGAGGAAAATATATGGCAATAAGTGCCCATATGAGAAGAGTGGAGAGATCCAAAATTGACACCCTATCATCAAAATTGAAAGAGCTAGAGGAACAAGATAAAAAAAAAAACTCAAAACCTAGCAGAAGACAAGAAATAACTAAGATCAGAGCTGAACTGAAGGAGATAGAGACATGAAAAACCCTTCAAAAAAAATCAATAAATCCAAGAGCTGGTTTTTTGAAAAGATCAACAAAATAGACAGACCACTAGCTGGACTGATAAAAAAGAAAAGAGAGAACAACCAAATAGATGCAATTAAAAAAAATAAAGGGGCAATCACCACAGATTCCACAGACATTCAAACCATCATCAGAGAATATTACAAACAACTCTATGCACATAAACTAGTAAACCTGGAAGAAATGGATAAATTCCTGGACACCTGTGTCCTCCAAAGCTTAAACCAGGAGGAAGCTGAAACTATAAATAGACCAATAACAAGGTCAGAAGTCGAGGCAGCAATTAAGAGCCTACCACACAAAAAAAGCCCAGGTCCAGATGGGTTCACAGCCGAATTCTACCAGACACAAAAGGAGGAGCTTGTACCATTCCTTCTGAAACTATTCCAAATAATCCAAAAAAAGGGACTCCTTCCCAGATCATTTTATGAGACCAACATCATCCTGTTACCAAAACCCGGCAGAGACCCTACAAGAAAAGAAAACTTCAGGCCAATATCCATGATGAACATAGTTGCAAAAATCTTCAATAAAATACTGGCAAGCTGATTGCAACAGCACATCAAAAAACTTATCCACCATGATCAAGTAGGATTCATCTTAGGGATGCAAGGCTGGTCCAACACACGCAAGTCTATAAACATAATTCACCACATAAACAGAACCAAAAACAAAAACCACATGATTTTCTCAATTGATGCAGAGGCCTCTGACAAAATTCAACAGCCCTTTATGCTAAAATCCCTCAATAAACTCGGAATTGATGGAACATATCTCAAAGTAATAAAAGCTATTTATGACAAACCAACAACCAATATCATACTGAATGGGCAAAAACTGGAAGCATATCCTTTTAAATCCAGCACTAGACAAGGATGCCCTCTCTCACCACTCCTATTCAGTATAGGACTGAAAGTTCTAGCCAGAGCAATCAGGCAAGAAAAAGAAATAAAGGGTATTCAAATAGGAAAGGTGGAAGCCAAATTGTCTCTATTTGCAGACGACATGATAGTATACCTGGAAGACCCCATCACCTCAGCCCAAAAACTCCTGAAACTGATAAGCAACTACAGCAAAGTGTCAGGATATAAAACCAATGTGCAAAAATCACAAGCATTCCTATACACCAATAACAGACTTAAAGAGAGCCAAATCAAGAATGAACTGCCATTCACAATCACTACAAAAAGAACAAAATACCTAGGAATACGACTCACAAGGAATGTAAGGGACCTCTTCAAGGAAAACTATAAACCACTGCTCAACGAAATCAGAGAGGACACAAACAGATGGAGAAACATTCCATGTTCATGGTTAGGAAGAATTAATATCGTGATAATGGCTATATTGCCCAAAGTAATTTACAGAATCAACTCTATCCCCATTAAGCTACCATTGACTTTCTTCACAGAACTGGAAAAACCACCATGAACTTTATATGGAACCAAAAGAGAGCCCGCATAGCCAAGTCAATTCTAAGCAAAAAGAACACAGCGGGGGGCATCACACTACCAGATTTCAAACTATACTACAAGGCTACAGTAATCAAAACAGCATGGTACTGATATGAAAACAGAGATATAGACCAATTGAACTAAACAGAGGCATCGGAGGCAACACAACATATCTACAACCATACAATCTTTGATAACCCCGACAAAAACAAGCAATAGGGAAAGGATTCCCTGTTTAATAAATGGTGTTGGGAAAACTGGCTAGCCATGTGCAGAAAGCAGAAACTGGACCCCTTCCTGACACCTTACACTAAAATTAACTCCAGATGGATTAAAGACTTAAACATAAGACCCGGCACCATAAAAACCCTAGAAGGAAATCTAGGCAAAACCATCCAGGACATAGGAGTAGGCAAGGACTTCATGAACAAAACACCAAAAGCATTGGCAACAAAAGCCAAAATAGACTAATGGGACCTAATGAAACTCCACAGCTTCTGCACGGCAAAAGAAACAGTCACTAGAGTGAATCGGCAACCAACAGAATGGGAAAAAATTTTTGCAGTTTACCCATCTGACAAAGGGCTGATATTTAGAATTTACAAAGAACTCAAACAGATTTACAAGAAAAAAACAAGCCCATTCAAAAGTGGGCAAAGGATATGAACAGACACTTTACAAAAGAAGACATACATGAGGCCAACAAACATATGAAAAAATGCTCATCATTATTGGTCATTAGAGAGATGCAAATCAAAACCACATTGAGATACCATCTCATGCCAGTTAGAATGGTGATCATTAAAAAATCTGGAGACAACAGATGCTGGAGAGGATGTGGAGAAACAGGAACACTTTTACACTGTTGGTGGAAGTGTAAATTAGTTCAACCATTGTGGAAGACAGTGTGGCAATTCCTCAAGGCCTTAGAAATAGAAATTCCATTTGACCCAGCAATCTCATTACTGGGTATATATCCAAAGGACTATAAATCATTCTACTATAAGGACACATGCACACGAATGTTCATTGCAGCACTGTTTACAATAGCAAAGACCTGGAACCAACCCAAATGCCCATCAATGATAGACTGGATTGGGAAAATGTGGCACATATTACCATGGAATATTATTGCAGCAATGAAAAATGATGAGTTCGTGTCCTTTGTAGGGACATGGATGAATCTGGAGAACATCATTCTCAGCAAACTGACACAAGAACAGAAAATGAAATACTGCATATTCTCACTCATAGGCGGGTGATGAAAAATGAGAACACATGGACACAGGGAGGGGAGTACCAAACACTGGGGTCTATTGGGGGGAATAGGGGAGGGACAGTGGGGGGCGGGGAGCTGGGGAGGGATAGCCTGGGGAGAAATGCCAAATATGGGTGAAGGGGAGGAAGGCAGCAAAACATACTGCCATGTGTGTACCTATACAACTGTCTTGCATGTTCTGTACATATACCCCAAAACCTAAAATGCAATAAAAAAGAAAAAAAAAAAACTACAATGCCAGGATTCAGCTCAGGAAGAGTCAGTGCCTCCTTAATGGCTAAAATAACATGTCCAGACATCCTTAACTTGCCCTTTATAGTCTTCTACAACCTAATCCTGCCTGCCTTTTCAATTTAATTTCATAGAATTTTCCTTGTTTGGAGTCCTATGCTTTCCGTAAAGGAAGTAACTTGCTAATCCATATATTTGTGTCTTTTCTTTTACCTTTCTCTTGTTCTAGAATAGTCTTCCTCCATGTCTTTTGATGTAGATCCAGCTTGTCCAAACCACGGCCTAGAACAACTTTGAATGTGGCTCAACACAAATTCGTAAACTTTCTTAAAACATTATGAGATTTTTTTACGTTTTTTTTTTTAACTCGTCAGCTATTTTTAGTGTTAGTGTATTTTATATGTGGCCCAAGACAATTCTTCCAGAGTGGCCCAAAGAAGCCAAAAGATTGGATACTGCTGATCTAGATTCTACCTAATACATGGAAACTTCCTCAATAGCCACAGAATTAGACTAAAATTTAAGAGCCAATTTCTAGAACAGGACTGTCAAGGTCCAAACCCTGGGTCTCCCAGTTTTAACTGTGTCAAAATACTTTATCTTCCTCTACTTTAGTTTTCTCATCTATAAAGCAAGGGAATGGTAGTACCTAACCTCTAGAGCTATGATGAGGTAAATGAGTTAGAGCTCTTAGAATAATGTTTTATGCCTATAAGATCTTATATAATGCTAGACTTCAGTTGTGAATGAATAATTTTTGCCTTCGTTTTTAGGGCTTTATCTTGTTAAGCAAATTCTCATGTAAGTATCAAAAAGCTTAATAATGAATGTGTACAAAGGACATATCTCTCTATTTCTGAGAATGTGAATTTCCCACTTAAAAGGACCCTGTTCCCAGGCATAGTAAAATGTTGTTGTTATGGACAACTTCAAACAAACCAAAAATGTGCAGAATAGAATGTTGAACTCCTGTGTACACTTCAGCTGTCTTCAACTCACAGCCAATGTTGTTTCACATAGACCACATCCTGTATTATTTTGAGGCAATCTCAGTCAGTATATGCTTCAGCTATAAACAGTTCAGTATGTATCTGTAAATGATAAGGCTTTAGTTTTTACATAATTATTATTTCCTTATCACACTTAAATTTTTTAATATCATTAAGTAGTCATTTGGTGTTCAAATTTTTAACAGTATCATAACATCATAATTTTTGTTAACAATTTGCTCTAGTCAGGATCCAAATAAGATATGCACATTCTAGTTGGTTGCTGTGCTTTAGATGGTCAATTGATCTGTAATTTTCCTCTCCCTCTCTGTCATTTTGTTGTTTGTTTTTACTACATTATTTGTTAAAGAATCAGGGTTGTTTGTCCTGAAGAATTTTCCATAGCCTGGATTTGCCAACTGCAATTTCATGGTATAATTTAATATGTTCCTCTTTCCTCTGTGTTTTTTTTTTTAAGGGTGGTTAGATCAGTTTAGGTATGATGTTTTTAGCAAGACCATTTCATAAATTGTATGGTGTTATTTTGCCAAGAGCCACATAATGTCTAAAAATATTTCTTTTTGTGATGATAGCCATTGATCATCAATATCTAGAACCATTAACTCATTCAGGGTCACAAAATGGTGATTTCTTAAATGTAATTTATTTAATTTTAACTTTTTTTTCTTTTTCTGATTTCTATTTTAGGTTTGGGGGTACATGGCAGATTTGTTATACGAGTAAATTGTGTGTCACAGAGGTTTGGTGTACAGGTTATTTTGTGACCTCGGTAATCAGCCTAATATCTGATAGTTTTTTAATTCTCATCCTCCTCCCATTCTCTACCCTCAAGTATACCCTGGTATCTATTATTCCCTTCTTTGTGTCTATGTGTATTCAGTGTTTGGCTCCCACTTACAAGCGAGAATGTGCAGTATTTGGTTTTCTGTTCCTACATTAATTCACTTAGGATAATGGACTATAGTTCCATCCATGTTGACTGCAAAAGACATGATCTCATTCTTTTTTATAAGTGTGTAGTATTCCATGGTGTGTATGTACCTCATTTTCTTTATCCAGTCCACTTGGATGGGCAGTTAGGTTGATTCCATGTCTTCGCTATTGTGAATAGATATTGTGATGAGTATATGAATGTATGTGTCTTTAAGACAGAATGATTTATATACCTTTGAGTATATACCCAGTAATGGGATTGCTGTGCCTAATGGCAGTTCTGTGTTAAGTTCTTTGTGAAATCTCCAAACTGCTTTTCATGGTGGCTGAAATAGTTTACATTCCTACCAGCGGTATATCAACATTTTCTTTTATCTGCAACCTTGTGAACATCTGTTGTTTTTGACATTTTAGTAATAGCCATTCTGATTAGTGTGAGATGGTTCCTCCTTATGGTTTTGATTTACATCTCTCTGATGATGAGTGGTGTTGAGCATTTTTTAAAATATGCCTATTGGCCTCATGTATATATTCTTTTAAGAAGTGTTCTGTTCATGTCTTTTACCCATTTTTAAATGGGGTTATTTGGTATTTACTTATCAGTTTGTTTAACTTTCTTACGGATTCTGGGTCTTAGATCTTTGTCAGATACATAGTTTACAAATATTTTCTCCCATTCTGTAGGTTGTCTGTTTATAGATAGTTTTTTTTTTTTTGATTTTTGTTTCTGTTTTTTGTGTGTGTGTGTGCAGAGGCTGTTTAATTAGGTCATATTTGTCAATTTCTGTTTTTGTTATGATTGCCTTTGTCATCTTCATAATGAAATCTTTCTCAGGTCTGATGTCCAGAATGGTATTTTCTAGGTTATCTTCCATGGTTTTTATAGTTTTAGGTTTTAGATGTAAGTCTTTAATTCATCTTGAGTTGATTTTTATATATGGTGAAAGGAAAGAGTCCAGTTTCAGTCTTCTACATATGGCTAGCCAGTTATGCCAGCATCATTTATTGAATGAGTCCTTTCCTCATTGCTTGTTTTCATCAGCCTAGTTGAAAATCATATATTTGTAGGCATGCACCTCTATTTCTGGGTTCTCTAACCTGTTTCATTTGTCCATGTGCTTGTTTTTGTACCAGTGCCATGCTGAACTTGTAGTATAGTTTGAAGTTAGGAAGTCTGATGCCTCCAACTTTGTTTTTTGCCTAGGATTGCTTTGGCTCTCAAGGCTCTTTTTTGGTTCCACATGACTATTAGAATATTTTTTTTAGAATTTTCTGAAAAATGTTGTTAGTAGTTTCATTCTGCACTTGTATACCAGAAGTTAAAGTAAAATTAGAAAAAAGATATTGTTAGTAGTTTAATAGAGGTAACATTAAATCTGTAAATTGCTTTGGGCAATATGGCTATTTTAACAATATCGATTTTTCCTCCTGTTCATGAGCATGGAATGCTTTTCCATTTGTTTGTGTCATCTCTAACTTCTTTCAGTAGTGTTTGGTAATTCTCATTGTTGAGATCTTTCACTTCCATGTTTGGCTGTATTCCCAGGCATTTTATTCTTTTTGTAGCTACTCTGAATGGCATTGCATTCTTGATTTGGCCCTCAGTTTGGGCATTCTTGGTGTATGGGAATGCTACTGATTTTTGTACATTGATTTTTGTATTCTGAAACTTGGCTGAAATTGTTTCTCAGATCTAGGAGTATTTGGGCAGAGATTACAGAGTTTTTTAGGTATAAAATCATATCATCTGTGGTAAAAGATAGTTTGATTTCCTGTCTTCCTATTTTGATGTATTTTATTTCTCTCTCTTGCCTGATTGCTCTGGCTAGGACTTCCAATGCTGTGTTGAATACGAGTTATAAGAGAGGGGATCCTTGTCTTGTTCCAGTTCTCAAGGAGAATGCTTCCAGCTTTTGCCCATGTGGTGTACTGTTGGGCTGTGGGTTTTCATCATAGGTGACTCTTATTGTTTTGAGGTATGTTCCTGAATGCCTAGTTTGCTGAGGGTTCTTTACATGAAGGGAAGTTTAATTTTATCATAAGCCTTTTCTTCATCTATTAAGATGATCATGTGGTTTTTGTGTTTGGTCCTGTTTATGTGTTGAATCACATTCATTGATTTGCATAGGTTGAACCAATCTTGCTTCCCAGGAATAAGCCTATTTGATCATGGATGATTAGCTTTTTGATGTGCTGTTGGATTTGGTTTACTAAGATTTTGTTTAGAATTTTTGTGTCTATGTTCATCAAGGATATTGATCTGATATTTTATTTTTTAATTCTGTCTATGCCAGGTTTTGGTATGAGGATGATGCTGGCCTCATAGGATGAGTTAGGGAGGAGTCCTTCCCCACCTTAGTTTTTTGAAGTAGTTTCAGTAGTTCTTTATTTATCTGGTAGAATTTGGCTGTGGATCCATCTGGCCCAGGGCTTTTACTAATTGGTAAGCTTGTCATTACTGATTCAATTTCAGAACTCATTATTAGTCTGTTCAGGGTTTCAATTTCTTTGTGGTTAAACTTGGGAGGTTGTATGTTTCCAGGAGATTATCTATTTCTTCTAGATTTTCTAGTTTGTGTCCATAGAGATGTTTATAGTCGTCTCTGAGGGTTTTTTAATTTCTGTGGAGTCAGTGGCTATGTCCTTTTGTCATTTCTGATAATGTTTATTTTTATTTACTCTCCTTTTTTATTAGTCTAGCCAGGGATCTATCAATTTTGTTTATTCTTTCAAAAAGCCAGCTTTTGATTTTGTTGATCTTTGTATTTTTTTTGGCATCTCAATTTCCTTTAGTTCATCTCCGATTTTGGTCATTTCTTGTCTTCTGCTAGCTTTGGGGTTGGATTCCTCTTGTTTTTCAATTTCCTCTAGGTGTGATGTTTGTTAATTTGAGATCTTTCTAGCTTTATTATGTGAGTATTTAGCACTATAATTTTTCCTCTTTTCAAAAGTAAATAACATATATAAATAGTTTGTAAACATCTTCTCAGGCAGCAGCTCAAAATAATGTGGAGATAGATGATAACGACATTATTAAGTCAAGTTTATCAATAAGGAATCTGAAGTTCAGAAAAGTTGTGATTTGAATGATGTTAAATTCCTTGTTCTTTTCATCTTGTTCACTCTAACCGAATGAGAATTTGTAGAAAGTTTATAGAAGTATTAATGCCCAAGCAAACAAAGAATAAAATGCTCTAAGTCATGTATCCTTTAACTCAAACAAGCAATGAGTTAAAGACGGCAATGAGAGTAGTGAGTCATTGGACCTAGTGGAGGTTTGCCTATGACGCTTGTAGAGAATTTCTTTCTAGATCTGTCATTCTCACTGGATTCCCAGGAAGCAGCTGTGACAGACTGAATTGTTTCTCTCAGATGAGTGTAAAATTTTATCTTCCTTCCTCATCAGCAAAATGAAATGAAATGGAGAATTTTGTAAATGGCCTGAAATATTATTGCAAACATTGCTATAATTTGGAAATCGTCACTAGTACACAAATGATTTGGCAGTTTTGAGCATTCATTCCGGATGTGGTACCATTTCCAAATCATCCTATGAGACCATTATTTTAAATGCCATCACTGTATTTTACCCAAAATCATTCCTGATGATATATTGTTCAGGAGACATTTGTGGGAGACCTGCTGCATGTTTCTGTCCATCTGCATCTGAAACGAGGCAGACCAGCTCAGTGATTTTCAAAAATGGGCCTATATTAGCATATCTGACCCTGCCCACAGTGTCCTCACCTCCTCAGACATCACCTTAGGCCTGGATTCACCAAAGAGGCACCTTCTTGTTTTATCTCTCTACCCAGGACTTTTTATTCCTTTGGGGACTCCCTTCTTTTGAAAATCAAATGTTCTCTCTCTCACACACACACACTCTCTTTCTCTTAAGACTCAGCTAATCTGAAAATAACTTGCCCCATTATTTGTCATTAGAAACGTAGTAACCAAGTTAAACAAGGTACCAGGGTAAGTTGTGGCATGCCACCTCGCCAACAGGTTTCATTGGGAACATTTCTATGGATGCATTAGTTTACCGTTAAGTGTTAGTATTTATTGAAGTTATGGCAACAATTCTATGAATGTCTCCTTTATCCCTGTACCACAAAATAAGTTTCTAAGAAGCCTGGAAATTCTGAGAGTATATTAGCCAATATGAATGATCACTATCTAATAGTATATTTCGCAAAAGCTTAGCTTTCTAAAAGAAACTCTTTAATTTTAGACTGCCCAACAAATGTCAGTTGGGTAGCTTTCCTGCCACAGCAGTTAACCAAGTTAACTAGGTAGTCAAGACAAGGATAACTTGATGATAAATGGTTTGATTTAACCAAAACTATGCTGTGGGTGTGTTAGCAAATCAAAGCAAAGACTATGTCTTTTTATCTGGAATTCCAACAACCATCTAAATTCTTTAATTATACAGATAATTTTGCATTTAAAATTTTTGAAGTAGTGGATTGTCAATTAAATCTTGGAAATAGTTTGTGAAACAGCAGTAAAAGTGTTTCTTGAAAGATTTTTTTCTCATGTACAAAATATGAACCAAATTAAATGTATAATCTATTGATATCTACATTTGTAGTTACTAAAGTGAATTGATATAAGCTGATTTTATAGAATTTATTTTTTTATATTAAGTCCTTTTTCCCCTTGGAGAAAGAATTAATTAGGTGTATGTCACAAATGCAATTAGGTGAGTAATCTTGGCCCTAATTCATTTAGTTGAAAGAATTACGAACAATTTGTGACCTAGCAAATAGGTTTTTATCAAGACAGTCTTTTTGATATCAGCTATTCAAAAAAGCAGGAGCGCTGGACTCTGAACACATTTGTCTCAAACTTTACTGCGATTCGTATTTGTGGCCTGATGAGGTCATCATTTTAAAAGAACCTAGGTGTATATAATTTATAATATGGTACCTTACCTATAAATTCTTCTTTATCTCTGTATTGAAACAATACTATTCAGGTGGCTTTAGGAGTTATTTGCTTCTATCAGTTAGAAATCTCAAAGGATAATAATAGAAAAAGACATTTTCTATTATTGAGACAACTATAGAGGCAGACATGTGATTAGAATCAGACCTCCTGTTACCAAGCACTAGACTCAGGTCACTAGATCACAATTACAGTCTTATGTTTTAGCTTGGCAGTTTTGAAAAGCTCTTATTTTTCTTAGCCTATATTTGACTGCCAGAGACATAATTAGTTATTCACTCTGTTACCACTCATCATGAACAAAAAAGCACTAGTAAATTAGTATCTAGTGTTAAGATGGTAAGCTACAGGTATGTTTAAGTTAGAAAAGAATTTATTTGGAAAATAAAGAGTTGTTTTGTAATTTCCTTTGTTTAACGAATTTATATATGCAAATTAGTAGTACACTATATATGCATTTTTAAAAATTTTAAATGTTTTAATTTAGGCAAAGGAGTTTTATCTAAAATAATATTCCTTAGCTTACTGATTCTTAATTAATCAAAACCAGTATATTTTAATGACTTAAGTTACTGAAAAACTATAACATAAGCTTATTTAAAATCTTTAAATAGATAGATAGATAGATATAGAGTCTGTAAACCAGTACATTTAGTGAAAACTAGTTTATTCCTATTCTTCTATCCTGTTAGACTATATATATATCTCAAAAGGACTTGTGTGTATGTGTGTGTGTATATATATATATATATATATATATACAAATCTGAGCAAAGACTATGTGTGTTTTTGTGTCTTTGTGTGTGTGTGTGTGTGTGTGTGTGTGTGTGTGTGTGTATGTGTGTGTGTATGTATAGACAGAGAGAGAGAACCAGAGAGAATTTAACAGAGTAGATAAAGAAGAAGGATGACTGGGAGGCGATGACTGGGAAAGGTAATGCCTATGTGGGGCATATCAAAAAAACCCAGCAGAAAGAAAAAGCCAAAGAAGACTTGACAAAGGACTGCAGCATTGAATGCCTTCTCCAGCCCACTCATGTATTGATCAGAAGTGGATGGAAGCCTTATGGACTTAAGGTGCTATCACAGCGTTTGTCCAAACAACTGGATAATGATTAAGTTGTGTGGACACAGGGGTGATCCTAAGGAAGCCAGTTTAAAAATAAAAATTAGAAGAAAAATGGGCCAGGCGTGCTGGCTCACACCTGTAATCCCAGCAGAAACTGACTCTGAGTGGGCCAGAGTCTCAGATACTGAATTTAGAAGACAAAGACTTTACAGAAATATGGTAAATATGGTCAAAGAATTAGACAAAACTCTGTTCAAATAATTAAACGAAAATATGATGACACTTAACAACAAGTAGAGAATCTCAATAGAGAAATAGGTAACATAAAAAGAACCAAGTGGAAATTGTAGTTTCAGAGTATAATAACCCAAGTGAAAAATTTACTAGCTAGACTCATAGCAGATTTGCAGTGGCAGAAGGAAAAATCAGTGAACTTAAATATGGATAAATTGAAATGATCTAAATAAAGAAAATAAAGAACGCTAATAATGAAAAATAACAAAGCCACAACGGTCTGTGAGGCAACATTAAGCATACAAACATGCATGTAGTGGGAATCCCAGAAGGAAGGGAGAGCGATAAACAGAGAGAAGCAAGAGCTAAACACTTGTCAAATTTGATGAAAAATATTAATTTATATATTTAAAAAAACTTGGAGAACTCCAAGTAGGTTAAAAACAGGCCAGGCACGGTGGCTCAAGCCTGTAATCCCAGCACTTTGGGAGGCGGAGGCAGGTGGATCACGAGGGCAAGAGATCGAGACCATCCTGGTCAACAAGGTGAAACCGCGTCTCTACTAAAAATACAAAAAATGAGCTGGGCCTGGTGGCGCATGCCTGTAATCCCAGCTACTCAGGAGGCTGAGGCAGGAGAATTGCCTGAACCCAGGAGGCGGAGGTTGCAGTGAGCCGAGATTGCGCCATTGCACTCCAGCCTGGGTAACAGGAGCGAAACTCTGTCTCAAAAAAAAAAAAAAACAAAGAAAACCACATTTAGACACATCATAATCAAACTGGTAAAAGCCAAAAAGAAACAGTAAATTTTAAAAGCAATAAAAGAAAAACAATTCATCATGTACATGAAAACACAGTAAGAATGTCGCAACTTCAGAAAAAATGGAGACCAAAAGGCCTTAGAATGACATATTCAAAGTGCAAAAATAAAAAAGAGATTGTCAACTATGAATTCTATATTCAATGAAACTATCAAAAAAGAAAGCAAAAATGAAGACATTTTGAAGTAAATGGATTCCTTGCTGGCATAAATGAACTCTAAGAGCTGCTAAAGAAGTCCCACATGCAAATATATTACAACAGACAATAATTTTATTTATACCATCACTACAATTAATTATTTTATTTTCCCCTTCCCCCCACAATTTATTTTTGAATGTTTTCATTATTTCACATAGAAACTTCATTCGTTTATCCAGGGTTATTGACTCACACCTGCAATTAATTCCAGCACTTCGGGAGGCCAAGGTGGGCAGATCACCTGAGGTCAAGAGTTCGAGAGCAGCCTGACCAATGGTGAAACCCTGTCTCTACTAAAAATACAAAAAAAATTAACGGAGTGTGGTGGTGCATGCTTGTAATCCCAGCAACTCAGGAGGCTGAGGCAGGAGAATTGCATGAATCCGGAGGCGGAGGTTGCAGTAAGCTGAGATCACACTACTGCACTCTAGTCTGGGCAACAAGCAAGACTTCATCTCAAAAACGAACAAGAAAAAGGAATTTCATTCATTAGACAGTAATTCATCACTCCTACCTCCTCTTACACCCTTGTTCCCTCATTTTATTGTGAAAATATTCAAGCATATACAGAAAGTTGAAAGAATTGTACAGTAAATACTCAATATCCATCATCATTCTATAATATTTTGCTCTGTTTTATCACATTTATACATCTATTCATCTCTTTGTTATGTACTTCAAAGTTACAGATGTGAATACGTTTCACTTCTAAAACATTAGCATGCACAGCATTAACTAGAATTTATGTTTATCTTCTTTAATTATGAAAATTAAAAAGGCCAGGTGTAGTGGCTCATGCCTGTAATCCTACCACTTTGGGAGGCCAAATGAACCCAGAAGTTCAAGACCAGCCTAGGCATCAGGATGAGACCCTGTCTCTACAAAAAAATTTTGAAAATAGCTAGGTGTCATGGTGCATGCTTGTGGTCACAACTACTTGAGAGGCCAAGGCTGAAAGATCACTTGAGCCCAGGAGGTCAAGGCTACAGTGAGCTGTGATCACATCATTGCACTCCAGCCTGAGTAACAGAGTGAGACCCTGTCTCACACACAAAATTTTTTTTATTAGATTTAAAAATCTTTTTAGAAACACAGTCTCATTATAACAGACAATAATTTGAATTCAGAGGAAGGGATGGAATGAAGGAATAAAGAACACTGGAATTTGTAAATATATTGGGTCAATGTAAAGCATTCTACATCGTCATCAACAGCAAAGCACTAAATTAGTATCTAAGGTAACCTCTGTTAAGATGATAAGCTACAGGTATCTTTAAGTTAGAGAAGAATTTCTTATTTGAAAAAAACAGTTATGTTTTTTTAACTTCCTTTGTTTAACTGATTTATATATGCACATTAGTAGTACACTATATATGTATTTTTAAGCTTTTTAATTTTAAAAAATTTTAAATTTCAGGATAGAATGTGCAGATTTGTTACATAGGTATAAGTGTGTCATGGTGGTTTGCTGCACCTGTTGATCCATCCTTTAAGTTCCCTCCCCTTACCCTCAATCCCCCAACAGGCCCTGGCCTGTTCCCTGGTGTATATTGTTCCCTCTATGTGTCCATTGTTCTCATTATCCAACACACACTTATGAGTGAGAACATGTGGTGTTTGGTTTTCTGTTCCTGTGTCAGTTTACTGAGAATGATGGTTTCCAGCTTCATCCATGTCCCTGCAAAGGATATGATCTCTTCCTTTTTATGGCTGCATAGTATTCCATAGTGTATATGTACCACATTTTCTTTATCCAGTCTATCATTGGTGGACATTTTGGTTGGTTCCGTGACTTTGCTATTGTAAAGAGTACTGCAATAAACATACATGTGCATCTGTCTGTATAGCAGAATGAATTATATTCCTTTGGGTATATACCCAGTACTGGGATAGCTGGGTCAAATGGTATTTCTCATTCTAGACTCTTGAGGAATCACCATACTGTTTTCTGCAATGGTGGAACTAATTTACATTCCAACCAACAGTGTAAAAGTGTTTCTATTTCTCCACAGCCTCACCAGCATCTGTTGTTTTTTGACTTTTTAATAATTGCCATTCTGACTGACATGAGATAGCATCTCATTGTGGTTTTGATTTGCATTTCTCTAGTGACCAGTGATGTTGAGCTTTTTTTTCATATGTTTGTTGACCACATAAATGTCTTCTTATCTTGTCTGATTGCCCTGTCCAGAATTTCCAATACTATGTTGAATAGGAGTTGTAAGAGAGGGTATCCTTGTCTTGTGCCTGTTTTCAAGGGAATGCTTCCAGCTTTTGCCCATTCAATATCATATTGGCTGTGGGGTTGTCATAAATAGCTATTATTATTTTGAGATATGTTCCATCAGTACCTAGTTTATTGTGGGTTTTTAACATGAAGGGATATTGAATTTTATCAAAGGCCTTTTCTGTATGGAGATAATCATGTGGGTTTTGTCTTTGGTTCTGTTTGTGATGGATTACGTTTATTGATTTGTGTATGTTGAACCAGCCTTGCATCCCAGGGATGAAGCCCACTTGATCATCGTGGATAAGTTTTTTGATGTGTTGGTGGATTTGGTTTGCCAGTATTTTACTGAGGATTTTCACATCAATGTTCATCAGGGATATTGGACTGAAGTTTTCTTTTTTTGTTATTGTGTCTCTGCCCAGTTTTGGTATCAGGATGATGCCGACTTTGTAAAATGAGTTAGAGAGGAGTCCCTCATTTTCAGGAGTTTCAGAAGGAATTGTACCAGCTACTCTTTGTACCTGTTAGAATTTTGCTGTAAAGTTGTCTGGTCCTGGGCTTTTTTTTTTTTTTTTTGGTTGGTAAGCTATTAATTATTGCCTCAATTTCAGAACTTGTTGGTCTATTCAGGGATTCAACTTCATCCTGGTTTAGTCTTGAAAGGGTGTATATACCCAGGAATTTATCCATTTCTTCTAGATTTTCTAGTTTATTTGCATAGAGGTGTTCATAATATTCTCTGATGGTAGTTGTAGTTCTCTGGTGTCAGTGGTTATATCCCCTTTGTCATTTTTTTGTGTGTGTCTATTTAATTCTTCTCTCTTTTCTTATTAGTCTAACTAGTGGTGTATCTATGTTGTTATTATTATTTTTTTTCTTTCTTTCAAAAAACCAGTGTCTGGATTCATGGGTTTCTTGGAGGGTTTTTCAATTCTATCTCCTTCAATTCTGTTCTGATCTTAGTTATTTCTTGTCTTCTACTAGCTTTTGGATTTGTTTGCTCTTGCCTCTCTAGCTATTTAAATTGTAATGTTAGGGTGTTAGACTCCCACACTATCATTATGTGGTAGTCTAAGTCTCTTTGTAGGTCTCTAAGAATTTGTTTGATGTTTCTGGCTGCTCCTGTATTGGGTGATATTGGTATTGGGTAAATACTCTAATATTTAGAATAGTTAGCTCTTCTTGTTGAATTGTTTTCTTTATCATTATGTATTGCCCTTCTTTTTTTTTTATTAATCTTTGTTGGCTTAAAGTCTGTTGTGTCAGAGACTAGGATAGCAACCCTTGCTTTTTCTTGCTTTCCATTTGCTTGGTAAATTTTCCTTCATCACTTTATTTTGAGCCTATGTGTATCTTTGCATGTGAGATGGGTCTCTTGAATACAGCACACAGATGGGTTTTGACTCTCCAATTTGCCAGTCTGTCTTTTAATTGGAGCATTCAGCCCATTTACATTTACAGTTAGTATTGTTATGTGTGAATTTGATTCTCTAGTCTGATGCTATCTGGTTATTTTGCACACTAGTTGATGTAATTTCTTCATAATGCTATTGGTCTGTATATTTTGATGTGTTTTTGCAGTGGCTGGTACTGGATTTTCCTTTCCATATTTATTGCTTCTTTCAGGAGCTCTTGCAAGGCAGGCCTGGTGGTAACAAAACCCCTCAGCATTTGCTTGTCTGCAAAGGATTTTTGTTTCTCCTTCACTTATAAGGCAGTTTCATAAGCACTTAGAGAGGAACATAAACGACCTGATGGAGCTGAAAAACACAGCAATAGAACTTCATGAAGCATACACCAAGCATTCTGCTTTGTGAAGCAAAAGAAAGGATTTCAGAGTTTGAAGACTACCATGTTGAAATAAGGTACATAGATAAGATTAGATAAAAAGAATGAAATGGAATGAACAAAGCCTCCAAGAAATGGGCTTCACTTATAAAGCTTAGTTTGGCTGTATATGAAATTCTGGGTTGAAAATTCTTTTCTTTAGGAATGTTGAACATTGGTCCCCAGTCTCTTCTGTCTTGTAGAGGTTTTGCTGAAAGGTCTGCTGTTAGTCTGATGGGCTTCCCTGTGTAGGTGACCTGGACTTTCTCTCTGGTTGCCCATAAGATTTTCTTCCTTGGTTTTGACCTTGGAGAACCCAGTGATTATGTGTCTTGGTTGATCTTCTGGAGTAGTATCTTAGTTGTAGTCTCTTCATTTCCTGAATTTGCGTGTTGGCCTGTCTTGCTAGGTTGAGGAAGTTCTCTTGTATAATATTCTGAAGTGTGTTTTCCAGCTTGTTTCCATGCTCCTCATCTCCTTCAGGTACTCTAATCAATCATAGGTTTGGTCTTTTTACAAAGTCTCTTATTTCTTGGAGGCTTTGTTTGTTCCATTTCATTCTTTTTCTCTAATCTTGTCTGCATGCCTTATTTCAGCAAGGTAGTCTTCAAACTCTGTTATCCTTTCTTCTGCTTCAAAAATGTAATGCTTTGTATATGCTTCATAAAGTTCCATTGCTGAGTTTTTCAGCTCATCAGGTCATATATGTTCCTTTCTAAACTGGTTATTCTAGTTAGCAGCTTCTCAAACCTTTTATCAAGATTTTTAACTTGTTTGCATTGGGTTAAAACATGCTCCTTTAGCTCAGCATATGTTTTTATTACCCATCTTCTGAAGCCTGTTCTGTCAGTTCTTCATCTCATCCTCCATCCAGTTCTGCACCCTTGCTGGAGAGATGTTGCAATCATTTGGAGGAGAAGAGACACTCTGGCCTTTTAAGTTCTCAGTGTCTTTTCATTGATTCTTTCTCATCTTCATGAGTTTGTCTAGTTTTAATCTTTGCTGACCCTTGGATGGCATTTTGTGGGGACTGTTTTGTTGTTGATGCTGTTGTTGCTTTCTGTTTGTTTTCTTTCAGTAGTGTGATACCTCTTCTGTAGGCCTGCTACGGTTTGCTGGGGGTTCACTTCAGGCCCTATTTATCAAGCCCTATTGCTCTCATGCCTAGAGATGTCACTCAAGGAAGCTGGAGAACAACAAAGATGGTGCCTGCTTCTTCTGGGATCTCTGACTTCAAAGGCACCAACCTGATGGCAGTAGGATTGCTCCTGTATAGGATGTCTGACAACTGTCAGAGGGTCTCACCCAGTTGGGTGGCAGAGGGAATAGGACCTGTTTAACAAATCGCTTTGACTCTCTTGGTAGAGGGGGTGTGCTTTGCTGGAGGAAATCCACTTATCTGGGCTGCCCAGATTCCTCAGAACTACCAGGAGGAAAAGTTAAGTCTGCTGGTCTGCAGAGACTGTGGCTACCCCTCCTGCTAGGGGCTCATGCCCAGGGAGATCCAGGTTCTGTCCCTGAGCTTCTGGCTGGAGTTGTTGGACTTCTGTCAGGGAAGCCCCACCCAGTGAGGAAGGATGAGTCAGGGTCAGGCCTGAAGAGGTGCGGCTGCAGTCTGCCACAGATGGTGTGTTGTGCTTTGGGGGACACCTTTTGGAACCAAGCCATTAAGCCTCCCTTGAAAAGCCTGGCCTGGAGCTATAGAGATAGATGTTGCCCTTCCCCCACCTAAGAGCTTAGTGTTAGGCAGTTGTGAGCCCCAGTGCTGGCTGCTGCACCTTCCCCAAGGAGCTCAAAAGCCTTAGACAGCAGGCAGCCATAGCTGTGGGGCTGGTGCCCCTCCCCCTGGGAGCTCAGCAGACTTAAGCAGATTCCAGCTGAAAGGCTGTTTAGAATCTGCAGCAGCTCCAGGATTGGGACCCGAGGCTCTGGTGCTGTGGGTTCCTGAGTGGGCTTTTCTGATCCATGGGTTGTACAGTTCTGTGGAAAAAGCATGGTTTCCCTGGCTGGGTAGCATGCTCTCACTCACCCCCTCCCTTGCCTGGGAAATGAGACCAATTCTATACATAATTTTTTCAAAAAATTAAAAAGGAGGAAACTCTTTCTACTTCATTTTATGAGGCCAGTATGACTCTGATATTGCAGGTCAAAGACCTCACAAGAGTCCATAGGCCAATATCTCTCATAAACATAGACGCATATAAACACATATACACAAAAAACTACTTAACAAAATATTAGCAAATTGAGTCCAATAACATATAGGAACAATTATACACCATGAAAGAGTGGTTTAACATTTGAAAATTTGTGGATGTCATGCACCATATTAATAAAGAACAAACCAATACGATTACCTAAATGAATTCAGAAAAAAATGTTTTTTCAAAATTCAATACCCATTCAAATTAAGATTAGAAGAGCAATTCATCACTCTGATAAGACGGATTTGTGAAAAAAATTGCATATATTATCATTCACTTAATGGTGAAAGACTGAATTATTTCCTCTAAGATCAGGATCAATACAAGAATATCGACTATCCCCATTTACATTCAATATTATACCAAAGGTTCTAGCTGGTGTTATACTGCAGGAAAAAGACATTAAAGACATATAAAATGGAAGAAAAAAAGAAAGCCCATCTTTATTTTTAGATAGCATAATCTTATACGTAAAAAAATCCTAAAGAATCTACAAAAAAGACTAGAATTAATTAGCAAGTTTAGCATGGTTTCAGGAATCATGGTAAATTAAAAAATTTTGTTTGTTTTCTGTATACTAGTAACAATCAATAAAAAAATAAAATTCTGAAAGCAGTTTTATTTATGGTGATGACCTGTACACTGATGACTATAAAACATTTCTAAAAGCAATTCAAGAAGATCTAAATAAATGTAGAGATGTTTTTATGGATTGGATAACCCAGTATTATTAAGATAACCGTTCTTTAGATATTGATCTAAAGATTTAGGAAATCTCACTGAAAATCTGAATCATTTTTGCAAATACAACAAATTATTCCAACCATCATGTTGAAATACATATAACCTGGTATAGCCAAAATGATTTTTTTAACAATAACAAAACTGAAGAACTAATATTGCCTGATTTCAACATTTATCATAATAATAATCACGGAAGTGTAGCATCAGCTTAAAGATAGACAAATAGACCAATAGAAAATAATAGAGTCAAAATGTAAACTCACATATAACTAGACAAATAGCTTTCAACAGGGCTACAAAAATAACTCAGCTGATAATGAATAGCTTTTCTCAATAACCCTTTTATACTGTTGGATTTGTACATTCAAGAAAACTTCAACTTATATCTCCCACATTATACAAAATTTACTTAAAATAGATAATAGATGTAAAAACCAAAACTATAAATTTTTTAGAAGAAAACACAGAATTAATACTTTGTGACTTGGAGTTAGGCAAAGATTTTTATCTATGACACTCAAAGGACAATCAATAAAAGAAACAGTTAAAAATATCTTTTCCTTGAAAGACACTACCAGGAGAATGAAAAGGCAAAGCACACCATGGAAGAAAATGTTTTCAAATTACGTATATGATAAAAATGACTTTTATCCAGAGTATACAAATAACTCTAAACAAACAATTCAATTTTCTAAAATGAGTATGATTAGCACTCCACACAAAAAGATACACAAATTGCAAATAAACTCCTGAAAAGTTGTTCAACATAATTAGTCATTAGGAAAATCAAAACAAAACAAACATGAAAATGTTTGTTATTTTAATTGTTATGATGGTTTCATGGCTATATATATGTGTCAAAACTTATCAAATTATATACATTAAATATGTGAAATTATTGTATGCTGATTAGACCCCAGTAGAGGTGTTAAATTTTTTAAAATTTAAAAATATTATTTCAAGAATAAGATAACCAAACTATATTCTGGGAGTAAGTATTTACAAATTATATATCTGATAAATGACTTGTATCAATAATACATAAAGAACTTTTACAACTCAAAAATAAGAAAGCAAACTAAAAATGGGAAAAGATGTAAATAGATGCTTCATCAAAGAAGATATGTGAATGTCTAGCAAGTAGAGGAAATGATCATTAATCATTAAGAAAATGCAAATTAAAACCACAATGATATACTATACATCCACTAAAATGGCTATAATCAAAAAGATTGACAAAAATTGGTGAGGGTATGTAGAAATTAGGAATCCTAATACACTGCTGATGGCAATGTAAAATGACACTTTGGAAACTGGTTTGGGAATTTTCTAGAAAATTAAACACATGCATACCTATTATGATTTAGCAAATAAACTCCTGGGTATTTACCTAGGAAAAGTAAAAATCTATGTCCACAAAAACATGTTTATTTTGTTGTTCATAGCAGCATTATCTAGAATATCTAAAAATAAGAAACTGGTGAGTTAATAAATAAAATATGGTATATCCATACAAATGATACTATTCAAAAAGAAATGACTACTCATTCATGCAACATGGGTACACCCAAAAACATAATGCTGAATCAATTAAGCCAGACAAAAAGGCTACATATTATATGATTCTATTTATATGAAATATCTAGAAAAAAGCAAAACAGAGAGATAAAAAGTATGTCAGTGGTTTTCCGTGGCTGGAAGAGTGAGAAGCAGTTGACTACAAATGGGCACAAGGAAAGTTTTTTAGGTAATGGAAGTATTTTAATCTTAGCTTGTGGTGATGGCTGCAGACCTGTGTAAACTTACTGAAACTACTGCACCCTACATGTACAATGTATCAGTATTATGGCAAGTAAATCATACTTTAATAAAACTGTTAGTTAAACAATAAAAAAGATATCTATGCTGGAAGTAGGGACTTGAGACTCATTAGCATATAGATGATGGTTGTAGCCATAAAAGTAGAGAAAACATCTAGGGAAAGTCTATTGAAAGGGAGTACATAAGAAGCTGGGACAGATCCCTGTGGAGCAGCAACACTTAGACAATTTAGCAAAAATGAAAATGAGTAAATGCAGCTACAGAGGTAGAATAAAAATTAGAGAAATACAGTATCTCAGCAAATAAGTATTCCTAGGAGAGGGCTTGTCATAAAGATATCAAATACTTCTGATAGGTTAAGGAAGAAAAAGACTAAAAATTGTTTGATAGTGGTCACCCAAGACCTTGGCGTGAACAGTTTTTGAGGAGCAAATAGGGCACAAGTCAATCTGGAGTGAACTGCAGAGTGAGTGGGAATAATAAATGCCAACAGGAGTATCGGGAGCCTGGCTCAAGTTTATCTGAAAATGGAAGGATTTCCTTCCAGGTGAAGCTGGAAATTACAGGAGATAGAAGTGCAAGATCTTGTTTCAACAGAAGATTCAGCAGCATGTTTTAGTGTGGGAAAGAAATGAGGGGGAAGAGGTTGAAGATGCAGAAGAGGGCCATTATTTTAATCATTAATTCCATGAGGGAGCAGAAAAAGGTGGGATTGAAAGCACAGGTTGAAGGATTAGCATTAAACAGTACGGGACAATTCTTCCATGTAGAAGAGTAAAGAATGCTATTAAAGTAAGTGAATTTGTAGATTTCATGGCATCAAGGAAAGGCTTGTGTGATGGCTTCTGTTTTCTTTGTAGAAAGCAAGGTTATTTGAGAGTGGAAGGAGAAGGCATAATACCAAGGATTTGAGGGGAATGGCACACTTTAAGGGCCTAGAATTAGGTTAGTGATCATGAATTTATAACAATACCAGTCTATCCAATTGTGTATTTTTCTCTAGGAGCAAGAAGATGGACAGTTTGATTCATGGGGGTTGGCTCCATCAGAAAGCCAGTAGCGCAAGCATGTTTATAGTGATGATAACAGAGCGCTTGGAATGATATGATAGATCATGGATGGACAAGAGTGAAGGCCTTGGGGCTGATAGATATTGTCTTCACTTTCATTCCCCTGAATAAGGTCTGGGACAATGACTTGAGGACAGGTAGCTGATTTGAGAGAGAGCCCAAGATACAGGAGTGAAGGAATGGGGAAAATAAGTCAGGAAACAAGGGAAAGCTGATTAAAGGGTGCATTTTTTTGAGCTGCATATCATTGTGGCAACTGCTGCTGAGTCCTACTGGAAACCCTCTGAGGAAGCCTGTAGAGTGTGCCTGGGAATTATCTCTCAGTAGGACAGAAAGCTGACACATTAATCCACTAATTCCTGTCACCCTTTGCTGGAGAATTATTTCTAGGAGCATTAACTATCCCCATCCTTCCAGGTTACCTTGCCAGGGCTGAACAAACTCTCTGGCTTCAGAAAAATCCCAGAGCAGAAAATTGAAAGAAATGGGGAGGATTGGGCTTGAGGTGAAATATTGACAGCATCTGAAACCGCACAGGAGTTTTCCATCACCAGCTTCAGCTAAAAACTGAAGTAGGCCTAGGGGCATATAGTATAAGATGAAATTGAACCAGTTTATGAAAGTTGCTATGCAGTCAAAGTAATTGAGGAAATAACTTAGGATAATTGACAGAGTTCTTTGATTATATGGAAATTTATGTCCTCTGAGCTATTCATTTATCATCGGTAAATGGGGATGAGATTACCCAATTTGTGTGATTACTGCTAGAATTAAAAGTCCTTATTACATAACGTGCTTAGTACAGAGCCTGGCATGTAGTAAGATATACAGAATAAATGTTATGATATTATTGCTATTATCTATTGAAGGATTAGTAATGCTAATAACTACCTGCATGATGGATAATGATGGACTAATACAAATTTTATATATAATATTTTTGCATATTCAAGTTCACTATTTAACTTGAATGTTATATTTCATATGACAAGACATTACAGTTTTGTTTGGAAGAACACTAAATTTTGGTTCTTTTTGAAATAGTTTTATCATAGAATGGCTATTGGGAAAATCGTAAATATAATCTAATTCCCATGCATTCTTTCTCCTTTGGTTAGGATTTAAGTTTTTATTAAACTAGAATGATTTATTTTATTTTTAGAGAAACCACCAGAGATATACTGTTGGTTTTGTTTTTAAATCTTTTCTGCTTTTAAACCTATTCAAACACAAGAAACAATCTAAATGCATTCTATTCTCTAATAACCTCTGATGTCAAATAAGTTGTCTGTAATTCTAGCTTAAATCTTAAATGCTGCAGTTTTGTTTTTACTCATCTTCTTCTCAGTAGAGTAAAAAGAAACAGCTGGTTACTATTGTCAGTTTTCTATTGTTTGGAATTTATTAAATATGCAACACTTGTGAATACATAGATATAAATATATATTTCCTTCCGGATATAGAACTCCCATTGCTTCTCTTTCAAGAATGATAGAATTTTATATGGAGAAGCTTTAGAGCTATTCTAGTCCCAGTGTATAGGCTGATTAATTAATACTAGTTGAAGTATTATTTATTGTCATCTAGCATGTCTTGTGATAAATTGCCTGATGTGTTCTTTGCTCAACTATCAATTCGAATATTATTCTTTTTTCTTTTGGATATATTGCAGTCCAACACACAATCTTTGCATATTAATATTAATGATTAAGCCATTAAATAATATTTTCCCAATTTATTGTTTGTTTTTAATTCAGTTTAGAGTCTTTTTGCCTTACAGGTTCATAATTAATATTTTGTCAGATACATATTTTTTCTTTTACAATTTTTTTTTTGGTTTCATGCATAGAGATGCCTTACTCACCATGAGCTCTTATCTGAGTTCATCTATATTTTACTCTGGCCCTTTAATATTTTTATTTTTAAGTTGGTTTTCTAATCCATCCAGAATTAACTTAAATCCAGCATTGCACATTTGTTCCTAATAAATTTCAAGTTGTTTATTATAGCATATTGCTTGGATCCGTGGTAGTACTTCATATCATAAGTCTTTTGCATACATATTCATGATATATATCAGTGGTTCTCAATCAGAGGTGATTTTGCCCTCTAGAAACATTTGGCAATGTCTGTAGACATTTTTTATTTGCCAGGACTAGGGGAGTGGCTGGTTACTGGCCTATAGTGAGCAGAGAGCAAGGATGATGCTAAGCATACTGCAATGTTCAGGACAGCCCCCACAACAAAGAATTATCAATAGTGCTGAGATTAAGGGACCTTAAGAGATGATAAATGGGTGGATGCATAGTTGATAGGTCAATAGGTAAATGTATAGATAGATATTCATTGAATACCATTCCTCTGCCAATTACATACCAAGAGTAGTATTATCCAGCCTGTATATATATATTTTGAGATGGAGTCTTATATTTTTATTCTTTTTTTTTTTTTTTGAGACAAAGTCTTGCTCTGTCTCCCAGGCTAGAGCACAGTGGCACGATCTTGGCTCACTGCAACCTCCACCTTCCGGTTTCAAGTGATTCTTCTGCCTCAGCCTCCCACATAGCTGGCACCCACTACCACGCCCAGCTAATTTTTGTATTTTTGGTAGAGACAGGGTTTCATCATGTTGACCAGGCTGGTCACAAACTCCCAACCTCAGGTGATCTGCCTGCCTCGGCCTCCCGAAGTGCTGGGATTACAGGCGTGAGCCACTGTGCCTGGCCTTTTTTATTCTTTACCTACATTCTATTCTTTACCCGGAAGTGCATTTTAAGAGACTTCGACTCCTGCTTTATGGAAATCCAGATACACTGTATTGTTGGATATCCCTGGTTTGGGCACATAGCAAATATTGAATGAGTGTTTTATGAAAATGATAATCATAAATAAAATAAATTTTTAATGAACCTTATTTAATCAAAGTGACTTTTTTTATATGTTAAAAAGTATGCTTTTAAAAATCTATTGTGGATTTTTCCTAGGAATCACTTTGAAGTAGTATGTTTCTTCTTTAGTCTTCTACCACATCTCTTATTCTCTTTCTATGCAGCATAAACTTCATCAGAATATCAACTTTGTTCTCTTTATTATTTTTAGTTAGCTTTTATTACCATTGTCAAGCTTGCAGATTTTCTTGTAGGCACACATCTCTTTAATATGTATAGGTGCTGATTTTTTCCATCTATGAGAATCATTAGTTTTGCATAAAGACTGTATCCATTTTTTGTTACATTCTGGAAGTTAATCTTGATATCCATGGAATTATATGCATCATCTGTGTCAAAAATTTCTATTCATTCTTTTAACTTATCCTGAATACATGTTGTATTAATATTTAAACACTATTGTTTCTGGTCCCCTTATTAGAAAAATATTTTCTTCTGTGTATTTGTGAGCCTCTTCTTATTTTGCTGCCTGTCAAATTTGACATCCTCTACAACAGCAATGTCAAATGGATGGAATTGACTGTAATGATGGAAATGTTCTGATCTGCACAGTCCAATGCAGTAGGCATAGTTGAAAACTTGAAATGTAGATAGGGCAACTAAGGAACAAAATTTTACCTTTAATTTAGTTTTAATTTTAGTAGCCACATGTGTCTATTGGCTACTGTATTGGATAGCACAATTCTATAGAGTAATTCCTTACCCTTCCATTTGTAGCTTAAAATCTTCAGTTTTATTTTATCTTAAACCTATTTTTTGTTTTGTATATTATATGTGTTTCTTATGTCCCAGTGATTAAGTTTTTTTTCCTTCATTTCCTATGTTTTCTGTATTGTGATAATATATATTCTTAGATGATTAGGAGTGTAAAACTGTATTTCTGTAATGTATTATTTATTAATATCAGGTGCTTGCTTTTCCATACTATTTTGCAAATCAAAATGATAACGTTCATTGTAGGAAAAATGAAAGAAGAAAAACAGAAAATATAAACAGCAGAATAAAGCAAAGATTACTACTACTAACTGACTGCACAGGCACACACACAGACACACATAGAGTGTTATATATACTTGGTTAAGTGCTTTCTATACATAACATATTATTTTGTTTTTAAACACCTTACTGATTGTACAGCTAATACATAATCTTTAGAAAAAAATTTAAAAAACATTGAGGACGGCCGGGCGCGGTGGCTCAAGCCTGTAATCCCAGCACTTTGGGAGGCCGAGGCGGGTGGATCACGAGGTTAAGAGATCGAGACCATCCTGGTCAACATGGTGAAATCTACTACAAATACAAAAAATTAGCTGGGCATGGTGGCACGTGCCTGTAATCCCAGCTACTCGGGAGGCTGAGGCAGGAGAATTGCCTGAACCCAGGAGGCAGAGGTTGCGGTTAGCCGAGATTGCGCCATTGCACTCCAACCTGGGTAACAAGAGCGAAACTCTGTCTCAAAAAAAAAAAAAAAAAAAAAAAAAAAAAAAAAAAAAACATTGAGGAGTAAAGTGAAGTGTCACAAGGTATAGATTAACCACTTTTATTACTTTGTGGTATTTTTTTTCTCCCAATATTGTTTCTAAGACCTATGGGTAGATGGTATGCAGGTAGGTAGGTAGACAGCTGGATATGTAGACAGGCATTTTCAAAAATTGAATTATACTATATGTAGGGTGGGCCAATAAAAGTATACACTTTCCGTAAGAAAACAAAATTATGTGTCACTATGGGTATGTATCATCCATAGTGATATTAGTGACCATTTTGAATGTTTGTAACCTTAATAAAAATACATATTGGTTAACATTTATCCACTGGATTTGTCTATTTTTAATTGTGTCTTGCTTTTTCTATCATGAGCATTTTTCTCTAATATAAAATAAAATTCACAAATAGTATTTTAATGGCTTCATTGTAGTCAATTTATTATCTCTATACCATTAACCAGTTTCCTATTGGACAGTTAGGATGGTTCTCCTTTTTTACTACTATAAATAGCATTACACTCTACATATTAGTGCCTAAAATTATTTCATTATTTTCTTATCTAATTATTTTATCTCTGATTATTTCGTTAGTATACATTCTTAAAAGTGAAATAATCACTGGCCCAAATGAAATGAATGGATTTGAGATCCTTGGTATATATTGCCAAGTCAAATCACCCTCCAGAAAGTTCCTTGTTGCTTATAGAAGAAAAAAAATTGTTGTTTTATTTTTATGGTTTAATAATTTTTATGTTTCGTTTTGTTTTGTTTTTGAGATGGAGCTCGATCTGGTGCCTAGGCTGGAGTGCAACGGTGTGATGTTGGCTTACTGCAATCTCTGCCTCCCAGGTTCAAGAGATTCTTTTGCCTCAGCCTCCTGAGTATCGCGTGCTACCATGCCCGGCTAATTTTTTTATTTTTATTTTTTAATTTTTAATAGAGACAGGTTTCACCATATTGGTCAGGCTGTTGGTCTAGAAATCCTGACCTCAGGTGATCCACCCACCTTACACCAGGTGTAATCCCAAAGTGCTGGAATTACAGGTGGGAGCCACAGGGCCTGGCTGCAGCTTTTCTTTGAACTTTTAAACTGCTTTTAGGACTCGAGATTATTTTTTAATAAACATAACTTTCAAGAGTTTAGCAAAGTAATTAATTTGTTATACATACCCAAACAATGTAACTCTCCATTTTTTGCTAGCAAAAGTTTTCAGATATAAGATTTTCATTGTATAAATTTTTTCTTTTTAGGGTGAACAAGGAGAAAAAGGAGATCCAGGTCTGGCTGGCCTTAATGGAGAAAATGTAAGCCTAACTTTTTTTTCAGATACTCTGTTTACATTTTGCCACTAAAATATGCTATTTAATGCTATTAAGATTTACCTTTTTTTGGCAGAGCCAGCCATGATCCAACACAATTAAGAATCATGGTGTTGTTTCACATGGCTCAGTAGAGGCCTAGTGTTTTTAGTTTCATTTCATTGGTTTTATAAAGGCCTTTCTTCCTTGATGGTTCGTGCTTGCACATTTTCTAGTCCTCTTTTTCTGTCTTTTTTCATCTTACATATCTTCTGCTGTGGCCTATGCTCTTACCACTGGTTCACTTTTCATCTCAGTCTGAATCTCCATCTAGTCTACAGATGGTGTCTGTATTGGTAGGCTTTCAGTGATGGAAAGAAAGGGTGGAAGTGAAGGGAAACTAAATCTATATTGCTCCCTTCCATGGCACCAGTTCCTCAGCCTCAGGGATAACATTGCCTGTGATATCCTTGGACCCCAGTCATCTCCTCCTCTTCCCATCAGGACAATTATCCTCCCAGAATTGCACTCTAGATTTTAGGATAAAATGTGAAGGATGGCCCAAATGTGGGTTTTGCTCTGAAATGTAATTTTATTTACATTTACTCACTATTTACTATAGATATGTTAACTTTACTGGTAGGGGAAGTGTCCAAAATGAGAATTAGTTTTTCCCTCAGCTTCCTTTTCTCACTTGCATAAAGGACCTGAAGGGCCACACAGCTTACAAAAGAATAAGGGAAAAACTATGAGACTCTATCTAGCTCCCTAATGCTCTAGATGTGTTAGGAAATCCATTTTGTAAGCAGTAGACCATTACAATGGAAGACAGGCTGAAGACCAATCTTTTGAGCCTAAGGAGAAAGTCATAAGGATATCTTATGTGTGTGTGTTGGGGGGAAGTCTTCCAAAAAAGAAAGACCCTAGTAACCCTAGTAGTAATAGTAGTTAACGTTTCTATGTATGTTAACTACTAAACAACTTTCTTTTATAAAATACTAAAATTGACCTTTAACTCTAAATATCTGGCTGAAAAGTCTGATTTTTCCCAGTCAATCATGCTACACATAATTGCTTATTTCTCAGTGCTAAAAAAACTGATTCTGCAAACTAAAGTAATTCAGCATTTATGACAGTTCACTCTGACTTTCAATAAGCCCAGGTATACATTCTTAAAAAATGAAAGGTATTAGAATGGCCATTTGGATTTGAATTAAAGTCAAGCCATGATGGAAATTATAACTTCAGAAATATTATCTTAGAATGCATGGTAAATAAGCTCAATGGGCCAGGTGACTCCAGCTACTTTCTAAGTCAAAGTATATTGGAATGCTTTATTATTTCTACTAAACAAATTCAACAGCCTTTTTTCATAGTCTTTATTGTTGCATTTTATATGTATCTTAATGTCAATGTATCTTATAACAACTTCTTTTGTGCCAGCTTTCTCATAAAATGGGCCAGCTCTCTTTGGAAAGTGTAAATGATAAATTAAAGGGTAGCATGTAGCAGTTCAGTCTTTCTCAATGTGGCACTGCTGGCATTTTGGCAAGACAATTCTTTCTCAAGTCAGACTGTCTTGCAAAAGTGGAATGTTTAGCATCCTTGAAGCTCACCAACCTAATCTAAATGCTGGTAGCAGTCCCTAGTCATTGGGATAAGAAAAAATACGCTGATATTTTTCTAAGTGTGTCTTGACTGTGTATGTGTATGTGTATGCATGCGTGCGTGTGTGTGTGTATATGTGTGCATGCCTAAACTTTTGGTTGATCTCTATGGTATTACTAAGCAAATGCATTCTCATGTTTCCATTCTAGTTTATATAATGAATAGCAAACATATATTTAAGTTTTCAAAAATTTGAATTGCTAGAATTTAACTTTGAAAATATAAGACCTCATCTTTACACATAATCTAGTGTATAATTAAATAATTTTTATTGTGGCCTAACACAAAATATATTTAACAAAGGTATCTTAGAATGGACTTGAGAGCAAGTATTATACAGTTGTAATTGCAACCTTTAAAACCAGACTATCTGGGTTCAAATCCCAGCTCTGCCACTAACTAGCTGACATACTACTTAGTAAATTACTTATCCTCTCTGTGCCTCAGTTTCTTTATTTGTACCATGGAATGATAATTTCAATAGTACTTACTGTAGGGAAAAGATAATTTTTCTTCCCCTCTGGGGGGTTCAGTCTGCTGAAATGAACTGACAAGAGACAGATTAACAGGAGAAAAGGCCTACAGATATATTAATGTGCATACAGTGGGAGCCATAAAAAATATGACTCAAAGAAAGCCCAGATGGCTGAAGCTTAAATAGAGCCCTCTTTATAGGAGAGAAGGAGATGACAGGTAGTAAATTATTTTCAGAAGAACTGAATGGGACCAAGAGTTAACAATAGCTTGTGGACAAGTTCAGAGAGGTGTGGGCTGGACCTGCACTGTGAAGAAAAGTTGTCTTATGCACATAAAGACTCCCAGGTAATCTCTCAGAGCTGCCCTCAGAATAGACAGAGTCTTTCTGGGCATGGTAACAACTTTTAGTTTATTCTCTTCTCCAGATATTAATTTTCCTGGTTATTTGATTAGGTTCATAGAAAATGGGTTTTAAGACAATTGCTTTTTTTGGAAGAAAACCTCTCAGTCTGTAAAAGAAACTTCCAGAGAGAGCCCGTCCCTGTGCTCCAGGAGGGGTTGGGGGAGAAACAAGAGAAGGTTAGAAAGTTCTTGGATCTGAGGTGACTTCTAAGGCCTTTGAGTTTCTTTAATTCAAAAGTACTCAGCATACCAAAGCACCACACTTTGGGGTTATCACTCTCTGTGCCCCAAAATTACCTCATGGATTTTTTTGTGAAGATTAAAGGGACTATCATACAGAAAGCATTCAGAACAAAGCAAGAACTATATAAACATTCACTATTAGAAACTGGGTTAAATAAAACACATTTAGCACTAATAGGAATTTTTATTTATTTATTTGTTTTTTTGTGGGGTTATATAATCTTAGGAAAGTAGATTTAATTGTTGAGTTGTCTCTTTTTCTGAATATATTATGGTCTTTTAAATATCTCTCATTAGAATTACAGCATCTGATGTTTCTAAAATAATCATGTTAATCTCCTTATACCAGCACAATCTGTACTACAGAATTCAAAAATATTAAAATCACAAAACTAGAAATATCGGCTGGCAACAGCTGTTGACACTGCTAGAGAATAAGATTAAGTCATGGGAAGCTTGTGAAAAGAATTAATTGATGGGTCAAAATTTTTAACAAATAATATTTTTATATTATCTTCTGATTTTTAAAGATGTGACACCCTATTAAGTAGTAGTAGGTACTCCAACAAAAATTAATTTTATAGTGTACCTACTTTTGTAATTCTAGTTATAATACTGCTCTTCAGCTTTTATCTTACCTTTAGGTATCAGTTTCTGTCTCCACATTACATGCAGAGTCAACTACTGTGCTTTTGAGAATTTTTATATGCATGAATTTTATTGAGAACCTTCATAACAGATACCCATCTTTCTCAATATTGAATTCAGAGTCTGTTCCATTTGGCTCTTTATGCCTATGGTGAGTGCTGTGTCCTTTCTCCCCAGCACTCAATAACCATCGATAGCAGCACTAGTGTGACACAAGGAGAAAAACTGCATTTGAGAAAAGCATTACTGATCTGTTTCTCAGAGCCTATTACAATGCCATGGCCTTAACAACATTATACTTTGTCACAGGAAGACGTGAGTTACATGGGGCCACTTTAATGGCCATAAAAGTAGAAGCTTGACAAATGCAGTGCTTCTCAATTGCATTTTATCCCATGTGAGTTAAAGCACAGTTGTTACATATCCATCAAGCTGATATAAAACTGAACAAGAAAGAAAAATCAGTTATCCCTTAAACTTGAACTTGAAAAATAAAAGCAGCATTTATTAAGTTCCTACCATGTGCTAAATGTTTCTACAATGTATGATTCTAAGAACAACCCTTCAAGAAAACTATTACTTATTATACCTATTATATGGGAAAGCTTACCTAACTTACCCATGTTTATGCATAAAAGGCCATTCCTCTTCTGACTCTCCTGAAATCCACATCTGTGAAGTCTTAGACACCTCCACTAGAATTAGGCATCTGTGGGAAATACTTCCTGCATACCTGCTATATACTTCAATGATAATATTCACATCAACTTGTAATTGGCTGCATCATCCCCCTCACCTCTCCCTGCCCATAGTTGACTGAACCAGGGAGAGTTAGCTGATTCAACTGCCAATACGTTGCTTCCCTAGAAATTACAACTGGGATTGATTTGATGAGCAGGAATCTTTAAAAATTTTAGTGTATTATTTTATGCCTACAAAAATAATATATATAACATATATGATGGTTATAAATCATAGTTATAATGAGAGCACCAATGTACCCAGAACTCAATGTGAGAACTAAGACATCATCTTCCACATGGAATCAGCCTGTGGTTCACCATATAATATCCTCCACTCCAGAGTTAACCATTTTTCTAAATGTTGTGCCTAATATTTTCTTTCATTGTTAAAAATTATGTTTCACACTTACACATTTATAAGGAGTATATAGTTTAGTCTTACATGTTTGCATATGTTCAATAATATTTGTTGAATAAATGGATACTCAAGGTTTTTCTCAGCCATTTTTTTTTGCATTTGTCTTTTCTCTGCATAGTTTTATACAAGCAAGAAGACAGAATCTCTTTTTAATAAATTTCTCTGCACAGTGAATGGTATAACTTCCTAGGCAGTTACTTAACCTAAGTGCACATTAGCCTGGAGATTTTCCTTTTTCTCCTCCACTTCTGGCATATCTGCCAGTCTTGCTTCAAGCATGTGCCAACTCTGACCACTTTTCACCATCACCACAGGCACAACCCTGTCCCAGCTATCCTGCTCTCTTTCCTGGAAAAGATGTCATAGGCCCTTTTCTGCTCCCATTCTTGCTGCCCATAATCTGCATTCCACATTGCAGCCAAAGTGGTTTGTGGGGATTTTTGTAAACATATTCACATCATGTCATTTTCTTGCTTAAAACACCTAAGTGGTTTTCCGTTGCATGTAGAACAAAACCCTTCTTCCTCATCATGGCCTGCGGTTCCTTATGTACCATGACCCCTGGCAAACCTTGACTTAATCCCCTGCTCCTTACCTGTGTGCTCATGACACTCCTTTTACCTTGGTGACCTCTGTGCTTCTTGTTCCCTTTGCCCCCACACTTCTCCCCAGATTATTGCAAGGCTGGATCCTTTTTTTTAGTTTGTGCAAATTCATGGGGTACATGAGAACTTTTTTACACATATATAATACATAGTGATCAAGTGAGGTGTTTAGGTTATCCATTTTCCGAATGCAATACATTTTTTTAATGTATACTCATCCTAATCTGCTATCAAACATTGAATTTATTCCTTCCATCTTACTGTACGCTTGTATTTTTTTACCCACATCATTTCATCCTCCCTCTACCCCTCACTCTTTCCAGTCTTTGTTATCTATTTTTACACTTTCTACCTCCATGTGTTCAAATTTTTTTGCTCCCACATCTAAGTAAGAATATGGAATATTTGTCTTTTTGTGCCTGGCTTACTTTGCTTAATATAAAAACTTTCAGTTCCATTCATGTTGCTGCAAATGACAGGATTTTATTTTCCTATGGCTGAATAGTACTTCATTGTGTATATATAGCACGTTTTCTTTATCCATTCATCTGTTGATGGACACAGAATGATTCTACATTTTTGCCAGGATCCTTCTGAAACAATAAATGTCACCACTACACAAGGGCCATTTCTGACACCACACCTGAAGTAGCAGCTCTCTTCTCTTTCACTTTTATCGCATTCAGCCTGTTAACCTGTTTATTGTCAGTCACTCTCCTCTTATTACGTGAGTTCCTTGAGGACAGGAACCTTGACCTTGTTAAAGAAAAAGATTATTTACACTTGTTTTTAAAAAGTGATAAGGAAGACATTTTATTCCAGACTATTGCAATAGGGGAATTGCAATAAGGGAGAGAGATCAGGTTCAACTCTAACTACAACAAAGACAAGTGGGGATTTATAGCCAATAAGCAGAGGGAGGGAAGTCACTGGGTAGAAAATTAAGAGGAGACATCAAGGGTAGAGTGATTCTGACTAAATGGATCTAAGAAGATTCTTGCTAAAGACAGGCCAAAGACTTAGACGTCAAGGTAGGGCATAAAGAACATGATCTCCTCAAAGTTTATGGAATGGAGAACAGATTTTAAGGGTGAGAGATTTTCTATACATGTACTTCGCAAGATTCTTGCTATAATTGAGCTTGGCAGAACAAAGACAGAATGGGGGCCACGTCCCAGGCCTAGTTGAGAAGAGAGCTCAGAGGACCCTGACTAAAGTTTGGTGATGGAGAGAATCTTCATTAATTTCTTATTCTTTTCTGTATCTCTAAAGTATTACTAATCAATAGAAATATAATGAAAGCTACAAATTCAAAATGAATGTAAATACATTCTTTTTTCTAGTAGTCAAATTAAGAAAAGTAAAAGGAGACAAGTGAAAATGCTTTTAATATTTTATTTAATCCAATATAACCAACTGTTATCATTTAAGCATATAATTAAAAAATTATTAGTGAGACATTTTATATTTGTTTCATATACCAAATATTGTAAATCCAACAGTGTTTTATACTCACAGTATAATTCAATTCAGACTAGTCACATTTCAAGAGTTCAAAAGCTACATGTGGCTTGTGGCTATTCAGTACAGGTCTAAAGGCCAGAAGTGACTTCACACTAGGTATGCAATAAATGTTTATTGAATAAACAAATGAAAGAACAAGTGAATTAATAATAAATCTATTCACAGAAATGGCAAATTTCTTCTCTCAAGTGTTTACAATATGCTGTTGCCAAGTTCTACTCTGGAGACACGTATAAATAGATTATGCTTGCTTGATTTGGGAAGAAATGGATATTGCAAATAATAATACTATGTCTTAAATATTATGTAATTTTTCACTCATCTTTTTTTCTATAAATATTCCAAGGTAATGATTGAAAAAGCATAACCATGAGTTTTATACATGAAGGCATTTATGCAACTACAAGGTTTTTTGCCCAATTAGATATTGTTTTCATCCACTAAAAATGTTTTTCTTAAAGTATATTACAGTTTTCACATACTGTCTGCAACAGGCTTATTTTAAGTATTCAATTTTCTTTTGTTTCTTTCATTTCATCACTGGTGTCTATAGTGAGTACAGGTGATGGAATTCAGTATTATTTATTCACTACAAAATGTCAGGGCAGTAATAGCTGAGTCTTTCAGCTAGGAGCAGTAAGATGCTCAGATTTACTGTGCATTGTGTGGCTTCAGAATACCTCTTTTTTCTATTATTGTTCTTCCTTTATTGAGTCCTTAAATTAAGGACAAAAGAAGATATTTTTTCCTATTTACCATGTAGTGAGGATGTGTCTATCTAACTTTCTATGTACACTGTGAATTTATGCATCTGTAGAGCTGATCTCCTCTGGTACATTCTATGGTAGTACTCTCGAAAGCTGTCATTGCTTAGTCAGATCAACTAAATACCCTTAAAACATCCAACAGTCCAGAGGACTTATGAAAATATTTATCTGATATTCTGTCTATGTCATATATAGTTTCATTTGACATCTTTATAAATCCAGGCAAAAAAGATAGGAATTAGACAACTAAAACATAGTTTAAAACAGGCGAGAGATTACATTTTGGCTCCAGTTGTGTGATAGCAAAAGAATGCATCTTTCATTCCTTTTCCCTTCACAATTAGATTTCTTGATAGAGACATAAAAATGTTTTTGATTTTACTCTTGAGTTTTTTTGGCAAGCTTTACAAAGGCCAAATCAATGCTAAATCAGAGGTATTTACAACATCCACAAATTTAATCCAAAGTGGATACTTAGAAGCTCATATAGATCTAAATGATATTCTCCCAGATGGTGAATTAATGTAATTTTAGCAGGAAGCAAAGTTGCACAAATATGCAGTATTGAGGACTCGAGCTGATTTAATGTATCTGTGCCCACCACGGCACAGATGTTGCTTATCATTTTAGTGCCAGTTGTCTCTATTTCTCTCTATACTACAAAAGGAAGAATGGGATTTGAAAGTTTAGTAAATTATGATTTATTTTGTTACTAGTGACTTTTTAGAAATTAAAGCTTTCTTTGAACTGTGTATTGACTATATTCTTTCTACAGGGTTCAAAAGGTGACTTGGGTCCTTCTGGTCCACCTGGCCCAAAAGGAGAAAAGGTATTGTGTTTACCCAGCAAAGCGCAATCTTTCTTTAAGAAAACCCTGACAACCTATGCAGTGACTTCTCATTGATACTGTTTATCTCCCAAAAGCATTTTAAAGTTAACCAAAGGCTGTTACATTAATAGCATCTGAATAAGAACAGCCTTTTTGTTCATTTAATTAGTTTGAAAAGACTAAATGCACAATTGCTAGTTGGCATTAACTTGTATTTATAAGATTTCCCTTTTCTTGCCCTTGCTTAACAGCATTAGGTATTCAATCACCAAATTAGCGAGTGTGGCCTGTATTGGAAAATTTTGCCAATAACATTGAGCTGCTACCATAATGGTGAGGCAAGTGGCTTTTGGAAAAAAGCTAACTTTGTATCTCAGTCTTAATCTAACTATTCCATTTTCTGCCACTTTTTCTCATAAAATAAGCTATTTCACAATGACATGTTTGCAATGACCTTGAAAAGGAAAATAAGAAATAGTAAAAAGCAAGGGTTGTTTTGAATGAAGTAGTTGAGTGATCCCAATTTGATGAAAATTGTATGTATATGCGCTTTGCACTGTATTTTGTTCTCGGTTCTTAGCACATTTAGAAATCCTTGTCTGTCTTCAATATTTATCTATGTGGTAAAGGTGATCTTGCAAATTAGTCCTCAGTGACTGATTAAAGCCACATCAGTGTTCCTTAGCAACTATTGTCTATTTTAATTCAATTGTTGCAAAAACAATGCATACAGAATGCTAAGTTTTAACTTTCTAGGTGGCTGTATTTGTTGAGAAAAGAGAAAGTCCTAAAGATACTCAACATGAGACTACAGCACCCTGGTACCCCATGCTATACAGTACATGGCCTCCATAATGTGCAGCTAAATAAGAACCATGGCAAGGGTGATTGGTCTTAGTATTTGAGAGTTCTTGTGTAATAAATAGAGTTTCCAGGACTGTAAAGTATAAGGGGACATGGAAATTGGAAAATGGTGAACTTTTAGATGAACCATTTTTTAAGGATGTTGAATAGTTGTTGATATACCCACCTGGAAATTTGTATTCATATAGATCAGCAAAGCAATTTTAGTATTCAAAAATACATAAATATAGGCAAAGCCTCTTACAGTTGATGGCAAATGTGATGCCAATTCAGCAGAGCTTTAGAAGAGGCCATGGGACTGCTTCTTGCAGCTGGGAGGCATGAAATGGGGAGATCCACTTATTATTTCTGCTGATCCTCATACTAACTTTGTCAGACAAATTGTCTATCACTGTGACACTTCCCAGCTGTTCCACTGGCAAGTAACCATACTTGAAAATATATTATTTCTAATTTTGGATTAATAGACAAAAGAATAGAAAAATTAGATTATTTGAGCTTTCAAAACAAGTCCTGCTTTTGCAAAAACCATGGAATATACAAGGTGATTTTTATATCATAAGAGCTAAAAGGGACATGATAAATTTTCTTTGTGTGGAGAATTTTATCAGGATTAAATTCCATTTTTCTATTCTTCAGGATTTATCTATATATATTGCTTCTATTCACTTATAAATTTATAATATGCAACAAGGTACTAGTGGTAATTGCAGCTTTTCTTTAATCTATTTTAGGGAGATACAGGACCCCCAGGACCACCAGCCTTGCCTGTAAGTATTCTTGAAATCGAAATTCAAAATTGAAAGCCGTTATTCTGTTTATTATTCATATTACTTCATGACTAAACCAGGATTTAAATCACAGAGTTAAGAATTGAAGGTGACTTTGAGTATATGTAGGCAAACCTCCACATTTTAAAGATGGGCATCTGCCCACAATAGTGAAATACTTGACCCAAGGTCATACAGTTAGTTACAATAAAAGTCTGGAATCAGTACCTACCCTGAGCAATTTTTTTCTGTCCTCCATATGATTCATAATTGTGTTTCCTAAATGTTTTATTATGCACTGTTAACATCAGGTTTCAAGTAAATGGAATCAGATACAGTCCTACTTGCTTTAAAAACTGTAAAAGGACAAAACAAATTGTAATTATCCAGTGAGTAAAAAAGCTACCTGTTTAAACTGTTAGTTACATTCTCCCAGCACTGTCTAAAACCATTATTTTCCTCTATGATTTGCTTCTAAAATTTGCAGATGATAAAAATGGCAATATTTTAGTGACAGATTTATGAGAAAAGTTTATAATGTGCACATAATGAGATTGTTCTCAATTAAATGGTACATCATATATGAAGCACTTAATAATAAATATATAATGCTCTTAAATTCAGATACAATTTACTATTACAGACTTCCTTCATAGGCCATTGAAGATTCTCATTTAACTTAGATAAGACTCTAAGCCTAATGGAAAAGAGGACAGTTTAAAAATAAATCTTCTATAGCCTGAAGTCTTTGATATTACCTATGAGATAAATTAAGCATTTAAATCAGTAGTTTTCAAAGACCTATTCTGATTATAGAAGGTCAGATTTTAAAAAGTATTCTAGTAATCTGGATGGAGCACTTCCCATTGGCAGAACATAGGAATCTCAAAAACTGTGTGATTTTGATAATATCTATATTTATCTTTGTACTAAAAATTCCATTATGAAAAAAACATTAATAGTGTTTTACACAAATAATCTTTACAACTCCCATATTAACAAATGTTTTTTGATATGTAGAAAACCTAAGGAAATAAATAGGTGACTTACTTGGGGATAACTCATTAAATTTACAGTAGAATTCTATGCTGTAAGCTTTTAAGCATGAAAAGAAAAATTATTTGACAGGCGGTTTTAAGTGCCTATTATTTTGTTTTTTATACTTGGTAGAATTAAAAAAAATTATTTGGCAGTGATTTAGTTAAACCTGTTCATTTTACTTAAGACACATGCCTGTTTTCTCTTCAACTAAGTTATATGCAGTCATTTAGTTAAACCTGCTCATTTTCTGTAAGACTCATGCCTGTTTTCTTCAACTACTCCACTTAGTTATCTGATTTCCTAGTCATTTCCAACTCATGTTGAAAGGCCAATATGCAATATACATATATCATTTCACCTGAAATACAGTTTTTGGCTTCTCAATCAGAAAATTGCATTGGATTATATATACTTTGTGGATTTTTAATAGCAGCCAGCTTTTTTCTGCCAAGGAACACCTTGAAGATACCTCTACACCATTCAGCTGTCAAGCACTTAGAGATTACAAGCTAATTTCATACTTGTCTAAAAATATGAGATGTAGAAAACACTATGAAATGAGATGCTTTATTTCATAAAATAAAATATTCATATTATTGGGGTATTACTACTTTGTATGTCTGACATTGCTTTCTTTATTAATATAAATTATCAACTGTTCTCTACAAAAGAAATAAACTAAAATTAACACCAACTTATAATACACTCAATATTTAATTGATCTGATAATGCAGGTTGATATATTATTAGTTGAAATAGTTGGTAATAGTCTTTGAGGAAGCCCAAATGACTGACTGCATCATATTTGGATTAAATGAGGCAGTGATAAATTGGAGTCAGTAAACAGAGTTCATCCATAATTATTCTCAAAACTAGCTGCACACTAAAATCCACTGAAGAGTTAAAAGAAACTTACCAATATTGGGGCTTCACCCCCAGAAATTTCAATTCAATCAACCTGATATGGGACCAGTATATTTTAAAAGCTCCCCAAGTGGATCTTCATATGCAGCAGGAATTGAGAACTATTGTTTATGGGAACTAGAATGGAAAAGGCTTTCTTCCCACTCAAAAAATTATTTTAGTTTGTTGAACTAAACTAATTTGAAATCAACTAAAATGAAATCAACTTTCATTTGAAATATAGCTTAATACATAGTGAAAGGAACTATCTCTTTCCATTAGGGAGGCATACTAGTAAAATGAAATTAAGATTGAACCTTGCTTCATTAAATGGAGAGAATTAGGGCCAGGAAGGTATCTTTAATTACATCCTTCACTCAAATGTCCATCTACTCCTGCCTTAATACCTCTTAAAATTTAATGCGTATAGCAACATTCAGGGTCTTGTTCAAATGTATATTTTTATTCCTAAGTCTGAGATGAGGTCTGAGCTTCTATATTTCTAGAAAACTCCAAGGGATGCAGATGCTACGGGTTGTTGGACTACACTGGTCACAAGGGCTTAGCACCCTCTTCCCAACTAGCTGCCTTTTCCCGTAGATCAGTGATTCTCTATATTGACTGCACACTGGAATTACCCAAGGTGTTTTTAAAATTCTAATTCCCAGACTGCACCACATACCAGTAAAGTTTGAATCTCTAGGGAGGGACTCAGGCAACAGTTGTTTTAGCTTTTTCCCAAGCAATTCTAGTGTGTAGCCACGCTTGAGAACTAAGGCTCTGAAAGCATGTCTAATACTTTTCTTTACAGCTTTCTCTTACAGATCTTGAGCAAACATTTTGGAATTACTCATTACACTGGTATTTCTATCAAAAACACCTGACCTGATGACTTTCATGAGCTTCAAGGAGAGGCCAGCCTTCCTAGTCATACGTACAGTTCGCTTCTTGACTACTTCATTTTAGAGGACAGATGAACTTCCATTTCCACATTTACAAGCTACTAGCAAGTTCAACAGTAATCCTTCTTGTGAAGGACAACAAGCATTGACAACTTTAGGACACAGTATTCCAGAAACTCTCTAAGCACACATGGCTGAACTGCCCACAATAACTAAGGGGGAAGAGCTAAACACTTTATCCCCCTCTAAGCCATACATTCTATATTCGCTTTACTTTTATTCATGTTTTGTTTAATAAGAAGAGAAATAGTAATGGAGCACACTGTAATACTGAGTTTACTGATGCAGGGGCAATCCTTTATGATGTTTTTGGGGAATTATGTTTTTTTTTTCTTTTTGAGATAGGGTCTCACTCACTCTGTTTCCCAGGCTGAAGTGCAGTCGCCCCATCACAGCTCACAGCAGCCTTGACCTCCTGGGCGTAAGTGATCCGCCCATTTCAGCCTCCCATGTAGCAGGGACGACAGATGGGTGCCACCATACCCAGCTAATTTTTTATTTTTTTAAACAGAAACAAGGTCTTGCCATGTTGCTCAGGCTGGTTTTAAACTCCTGAGCTCAAGTGATCCTCCTCCCTCGGCCTCCCAAGTGCTGGAATTACAGGCATGAACCACTGAGTCCAGCCAGGATTATGTTTATTGCAGTTATTTTCATATTCCTGTGGATTTTTATGCTTTTGCTACTTAAAAAATTTTTTAATCACATAGAACCAGTTCATCAAAAAGACCTGATACATAAAACCATCTATTTAATTTTTTTCTTATTTATGCTTTCTCTTCTAACTGGTTGAGTCTGTACGTAATTGGGTCCCAGTGGAAGAGAGAGAATAAAGAAGTGAGGGAGACCAAGTCTAAAAAGGAGTAAGAAAAGATAAAGTCAAGGAAATGGCGTGAAACACAGACTGGAGTCCTAGAAACAGTTTGATTTGTTAGCTTCACAGCTGCAAGAGCTTTTACCCTTTGTTTCACCTCTCCCTTCCTGCCACCTGAAAGTATTCTTACTGCCGGTGACCAGTGCTTCCTCACTCTCTAATATATAAGAAACTTGTTAAAAAAAGCCAACCAAAATGGTGCTGCAGCTTGCAAATGCAGGGTGCAGTATACCCCTTGATTATTTGAGGAAACAGGACCTGATTCAAAATTCCACAGTTGAATCCCTTTGATAACATTTGAATCCTTCTATAGATTCATGTTCACAGGTCATATGGAAAATAGTCCAATGTAACAGCTTCAGAAAAAAAATAAGAAGAAAAGAGAAATCTGAGGCCTGTAAAAATGTCATAGAGATTAAAGTGACATTTGTGGCACTAATTGTCACTTACATCCTTTAACCTTTAAGTATTCTGTCAGTCTACTTGACTTGAAAAACAATAGAATTATACTTTTTGATATGACATTAATAAATTTGCAAATCTTATTTTATAGACTCTCCAGATTATTCTAACAATAATCAATCAAGAAATAAATTCGAGAACAATTTTGTAAATCTATAAAAGGAGTATCTAGAAAGTAGTTTGTAAAATGGTGTCCAAGAATCTTCTCTTAATACTTTTTTTGAGCAAAATTTTATCTAGAGATAATGGAAGAAAATAAATGAAACAATTTCAGCCCAGAAGGTGGGAATGTGGTTGAATTACCCACACAAAAAGAAAGGCTAAAATTCATGTTTGCCATTATAAACCCACCTTCATGTATCTCTTGCTAGGAATATTTTCAGCAAATACAGCTGGTTGAAAATAAAAAATTTAATGAAATATCTGATTTCTTTTCAGCCACTTTTTGGATGATACCAAATTCACTAATTAGTTTGGTACTAACAACTATTTTGTTAACACAATAAGCCATTATAGAAGCTTATAATAAGTATAATTTTAAAGTTGTAAAGAAATAAATATGAGATTCTTCTACTTGATTTAAATTAATTAACTGATTATTCTTTCATTATCCTTTTTATATTTCAAACTGGTAACCATTTCAAAAATAGCACATGTTAGATTCTAAGTAGTAATAATATCAATAACAAATGATAGACATTTATTCAGTGCTATGTATTATTTAAACCAAACCTTTAACAATCCTGTGAGGTATAAAATGATTATTAGCACATCATACATAAGGGAACTGAGGACTAGAAACTCTAAATGACTTATCCAAAAAGTTCAGAGATGTTACATAACAGAGCTAATATTCCAATCCCCCTTGTGTGACTCTTAAAACCTAAGCTATTAACTTCTGTAAGTATCATTTAAATCTAGTTTAAAAAGTAATTTTTAAAAAAAGTGTTCTAAACTATTACAAAAATTAAATTTTTAAAATCAGCTCAGACATGGTGGCTCACACCTCTAATGCCAGCACTTTGGCAGGTTGAGGAAGGCACTTGAGGTCAGGAGTTTGAGATCAGCCTAGTCAACATGGCAAAACCTTGTCTCTACTAAAAATACAAAAAAAAAAAAAAAAATAGCTGGGTTTGGTGGTGGGTGCCTGTAATGCTAGCTACTCTGGAAGCTGAAGTGGGAAAATTGCTTGAGCCCAGGAAGCAGAGGTTGCAGTGACCTGAGATTGCACCACTGCACTCCAGCCTAGGCAACAGAGGAAGACTCTGTCTCAAAGAAAAAAAAATTAAAATCAAATTTAACTTTATCGTGAATCCAAAATTCAGAAAAATTCAAGTGCCTAGCACAGATGGGGCAGTAACGTAAATGTGTGATGCAGCCCAGTGTATGGTAATAGAGTGTGTTGGGGTTAGGGACCAGGATAGCTATGTCTATCTCAAAGTATCAAATTCAAATTAACTACTTAGAAATTGATTAATTGAGAATATAGGCATACTTTCAAGATATTACAGGTTCACTTCCATACCACTGCAATCAAGCAAGTCACCTACTTTCTTTTTTGGCTTTTCCAGTGTATATAAAAGTTATATTCACACTACTCTCTATAAAAGGTGCAATTTATATTGTGCAAAAACAATTTTACACATTTTAATTTAAAAAACTCTATTGCTAAAAATTGTTAATGATCATCTGAGCCTTCAGTGAGTTGTAATCTTTTTGCTGATAGAGAGTCTTGCCTCCATAATGGGTGGCTGCTGTCTGATCAGGGTGGTAGTTGCTGAAGGTTGAGGTGGCTGTAAGAATTTCCTAAAATGAGACAAAAATGAAGTTTGCCACATTAATTCACTTTTCCTTTCATGAAATATTTCTCTGTAGCATGTGATGATGTTTAGTAGCATTTTACCCACAGAACTTCTTTTGAAATTGGAGTCAATCGTCTCAAAAGCTGTGGTTACTTTATCAACTAAATTTCTATAATATTTCAAATCCTTCCTTGTCATTTCAACAGTGTTCACAGTATTTTCACCAGGAGTATATTTCATCTCAATAAAACAATTTCTTTGTTCATTCATAAAAAGCAACAAATCCTTTATTCCGGTTTTACCATGAGATTGTAGCAATTAATTCAGCCACATCTTCAGGATTCACTTCTAATTCTAGTTCTCTTGTTATTTCTACCACATCTACAGTTACTTTCTCCACTTACATCTTACTCAGAGTCATCTGTGGGGTTTGGGATTAACCTCTTCCAAATTCCTGTTAATGTTGAGATTGTGACCTCTTCCATGAATCACAAATGTCTTTAATAGCATGTAGAATGTTTAATCTTTTCCAGAAGGTTTTCAATTTATTTTGCCCAGATTCATCAGAGGAAGAACTATTTATGGCAGCTATAGCCTTATAAAATGTATTTCTTAAATAATAAATCTTGAAGTCAAAATTACTTCTTCACCCATGGACTGAAGAATGGGTGCTGTGTTAGCAGGCATGAAAACGACATTCGTCTCCTTGTACATTTCCATCAGAGCTCTTGGGTGACCAGATACATTGTCAATGAACAGGAATATTTTGAAAGAAATATTTTTTTCTAAACAGTGATATTAACAGTGGGCTTATTCAGTAAAACATGTTATAAGCAGATGTGCTGTCCTCCAGGCTTTGTCATTCCATTTATAGAGCATAGGCAGAGTAAATGTAGCATAATTATTAAGGGCCCTAGGATTTTCAGAATGACTGTTGGCTTTAACTTAAGTCACAAGCTGTATTATCCCCTAACTAGAAAGTTAGTCTTTCCTGTAAAGCTTTGAAGTTAGGGATTGACTTTTCCTTTCTAGCTATGAAAGTCCTAGATGGCATCTTTATCTGCTTTGTCAACATTGAAAACCTGTTGTGTGGTGTGGCTACCTTCATTGAAGATCTTGGCTAATTTGGTGCAGCTTCTACACCAGGCACTTAATGCTTCACTTTGCACTTTTATATTCTGAAGATGGCTTCTTTTCTTAAACATCATGAACCAACTTCTCCTAGCTTCAAACTTTTCTTCTGCAGCTTTCTCACCTCTCTCAGCCTTCACAGCATTAAAAGTCAGGACCTTGCTCTTGATTAGGCTTTGATTTAAGGGAATGTTGTGGCTTAAGAGAATGTTGTGGCTGTTTGGGTCTTCTATCCAGACCTGTAAAACTTTCTTCATATCAGCAATATGGTTATTTTGCTTTCCTATCATTTGTGTATTCACTATAGTAGCACATTATTTCCTTCAAGTTTTCCTCTGCATTCACAACTCAGCTGTTTGGCTGGAGAGACCTAGCTTTTGGTGTATCTCAGCTTTCTTTATGCTTTCTTCACTAACTTGAATGATTTTTTAGCTTTTAATTGAAAATGAAAGATGTGCAAATTTTCCTTTCATTTGAACACTTTGGAGCCATTATATGGTTATTAATTGACCTAATTTCAATATTGTTCTTCCTTAGGAAATAGGGGTGCCCAAGTAGAGGAAGAGTGACAGAGAAAGGGCTGGTCAGTGGAGCAGTCAGAAAACACATGACGTTTATCGATTAAGTTCCCCATCTGATAGGGATGTGGTTAGTGGTGCCTCAAGACAATTACAGTAGTAACACCACAGATCACTGATCACAGATCACCATAAAAATATAATAATCATGAAAAAGTTTGAATATTGAAAAAATTACCAAAATGTGACACAGAGACATGAGTGAGCACATGCTGTTGAAAAACTGGAACCAATACTTTTGCTGTACACAGGGTTGCCACAAACCTCCAATTTGTGGGAAAAAAAAAGCAGTATCTGAGAAAAGCAATAAAGCAAAGCACAATAAAATGAGCTATGCCTACATATATAAAAAACACTATGTAGTTATTATCCAAAATAAAGAAGTATTAATAACTGACAGCATTTGCTTCAGATTTCAGTTTCAAACAAAAAATATTATTAGATGTCTATTTTTCTCTCTCTCTTTTCACCCTGAGGGAGCTACTATATTGTTGATGATGTTAATGTTAGTATACACTTACCTGATAGATATACAGCTAAAGCAATATATTATGTTCTGTGTTTTTCATTAACACAAATGGTATGCTCTTGTAAATAGATGTTCACAATTATTTTTTCCTATTATACTCTATTTGAGATTCATTTATGTTAATGTTATAAATCAGGTTTATTTTTTTTGAGACGGAGTTTTGTTCTTGTTACCCAGGCTGGAGTGCAATGGCGCTATCTCGGCTCACCGCAACCTCTGCCTCCTGGGTTCAGGCAATTCTCCTGCCTCAGCCTCCTGAGTAGCTGGGATTACAGGCACACACCACCATGTCCAGCTAATTTTTTTGTTTTTTTAGTAGAGACGGGGTTTCACCATGTTGACCAGGATGGTCTCGATCTCTTGACCTTGTGATTCACCCGCGTTGGCCTCCCAAAGTGCTGGGATTACAGGCTTGAGCCTCTGCGCCCAGCCAGGTTTATTCTTTTAAACTGATCTATAGTCTTCCAGCATTTAACCACAGCACTAGACATTTTCATATTGATAACATTTGGATTTTTGTCTGTTTTTTCTTTTACCTACAGGGTACAAATGAATATTTTTGTATGTGCCTCTTATACACATGAATGAGGTTTTTTTAAGGTTATAAACCTAGAAGTGAAGTTATTGAGTGAAAAAGTCTGTAGGTTTTGAATTTAACAAGATACTGCCTCATTGGTCTATAAAGTGGCTATGCTAATTGTCAGCATATATCAGTTAATGTATCAAGAATTTCCATAGTAGCCACACCTCAACAATATTTAACATTCTTAGACATTTTGATTTTAATACACACAAAGCCAGGAAATACATACAAGCACATATAGGACCTTGAAGTGTGGTAAATAAAACTTTATAAATCAGTAAGAAAAAGAATAACCAATAAATTACATTGGGACATTTGGTTTTCCACAAGACAGACAAATACTTTCTTTATTATATTTATTTTTGTATATTGACTTTTATTCACAACTCTGCTAAACTATCAAATAGTTCTAATAGTTTATCTGTCTGTTCTCTTATATTTACTGCATAGAGAACCATATTGTCTTCAAATTATGACAGTTCATCTCTTCCTTTCAAAAATGTTAATTTTCTTTCTTTTCTTGGTCTTATAACATAGAGATTATAGTTATTATCCTAGTCTTTTCCCTGACTCTAATATGAAGGCCCTGAAGTTTCACCTTAAATATGACCTTTCCTTTTATTTGTTTTTTGGGTAGAGATAAAGAATCTTGAGTAATGAAAATAATGACATTTTTCTTTTGCCATGTGAGTGCTTTAAGTTTTACAATAAGCATGGATTTGCTATATTTTGTTTGTTTACTTTTTTAACCAGTTAGAAAAACTTTTCTTATGTTTCTAGTTTGCCAAGAGTTTCACCTAGACCTGGTGTTGAATTTTATAGTCTTTTTCTGCATCTATTGAGATAATCTGATATTCTTTCTTCTTAAATACATAATGTGGTAAATTACCTTATATATTTTCTGACTGTGAACAACTTTTGCTGTTCTAGGATAAACGCTTCTTGGTCTTGGTCTTGATGAATATTTTTACTGTAGTTATGAAGAATATGGATTTCTGGACTGATGGTTTTTTTTTTTTGTTCAGCAATTTAAGGGGTGGTTTTTTTTTTTTTTGGTCTTCTGGTCTACATTATTTCTGATGAGAAGTCAACAATCATTTCAATAATCATTTCCTATATTCAATATGTCATTTTTCTTAGGCTGCTTTCAATATTTTTCTTTGTCACTGGTTTTTAGCTGTGTAATCATGGTATATTTAGGTTTGTTTATCTTGAAATTTGCCCTGATGAGTTTCTTGAATCTGTAACTTTATGTATTTCAACTAATTTGGGAAATTTTTTCTCTATATTTCATTAAATGTGTTTTTTTGCCCCATTATCTCTCTCTTCCCTTTCTGAAAGACTAATGACAGATATGTTAGATTTTAATAATGTCCTATCTGTCCATAAAACTGTTCATTTTTTTCCATCTAATTCCATCTTGGGAATGGATCATTTCCAATAAGCTCTTGTCAAGCTTACTCATGCTTTGGTCATTTCCATTCTGCTGTTAAGACTATCATGTGAATTTTTTAGTACAGATACTATATGTTTGAGCTAGTGAAGTTTGTTTTATATTAAACAGTGCATATTTCTCTGCTGATATTTTTTGTCTTTTTATTCATTATGAGCATGTTTTCTTTCCTGTCCTTGAGAATAGTTTTAATAACTACTATAAAATCTTTGATCATTCTATTATCTGACTAGTATCAAGTTGTTCTTTGTTGATTGTCTTTACTCCTTAGAATGGGTTTTGGTTTGGTGCTTACTTGTATGGCAAGCAATTTTTTATTTTGTATACTATGAATGGTAAATTAAAGAAACTTTGAATTCCATTTTTTTCTGAAGACCTTTAATATAGTTTTAAAGCAGGCAGGTAAATTGGCTAGACTCACATAGCAAACTCTGTTTCCCCTATAGCTGGCAACAGCTGAAATCCCAGTTTTGTTCTTTTAAGCTAAGCTGAACTACTTGCATTTTCCACTCTATATGTTTGGTTAGGAGTCAGCCAGAGATTTGGGGAGAGCTTATATACAGAATTTGAGACTTCCTTACTTATTTCAGGATTTGACAAACCAACCCACTTTACTTTACAGGAATTGCATTTACCCTGAACTCTGTCCCCAGTTTTTTCAATTCAGCAAGACTGCAGGCATTCTATTTAGCCACCCCAAGACCAAGACTTGAGCCTGTCCTCAGACTAAACATCTTAAAAACAGAAAACTGAGTCCATGTTGTTTAATTTTTCCAAATGTTGACTCCTCTCCAGTATCTGTCTGCTTTTGTTGAGTTTTCAGTGTCTTCACGTAGTTGTTCTATATGCAGTTGTTATCTGTGGGCATATTGATTTAATGGAACTACTGGGCCATCCTGGAAGCCCATGTTTGTTTGTTTGTTTTTTATGCAATGCTGAATTCCACCAAGGTGGAAGATATCTAAGTAAATTATAAGTTTCTTTACTTATTCTGTTTAACTTGCCTTCAAAAAATGACTAGAATCTGACCAATTCTCACACCTGTACTACTACCACTTAGTCCCAGTTACCATTATAAATCTCTTGATTATTTCAGTATCCAATTAATGGTCTCCTTCCTTCTCTCCTTGCCTTCTTGAGTCTTGTACACAAGAAGCCAGAATGTTCCTTGTCACTCTTTTTTCAGAATCTCCAATGTTTCCCCAGGTAATTAAATAAAACCCAAATTGCATCCGATGGCTATAAAGTCTTACAGGATTCAACTCTCATTGCATTTCTGACTTCATCTCCTTTTCTTCCCTTTCTTTCTGATTTTACTCCACAACAATGGCCATCTTGCAGTCCCTCAAACATGCCAAGCACACTTCCACATTAGGGACTTTGCATGTGATGTCTCTTCCACCTTCCCCTGTATACATGCCTGGCTAAATTCTTTAACTCCTTCAAGTTTCTGCTTTGATGACTTCTCAGTAATTACCACACTGGCTACCATATTTAAAATTACACACCTACAGATATACTTGGAATTTCTAATCCCCACTACATGCTTTGTATTTTCTTTTTCTTAGCTCTTTTTAAAAATCACTTCTCTCAAATAAGCTGCCTGTTTATTATGTTTATTGCTTGTTATCAGTCTCTCTCTTTATTTGAGGATAAACCAAATGAGGGCAAGAGTCTTAGTGAGTTTTGTTCACTGTTGAACTCCATGAATATGGAACAATGCTCAAAATATGAGCGTATCCTCAAAATACTTGGTGTTTAAAGAATATTGACTTTGTTAGTTTTTAGAAAATCTTCATTGTAATAGCCTGATTAATTCAGTTTAATAACTTCCTTTCTTTCTTTATTCTTAGTGTGTATAAGATAAGGATTAGTCATACCAGTGATTTAGATAAAACCATTTGGACTGATTTTTTTTTTTAACAAAAGACATTTATGCCACTGATTTTACTTATAGTGCCTCAAGGTCATTTGTTTATTGAGTTTTCTCCTTCTTCTTAAGCAAGATTTCCAGAAAATTGTTCAATGTTCATTATTTTTTAAAAGCAGAGTGCTGGCCAAGTAGAATAAATTGACTGTTCTGATTCAGTGCACTGGTGCTGCTTGTATTTTCAGGCTTGCAGTCAAGAGTGAATGACTATTAAGTTTTAATTCCTGTGACTTGCCTAATGAGTATGATACAAAGTTTAAATTAAAATAAATCTTTATAGTTGTAGATTTTACCATCACTTGCCTTATTCATTTCTCAGCATCTTGTTAAACTCCTAGATGGTAAAATTTAGCATTCTAATCAATAAAAATTAAAATAGCTTTCTATAAATTTGAGACATATGCTTTCAATAGCACAAATGCAGCCAAATACAGTCAAATAGTTCAGTGATTCTAGCTGAAATTCTCTAAGCAACTGGCTTATTAACAACAAAGAAAAAATCCTTTGTAAGTATGTTTTTCATATGTATGTACTAACTTTCTGAAATTCCATGTTTTAAAAATATCACCAAATCACATTTTTTCAAAAGGTATTTGGGTTCTACCACATCTGGAATGGCCATATTGCTAATATCATTGTCATGTATTAAGTTTCAATTATAATGGATTTAAAAAGGCACTTTTGAATAGCCTGTTAAAGGATAAAAATTCCTTTTCTAAATTACTTAAAATAAATATATTAACAAAATTATATTCAAAATCAGCATTTTAAAGATACTATATTCTGATTGTGAAAAAACTAAATATTTAACGTCAAGATGACACTTAACCAGTGTGTTACTGATATATTTAAAGTGTCTCTTCTGTTGATATTTATAATTTACAAGGCAGATTTATGTAAGCTAAAACCAATGCTGAATAAGAAAAATATATTTATCACAATAAATATACAAATTTATTTCATCAAATATAATGCATCCAAGATCATAATGAAATTTTATTTTAAAGGTAGATTCTGATAATTTATTCTGAAATCATGAAGATGTTGACATAAAAATCCTCTATTAAAGGTAACTATTTCATGGTTTAATGATGTTATCTGAATAAAGGCATTTTGTGTAAGCTTTTATTCTCATGTTGAAATATTAGTTGTAAGTCATTATTTTCAAATACTCAAGTCCAATAAGCAAAAATTCTTTGGTTATGTGTCATCTGTTGTTAAAATCTTAATTTTGTATAAATGTAGTATGACTTTACATATAACTTCATAAAATTGTGTATGTTCTGCAGCCTTCCTATTACATCCTATTGCCAGATTCTCCTCAATTAAATAATACAATGCTCTTTTTACAGTAAAGTTTTACTAAAATACATCACTAAGGCTTCAGAAGCAAGACGAGGACTCTGAGTGAAATGAGACAGTTGGCTACCATCTCTGTATCCTTTTCTCTTCTGGCCTTTGCATGTCATGTCAGAGGAGAGACAGGTGAAGGAAGGTAGAACAGTGCTATTTCATGTAATATATCCACTAATTTTAGTTCCTAGGAAAATGGCTGTGTTGCTCTGGCCCTATCTCTATGGGGAGTTATTAAATACACATCCAGATGGCACCAAATGTTTATGCGGAAGCCAAAGGTTAAGTCTGTCAACAGCAGAAGTGCCTTAGATATGCTCACTAAATGATACTTAATACCAGTTCCTTGGGGCCCAGATAAATCCAGCTTAAGTGAGAAATTAGGCACAGAGAGGGGGCATCACTTTTACTCTAAGAAAACTACCTTAAATACCATAAGCAACTGAGAGAAAATCTCAGCTGGTCATTTATAAATCAAATGACATTCAATTAGCAGATGGCTGTAATGCACAAAAAATCACATAGTATTCACATGGGGTATCTTTGAAATAATTCTTTTTCTAAGTTGGTGTGTACAAGAAACAAAAATAATTGCTCAATGAGTGATATGGTCCCTTTCCTCCCTTCCTTCCTCTTTTACCCACTCACTTAGTTGAATGCTTACTGTGTACCAGATACTGTGTTAAGGACTGCAGACACAGAAACGAGCAACAATCATTGTTGTTGCCTTCAGAGAACCTATGTGGTTTAAGAAAAAGCAACCAGTTAATTATTTTAAAAATTATTATTTGTGAATTGTATATACAAAGTTTACAAGTATTTGTATAACCATAGTTATGTTCATACTATACACAGACATTTAGTTATTTCAGAGAAAATTATTTTTTTTACCAGACTTCTTATGTTGCAATTTAAAGTTATTTGCTTTAAATACATTTGAATCACAGACTCAACTACTAAATAATGCTTTCATATTAAAATTCCTAAGGATCTATAACAATCTCTTTTTAGGTGAATAAAATAGAAAGGTTCTTGTTATATGCCCAAAGAGCATAATTCCTCTTTCCATTCTGTCTAGAATAAATATATGGCCTATAGCATATATGTATTATAAATATTTATATTTACATATAAATGTATGTATTATAGCATAGTAATTAACAGTAATTTAAAATAATTTAAGATTATTTTAAATTCCTCACATATCAGAATCTGAGTTATTTAGATACTTTATGAGTTGCCTAAATTTGAATCAATACTATTAGTTTTCTAAAGTTGTATAATTTATGTTTAATTCATTATTAGTTTTCTGAAACTGGTGATCCAACTCAGTATTGGGATTTCTGAGGTACTAATCTGCCAGTAGAAAGAAGGCAGTTGAAATATTTTTTTAAATCAATCTTTTTTTTTTGCGGGCAAAAGACATGTAAGTGAATTAGTTAATTAAAATATAAGCTATTTTTCTATAATACAAAGCTATTTTTATCTGCTCTGTGAAGAAATACTGGCGAGTTGACGCTTAAGGCCCTGGGAAGATTTATGTTTTAGCGTCAGGGAAGATTTATGTTTTGGAAAAACTTACAGTGGGCTTGTTCGATGTGGAGGTGATTTATATCTCTTTCATTAGATGAATAATTTGAGAATTGCTCCTTCTGCCCTTCTGTTTATAGTTTTCTTCTGTTTCAAAAGACATTTCAAATTGTTTTCATCAAAAGTCCAAATTGTGCATTTAAAACCTCAGCCAGCAAAACTTCCTTTCCTAAAAGCACTACGCAATGACAATTTGGGACTTTTACAAAAGAGTTATTTTATTTCATGTTGAAATACTCAGAAATTGAGAAAAATAAATTAAAATGTATTTTAAATGTCATTAGAAAATTATAAAATGGGTACACCTTTTCAAATATTAAGTGCAGCAAAGCATGTATTTATTTCAGCCATAAAGCTACATTAAAATTAGTTTAATTCAATTCCATTCTAAGCATTTAAAAAATCTTTGTGGTCTATGGCCATACCACCCTGAACGTGCCTGATCTTTTCTGATCTCGGAAGCTAAGCAGGATCAGAGACCACCTGGGAATACTGGGTACTGTAGGCTTTTTTATAAAAATCTAAAAAAAAACAAAAAACCTTTGTTGTAATGCCTTATATTGATATATTAAGTGGAACTAAAAAAGGATTGTGCTCCAAAAGGGACAAGAATTATATTAATTCCAATTAACTATTCCACTGATTTTAACAAACCAGAAACCCATACAGCTTAACTCAGGGGTTATATAGACCCAAGGAGCCGAGGTACCTGCTTTTGAACCTGACCATGTTTCTCTCCCTTTCTTTGTCATCTATAAAATGGGATACTAATATTTCCTATTGCATAGTGTTGTAATGATGATTGAGTTAACATATGTAAGTATTTTAGAAAAATTCCTGGCTTCTAGTAAATACTATTTAACTCTTAGCTATTGTTGTTATTGTTAGTTAATATACTAAATGTAAATGGCAAAAATATCCATAGCAATGAGCCTGAAGTTCTTTATGAAGTAATTACTAACAAATATTTAAAGAAAACTTTTATAAAATCACAGTATTTTATGGGTAGAATTCTTTTATCTTAAGAAAACTATAAACTATAAACTGAATTCTAAGTATTCTGTTTACAACCGTATAACCTTCATGAGGATAGGAACCTTGTCTTATTTACAACTGTATCCCAAGAGACTGAAAGTACTTGATGTAGTATAGGTATTAAATAAATATTTCTTCTTCATAGGTAGAGGAAACAAAAATTTTTCACTGACCAACATATTATTAAAGTAAAATATCACCAAATCTTACAGTGAAAAATATCTACAGAAAACTACAAAATCACTTATACTTGGATATGATAATGAGGAGATTCCCTCTTTCCAGCTATCAACCCTAATTAATTTAGGACAGGTGGTCACTTTGTCCCATATTAAAAATTTTCAGCAATAACAATCTTGATGTCACTTACTACCCCTGATTATTTTTGATCAATTTGAAAGTCATGTTGTTTGTGGGAAACGGGAATTACCTCCTTGATTAAAGACTCCTATTATTAACTGCTGATTCTGCAGACATGAACAAAAGGTTTATAGAGCTTAATCCATTACTAAAGTCATCTTTTGCAAAATAGAGAAACACTGGATGGAAGGCAAGGAAATCAGACTCTATCCTGAAATATGCAACTGTTTTTATTTATATTTACTTATTTTACCTTGGGCATATCACTTGCAATATGTAAGGGTCAAACAGAATGTTGTTAAGGTCATTTCAACTCTAAAATTCTGTTATTTTCTCTTTTAACTTTCCTAAGGAATTCTATTTCCTTTAGCTGTATACAATCTAATTTCTGTCTCAATAATATTATTTTTTTCTTAAATTTCCTCTATTTTATCACATTATTTTAAAAGGATAGAGAATAAATATAAGGAATAGTTAAGTCAGACACATGCCCAATATAGAGAAAGGATTACACCAGTGTCAAGAACTATAAAAGATACGAGATTTTACTCAACATGAATAATAATGACTTAGCCACAGTTTCATCAATCCTGGCAGAAGATATGAAACTTCTGAGTCAGACAGAAAAAAAGGCATTATTACTCATGGCAGCAGGCAGCATGAACCTTATGTTTGTTTTGGTTGCCCTTGCTCCCAAGTACCAGAAGCAACCCAGGTAAGTGCTACATATTCAGTGGGTTTGCATCACAGCAGAGCAGGAAAGCCAAATTTTTAAAAAATGGACTGCAGGCAAACTTGCCTTTTGCCAAAAGGGCGGCATTATCTTTAACATCATAAACAGTAAGCAGATCTATCCTTGCTTTGCTGCATAAATATCCTTTAAAAGATAGCCCAGAACACAAGGGTGGTTAGTACCTCCCTCATAAGACATGCAAAAGGACAAAAGACCCATGAAAAGACCCTTGTCTCTCAACAACATCCACTCTTCATTTCTATACTGTCTTGGTGTCTGGCAAATTTGTTATGAGTATACCACTCCATTAACAGCTCTGAATAATATTATCAATAAAGGCTGTGACCAAAACTATTCAATTTGTCTCACATAGCATTTAATTAAAGGCTACTGTTAATAGAATGCCAAGCAAGTAGATGAGGCCAGCCTGCACTATTGATCTCAACCCTGTCCCCCAGGATCCCAAATTCAAACAGCTGAATAGATCCCATAAATCATTCCAAGTCTATCTTAGAAAGCCAGATGATTTGCTCCTTATGTTTCTGAATTGGCCTTTCTGCTTGACTTGAGGCATTAATCCAGGAACATCGACAAGGACCAGGACATTTTTTATAAAACTGAAATAGACTTAGTATGTCTCCTACTTTGGCCCAAGTGGGCAACCATAAGGATACGGAGCAAGCAGTGTACTAAACCAAGTAGTCTTTATTGTTTTTTTAATTAGGACCATGTCAGGGCAATAAGAATATCCCGCTGGCAGTGCCAGAATTAAGTTTGAATCCTATAGATATCCTTTTGGCTAGGTTTCCACCGTAGAGGTATAAAGTTTGTTCAGAACCTAGAGCAGTTAGTGCCTCACTTATAAGACAAATAGAAATGCAAAAGACTCATAGAGCATTGTTGCCAACCAGCTCTTGTGCACTGCATTTCTTTACAAACAGATCTTAGTAAATGGTTGCTCTTCTGTTTACCACACCATGGCTAACTATACTGCTGACTCATTCAGCTTCTCAGTTAGCTCTAGTCCCAGAGTACCTTTTTTCTGGTGCTTTGCCATTCTTACTTCTCTTCAGTCTATACTGTTGATTTTTAATTCTATTTCTTTTTTCTTTTTTTTGAGATGGAGTTTCGCTGTTGTTACCCAGACTGGAGTGCAATGGCACAATCTCAGCTCACCGCAACCTCTGCCTCCTGGGTTCAAGCAATTCTCCTGCCTCAGCCTCCCGAGTAGCTGGGACTACAGGCACGCGCCACCATGCCCAGCTAATTTTTATATTTTTAGTAGAGACGGGGTTTCACCATGTTGACCAGGATGGTCTCGATCTGTTGACCTCGTGATCCACCCGCCTCGGCCTCCCAAAGTGCTGGGATTATAGGCGTAAGCCACCGCGCCGGGCTTTTAATTCTATTTCTTATAGAATTCTATCCTATTTCAAAGCCACTTCTTTGTTTCCTAATAAATATATTTCGGAAAGTTTAATACCTTCATGTATCAAAAATGTCAAGGGTCACTCTGTATCTTCACTCTGATAATATTGACCGGAATCCCCTTTCATAGATTAAGATAAAGTACATTCAAATGTATCTTATGCTCTGAAGATTTATTTGGAAGTGCAAGTAGAATATATTAGACATAGATAGAGTTTAGGAATCAGACATAACTGGATTAAGAGCTCAGCTTCACCACTTATTTACCGTCTTATACTTAGAGAATTCATCTTCTCATCTATAAAAGGGAATGCTTCTATTTCTTAGAGTTGTTAAAATTAAATAAGATCACATATTAAAGTAACTAGTGGAATTCCTGACACACTAGCAGGTATGCAATACATGTCACTTCTCTATCCACTTCCTAATTTACTATTGTGAATGTGTGGAAGTCATCAAAGAATGTACTGAAATGACATTGAAATGTTACACTAGGGCTACCACATTTTGCTTCCATGCAAACATGGGAGTCTTTTTGTATGATATGGATTATCCTTTTTCTTACTATTGTTTGTTTGTTATGGTTCTATAAGATACACTCTACATTTGAGAATACATTGAATCTCAAATTATCTTGATTTACTCAAGAATTGTTTTTTAGAAGCTTAGAAATAACATTCTGACTGCTCCATTTCATTGAAATATTAAAACATCAATTCTAATTTACTGTCATGCCAACTTTCTAGTGACTAGTAAATTGAAAATTAGGGTTTTTTTCTGACTTTGATAGATTCACAGTCTGATTATTTGGAAATCACATACTACCATATTACCAACCCAATAGACTGGAAAGTGACACTGGAACCACCTGGGCATGTATGTAACACATCATAACTAATCTTATTAATGCTATTAGTACTGAACTGGAATTACACTGACACAACTTTAACTTATTTAGTCCATAAAATAGATGCAGTTAAATAGTTTGACAGATTAACCCTGTTTCTAAGAGATTATGTTTAAAGAAATATTTGTGTAGTAGACGTATTTGTTCATTGACTTGCAATATAATTTCCCTAGAAATGAAGTTAGCCCTCAGATATATTTAAATATCAGATTTTTAACATTTTTAAGGTGCAGTTTTTTGTGTCAGTATAAAAATTCCTAGCACATAGTTCCATTTAACATCCGTAAATTGTCAATAAATAAACAATGCAACTAATTTTCACTTTATTTAGTGCACATATTACCAAAATTAACCATATCATTAATTCTTAATTCATAGGGAGGAAGATCTCACTGATTTTATGATTGAAGAATTAACTGTGAATATTTAAGAATCCACCCTGGCATTTTAAAAAATGTTTTGCAGAATTAACAAGGCTTGTTCAATTTGTAAAGTCATTCTGTTTGGTTCTGTCACGAATAATACAAATTGAGTCTAATGACAAAATAATGATAAAAAGGTGTTTTGACCAGGTGTGGTATCTCAGACCTGTAATCCCAGCACTTTGGAAGGCCAAGGCAGGAGGATTGCCTGAGGTCAGGAGTTCGAGACCAGCCTAGCTAACATGGAGAAACCCTGTCTCTACTAAAAATACAAAAATTAGCTGAGTGTGGTGGCAGGCACCTGTAATCCCAGCTACTCGGGAAGCTGAGGCAGGAGAAGAATCACTTGAACCCGGGAGGCAGAGGTTGCAGTGAGCCAAGATTGCACCATTGCACTCCAGACTGGGCGACAAGAGTGAAACTCATCTCAAAAAAAAAAAAGGATATTTCACCTGATGTGTATAGCCATTTTGTGTCATCCAAAGTATTGACAAAGCATTGCAATTTGAGAAAAGCTTCTGTTAACAATGACAACTTATCTTCTTTGTACTTTAGAACAAGTTGCCAGATATGAAAATTGGGGCAATTCTTTACTATTTCAAGTACTAAATTTGAATCTGCATGTAATAAGTAAACTTTGAGAATTAGCTTATTTGCCTTAACTTGTTTAATGTTTTAAATAAAATTGTAGTACTTTTCAAATCAATTCATTTATAGGGTTAAAGAATCAAACAGTACTATTAAAAACTTACAATAAAAATATTTTAATAAATGCATTGGGGACGATTACACAACATTTGGAAAAACACAAATTTGGGTTTGTACATGACTACTATTACAATAAAAATATCAGATGGATCAAGATTTTAAAGGTGACACTAAACCATAAAAGTCCTAAAGAAAATACAAGAATTTTTAAAATAATTATGAATCACTTTTAAAATATATTTTTAAACCAGAGGTAGAAATAGAAAAAAAAAAGTAGTACATCTTACTGCATGATAAAACAACCCCTATATGGGGGCAAAAACCCACTAAACTAAATCAAGTGGCCACCTGGGAAAAGAACATTTACAACTCGTTTCGTAAAAAAAGGACTATATATCCAAATATAGAGAGAAACTTCTCCAAATCAATTTTTTTTTTGAGACGGAGTTTCGCTCTTGTTACCCAGGCTGGAGTGCAATGGTGCGATCTCCACTCACTGCAACCTCCGCCTCCTGGGTTCAAGCAATTCTCCCGCCTCAGCCTCCTGAGTAGCTGGGATTACAGGCACGCACCACCATGCCCAGCTAATTTTTTGTATTTTTAGTAGAGATGGGGTTTCACCATGTTGACCAGGATGGTCTCCATCTCTTGACCTTGTGATTCACCCGCCTCGGCCTCCCAAAGTGCTGGGATTACAGGGTTGAGCCACCGCGCCCGGCCTTCCAAATCAATTTTTTAAAACTCCAAGAAGGAAGAATATGATTCTTAAATACATGAAATAGACATATATTCACTCATAATAAGAAAAACGTAAACTAAAACACCTCTGCGATACTAGTTTTCATTTATAAGATTGGAAGTGGTAAAAAGTTTGATAGTACACTATGTTAGCAAAAATGTTGAGAAACACACCTATACATTTTAGGGCAAGTAGGTGTGGATATAATCTTTATGAAGGGCAATTTGATACTGTCTATCAGTTTCACTTTTGCTTTGAACCAGAAAATATAGCTACAGATAGCCTCATTCGTTTATAAAATTACGCATCTACCAGGTTGTTCATTTCCACATTACTTGTAATAGCAAAAGAATAGAGACAACTTAGATGTCCAGATACAGATTAATGGTTAATAAAGTTATAAAAGTATTTTTATTTAAACAAATATAAAATGTTTACATTTTTTGCCTGGCCTGGTGGCTCACACCTGTAATCCCAACACTTTGGGAGGGCAAGGCAGGCGGATCACATGAGGGCAGGAGTTCAAGACCAACCTGGCCAACATAGTGAAACCCCATCTCTACTAAAAATACAAAAATTAGCCAGGCACCTATAAACCCCAGCTACATGGGAGACTAAGGCAGGAGAATCGCTTGAACTCAGAAGACACAGGTTGCAGTGAGCCAAGATTGCACCTCTGCACTCCAGACTGGGAGACAGAGCAAAACTCCATCTCAAAAAAATAAATAAATAAAAGTTCACATTTTAATGACTGTAAACATTGTCATATGCAGAATGAAGTAGTGTACCTTTCCTTTCTTGAATAGTTTGTCATTTGTTTTGGTTTGATTTTTTTCTGTCATTTCTAATTCGTTCCATTTTCCCTGTGATTGCCTTCCATATTTTTCAAATTTTCTCATTGAGTTTCTTGTTTTCTGAGAGTACCATTCAGATCTTTCATTCTATCTGTTGCAGGCAGCTTTCTAAGCCATCTACAAAATTCCCATTCTGTGACTACCTTTATTCTTTTTCTCTGAGTTGATTTCACTGCCGCTTCTTTTCCTTGTCATCTCCTTTCTTGGTTTTACTCCATCATTTGTGTGAACATATCTTTAAACAACATAAGGAAAAAAAATTGAAAGGAAAGTATGTCTTCTGGGATTTTACATGTCTAAAAATGTTTTGTTTTGTTTTTTTCCCTTTCACATTTGATTGATAGTTTACCTGAGCATAGAATTATTGCTTGAAAATTATTTGCCTCAGAATTATAGAGATTTTTCTCCACTATCTTCTAACATGTGTTGCTGCTGAAAAGTCTAATACCTTATGAATTCTTTTTCTTCTTGGGTTCCCAAGAAAAGGGAAAACAAGAATACTAATGTCTTATTCACTATTCTTCTCCTAAAACTCTTCATTCAAGAAAGCAGAAGGAGAGACATTTTCTATATTTCCTTTCTGGTTGAGTAGAACTACTCTTACATCTCCTCTTTCCCTGTGCCTTGTGATTCATGACTGTGCTTTATGATCTAAAAGAACATCTCTTGATATGTAGTGATGAAGCCCTTGATAATTAGAGACTATTCTCCTAATAGAGCATACTTTTCAGACCACTGTCTTGTATGAACTCAACAATCTTTATACTATTTGCAATTTTTTTTTTTTTTTTTTTGAGACAGAGTCTCACTCTGTCACCAGGCTGGAGGGCAGTGGCGTGATCCTGGCTCACTGCAACCTCCAATTCCCTGGCTCAAGTGATTCTCCTGCCTAAGCCTCCTGAGTAGCTGGAATTACAGGCATGCACCATCACGCCCAGCTAATTTTTGTATTTTTAGTAGAGATGGGGTTTCACCATGTTGACCAGGATGGTCTCAATCTCCTGACCTCATGATCTGCCCACCTCGGCCTCCCAAAGTGCTGGGATTACAGGTGTGAGCCACGGTGCCCAGCCATACTATTGCAATCTTAATCCTCCCAAGGAAAATGGATGCTTCTGCCAGAAAGGAGGAAGGCCAGTGTAAAGAAGTTAAAAAGAGAAAATAATTCAATCTGTGTTTTTAAAACTTAAAAAATATATATACATATTACAGCATAGAGCATTTTTCTCCTCTTAAACGTTTTATTTTCAACACCTTACTCAATTGTAACTTAAGTGATATTGTATAAGCCTTCTTCACAGTTACCAGCATTAAATACCTAGATCTTTCATGTAGTGTTTGAATATCTCTGTTTTGATTTATTTTTTAAGCCTAAAATTGCTAGATTAAATTTCCCATGGTCTAGTCATTTATTTTGTTTAACCCAAATGCAAAAGTTCCCCATGACATTAAATTTGAAATTACATTGATATAATGTTGCACATTTTTCCAAAACATTGGAAGACATTTTAAAACCACCTATGTAAAGATTGTCCCTTCTGTCTGCAGTAGAACCATGTTTCCATGTGACCGCCAACCTTTGGAAAAGCCAATTCAAAAATTTGGACTATTATGATCATCAGACAAATCATTAAAATGAAGTCAATCATACTCCCACTCACATAAATCATTAAGACAGATAATACAAATGGATTTGACAGACCATGACCTACCAATTTTTTACTTGTCAGCAGAGCCTAGAGTTAACTGAAATCAAACATTTTATTTATTAGATTAATGCCAAAATATGACAAATCTATACAATGTTTTTCATAGTCAAGAATAATTTAAAATACAAGGTTACCAAAACATGAAAGTGCTTATGATAAATAGGTGCAAGTAAACCAAGAATAATTAACAAATCTAACACTACATCATTAAAAATGATATGAGTATTTTAAATAACTTGATTGGTTCTTTTTTTATTAATTAATGATTTGTATAGCTACTTTAATCTTTTTGGTTCATGTTGTTTTTTCAGAAAGTAAGTACTTAATCCTCATCAATGTGAGATAAATTAAAGAATGCAGGTTATATTTCTTCTTTTAATGAAGGGCAAATTCCTCCAAATGTGAGCAAAGCATCTATTTTGCAATGCTACCACATAAGAAGTAAAAATAACTTGGATTATTTTGTTATCAAGTAGGATTTTATTTTGGTATCAATTAGGATTTGTAGATGAAGAATATAATTATCTAAATTGGATTTTTTATAGCTATGGCAATTAATACTCTAACTGCTGTAGAAGTACCAAAAGAAGTGCAAAGAGTTAGAATCTTAGCAATCATTCATCCATTCAACACCTACTAACTGCAAGGCACACTGCTGGATAATACACAGAATGGAAAGTGAGGACATACACAACTTAAAAAAATGGAAAGTTTTTATAGGAGCAAAAATTACTGTTAGAGGAAGGTTTGTGAGAAGTACAGATATCCCAACATCATTCCAGATTCACAGACTCTATGTTCTATTATTCAATGAAATTTTTTTTGCTTTATTGGCTTAATTAATAGTGACAGAGAACAAGTTATTTCAGAATCTATATAATAAAGAGATATGTTTTCTGAGTTCAAAAAACATGGGAAAAGATTCTGATTAAAATATATTCTTGCAACCACATGGAATGATTGTATTTCATTGTGTCCCATGTCTAAAATGATTCCAGGGCTTCATATGAAATTGTTAAATTTTAAAAGCACTATGTATAACCTCTATTTTTTTAATTTTCAAAGGCAGGATAAAATTGTCCACCCAATTAGAGAACTGGTTTACTACAATTGGTAATGATTGAATCATTCTTGTCCACCTAATATTTCACAAAATTTTCTTTCTACTACAGCTCTTCCTATTCTTCTCTTATACATGCTTCTGGGGAGATTTGTCAGGGCTTTGATTAGTGTGTGGAAGAGATGCTAGTGTTCCTTGTTTCGCAGATATCTATTTCCTAGTGCACACTGACTACTAATTTTGATAAAATGTTAGGCTTTTATATAAACATAGAATTCCTTTTCAACCTTAGGAGATTTATTTTCTTATGATAATTTGATAAAATAACTTAAAGCTGATCACCCTTTAATTTATTAACATAAACATTCTTAAATTCCACTTCTCAGAACTAATGTAAAAGTCACTTCCTTTCTGGATGCTCTAGAGGTTAAAAAAAAATATTCTCACTCATAGGCGGGTGATGAAAAATGAGAACACATGGACACAGAGGGGAGTACTAAACACTGGGGTCTATAGGGGGGAAAGGGGAGGGCCAGTGGGAGGGGGAGGTGGGGAGGGATTGCCAGGGGAGAAATACCAAATGTGGGTGAAGGGGAGAACGCAAACAAAACACACTGCAATGTGTGTACCTATGCAACTGTATTGCATGCTCTGCACATGTACCCCAAAACCTAAAATGCAATAAAAAAAAATATGGCACTAACAGAGAAGTGAGGAAAGTTAAAAAAAATTTTTTTTAATTGCTTCTTGTGACTGGACTATATATTATATTTTTACTTATTTGCTTTTTGCCTTTATAAAACTTATTTCCTGTCCTAGAACAATTCATTTTCAAGAGAAAAAGTATACATGTAAAGCAAAATTTTATATAAAGCAAAATTTTATTCTGATGTTGCCAACTTAAAACTTTATTCCTGTTTTTCCCATGTTCAAAGGCATAAAATTTTCTGTAAAACAGATAAATTCTGTTTTCCATTTTATTTTCATACACTGTATTTGAAACACAGAAAATCCCCTAGTAATTGTTTCGAATTTATGCAGTTGCTTCTTAATCTTATATTTCGAATCTATGAAGCATGTTCTAAAGCAATAATCATAACACTTAAAATACACTTGCATAACATTTTTGTTGAAGTGGGTATTAGGTATCATATGTACTGCAACATTCCTGGCAAGGGAGTGCACGTAATCCTCTAATATGAAACTTTCCTTTTTCCCTTCAGCTCCTTTTCTTGATTGAGAAGCTATAAATGTATCTTGCCTCTTTTCACAAATGAAAATGTGTTCAAACGTAATTAATCTACCCTATTAACTCTACTAAACATCTGCTATATTTGTTAAACCCTTCAAACTTCTGTTCTGAACCAGTTAATTCTAAGTAATTTCTCAGTTAAATATTTACATGGGCTTCCATGATGATAAGCTCTAGCTTGTCTTAAATAATCAGCAGATTGTCCAGAGAGAGCTGTGTGAAATGTAACACATTGTAATAGCTATCCATTGGAACTTAAAATGGTTTAGCTGGCTTGGACTATTTTTTTGCTTATTTTTATCTTATATAGAAAAGGTAACAGCCTTATGAATTGCATTCTTTGTCAACAGTTTTAATTTCCAGAATTTTGTTAAAAGAAAAATGAATAACTATGTAGATATATGTAGATGTTTACATCATGAAAATGCTAAATCCAGTCTCAAATGTCTCTTTCAGAAAAGTAATAAATATGTGTATTTGAAAAGTTTTAGAAATAACTCAACTTAAAGTTATTTTATTGCAGACTAAGTAGATTAAAAAGTAGAAAGCATTGATAGGCATTTTTCTTCAGTGAATTAAATCAGAGAAGGAAAAAATCCACAGGTTATGCTAATGTGCCATGTGTACAAAGATAATTAAGAATATGATTCTCTAACTGGACAAATTATATAAATCTGTAAAACAGCAGATGTGGCCAAAATTTTGAGTAAGTTCTACAACAGAGATGATGTTCCAGTAGGTAAATGATTAATTTGTAAATGAACTTTAAGACAATTTTACTCATAGACATTGGAGAATTGAAGGATCACTTCACACTGAGGAAGACAGACAAGATTGAAAATTCTCCATTGTAGTATTTAAGTCCAAGTTTTGAAAATAAAAATAATTATATAAAGAGCAGAAGCCAGTTCTCCAACACCAACACTCCGCATTTTATTCTAACTTTATGTTTTCTTCTTTACAATATGCCAAATGTTTATTGAGTTACTTCTATAAGTGTTGTATAGGATAGAAAAAAAAAATGAGCTTCTATCCTCTGGAGCAGGGGTTCCCAACCCCAGGACATGGACCAGTACCAGTTTGTGGCCTCTTAGGAACTGGGCCACATAGCAGGAGATGAGTGGTGGACAAGCGAGCAAGCTTCATCTGTTTTTACAGCCACCACTTCCCATTGCTCACATTACCTCCTGAGCTCCACCTCCTGTCAGATCAGTGGTGGCATTAGATTCTCATAGGAGCATGAACCCTACTATGAACTGTGCATGTGAGGGATCTAGGTTGTGTGCTCCTTTTGAGAATCTAATGCCTGATAAACTGTTACTGTCTCCCATCACCCCTAGAAGGGACCATCTAGTTTCAGGAAAACAAGCTCAGGGCTCCCACCGATTCTACATTATGGCAAGTGTATAATTATTTCATTATATATTATAATATAATAATAATAGAAATAAAGTGCACAAAAAAATGTAATGTGCTGGAATCATCCTGAAATCATGCCCCCATCAGCGTTTAAGGTAAAATTGTCTTTCACGAACTTGTCCCTGGTGCCAAAAAGGTTGGAGACTGATGCTCTAGAGCTCACAGTCATCTAAAAGGATAAATAAAGCACCACATAATGACCTTTACAAAGCCAGAATAAGGAAGAATTGTGGAAGGGATTCTGAGACAAATGCTAAGCTCCATCCAAGTTCAATTTAGGTAAATTGGAGATTAAATATGTCTGTAATTTTCATAATAAGTAATAAATAAATCCACTTTTTGACTACTAAATGGGAGGAACAGTAACCTGGATCATTATAAATAATCCTCCCAGAATTCTAATTTGTTAGTTTGGGAATATACATTATTTTTCTACAATTAATTTATCTGTGTTTCATTAATGACAATATTAAAATTATTTTTACTTTGTCGATGTCAACTAATGTTCAGTACTCTTGTTCTGAAGATGAAAAGAACATGGCTAGAATTACTAATTGGTCATGGATCATTCAAATAGTGAATGATTTATCAAGGATTAAAAAAGAATTTCCCCAATTTTTTATCAAACCCCTAGCTGGTCCTAGACTTAGCAAAAGTGAGGAGGAGCTCAGAGTCATGAACATCTATGAGGCACTAACGTGGTTTATGCATGTGAGTTGGTACCGTATCTTACCACTTGGGTGTCACATACAAAAGATTATCATAAATATTTTTGAATTTGTTAAATACATTCCAAATCAAATATTATATTCTTGTATTAAGTAGATTTTGCTACATAATTTCTTTAAATAGTAAAGGGAGTAGATTTTTTATTATATGTGTCTCAGAATTAAGTGTATTCCCTGGAGTGTATATGTTTTAGTAACTCATGTTTAAAAACGCTGAATAAGCTGTCAGCATTTGGATGAATATCAAAATTGTTATATATTAGCTTTACTATTCATAAAATGATAATAGTTCTAAGGGTAGGAGAGAAGAGTTTAATCTAGAGCCAAGATTGTGTCAGTCTTATAAAAAAATGACACAACTCTCTGTAATTATATTAGTATGTTTGAATTTCAAAATTTGTTTTTCTTATGAACATTAGGAATTTGCCATCCTAAACTTGGCCTAATTATCCAGTATTACTTGATTATATATCATTTAGCAGGTTTGTTGTTTTTTTGTTTTTAACTACAAACAGAACTGATTACTTTTTTTCCTTGGTTTTTATTCCTACCTAAATCAATAAAACATTGGTGTCATATGCCCCTGTAACATTAAATTGCTCCCAAAGTAGATCAAAGATATGAGAGTGATAAATGCATAACTTTCATTCAACTATTGTGGAGAAGGAATAAGAAAGATTTGGAGGAACAGTTGGAACTGATGACATATGCAGACTTTTTTTGTACGAACACTTAAAAAAAATAGTTACAATAATGTATACTAAATTCTGAGAATATTAAACAAATGAAAGTCATCTGAATGAAAAATTAAAATATGTATATCACTTTTTTATTTAAAGTAAAATTAGATGGTGAAATTATGCATGTATGACATTTGTGAAAATGTAGTTTATATGAAAAAAATTAAAAATGAATATATACATAATAAGTATGGATCATGATTAGTACATCTGGTATTTTAGTTCAACATAGCCATCAATTTTTAGAAAAAGGTCATATTATAAATATGAATCTTAATTATTTTAAAATTAGATAACAAAAGAATTTCTTCTGGGAATAAATTTACATTTATTTGCATTTGTATGATCAGATTTTTCATTTATTTCAAATCATTTAAGGCATTTAATAGATGATGGGTTCATCATAAATATTTGGAAAACTTTTAAAAAATTAATGCCTTTACCCAAAAACTTATTTCTATTAGAGTGGATGAGTTCTCCATTATGAATTGTCATTTGGCCATTAACAGGCACATACCATGATGAATAAGATATCGATTCCATCATAGATTACAGCCTGGTGAGAGAAACAGATCATTACATGAATAATCACTTAACTGAATTAGTGGAAAGTACTTTAAAGTAAAAGTGCAAGGCACTAAGAGACTGAAAGAGGCATTGTTTCCAAGTGGCAAATCAGGGAAGATCAAGCATGGTTTTCTTCACATTAGTTTGGCTGTGATGAGAATGGGGGGAAGGGTATGTAGAGTCAACTAGGAAGCTCTTACAGATGAGCAAGAACATGGGAGCAACAGGCGTAGAGAGAAATGGATGAATTCAAACATATCTTGGAAATAAAGTCAATAAGATTTGGTAACTGGATATCAGAGAGAAGTTTGAGAGGGTCAAGTATGGAGAATGAGTTCGAGATTTCTGGCATGAGCATGAAGAGTGTGGATTTATTGATTTGGGGCACAGTGGAAGAGGATCTAGTTTTGAAGGGAGGATCCTGAGTTCAGCATTTGATGGGGTAAACTGTGGATGCCTGTGAGGTAGCTGAGGTTTCATCAAGCAGGTGGTGGGTCAGAATGCAGCTCAGAGATAAACTGGAATTGTAGATCTGGGAATCGCTGATCTAGAGAATCCAAAGCCCACAAATATAGGAAGTCAATGGGAGAGAATGTGGACTGAGAAGAAAATAAGACTAAACTCTCCCAAATTTAATGGTTGATTAGGGAAAAAAGAAGCAGCAGGACAGAAGTAGTCATAACTGCTGAATTTTTTTTTCATGGCAGTATCATCATTTTTAATTTCATGTGAAGTAAGAATTCCTGTCTAAGAATCAGAAGACTTGTCTTCCAGATTACCACCTGGGATTTCCCAGGACTTCTTTATGATCTGAAAAAAGAATGTTTATTTTCCCTACCACTCTACATTATTATGAGAAAGCAGTAAATAATATTTTTAATATTAAAAGTTCAATGTTACTAGTAGATATATGTTAGATGCCAACACCATAATCATGCATTTTTTTAGAAGATGCTTACAAAGCTACTCTCAACCAAAAATGTAGTTTTATTTATAGAGTTTAAATGTATAAAGATGTATTTTTTTTCTGCTTGCAAATATTGTTATCACTTACTTATGGTGGTTTGTTGAAACATGGTTCCAATCATATGGGATTCTTCACTGGTAGTGAACATTTGGTCTCACACGTGATGTGGGACTGCCTTTTTTTCTTTTCTGGAGGTAGCTTCAAAGATAAACCAAAGAAGGGCAATTCATCATTATTAATATGTTATATAGTTTAAGCTTGAAAGAGTTCAAATCACTTTAAAGGTTTGCTTTTATCAACATAATAATTATTAATTTCCACAACATTCTTTGTGAGGCAGTTGGACTTGAAACAGTCTATTAACATGTGTCTCTTTTTCCTCATAGGGTTCCCTGGGGATACAAGGCCCCCAAGGTCCACCTGGAAAAGAGGGTCAGAGGGTAAGTAAACTTGGAACAACTGGTAGGCATTACTAACTCAGGGACTACTTATTTCAGAACACTAATGAAAATGAAACCAGAATATAGCAAGCAGATGGGCATTGGGGAGTATCAACTATCCAAAGGCTGAAATTTGAGATTTGAGATTGTGACAGAGGTTTGGCAATTCAGAAAATTCTATATTTTCTCAAGATTGGCAGCACAAGTGTAGAGGTATTGTTTGGATAAAATGAATTAGCCCTAATATGATCTACAGCACTTTGGTCATATTTTTAGTTTTTGAGTTAAGTTGATGAGTATCTTTGTAGGGGTCCAGCCTATTTATTAATTCCATAAAGGTTGTGGATATTAACTACATTCTTTATCCAAATTAAAATTTTGACTTTAGTGGCCTTTTGTAACTTTCCTTTCATTGCCATTTATTGCCTTTAACTGAGACAAAATAGCGAATAAATTGTAATTGCAATTGGTAGTACAGCAATAACCTCCTATTTCGAGTCCAGTTCAATTTCATCATTCCCCAGTAAAAGGAAGCCCTTTAGTGTTATGACAACCGGTCAGCTTCATATGAACAGTAGACACCCCATTCTCATAGTTTACTGTTACTATTATCATTTTGAAATCATTTTAAAGTCTCAAAAAAATCTTGTTTGCTTTCTCATATGATTATTTATGGCAGTCTTGGTGGTAAATAGTACCAGTACTGTCAACTTCTGTTCCCTTTTTGATCAGCATTCTATGACTTAAAGTATTTAGATGATTTGCCTTAACTTGAGCTTCTGACTCTAGTCTCATATTCTCTTTTATTATTAACACCAAATAAGTTTCTTAGACATTCTCATTTATTATTCCCAGTTCTGCCTTCTGTAAAAAAAAGTCTGTTTCCTCAACTACGTTATACTCTTTCAAGTATTTGAGGGTCAGTGGTGTATTGTACCAAAGTTTACCTTTTATCAAGTTAATAAAATCCCAATGATCTTAGCTTGTTCTCTTATATGGATCCTGGACTCTCCAAAATGCCAATAGTCTTTGCCAGAAAACACTCATTGACTTTCCCGAGGTGTCAAGAATGGGACTGGATACATGTAGTCTTACTTAGAGCAAAGTAAAATGAGGCAAATACACCCTGCACCACAGACAATGTGCTTCTATTATGGCCTAAGTAAGACTGAGCCAATGCTTTTTTGTCTGGTATTGCACTTTTGACTCGTACTGACATGTGGTCAATTAAATGCTCCTCCCTTTTTATTTTAATGAAAACTCCTAAGTCAGATTTTTACCCAGCCTATTGTTGTACAGTTGCCTTTTTGAATCACAGAGTAGGAGCTGATCCTTGTTGTTGAAGTTCATCTTTCTGAATTTTAATCCCTAATACCATTCTATTGTTTGGGGGCTTTTTGTTTTTAAAAAAATGACATGAATCCTGTTCTCCAGTGAAATATCTCTCAGCTTTATGGCACTTTAAAATTTCATAAGCCTACCTTCTGTCTTCATTCAAATCATTAATAAATCCTGAACACAACAGGGCCTGGCAACCCTGTGTAATGCCAGCCTAGGGAACCATCTTTTCCACCACTGATGTCCTTGCAGTGTGACAATCAAATCATGTACAAATGTATTTAAACCCTACCACCTTCCCACTGACATTTCTTGATTTGGTTTATAAGCTAATTATGACAGATTTGTTAGGTACTAGCTGAACTGAAAAAATATTTAAATGAGGCCTTTTAAAAACAATAATGCTTCAAATTAAAATTGTACCTTATCAAAGCTTGCATTTTATAAGAAAGTAGATTAAAGAATAAATTAAACATGTATTTTTTATGATAATAATGAAGGAAATTAGTTAAATTGTAAAGTTCAACCACTATTTTATGTAAATTTACTCCATTTATAAATGTGTATAGTCCAGATATTTTATATTACTTTTATCTTCTATAAAGAGCAACAATGTCAAAAACTAAAGAATGTAATAATACTTATTGACACTTTTAGGCACAGTTTGTCATTATTGCTACTGCTCTTTCACAAATGCCCTATTTATCAAAAGAAGTAGCTAGAGCAGATATTATTGACATTATCCACATTTACAAATATTATATGCATTTGGATTATGTCCATATATGCTCATTGATTTCTTCTATTTTATAAGCTACTTGAATGAGAAGCAAATGAATTTAAGACATGAGCGTTCTTACATATTTACATTGAGGTCCACTTGAGTGCCACCATTTCTTGTCAGCTCAAGAGTTAAGTAGCACTCTGCTCTTTTCAGGCATATAAATGTACTTGTACATGTATGCCTGTGTATATACATACATATGGACATTCTGAAAGCTAAAACCAATAATTTTTCTGTTTCAGTAAAGTTTGCAGTAGAAAACAATAATGAGAAAAATCTAGGAATTTAAAATCATTTTTATTGACCCAGTGTCAGAAACTCTTGTATTTTAATTATAAGTGTTTGACCAAGAAGGTATTGACAATCATTAAGGCTATTTAAATGAAACAAAATATATGAAGTTTCATGCACTTTATTCCTAGACATAATGACTGTAATGAGAGCAGAACATTTAATTTTAAACAATTACTAACTTGTTGGTTTTCCTCAGTGATTAAATAGGTAGTAGCTACTATCTACCAATATCTCACAATTATGGTGAGTCTCAAACATGGATGTACATTTGAACATGCTTTGAAAAATATCAAATATTGCTGGGCGCGGTGGCTCACGCCTATAATCCCAGCACTTTGGGAGGCTGAGGCGGGTGGATCACTGGGTCAAGAGATTGAGACCATCCTGGTCAACATGGTGAAACTCTGTCTCTACTAAAAATACAAAAAAGTTAGCTGCTCGGGAGGCTGAGGTAGGGGAATTGCTTGAACCCAGGAGGCGGAGGTTGCAGTGTGCCGAGATTGTGCCATTACACTCCAACCTGGGTAATAAGAGCGAAACTCTGTCTCAAAAAAAAAAAAGAAAAAGAAAAAGAAAAATATCAAATATTATAGAAATGTTAAAATCACTGCTATTATTTTTATTAAAGACATAAGATTCTGATCAATGATTCTTTTACTTTTTAACTCTTTGTGTAGTTTTCTACAACACAATAGCAACACTATCTTTTTGCAAGTACCATGCCAGAGTTCTGTTTGAAATTTTGATTAGTTGATTTTATGTTTTTAATTATCATTTAAGCTGCTAAATCTTCATTTACAAAGTGTTCATTTAATAAAATGTAGAAGTAATGTGCTTCTTATACTTAAAAGCTATTCTTAACCTTAACAATGTCTGTGACAATATGTATCTGAAATTAATGGCCTCTTTGTTTTTCTCAACTTCCTGATTTTCTTTTTTGGACCTTTTATATGCCTTTATATATTTGTTTGTTTGTTTACTTTATATTCTTGAAGCCCTGCATGCAAAATATTTGGTTGACATATTTTCTAGTCTTACATCCTTTATGGATTCACACAGTCTTTAGAATTCAATGAATGTTAAATATTTACCCTAAGCTACAGATGAGAGAATGTTTCAGATCACAATGAGGGAGAACAGAATATCAGGGGGGCCTTCCTGGAGGTTAAGAGGAGGTTCAACCCATCATGAGGCAGAAAAAGGCCAGGAGAACCTGGGTACTGCAGGACCAAGAAGTCAACAGAAGAGAGGTTCAAGACTCATGGAGGGTTCAGCAGAATTAAAAGTTGGAGCAAAGTAAGTGGAGAGATGTTGGATAAGAGAAATGGCTGGAATTGATGCCAGTGGAGAGAAGTTCACTTGAGTAGTGAGGAGAGCACTGGAAACAAAACTCTCAGGAAAATGTGTAAGGAAATTGGGGCATGAGTTGTGAGGAAGGAGAGTCAATGTGGTGGAGGGAAAAGAACAGAAACTGGATGGAAACCCAGAGAAGTATCTTCATGAAAAGTAGACTATTTCAGTTAGCAGAGCATGTTTGTGGATGTTAACAAGAAATACCACAAAAGAACTGGCATTATAAAAATTCCCTCCAAGATGTAGGTTCCTTGTAAGGTTTCTTTATATTCCTAACAGACTCTCCCCCCAAATAAGAAAAACAATAATTGTTTTAATGTAACCTTGAATTTTTATTTTATAGTCACATTAAATGCATGTGTGAATAATCTCAAAGTTAGTGTGAAGCTACCCTGGTCTTTTTAAAAGAAGTTCCTCTGGGTCTCTGAAAAAAGACATTTACTGGTGAATCAACTAGTTACTGTCCCAAACAGAAATTTGTATTGTTGAACCAAGATGACACCTCACTCTCGCACTCTGTTGCAGGATTCTAATTTTGATCCTGAGCAGAAACCTTATGTTTTAATTTCCTGTAACTTACCTCTCTATCCTGCCCTGTCTTGTTCTCAGTTTATCCTCTCTGCTTGTGCCTGTCGGGCGACCATCCTCTTGAATGCCTCTTTCCAACATGGATGCAATCTGCATTTTTATGCAGATTTTACTTTCCCTTGAAGCTCCAAGCTGGCTTTGAAGCTGTGTCTAGAGTCAGGATTCTAGACACAGCTTCTAAACAGCACAGACCCCCTAACCCCCATCAAAATGTATTTCTTTGCACCAGCCCTTACTTGATGGCAAAGAGGCTGGGTCACATTTCCTCTGTGAGCTGGGAGCCTACTAAAGTACTGGAGGACAGGGCAAGCAGCATGTCTACTTAAATCTTACGGTGCAAGCAACTTGGGATTTAGCGCAGAGATTGCAGCACCAACTTTGGTGCCAGATTGCCTGAATTCATTTTTATTTATTTATTCATTTATTTAGTAGTAGTAGTAGTAGTAGTAGTAGTAGTAGTAGTAGTAGTGTTTTGAGACAGAATTTTGCTCTTGTTTCTCAGGCTGTAGGGCAATGGTGCAATCTCAACTCACTGGGTTCACATGATTCTCCTGCCTCAGCCTCCCAAATAACTGGGATCATAGGCGTGCACCACCATGCCTGGCAAATTTTTGTATTTTTAGTAGAGTCAGGGTTTCACCACGTTGGTCAGCTGGTCTCAAACTCCTAACCTCAGATGATCTACTCTCCTCAGCCTCCCCAAGTGCTGAAATTATAGGCATGAGCCATGACGCCTGGCCCAGATTTCCTGAATTTAAATTCCAGCTTTACCAATTATTAGCTGTGGGATCTTGTGTGAATTCCTCAGCTTCTCTGCACCTCAGTTGCCTCCTTTAGAAAAAGGAGATTGTAATAACACCTACGCCACAGGGCTGTGATGAGGAGTATGCCATTTGGTGTTAGCTATGATCATTATTCTCCTCCCTAGACTAGTGATCTCGAGATTTTTATAGAAGGAGTACAAGTATATAGCTTCAGAATATTAGGACTTGATTAAGGAGAATATCTAATTGATCAAGAAAAATTATTTATGATAAAATGACTTTTTTCACTACTACTCCATTTAATCTATTTTATTTAAATTTTACCTGAATCTTACTTTATTTAGATGTCCATTCCCATTTTCTAATGTCCCAGAAGCTTGAGTGTTTATCTAACTTGATAATAAAATTAAGTATTTAAAAATGTCTGCAAGATAGAGTGTTGGGTGCCAGCCCTAACCCTGTACCTGGGAGCCCCTAGTCCCAGTGGTGACAAGGGAGTGAGAAAAGAAATAAAGACAAAGACAAGAGTATAGTTTCACAGTATGGGTCCAAGGGGACCAATGCAAGCTCACTGGGACAATGTTGGCCCTGAGCTCTGGGCTCCACACACTTTTTTGGTGCATTATCTCATTAATCTTGGGGGCTGTGGTAAAGGGAGGTGAGAAAGGTAAACTAAAAGTTACTGTGGGGTATGACGGGGGAGGGGAGAGTGAGTCTGCAGTATTCAATTGCATTTGTGTGGTTCTTCTAAGAAATGCTAACTTAGGACACTGAGTTTTACCACCCATGGTTATCAAGGTACATCTACATAGAAGCACAGTGGATAAGGCACCACCAAGTCTGACCACATGCAGTGCATCAAGGGGCTTTTATCTCCTGAGCATTGCTGACACGGAGCAATAAGAGTTACTCCATATTCTGAGAATCTAGGCAAATTCAGGATCTCTCTGCTCTGCAAGGGTTTCCAGCCTCCAAGCTCCCATCTGCAAAGACCCTCATGAGTCTTGTGAGCAGAGGTCGCATTCCTTCCCAGAGTTCTTGCACAAGCCCTCTTTACGAGACCCATAATGCAGACTCTATGTTAGGAAGAGATCTTGGGACCAAAGCAGTCTTTCTTGCCTTGAAACCACACCGCTGCATTCCAAGTTTTAAAGCGCTGTCAGATGGTCTTTAATATAGGCCTCCTGTTACCACTGGATTTCTGTTTTTACAGGCCTTAAACAATTTTTATTTTACTGCACCATTGTTTGGAGTTTTCTTAACTCAATATTTGATCTATGGCATGAATCTCAGTGTATAAATAGCAAAGCAAGCTTGTTATCACTTAACTAGAAATAACATAGATCTGCCCCTGGCCATCTTGGCCCACAGTAGATTATTTCGTTTTCCTTAAAGAAAAAGATGAAGTGGCCAGGCACGGTGGCTCACGCCTGTAATCCCAGCACTTTGGGAGGCCGAGGTGGGTGGATCATGAGGTCAAGAGATTGAGACCATCCTGGTCAACATGGTGAAACCCTGTCTCTACTAAAAATACAAAAAAATTAGCTGGGCATGGTGGTGTGTGCCTGTAATCCCAGCTACTCAGGAGGCTGAGGCAGGAGAATTGCCTGAACCTAGGAGGCGGAGGTTGCGGTGAGCCGAGATTGCGCCATTGCACTCCAGCCTGGGTAATGAGCGAAACTCCATCTCAAAAAAAAAAAAGAAAAAAAGAAAAAGATGAAGTATCATCATTGTGGAGTAGCTAAGACCTCAAAATTGGTTTTATAAACAAATCATGCTGATCATGTGTAAATTTACCAGGACTTTCATGTAAAAACACTTCTGGTTTGATTCTGAACTGGTTGATATACTTCACCTAAGACAGCACAAGTAATGAATTACGTTTTTAATAAGTACTGGAGTATGTTGATCTCATTAGGTAAAAGGACCTCGAAATCATTGCTTCTATGAAATCAACATATATAACAGGACTCATCTAAACAAAATTTTCCTTAAGCTTATTTGTTTTTATGGGACTAGGGATATTTTTCAAGTGAAATTATGCTCCTGTAGTCTAGCCATTGTCTATGAAAACTTCATAGAACACAGCAAGACAGTAATGCAGGTCAAACTGCCTCACAGTATAGTTCAAAAAAATAGAGTTGCCAGGTGCAGTGGCTCACACTTGTAATCCCAGCACTTTGTGAGGTCCAGGTGGACAAATCACCTGAGGTCAGCAGTTCGAGACCAACCTGGCCAACATGGTGAAACCCCGTCTTTAAAAAAAAAAAAGATTTAAAAAAAGTAGTGTTTCATTTGCTGCAGTGGGACATGTCTCAGCCCAGCACTTGGAAGGCCAAAGCGGGCAGATCACTTGAGATCAGTTCAAGACCGGCCTGGCCAACATGGTGAAACACTGTCTTCACTAAAAATACAAAAATTAGCTGGGCATGGTGTAATCCCAGCTACTTGGGAGGCTGAGGCAGGAGAATCACTTGAACCTGGGAAGCAGAGGTTGCAGTAAGCTGAGATTGTGCCACCGTACTCCAGCCTGGGTGACAGAGCAAGACTCCATCTCAAGAAAAAAATAGTGTTTCTTGCTTTAAGATAGCTTTTTCCAGGGTACCAATTTCACAGTTACAAAATGTTCTCACTGTTTCAAGGAAATGATTTCAGGGCCTGGTAGAGACACTAAAAATTGTCTGCAGTTAGACATCCTTCACAGGCTTGAATTTTCGAGGGGAGTCTTATAGAGAAAAGAATGGATAATTATGAGTTTTCAGGAAGTAATTTTGTTAGTTTCACATTAAAACAGGAAATACGACTGTCTTATCTTTATGTGTCAAAACTGAAAATGACCTTTACAATGTACATTGAGTGCTTCATAATTCTGCTCTCACTAAAACTATGACTTGATATCCTTCCACCAGGAATTTGTCTTACTAGCAAGAAAAAGTCAAAAATTATTTTAAATAATAGTTTTAACTCTGGTCATTAGGTAGAAAAGAAAGCATCTTTTTTTTTGCTTAGATTTATCTATAAATGTAAACATATACCTTAAAAATAACATGTTAAAGGTTCTGTATTCTACAACTATTGGTTCATGCTTATTGCTTGTTATAAAATTGTTGGCATATAGATAAAATCTTACTTTATTTATTTGCCATGACATTTCTTCAGAATGTCTCCATGAGGATTATCTTGAGAGCTTATAAGAGATACCATCCTTAATTCTGTCTGACATTTCTAGATGAATAACTGGGAGATTGTGTACCCTCTTCAGGTTCCAAGCAACACTTGCAGAACTTTCTCCAACACTTTGCTTGAATTTACAAAACCAAGTATGAAAATCAGTGGATAAAAATAAGCAGATCTGGATTTATCCCAGCATTCCTGTTTGCAGAGCTCCATAGCCGACTTTGGGTGCTTGGTGTCTCCTAAAATTGGATCAAATATAGTTGCTGAAGCAATGTAGTAAGACAGGAAAAGGGAGGAAAGGCTAATATATGTTCATATCAAACAAATGCCCTCAAGGGTGAGGTTGTATAGCAAGGATAATCCTCCATTTTTGCCTCATATTCTGTTACTGGTGAGAAAGATAAATCAAGGAACAAGATACTGGGAAACAACTTCTAGCTCAGGCTAATTAAGATCAGGTGAACAAGAGATGTAGTTCAGACTTTGTGAGCACAGGCCATCCCTTAGACAAAGTTAAATGGCACGGCTAGTTAATGACAGTATGGCTGTGTCTCCTTGTGGTAAATTTTACTCTAACTAGTGGTTTCTGCAGTGTACTTGAGGTAGAAGAGACAAAACGCCCTGGAAAAGCTGAAAATGAGAAAAAAATATTTTAAGCAAAGATTTTGTTCTAATAATACTTATATCAATTGTAAAGCAACAGTGAGCTGAGGTTCTTACATTTACTTAAATGAAGAGTCAAATGGCATTATTTGTATTGTAACAAAATAATGTAATAAGTTTTCTCTTTTTTATGGATTAGTAAAGGGAAAATATTTTGTATTTTCAAATAGGAGCCTGAGTCTGAATAGTTTATATATCAGAGAACCAAGAGCTGTTCTCTGATATGGAAGAGGCACATCATCTGCTGGGGATTCCTTCAAACTGGAGACGTTCAGCCCCAGAAGCCGAGTGGCTGAGAGCTTCAGAGGGAAGAGCCTAGAGAGGTGGGGGTGGACCCATTTCAGGAACATCAAATCATCACATTTTAGAACTAAAGGAGTACTATATCATTCCAGTCCACCAGATAAGAAAACAGAGACCCAGAAAACATTGGCAATTCTCCAAGGCTGCAGGGCTATTTATTCTAACTGTTCTGCATAACATACAGCCATTGTCTATTTTGTGGTGTCATACGGCAACCCACATTTGCATGTTTTTAAAATAGAGAATATTGAGAATTTAACCAAATTCCTAACTTTTTAAAAAGATATTTAAAAATCATCAACTTAATTTTTCTAATTAAGGCCACACACTAGAAGAGACAAATATAGGTAGGTACAGCTAATCTTTTTGTGGTCTCCACACATTGTAATGAACACACATCTGTTCCTATAACCTGTGCCAACAGTTGGGAACCAGCAATGCCTGGCCAGTGAGAGACCGGGGTGGGGGAGGCGGGTTGGTTGGGGAGAGTCAGAACTGTTGTTTTTTCAGGAGTGCAACTGGATTAATTTCTGACTTCAGGCTAATCACTCAAGACTAGTCTAAATTTATCTATTTTGTCAATAACTTAGCCTCAGGTATATTATGGGATTAAGCCAGAAGCACTTTAAATGCACTCTGGTGACAGGTGTTCTATGAAAGAGTCTTATAAATATTACCTACTGAGCCACAGAAGCACTTAAAGAGAATAGAAAAGGAGAAGGCACATTCTGCCAAAGTGGCGATATGCTAATACACCTGTATCAGGATCTTTATTCAGAACATTACACTGAACGTGTTAGTAACTATTTCATACATTTACTATTAGAAATGTCAGGTAAAAAGTTATTTATCCATTTGGGATGGAGTGAATATATGTGTGGGTGACTGCCAAAACCAAGAATTAATAATAAGTTATTAATCAGTTTGGAAAATATAAACAGATAAGTTTCAGAAATGCAAAACATTTGGAGCATGAAACATTTTTATGGCCTAATGACTTTGAAAGCCAGCAAATTATGTTTCCAATAAATAATCAAGGCCTCAACTTTGTAAAACTCTATAGTATTTTGAGTTACCTTAGGTAATGGCACATAATTCTCAAAGCAACTTTAATTTTATAGCACTTTTGTTTTTCTAATACATTATATTTCAATTATTTAATACATTATATTTTAATTATATTTAATTATAAATCAATTATATTTTAATTATTAGAGAGAAGCTATTGCAAAGTAAATGTGATACTATAGTTCTTTAAAAAGTTGAAAATTTCTCTTTTCTATGATGTACATAGATTACACAGTATTTTCATTTCTAAATTTCTTGGCATAATAGTATTGAGAGTAGCTCTTGAATTTTTCAGAAATCCCTTAGATACTACTTTTTCTCATTCTCAAAAACCAGTAAACATTCCTTGGGGTTTTGTTTTTTATTATACTTTAAATTCTGGAGTACATGTGCAGAATGTGCAGGTTTGTTACATAGATATACACATGCCATCGTGGTTTGCTGCACCCGTCAATCTGTCATCTACATTAGGTATTTCTCCTAATGTTATCCCACCCCTGACAGGCCCCAGTGTGTGTTGTTCCCCTCCCTGTGTTCGTGTGTTCTCATTGTTCAACTCCCACTTATGAGTGAGAACATGCAATGTTTGGTTTTCTGTTCTTGTGTTAGTTTGCTGAAAATGATGGTTTCCAGCTTCATCCATGTCCCTGTAAAGTACATAAACTCATCCTTTTTCATGGCTGCATAGTATTCTATGGTATATATGTGACACATTTTCTTTATCCAGTCTATCACTGATGGGCCTTTGGGTTGGTTCCAAGACTTTGTTATTGTGAACAGCACCACAATAAACATACGTGTGTATGTGTCTTTATGGTAGAATGTTTTATAATCCTTTGAGTATATACCCAGTAATGGGATTGCTGGGTCAAATGGTATTTCTAGTTCTAGATCCTTCAGGAATCACCACACTGTCTTCCACAATGATTGAACTAATTTACACTCCAACCAACAGTGTAAAAGTGTTCCTGTTTCTCCACATCCTCTCTAGCATCTGTTGTTTCCTGACTTTTTAATGATTGCCATTCTAACTGGTGTGAGATGGTACTCAATGTGATTTTGATTTTCATTTCTCTAATGACCAGTGATAATGAGATTTTTTTCATATGCTTGTTGGCTGAATAAGTGTCTTCTTTTAAGAAGTGTCTGTTCATATCCTTTGCCCACTTTTTGATGGGATTGTTTATTTCTTGTAAATTTGATTAAGTTTTTTGTAGATTCTGGATATTAGCCCTTTGTCAGATGGACAAATTGCAAAAATTTTCTTCCATTCTATAGGTTGTCTGTTCACTCTGATGATAGTTTCTTCTGCTTTGCAGTAGCTCTTTAGTTTAATTAGATCCCATTTGTCAATTTTGGCTTTTATGGCCATCGCTTTTGGTGTTTTAGTCATGAAATCTTTGCCCATGCCTATGTCCTGAATGGTATTAAGGTTTTCTTCTAGGGTTTTAATGGTTTTAGGTCTTACATTTAAGTCTTTAATTCATCTTGAGTTAATTTTTGAATAAGGTGTAAGGAAGGGATCCAATTTCAGCTTTTTGCATTTAGCTAGCCAGTTTTCCCAACATCATTTATTGAATAGGGAATTGTTTTCCCATTGCTTGAAGAAACTTTTACTTGGGTTTTTTTTTTCATGAATTATTGTAGATAAATTTGATATTTTTTTGACATTTTTAATATGTCCAACACAGGCATATACACATATGTATGTACGTGTATATAAGTATAGTATCCATTGTGTTTTTTAAATTCACAACAGTATATAACATATGTGGTGATCACTATATTATAGTGTCATTTGTGCCTCTCAAATCACTGTACAATGCACTTCTTGAACACTAGAAAGGATTTTTGTTTGTATTTCTTATGTGAGAGGTGTTAACAATGTGTCTATGCAACTGTGAGAAAGAATGCCTACAGAGTACCTACAAGTATATTTAATACCTTGAATGTACAAAAAATTCAACAATATAAACAAATAATTTATAAGCATTCAATATTTTTATTCAATAATAATGCCACTTTAAGAAAATTCATCTTAGAAAATACAATGAAAAGAGCAAGATATCATTGGAAAAAATCTCCATTTTTTGTTCTGCCATATTGAAGGCCATTGCTTCACACTCTCCATTGGCCACGTATTTTATGCGGTCTTCCAAATCTTTTGCAGAAACATTTCCATAGCTTTGTGCATTTATTCAATCATGTTTATAGTTTATTTATCTTCAAAAAGGGTCTTATAAATGCAATCAAATTAAAATCTCTACACTGAGAGGAAAAGATAAGAGCTAATTATTAGAAACTAGGAAAAAGAAGAAAATAAGCAAAAACACCTATATTGAGTGAGACAACTACATTTGAACAAAAAGCCTCTCTGAGAGATCTGAGAGCCTATTTATTTACTCAAGAAACATTTGAGTGCCTGTTTTGTGTGAAATACCATGGAAGTTGGCTTAAGTCAGGTTTCCCTAAAAGCAGAGCCTAAGATGGAATTCTTGTATAAGTGATTTACAGAACAAATCTGTAAGAGAGTGAGGGAAGCAGACAAGAGAAGAGAAGATTGTAAGCAAAATATGGTTTAAAGAGCATGAAGTCTCTGATCCCACAAGATACCCTAGAGAACCTCAGAATTTCTCCTGCCTTGAAGCAGGGGTGAGGCTTGCCCCTCTTAGGGTGCATAGATGGGCAATAACTTCCCAGTATCTCTAGGCCAAGTAGCTCCTGTAGACTAAGGTAACCCTCCAGGAAATGTGCAGATAGAAGCTAGTAGCAGCCAACACCCATGACAACTGAGCCCAACCAAGCCTGGTACCAACTGCACATGTACAGAGGTTAAATAAAACATAATCCTTAACATCACCGACAGAATCCTTGATGGCTTTTCAGTGAAAGTGAAGACATGATGTTAAAAAGAACTTTGATAATATTAACCCCACAGACTGGGCTCAGTGGCTCACATCTGTAATCCCAACACTTTGGGAGGCCAAGGAAGGCAGATCACATGAGGTCAGGAGTTTGAGACCAGCTGTGCCAACATGGTACAATCCTGTCTCTAATAAAATATAAAAATTAACTGGGCATGGTGGCGTGTACCTGTAATCCCAGCTATGTGGAAGGCTGAGGCAGGAGAATCACTTAATCCCGGGCAACAGAGGCTGAAATGAGCCGAGATTAATGTCACTGCACTCCAGCATAGGTGACAGAGGAGACTCCATCTAAAAAAAAAAAAACTAAAAACAAAAAACTCACTATTCTTTTAGTCTAATCAATAAGTAATAAAGGACATGATTTTAAAAACCAGTAAAATGGCTGATAGGAGTGACATTAAGGAGATTGGATGAACATAGACCACGCAAAGGACTTAAGTTTCAGAAGTGATTGCTGATGTATCAAGTCTTAAATGATGATAGTACCTTTAAATGAAGTAGAAAATACTTGAAGAAAATATTCTTTTGGAAGAGATTAATCAGTTTGAAGCCTACAGCATTAGGGCTACTGAAAGTATCTGCAATCAAAAGTGCAGCAACCCCTTAAGATGTGAGTTGAGTAGAAGAACAAAGTTTATTGTTAGCAAGTCATCATTTTAAGGGCAATAAGTTAAGCTACCACAGTGGGATGAGAGGGGTGGTGTGCAAGGGAGAAACTAGAAAGAAAAGAACTGAGAGTAGAACCTTGAAATTTGGGTAAACCTATATATAGGACTGGAGTGGAGAGATGAACCAGAAAGTTTGAAGTACAGAGAAGTGGGAGAATAAGAAGAAAGTTTTGAAAGGGAGGGGACTGCCAACTGATAGGAAATTCTTCAGAGGTGTCAGGGAGGATGAGGGCTGAGGAAAAGCCATTGGTGATCTTGAAGGAGTCTGGTTTTTTAGAGTGACTGTATTGCACAGAGGCAGATGTGACACTACATGGATCTCGAGAGTGTACTAGATATTGAGAAAGTGGGGGGATTATGAACTATTATTCTCATAAGCTGAGGTAATGAAGCAGGATCGGCCATGAGAAACAGACCTCTCGGACACGGAACTAGAAAAAAGAGGTGTTTATTATTACGGTCTGGGAGCAAGGCTTTATGTTTTGACTAAATGACCAAGCTCCCCTAACAAAGAGAAGCTCTGCCTTTATATAGGCTTACACTCTAAATATTAACATGAAAGAATCTTAGGTTTACAGCCTTAGACATTACAAGTGAAAGGGTCTTGGGTTTACAGTTTTAGAAATCACATATGAAAGGGTCTTGGGTTTACAATTTTAGGAATTACACGTGAAAGGTTTCTGGTCTCCAGATGGAGGAGTTGGGTGGGGGTTTGATCTTGTTTAAGTAAAAACAATGTCTTCTGGAGAGATTCCCCCATACCATGCCTGCTATCTTATAGGAAGGTAATTTAGGAGGTGCCAGTCAGCCAGCCTTTTCTTCTACTGAAATGCAGTGTGGAGGTCAAGGGGAAGGTGATCCTAGATGCCTGGGTCTCCTTCCTCAGTGTAAAGAGAGATGACATGAGACTACATAGGTCAAGGACAAGCTTTGGGTTTTTTTTTTCTCACAAGTGTATATACATATATGAATACTCAACTACATTTACAAACTGAAGCAAAGAAGTCTGTAAATAGAGAGAAACAAAGAGATCTGTAAATAGAGAGAAACTGAAGATGCAAATAACAGCAAATAATAATAAATAATCCAGACATACCAGAAGAGGCAAAGAGAGAATGCACAGTTATAAACATGGGTCAGCATCTTTACCCTGAGGACACAGAAGGAAAGGAGGGGCATGGACACTCACTTTGGGGACAAAGTGGAAATAAAGGATTATTGCATTTTTACATTGCATATGCATATTCTTCTCATATAGAAGGAACTTTTTAGTATAGATATGATTTAGTAAAACTTCTGCTGTTTATAAAAGGCATTAATTTCAAGATTGTTTTCAGGCCAATAGATAAACCAACTACTTTCTTTCCTCATGAACAGCAAGCCCAACTCAGGTAAATGTAGAGAGAAATACAGAAGTAGAAGAAGCCAAACTAAATGATGGCGAAAGGGCAGCCTTGGGAAAAGAAAAGGTCTATTATTGCAATTTCAGTTCAATTTCAGTTTTGCTAGGTTTTTCAAGCTGCTGGGGAAAATGTAGGCATTTCATTTTATCCCTTTTATCTAAGCCTACTTTCCTTTGTAAATTAACAGTGGTATCTTAGAGGAGCATTTCTGTTATCAAACATTTGTCTGAAATCATTTATTTTGTTTCACAAATTCATTTTGTGAGAACACAGTTATAACTCCTTGGAAAACTTGGTTTTGTTGGTATAATATAAATGAGGCCAGGGTAAAATATTGTCAAAATTAAATTGTTCTTATCTTTATTGCTTTTGGCAGTTTTCATGTTTTATGTCTCTGCACATTCTGTAAACTGTCATTTATTTTTTCTCAAATGGTATAAAATTTCTGAAGCATGCTAATTAAGTATCATTTCCAAGTGTGGAAATGTCAAGAGACTGTCTTTCCATATGAAGAGTCCTGCCTGTGTTTTTATCAATAAGTCCTTGTGGTTATAGTGATACATTTTTGTATATTCTACTGGTAGGTTACTATGGGCTTAAAAACCATTTTCATTGGAAGCTGATGCAAGTGAATGTGGTGCGTTTCTTTGTAGCTGTTGCCATAGAAATAAAGACCTTTTCAAAGTAAAATGAGGATTGCAAAAGACTTATGAATTCAAAAGAAGTTATGCTTCTAATTTAATATCAAAAATGGTACCCTATTCCCTTTCTTTTTAGATTTGTCAAAATTGCATGACCTGAGTGTGTCTTATATACCTTTATTAGATAATTTCTAGTATCATAAAAGCCAAAGCAAAAAAAAAAAAAAAAAGAAAGAAAGAAATAGGTGAATTACCCACAGCATTCAGTAGGATAGAGCTTTAATCTTTAGTCTTTTATTCTTAAGACTTATAATATTCCTAATTGTCTTCCCCATGTTCCACCTCCGTAATCCTTTCTATCTTATTTTCCATGTAAAATCTAATTACGTATAATGGGCTTTCTTAAAAACAAACCATATATTTTGCTTTCTTTCTTTGCCACATCATTTTCAACAACTAGGCACATTTTCTAGCATTAACATACTCAGAAAGATGAACAAATCTATGAAACTTTCTCAGATTTTATTACTGTTTATGTTTAGACTTTGAAAGTCTTATAGACTTTCCTTGAAAACAACAACAAAAAAATCTGAAGCAGTTATACAAATTAAAGAGTTTGTACCAGAACATAAATCAACACGTAGCTTCCTTCATTAAGTAATCCTTGCTAACAAAGAAATGTCAGCTGAACTAAACAATAGGCTTGGTGACATGGCAAAAATTATGAATTTGTAAAGATTAATATGTTAAATTATAGTATCAATAGCTCCATTTTTATTTTTTTAATATTTTTTCAGTTATTGACCACATATATTTTGAGAGATTTATAAATACTAACATATTTAAGCATTAGAGAAACTGTGCAAGGTTTTTCAAAGACGGGGAAACTCAGTGGTTTAAGTTATTTAATACTATACACATGTATGTAAGTGGCGGAGCCAGAATTTGAAAGTTATTGAATGATTTGTGAAGAACAGTCCAACTTACTTTTTTAAAATTGGAAGTTCGCTTTTACACAAGGGATTTAAAGATAATTTATTGTATGACCACTTACAGTTAAATCACCCTAAAGTTTAGCAAAAAGGACAGTTATTTGATAGATTTAGGTATACAGACAGCCAAACAAACAGAAACCATTTAAGATAATCCGGGTAAGGGTTTGTGATGATAACTAACTTTAGGGTCGATTTTAGACTTAATGTTGACTGGGACAAGGACACTGAGACTCAAAGAAGTTAATGTGACTTGTTAAGAAAAACAAAGCAAGAAATTGGTAGTCATATTCAAGTTTATTGCCAATTTCTCCTCCCTCAGTAGTCATATTTTTCAACCCATGTGTTCTGATCCATTAGCAAGTCAGAAATCAATTTAGTGGGTCACAATCAGATTTTCTTTGAAATATTAATAATTGGACAGAATACAATGAATATATGGTTTAACCAATGTTGAGGAAAATCAGAGTCATCAGAGACCAGCCTGATACTGATACAGAAATTTATCTGCCTGTGTGCCTCTGCTCAGCCCCTTCTCTGTCTGGAGGCTGCCTTGATACATTTTCCTGCTAACCTCTTTGATTTTCCTTCTCTTCCCTGATGTACAGCCTGTGCACATGAATGCTAGGTGGTAGGTGGAGATGCACTCTCTGCTGTAGAGTCACCTTGCTGAAGCTAATCCACAGACCTTACCTCTAGAAGGAGTACTGTTCATTGCCTGATTAGTTTATGCCTCATATGCATATCTGATTCCTTGAATTTTTTATTAACAAAATGCAATGCTCTGTATAACCTCACCAAAGTCAAGTCTCAAAAAGCATTAATTCTGGAGACTTGCAAATTATGTTTCACCCAGGGAACACTACTTAGCCTCTCTGAGTCTCTTGTTATACAACTGAAATAAAATACTAATGATACCTAGCCCAAAGTGATAATTAGAAAAATATATGTGTAAATTAGCCAATACAGGGCCTATCACATCCTGGGTATTCAATAATTGCTAATTATTTTATCATAGTTACAATATGAATTTCTAGGTATTTGAACATAATAAAATCCTCTAGTACTAAAACCATAGAAAAGGTTTAGTGTTTCTTTTGGAATCTGAAGACTTTTCTGTATTTGTTCCTAGCACAGTTGCCCAGGAAGAAGTGTGACTAGCCAATCGGTATTTTGGGGTAAAATTTAGCCTATGCCCCACTAACTACTAACACTGTGCCCAGAGTAGAACTGCAGCTAATGGGAAAGCACTATATCTGCTAACTGGAGCCCTGTCTCCTGAGTTATTAAGCCAGTTAGCACTATTGTATAGAAGCTTGAGAGTGCCAGTTCGTAGGTTTTTCCATTTAGTAAAGTGCTGGATAAACTTTTACTATAACTAGTTTCTTAAAAGTGTTTGTACTTCTAATGATATTCTAGAACAGTTTTGAATTCTTTTCTTTGTCATCACATAGATGCTTATAAAACCAGCTGCATATCAGGACTAAACTATCTATAACATAGGTTGACACAGTACCATTTGAAATGTTTTGTGGACTGCAAATGTTTCATAAAGATCCTTTATTCTTTTTCCTTTCATTACTTGATATTATGGAATATGTCAGAAAGCTTTTTTAAAGTCACCATATATCTAGTCTCTTGAAAATGCATACTCTATTTCAAAGCTCTAAATTTAATTTCAGCTTGCTCAGTTTACATCTTAAACTCCATATTAAAATATTATTGTGCTATTAGAGAAAAGTTGCATATGATACCCAATTTGTATTTTTAAACTCAGCTGGAAAGATTGAAATGCTGAAATTAGTTATGCTATTGCAACACTCATCATGTGTTAATAACTGGACTGACATTTGCAGAATAAGGTTTTCTATAAGAGAAAAATAAAATGATGTCAAATTCCTAGATTCCTTGGATGGTTAGTTCCTTTCCAGGGTGAAAGACTTGAGCAACCCTAGACCCCAGTATGTATAACCTCAAAAAATAATTGAAACTTTGCCCTGTAATATAATAAATGGCCCTATACTTTTTGTATTTCTATATGTTGCTACTTTAGAAATATTTCCATTTGGAAATGTTACCTATCTACAACAGAATTCAGCATTCATAGCAGTTAAAAATAATAAACTATACACACTCACTCCCCCACCCACCCAACACACATATGCCAAGGATAAATCTTAAAAACAATAATATTGAATACAAGAAAAAACACATATGTATGTATATTTCTTTTTTAAGAGTACATGAAACAGAAAGATAACATAAATGGGCAAAATCTGTGTATAATTTTCTCTTTACTCTCCAATATCCAGCATATAGTAAACAATTAATAAGTGCACAAATGCTTATCACTGAAGGTTTGGGACCTTCTGCATAGAAGAATGGGTAGACCTTTACAGAGACTTCATTCCATGGCAGCTGCTATACCTGCCCTCCAGAGTTTATAGTCTAACATGGGGAAAAGGTTATAGAAAGCCCCTTTCAAGCTTATATATTTCTCTTAAATACCTCTCAGATTTTCACATATTCTAGCCCACTATCTTTAGGCAGGTATGATTTTATTCTTTTTCTATTCCTAAGGTAGAAACTGCTCAGGCTGAGAGATTATGTGACTTGTTCAGGTTTGCTTAATTAATCAATGAAAGAGGATGTACTAGTGACCAGGTCTCTGGCTTCTCATACAATGCATGTATTTTTCTACCCTACTTTTCATTTTTAAGTCAATGATCAATTTGTGTCATAAATATATGAGTTAGAATCCATATCACCTCAATATAATATTCACCCTTTTTGCCCATAAGACATGACTATGCACAACAATTATTGAAAGTATGCCAGAATAGAAATATTGCTACTTCAATCAACCAAGGTCACACATGTCCATGTTTAATGCAGACTTATAATTCTTGAAAATACTGGTGAACTACTAGTCTTTTTTTATGGATCTCTCTAAATAGCCTTAATTTTTTGTGCAGAACAAAACTTATGTTGAGAAAAGAAGAGAAATATTCTAATAGCAGACTGTGAGCCCCTCAAGGGTAAGATCTGTGTATAATTTTCTCTTTACTCTTCAAGATCCAGCATAAACACTTGTACAAATGCTCATCATTGATACAAGACTGTCTTTATTTTTCCTACTCATTTGTGTTCCTAGGTGGCAGTTGATTTCTCATTAGAGTAATAAGCAAATCTGTAACTTTGATTGTTTCCAACATTAGCTCCTGTAGTTTTAGTTATTGTTATTTAAAGATTTAAATTAGGGGTCTGTCTTCAGGAGCTCAAACATCTAAATGAAAGTGTGAATATTGCTGTGTAATTTTATGTTTAGAATCCCAAAGATAAGTGACTGGATTTTTCTCTTTGCGTCTGGAGATCTTGACATCAAATAGATTTCACCTACATGTGTTTTCTCTCTTGAATGGTTTTAAGTCATGTTTCTTCAATTTGACTTTTTCCAAATAATCATCTTGTAAAAATACTTTATTATGTGTAAGAAAAAGAGAGGCATAACTTTACTTAAATGTATCCTTTTTTCTCATTTGTTGGTTTGTCAGCCATGATCCAAGATAAGGGCTTTTTTTCTTTCATTAACTCCTCAAGGCTCTCATTTGCAAAGTCAATGGGACTTTTAGGCATGGATTTTTTAAGGCATTTTTGTAGCTTTGATTCTATATTTTAAAAGATACCCAAACTGTGGCATTATTTCCCATAAGATCTTTAAGTTATTGGTTCATCATAATATAAATGAGACAAATAAACTACATTTGCTTATTTCTGTGGATGAGTTTAAACATCCTTGTTTCTCCTGCAAGGTCTTTCACTTGAGTTAGGCCAGCCAACTGGCATATTGCTCGTTAATCATACATATTAACTGGAGTGTTTAATGCATCAAAATCCAACTTACCATTCTGTCGACAGGGACTAGTTCGTGTTTTCTAAATGTGATGACATATGCTTCAGACACTGCTAATTAGGTCTTTCCCTTGAAAATTCATCCTGACATGTTTCAAGAACATTTTCTCCCTTTGGTACAAGTTCATTAAATTATTAATATCCTTTTATAAGTCTTGTAGGATTACTTACGCAATGCAGCTTTCTCTATTTTAAAAACTATAGTTTATAATGAAGTATGAAATAGATCTCACTTCCTTATACTGTATATCTTTTTTTCCAGTCAAAAACAATGGGCTGGGTAAATATCAGAGAATAAAAGATATTATATTCAGTAACATAAAATGTTAATGTAAAATTAAAAAATATTTTGTAACCTGGGCAACATAAAGACATCCATTTCTACAAAAAAATTTAAAAGTTGCTAGGTATGGTGGCACATACCTGTAGTCCCAGCTACTTGGGAGGCTGAGGCAGGAGGATATTTAAGCCCAGGAGGTTGAGACAGCAGTGAGCAGTGATCACACCACTGCACTTCAGCCTGGGTGACAAAGCAAGACTCTATTGCAAAAAAAAAAAAAGATTTGCACATGGAAATGGAAATGTTATACAGTTAGCTGTTTGTATCTGTGGGTTTCACATCTGTGGATTCAGCCAATGATGAATTGGAAATATTTGAAAAGAAAATATGGTTACCTCTTACTGAGCATATACAGACTTTACAATATAACATCTATTTACGAGGTGGCATTTACATTGTAGGTATTATAAGTAACCTAAAAATGATTTAATGTATAAGAGAGGATGTATGTAGGTTATTTGTAGATTCTATACCATTTTATATAAGACATTTGAGTGGCTATGAATTTTGATATTGGGCAGTGGGGATGGGGAACAAATCTCCCACAGATGCCAAGAAATGACTGTACATATTATCAACTCTGAACACATGTAAGGAAGTGTTATAAACGATCTAAATCAGATAACCTAAAATTAGTTCTATTGAGCTTCTGTATTAAATGATGAATTTGTAGCAGTTTTGCCTTCTGGGCTATTATCATCTTAAGCAGGTGCTTATACTAACCTACATAATATGACCTTTTTAAGACAAAACTCCTAATGGCTTCTCATCACAATCACAGTAATGAAACTCAGAGCACTCACCATAATCTACAAGGCCCAGCCTAGTCTGGCCTGCCTGCCACCCAACCACTCTCTTGTTCTTCTCTTGCAACCTGTGTTTCTTGCTATTCCTTGAAGAATTTGTTCTTGCTGTTGCCTCTTCTGGATGCTCTTTCTCAGACCTTGCATGATTCCTGGACTCACTTGGTTCAGGTTTCTGCTATGGCTTTCCCTGATTTTTCTATGTAAAACAGCACACCTTCCTGTATAACTCTGTATTCCCTAGCCCTGCTTTATTTTTCTGTATTTTCCTATCACTATCCAAAATTCATATTTACTGACCATCTCTGATCATTACCACTATGCTATACTTACTGCATCTCCAAATAACTATAACCTTGGGCAAGTTATGTTGTCACTAATTTGCCTCATCTTCAAAATGGGAATGCCCGAAATATATTTTAAGGATTAAATGAATAAATATGTGTAGGTTTCTTTGAATGATATTTGGCATCTATTGCTTTATTGTCCCCATTGATACATAAGCTCTATGGAGACAGAATTTGAGGTATTTCCAGAGCACAGTAAAGCAACTAACCTGCATTAGGTACTTCATGAATGCTTCTTGAATTAATGTATGAACAATTCTGAACACATGCTAGCTAGAAGTGGGGGGAAAATATCCTACAAAAACATAGCAAAGAGCCAGCAGGTGAACAAATAAAGAGTTTAAAAGTCATAGTGAAAAATTTGTGTAGTTGAGAAACCTGAGTTGGGTATGTGAGTTTTAGGTATGCAAATGCATATGTACTAGATATAGCAAGAATGAGGGGAACAAGATGTATTTGGGGTTTCTGCCTATAGGATACTTACCTAGTGGGAAACAGAGAAGAAGTCAAAGAACATAAAGAGAATCTGGCAACTGACCAATAATTGCTGCTGGCAGGACTAACTGGGTCACCAGCTTTCCTAGGAAACCCTACCTTATTTTGGGAAATGTTGAATCTGACAGGAGCTGAGGGAAGGTGGATTGTAAAGGACATACTTCAAATTACTTTTACCCAGTTACAGCTTCAAGTGGCATTGGTGTTAAGTTTAAGGAAGTGAAAAGTAGTATTCAAATAAAAAAAAATACTTTTGGTTTTATACAATAGTATATCCCCAAGTGTTCGATTTTTAAAGGTAATCAATACCTTTTCCTAATATTTAAATCAATTGTACAAAAAAAGCAGTGGTAAGCTAGGAAATGCCTTCTGAGCACACTTGATCTAAAGATTGGAGATAAATATCAGAAGAGAAGAGAACCATACACATCTAAGCCAGGTTACCACAAGTGCATCCAGGGAAAGCTGTCCCTGTTTCAGGACCTTTTATGGGGTGTAATGTCACAGGTTGTTGCTGAGGTTGTGTAGACAAATTTTTCAACGCACATTTCCCTCCTATCTCCATGATCCCTTCACTCCAAAGGGAAACTGGAAGTGCTGAGATCAGCTGTAATCAAATGAACAAGTTTGTCTAAATATCTATTGGGAGTAATGTCCCTTCTCTTCTACCCTGAAGGCAAGCTGTAAGTCTTAATCACCTTGATATGTTTTCCCCAACACAGCATACAAAACAGACGTAAATTTCTGCCAAATAAAATTTACTCATATCTTTTTGATAGGGTTTGTTTCTGAAATCATTACTTAAATATCAAAATGCAATTTGATCTATTAAATGCACCTCTATTAGTTGAGACTTACATAAGGAAAACTTTTCCATTCCAAAATTGGGTGACCTTTATAGTTTCATCTCACTGATCCTTTAGAATTCTCTTCATTTGTCAGGCAGTTATCGAATAACTTCAAAATGTAGTTCTATGAATTTATTTTGTACTAGTCAATTCAATCTTGGACATTGAAAATATGGCTCTAAAATTCTACCCTTTGAGTGCATCTTTTAGAGTATGTAACTCAGAAATGCTGAAAATATGCCTTGTAACTTTACCTTAATTGAAATCAAGATATAAAATATTACTAATGATTATTTGTTCCGATGCTCATTAGTAATGCTGACCTTGTTCCTGCTAAGCCTCTGACCTGTCTGAAGTTTGTAGATGAACTTCATTACATTGTTTTTATTTTAACATTTCTATTAAATAAGACATTATCATTGTATGTGCATTATTTGTCCCTCTACATGTCAATTTTGTCAACTCTAAGCCTACAAATATAACAGTTCCCATAATAAAAGTGAAGGATAAAAGTCTTTATTCATGAGGCATTGTGAAAGTGGAATGAATGTTTTAGAGATGTAGAAGCCTGGTGGCATAATTCTCAGACAGGACAGCAATGTATAGAATGGCCGAATCCCTTCTCCAGTCTGGGAGCGCACTGCCTGTGAACATCCAAATATAAAGGAAAGAATGTTTTCACAATGGATTTCCAGCTTCCACCAACTTCATGTGGCACAAAGATGTTAAAATACATCATAGTATATTCAGAAAATTGTTTAGCAATATTCTACCACTGCCTGATCTATGATACCAAGATGAATCAAGTGTCTTGGCAAATATTGGCAATGACAAGCCAGAAGTCAGGCCTGAGATAGTTGGTTGTTTGGGAAGGCAGTTAGGCATCCCAACAAATCTAAATGGAAGGTTTTGGTTGGCCTCAGAATCAGGGTAGAGTGATGTGAGGGCAAGCAGAAATTAGGCAAGCAGGAGAGAACTAGAAAGATCCACATTCCAAAGGGGAAAGCAACAAGTAAATGAGACATTTACAAAATCTGACTTGGTTGTGAGAAAAAGAGAAGCTCAAAAATTATAACTGCAAAATAACCTAAATTGTGAATGATCCAGATACCTACATATCAAGGAAATCTTAATTCTGTTTTAATGTTTTGATGAATCATTTATTTAGCTTATCATTTGTTGAATTGTAGCTCAAGAGGTTTAGATAATAATGTCACAACTTCTAACTTGTTTTAAAAAGCCACATTAGTTACTTACAGAGGCCATCAGGTTGTGGGGGGCAAGGAAAGGGGCAGAGAGATGAGGAAATAGTAGAATGAAATAATTTAAACATTTTAAGATTCCAGCCTCAATGATGTTCATCTTTCCTTAGCTCTAAACCTATTTCATTTGTTCATGCTGAATTGCATCTTCTTATATCCTTACAAGAGTCACTTGTCAGACCCATGAAGTAGTGAAACCTTTACGATTAGTGTTACTGTCATAGATACATTTTTAAATATCTATTAAGAGATAAAATATACTTAAAATTTTATGCATTCCTCATGTAAGTATTCTGTTCTCATTTTTCCACATATCATTGAGTTCAAAATGTAGTTCTTACATCAGGCATAAATCTTATTTCTGTTCACAAAGTAAAAAAAGAAAACTAAACTTCCCAGATAGTCTGTAATGTTTTCCTGTGTAATTAACACCTCATTCACAGTTGTGTGTGCCAGTCAAGGCCCTGTCTCCTCTTTCTTGACATTTCCTTGATACCATGTTCAAACTGAGCTGATGCCTAAGAGTGTGCAAAATACACATATGGAAACGGGAATGTTTGAGAGGAGCCAGCTGAATTACTGTGCCCTGACAGTTTAGAGAGAGTACTTAAACACATATTTCATTTTGTGGGTTTAGGGTCTGTGTGCCAGCCTTTAAGTCCAATTACTTCTGTAACCTCATCTTCATCATTTTCATTCTCATCAACAACAGAAACCATCTGTCAAATGAATACCAATAGTCCATTATTTGCATTCTTCTTTTCTTAATGCTTCTAAGAGGACCAAGTGTTTATAAATCAAGTGTCTAATTTAAGATACATGTTCTCTCACTCTGCAAGTCATCCTGGAAGCATTAGGTTACTTTTACTGTTGAAAATTTGTAGATGTCATTTATTTAAATAGCCTTGTCTCTTTTTTCTTATTGTTAATAGTGACTATGTGTCCTTGTGCCCAGAAAATGAAAGTGGAATCAAGCTTTTAGATCATTCAAATACAATCATTTCATTGTGGGAATCTCCTGGTTTCATTTTTTAAAGGTGAATTGAAATTTAATATACATTCAGAAAAATGCATATGTCATAAGGGTACAGCTTGATGCTTTTTCACAAAATGAACATATTTATGCAACCAGCACATAGTTCAAGCAACAGAGTATCACCACCCCAAGAAACTGTGAAACTCCATCTCAAAAAAAAAAGAATCCTCTCATGCTTTCTTTCAGTCACTTGCCACTCCCACATGGGTAACCCATTATAACTACTAATAGTATAGATTAGTTTTGCCCATTTTGTCCTTTGTATGATTTGACCAACATTTTGTTTATAAGAAACATTTATATTGTTGTGTGTAGTTTAATTTTGTTCATTTTGATTGCTATCAAATATATGCTTTTCCATTGTATGAAAAACTACAATTTTTTCATTTCTGCCTCTAATAGGTATCTTGATTGTTATTTTAGATTTTTTAAAAATTCATATCCATGCTTAAGAGTTGATTACACTCTACTAAATGATGCACACTATATATTTTGGAGGGTTTCC